>NC_051277.1:23331810-23965143 GCF_015220745.1 Sebastes umbrosus
GATCTTTACTTTGGCATTACTATTTTTATTCAATAAAGGTTCTGAGGATTTTAATTTTTTTTTCTTCTCCCTTCTTTCCCTCACCAGATTACAAATGAACGCTTTTCATAGGCGACCCTGAACCTTCGAGTCAGACTGACACACTTTTCTCTGTCCATTACGGTAAAAATGGCAGCATGGCGTGTGCTCCCTGCTCTGGAAATACGCAGAAATGGGGGTGTAACAGGGAACTGCACAAACTCAAAGCAACCGTGGGGCTGGACAACCATTTCCAAAACCAAAAAGTGGCGATTGCGGACATAATCTCAAGGGTTTGCAAAAGCATAAACCCGCACAACACACAGACAGGATGCGGTGATTAATACGAGAGACTAATGTTTAGCACCTTTTTTTACAGCAGTGGTGAAATCCACGGAATGTTCCACACGGGAACAGCTGACCGTAGGATGCCGCACTTAGCCTAACGAGATGTGAACATTACAAGGGAAATACCAGTGATCAGATGTTTGCATATTAACAATCAGGTAACTACACTGCTCCTCTTCTTCTCGCTTTAGTCTCGGTTGATTTTTGGAGATTTGCGGTGCGTGTTTACGGGAGATGGTTAGACGGGTTATTAGGGCTGTCATCCTGCTCAACCTCCAGCCCCTCCTTGTTTTGCTGCTACCGAGTGCGATGTTGTAATGTTTACATTTAGTCCATGTTGCATACCACTGCTCTCCTTACTCAGCTCTTCTTTAGGTGCATACTTTTGAATGCATTCAACGCGACGACATGCTCCAATGCTTTGCAATGGAGCATTCAAAACAGAGGGAAGACATTATTTATGAACTCCTGCTGGACAAAGTGGGCCTGATAGGTAGCTTATAAGGCCTAATAAAAGCTTGATAATCCTCAAGTGCTGCATCACATGTAGAGTTTTGCAGTTCCATTCGCTGGCCTTTACAAAAACATAGCTGAGAAATGCTGTACAATAGCTGATGAAGGGTCTTGATCATGCAAGTGCAATATTATATAACCGGCTAAGTAGAGTACAGGACACTGTGGCCTCCAGTGAGAGTCAAAACAGACTGTGGGCCACAGTAGAGTTTTTTAGACCTAAATGCAGAGTCTTCTACCACATTAACACTTGTTTTCATTGGGCTAAAATTAATTAATTAAAATGCAATATTATTATTTAATTACTTCATGTTTTTGTTCTTGAAGTGAGACAGGTTGTCACAAGAGAGTTGCTTTAGTTGGAGAAATCCCCAAACTTTTCAGGTCATGAATGTTCAAATGGTTAAATATTAGACCAGGTTCCTCATTTGGAAAGAGTACGACCTGTGGAAACCTTTTCTGATTGTTTAGTACTTGTATAGTGACTGTCAGTGGTGGAATAAGTTGGCTATTAGATCATTTAGCATACCACACTTATAACAAATGCTACATCAAGCTAAAGTCCTGCATTCAAAATTTTACTTGAGCAAATGTACAGAAGAAAGTACTTATTATTATCACTTATTATGCAGAATGGCCCCCTTTCAGTGTTGCTAAATATTACTGGATCAATATTACTAATGCATTACTATGTAAGCAGTACTTTAATGTATATTATGTTGAGGAGCAGCTACAATATGAATTGCTTTATATACAGCTGGGTAATAATAATAATAATAATAATAATCTTTATTTGTATAGCACCTTTCTAAACATAGTTTCAAAGTGCTTGCACAGATACAATGAAATACAGACAAAATAAAAACAACAATTAAAGAACAAAACATAAAGACCAAATAATGAGAAAACTAAAATCCGTAACCAGTGGTATCAAATCAATAAGTTACTACACATAAGCCAAAGGAGGACAATATAAGGTGTGGAAAAAGGTTCACCAAGCTGTTGCCTTACTGAGTTAAAAAAGCCTGTTTATAAAAATGGGTTTTTAAAAGAGATACAGACAAATATCATAAGAAATAAGGTCAGGGTATTTATTCGGTCTGACACTGGGCTCACTATTAGGGTTAGGGATATTTATTTAACTAAATATCCCTAACAGAAGAAAAATACTTATTATTATCACTTATTATGCAGAATGGCACCTGTCAGTGTTGCTAAATATTACTGGATCATTATTACTAATGCTTTACTATGTAAGCAGTACTTTAATGTATATATGTTGATATTTATTTAACTAAATATCCCTAACAGAAGAAAAGTACTTATTATTATCACTTATTATGCAGAATGGCACCTGTCAGTGTTGCTAAATATTACTGGATCATTATTACTAATGCATTACTATGTAAGCAGTACTTTAATGTACTGTATATATGTTAAGGAGCAGCTACAATATGAATTGCTTTATATACGGCTGGGTAGTTGAATTTTTAACAATACATCAATGTTTTGCAAATGGAAATAATGTACAAGCACCTCAAAATCATACTAAACCTGGTTACTTTCCAGCACTGGTAGGACTTTAAAAAAATAGCTGTGTCTGTGCTATATAGGTGGCAAGATACAGTAAGAAAGGGGGAGAAAAAATAATGTCAGGGTATTTCTTCGGTCTGACACTGAGCTCACTATTAGGGTTAGGGATATATTTAGTTAAATAAATATCCCTGGAGAGCATTTTGTTTATAAGCTACAAAGTGACAACAGGAAGCTGCTTGTTTTGATACATTGTAGCAGAGACTGTCTGGCTGTCTGCTGTCTGTGCTTTGCTGCGCTCTGATTGGCTGCTCACCGGAGGGGGCGTGGTTTCGTCACAACAATGCATTTCAAGGAACATACACGCGCCAAGGACTGTTGTTTCCTGTCGTTATGGTAGCTAAGGTTCATCATTATTACACGGTTTAACGGTGTTTACCTGCTCAGGTGAAACACACGCTGCCGGTAACGAAACAGGGACATTTTGAGGGGTTTCTGGAGACAACCTGAATCTCTATGCAGCAGCTGGGAAGCGTGTTATAGCTAACAAGAGCTAGCAAGCTAATAGCATCCGACATTGTCACATAAATCAGTCTGAGACAGTGGATGATAGTCAGGTAACCATAGTTTCTACAGGTTTACGTGCAAGGATAACTTGATGGGACACGACATTTGGGAGACTGAAAACACCTGCCATCTCACCGAGCAGAGCAAACTAGCAAAGAAAGTAAGATCTGTGTTGTTTGCCCAACTCACACAGCTAAACCTGTTCATATTAATGCTGCTGTCTGTGTGTTTACATGGGGAGATTATGCACTGATGAAGCACAACATGTATTAGCATGCTGGCTTTAACCAGTGCAGCTGTTGTGTGTCCTGCTATGTGGGGGACAAAGCCTTAGCCTAGATGGGCTAAAGTTAGCTGCTCTCCTTCAAACAGAGGGACGTCGATATTAGCTCCTGACAATAAGGTTGCCACAAGCTTAATGTTTGTCATTTTCGCAGTGATGTGTGCCTGGCTTTGCATAATACTTGTAGGAAATGGTGTAAGGATGCAATGGCCTCCTAGATTGTGTGGTAGCCTGCTTGCCTTTCACATCTTTTGTTGTTGCTTTGTCTTTTGAGCACATGGCTTTCCATGTTTTTGTTCAGGCAGCCTACAGCGACCCCTATTTATTCTGTCCCACGATATCATACCGCATTAATTACACTACCACTATATTCTAGCATTTTGGTTCAACTCATGTTAAGTCTTTTGTAATTCCCTAACCATGGGATATGTATAACTGAACTGTTTGTTTATTAGACAAAGGCATGCATTTGGTTACAAATGGCCTATAGGTTTTGATCAGTCTAATTAGGCACCTGTCACCTGTAGCAGACATCATACTGTTATTTGTCTTAAAATGTGTGATTGCAGTGATTTATGTCTTTATTTTATTTTTTTATAATATGTTTGTTGGGTTTTCTTATTTTCACAAACAAAACAATAAGAATGACAAAACAACAACAACAAACACTGGTACATCTTAGATCAAAAAATGTATATAAGAGGGCATAGGAAATAGTCCATAGTGCAGGGAAGTCACAGGATATATGAATTCATGTTCAAGAGACTCCTTGTGAGATAATGGAGGAGAGTTCAGGTCCAATATAATTCAGATAGGTGCTGCCAAATATTGTGGAACTGATCTACTTTGGCATGTAGAATATTTGTACGATATCTCAAAAATGACTTTATGCCAGCCTTGGACAGAGGGTTTCTTATCACTAATCCACTGTAGTAATATATTTTTTTCTAGCAGCAAATGTAAGAATGTTATATAACCTTTTGTTGGCTGCAGTAGTTATATTTGTACGTGGGATTCCTAAAATCAAAGACATTGGATTCATTTCTAAATCCTTATCAAATATCTTTTCCATTTCACATAATATTTCAGACCAGTACTTCTGTAATTTATGACACGACCAAAGGCAATGGGTTAAGGGTTTTATGTCTTTTAAACATGTATGAACGTTTTCAAGGGTATTTTACATTTATAAAGCAGTAATTGAAAGTGCTTCTGAGATATTGGAGCAAGTGAATATGTATTTTATTTAAAAATATATGTATCATTTATCAATGAGAGAGAAAAAGGCAATGTTGAATTAAATAGTATCCATATATATATAACCAGAAGACTTAAATGTGCCTATACAGTTACTGTAATCTAGGCCATTTCCAATAAAATATAAGAAATGCATGGAGATAAGCAATTCCCACACATGCCCATGTGCTTCAATGTGCTTCAGTAAAATATGAAGTCACAAACATTTTCTGAAATCATTCATACCTACTTCTTACAGTTCTAATTTTAGGGGATTTACAGCACAGTTAACTTAAAATTGGATTGTTTGAGATTTAACCTGAACTGCAAAGTAGAGGAACATAGGGTCCGGATACCTTGAGTGGTCCTCAGAGAAATTAACAATTTAAATTCACTATTATTTAAACCCCTATTTTATTAGCTTGCAATTGTATAATTTAGTTTTACAACATCATATCTAATACCACTGGGGTGCGTGGTGTAACAGATCTGAAAGTCTTTGTGATTTTTTGATAAATGGGGTTTAAATGTGACTGGCACTGTACACATTTAACTTGATAGCTGGTATGTTCCTGTTGGAAAGAGTAAAACTAGCTACCATTAGTATGTTTTACCTCATGACTTTTCTGTAATGACCATTTACAAAGGATATAATAAGCTCTGTCCCACAGCATAAGAAGCAGGGTTCTGATTTTATCAATTGGTGTGTTTTTGCAGGGTTAAGACAATCAGAGGCAACATACGAGTGCCTCCACTGTACAGTTCCCTTTCCCAGAGCGTGACTCGTCTGCACGACGTCACCAATGCGACCATGGGAAATAGCAGTAAATAGGCTGCCACCAACAGCCCCCTTAAACACGAGGCGGTTCCTTGTAGAGCCCTGCAACGCCCCAGTGCATCTCAGGAGAAGGTAAGAACTTGTCTTTCCTTCAGACATTTTTCTACAATAATAATCTACAGGTGTCCACCCCCAGCTCTCTCTCTGTCCCTCTGTAGGCAGAAGGAAAGATGCAGGGAGACTCATGAAAGCGTCATCGGTTACACTGCGCATGTCCTAAAGCCTGTGGTATTAATGCAAAAGCTAACCGGAGCTATTAAAAACAATTTCCAAAGCCGGATCATGATCCGGATCGCCACCAAAATCGAATGGATTATTCATTGTGCCACACCCCCACCATTTAAATTTAAATCCATCGCGGACTTTTGGAGTAATCTTCCAAACGGACAAACCAACAAACCAACACGGTGAAAACATAACCTCCTTCCTAGGCCTTTGGCCTTGGCGGAGGTAATAAGATTGGGATAATTTCAGCAGCAAATGTCAGTTTTGTGTGTAACTCGTGTAAAAAAAAAAAAAAACACAAATACACCTTTATTTTTCCTTAATGTAAAAAAACATTATATTGTTACATTCAACATGTTTCCCTGCCTCTATCCAGCAAAAGCCCATGTCAATATACACTAAACAAAAACTCGAAAGTATGACATGCTTGTTTCCCCACAATATATTTAAATTTTCAAAGGACAAAAAATATTGCTACATTGTGTGTATCAAGAGTATGATAGTAAATAAATGGTGTATAGACTGTATTTATAAGGCACTTTTCAAGTCTTAGCAACCACTCAAAGCGCTTTACAACACAAGCCAACATTCACACACGTTTTCATACACTGGTGGCAGAGTGAAGCTACCATACAAGGTGCCACATGCTCATCAGGAGCGATAAACATTCACACGCACACTCTAGCCGATGGCACAGCCATAAGGAGCAATTTGGGGTGCAGTATCTTGCCCTAGGACACTTCAACATGTAGACTGCAGGGGCAAGGGATCGAACCCCCCCGACCTTTTGATTAGTAGATGGCTGCTCTACCTTCTGAGCAGCCCCACAGCATATCAATGACATATGCTACAATTACCTAACATTGGTGTATTATTATGCCAATAATATAAGAAATATGCAACTTGTTTAATTTGGATGTACAATATATTGAGCTATCTGTGTCTATTTTTTTTTTTCTGTGTGATGTTACAGCCCACCAGTGAGACGCCAGTGGGGGAGACGAGACCGGCCTGTACTGCACACTTCTCTGATCCAGGATGAGAACTTCCATCATCTGCTTTTCTCCCAACATCACCAACAGGTTCCTTTAGATGAGTCCAGACACTACAGCCATACCAGCACACCACCACGCATGCTTCACCCTGCTGCTCACCTGCCCCAGCAGAGCCCCATCATGGTGGATCTACATGACCAGGTAACCGAACGAGAACAACCCCGATGGGTAAAGAAGTTTAATCAAACATGATTTGCTGTTATTTGTTGTCTGACCAAACATATTCCTCAGAAATGTGCAGATTTAATATGAAGCATGCAGGGTGTTGTGTAGTAGTATACGATGAGCTCTTGCAGTCACACTTTTGTTTCAGGCAGATTGTGAGTCACCCAATTTCTCCCCCACATTTCTTTTTTCTTGAAAGATGCACCAGGGATCCGTTCCAATATCATACACTGTTACGACGGTGACGACCCATGGATTTCCCATCCACACCGGGCAGCCCCTTCCGGGGTGCAACACTCAGCAGCTCCCAGCATGCTCGGTAATGTTCAGCGGACAGCTCTCTCTGCTCTGCTGCCTTCCTCCTCCTGTGAGTTTGAAAAGGAAGAGCCCAAATGTCAGTGGCATCCATGTAGCACACCATACCAGCCATGCAATCTGTCACTGTTCATGACTAACAAATAAGCTGCTGCTGTTACTGTGCAGGATCTGTGGTTTAATCTCGATGTTAGCACAAGTATTAGAAACAGTTAAGCAACATCAAATATGATTCTGTTGTATATTTAGTTTATGTGTGGAAACAAACAGACTCTAGAAAGATAATAAGGGAGGTGCCAATACTGTCAGTGCTGTGTTTTTCTTTATGTTTTATGTCGCTTCTGTTTATTACACGCCTTCCACATGCTTTCATTATAATTGCCTTACTGTGAATATAAGGAGCAAATTTGCTTTGGTTAGGCAGAGGCTGCTTCAAAGGGTTGTTTGATTGTTGACATAAATAAAATTAGGAAAGAAAATTCACTTACATAAATTTATGTCCGCTCTTTTGTGTTTTTTCTTCTTCTCTCTCCTCAGCTCATACAGGCATGTACCATGCAGCATATGCCAGTGTCTTATCAAGCCTTTCCACCCCTGATCTCCAGCGAACATTTTGTATTGCACCCAACCCCATCTGTACCCCCCCACCAGCCGCCGCACCTTACTCCTTTGAGCCAGTTTGTCCCTTTACAGCCTCAGCACCCACGCATGGTGAGTAGTCCACAGCATACACGTGTTCATTAATGAAAACACATCACAGTGGGTGTAGAATGTAATCACTAGTTTGTTGATTTGCATACGTACTGTATGTCAAGTCTAACTGCAACCCTTTCCTGTACATCTGTCTCTCCTCCCAGCCTCTACAGAGGGTAGACAATGAAGTTGACCTAAGAGGGGACCAGCACCCATTAGGGACCTTCTCCTACCCTCCCTCTCATCACCCACCAGCGCTGCCTCCTTCTCTGCCCCTACAGTATCTTCCTCAAGAGCCTCTGCATCAGGAGCTTCCCTTTGGAGTGGTAAGACGGCCTTTCAGACATTTTCAGACTATTATGTTCTAGGGAAATTAACAGTGCACTTATGACTTATTTTATTTTTAGCATGACCTGCTTAACACCTGTTCAGATCAACATATTTACAGCTGGAGGCTGTCCAGCACACAGGGCATCTGCAGGTCTTGAAAAGTCTTCAATAACATTGAACTTTGTTTCCTTAATACCTAATTGCTTTAATTGATCATTGATATTATTAGTTCCACTTGTGTTTTTCCTGTCTTTCGGCAACACATCTCCTTGCAAGATTTCAGAACGAGACTTCTCCATGAGCGAGACTCTTTCCATAATGTCAGACACTTAGAATAACAATCAGAACCTGTCATGGCAAAAACAAGCACTTTTAGAGCACGTAAATGGCGGTGCCAGGTTGCCCTGATAGGATTACATTGCAGAACGTGAGCGGCTGCCGTTTGTAGCAATCTCCCTCAATACTGGACCAATTTCAGAAATTGTTGTCCCCCAATAGTGACTTAGTGACTTTCACTTAGACACAAAAAACATGGGAAATAAGGTTCAGGTTGAAAAATACCAAAGTTACCCTTTAACCAGACAAGGCATTTATTGCTCATTGAAAATAGTAAATAATAATATTACTTACATTACTCATGGCACAGCTACGTCAGAGGTGCCTTCCAACAGCTCTAAAGCCGCCGCATGTTGCATCTTCTGTATTTAACAGTTGTAATGTAATCCCATACAAACTGCTTTGTGTCATTACTGTAAAACTGTTCTTATATGTGCTGTTCCTTCTAATGCAATCAGACTTTTCTTAAACTTGCTATCATTATTAAATGTTTATTGTTATCACAGACTTTTGTTTTACACATCTCTGTGTGTTTCTCCTCAGCCATATCCCCACATGCTGCCCAGGCGAGTGAGTGGACAGAGATACCGGTTGCAGCAACCTCTCCCCCCTCCTCCTCCCCCTCCATCTTACTACCCAGGCTTCCTCCCTTACTTCCTGTGAGTACCTGCAGTAAATTCCCTGTTTATGAAGTAAAGCAGTTTTAATCATCTGGTAATTAGAATGTAAAATTGATTCTACTAAGTTACTAGCCTCAGCGATTGACTCCTCTTCTATGTGTGTCAACACTGCAGCTGAGTTAGTGATTATAATATGCTGCATTCTGGCTTTTGCATCTCTGCTTTCCCAAAAATGAATGAAGTGAAGAAGCAAGACAGAAATGATGTTTACCTCTAGTTACCACTCAGTGCTGGTGTTTGCAGAGCAGGTGCTGCTTACAATCACAGTGAAGTTGCAGTGATTTTGTTGATGCTCGCTCAGATGTGTTTCTCTCTATGCACAGGTCAATGCTTCCTGTGCCTCCAACAGCAGTGGGCCCAGCCATCAGTTTAGACCTGGATGTGGATGATGTGGAGATGGAGAACTATGAGGTTAGTGTGATAGTTCGTGGAAAAGCAAATTAGGCCACATGGAATCTTTTTTCGCACATTGAATATACAGTATATACCGAAGGGTTAAAGCTTGTTTCTATTAGTTTGGTCATGAGTGTTCAATTCATCGAAGTTCACTGGAAATGACAATTAATTTCACATAAAGGTGCTGATGGTTTTACTTAATTTGAAATAAACTTGAAAGGTACTATATACAATATACAGATCATTAATATAGCAGCAAACAACTATTTGCTATGTAAAGATATAGAGGAGTAATGTCTACCTGAGCAGAAAATGAAGTCACTCTCCCTCTGTGTGTGTGTGTGGTGTAATGTACAATAGAGTTCAAATTTCTTATATGTGGCCATAAATTCTAAAAGCTAGAAAAAGCTCAAGATATCTTTTAATGAAAGGTTACCTCTCCTTTTTTCACTGTATTATCTATGCATTCCAGTACCCATACTAACATACACTTTAGTATGCCAGAAAGATATTTAGTATGTTCCAATACAAAGTATGTCAAATGCAGAATGCCAGAAATACCAGGATGTCCTACGACATGCGGTCGCATTTTGCAGTATGCAAGCCAGCATGCTTTTGTGGTTATTCTGACCCACAATCCTCTACGCAGCGGATATACAGGCAAGAGGATTATGACAAAATAGTATGTCCCAATTGATACTGGCATCGGTACATCCCTAGTTATAGGTGTGACAAAAAATTTGGGCTGTATGGTATTTTACAATCTACGTAAAAACATCATCAGCATTGTCCCCTCTCTTTTTCTCTCTCAATTAAGAGAAAAAGTTAAGTTCATTATGTTTTATTGGACAATATTGCTAAAGCGTCAAGTAATTTTCTCTCTCTCTCTCTCTCTCTCTCTTTCTCTCTCTCTCTCTCTCTCTCTCTCTCTCTCTCTCTCTCTCTCTCTCTCTCTCTCTCTCTCTCTCTCTCTCTCTCTCTCCCTAGGCATTACTGAATTTGGCGGAGAGGTTGGGTGAAGCGAAACCACGTGGACTCACTAAAGCTGATATAGAGCAACTTCCGTCCTACAGATTCAACTCAGAGAATCATCTATCTGAACAAACGCTGTAAGCCCTTTCCTCACCTTTTCATAAAACAAACCACTTATATACAGTATGTATCTATATCCTGGTAACTCAATCCTTTTTCCTTTTCTTTTCCTCAGGTGTGTTGTGTGCTTTAGTGACTTTGAGTGTAGGCAGCTACTTCGGGTATTACCTTGTAACCACGAATTCCATGCAAAGTGTGTGGATAAATGGTTGAAGGTAAGTTGATGCCAGTTTTAAAGGGTAACTTTGGTGTTTTTCAACCTGGACCCTATTTTCCCATGTTTTTTGTTTCTAAGTGACTAATGGGGACAACAATTTCTGAAATTGGTCCAGTATTGATTGAGTGCGCTGTAGATGGCAGCCGCTCACAGGCTGCAATGTTATCCTATCAGGGCAAGCTTGCACCATCATTTACGTCCACTAAAAGTACTTTTTTTTGCCGCTGACAGGCTCCGATTGTTATTATCTGACATTATGGAGAGAGTCTTGTCAAGTCTTATTTTGAAATATCGCAAGATGACGTGTTGCCAGAAGATAGCTGTGGAATAGTGGAATACATCCATGGTGGAAACGTGAGTGCCAGCCAGGCAGAGTTTGTTGTGTTGGAGTACAGAAAGCGTAGCTTAGTGTTATCTAAAAGATTTTCAATGTCATGGCTGAAGATTTAAACGATTTCGGCAATGTGGATGAGGTCTTTGAACTCGATGGCCGCCCTTATTTATTTGAGCCATTTAACAACGAGACTTCTCCTTGAGCGGGACTTGGACACAATAACAAGCAGAGCGGATCTAGCCAAAGGTAAGAAACATGTTTTATTTCTCTGTAGTGTCCTTTCCATGATGTTGTCAGACACTTTGATAACAATCTGAGCCTGTCGCTGGCAAAAACAAGCACTTTTATTGAACGTAACGTTACATTGGCGCTGCTCACTTGCCCTCACAGCTGGTTTTGCAGCTGCCGGTTACAGCGTTTTCCATCAATACTGGACCAATTTCAAAAAGTCCTCATTAGTCACTTGGACATAAAAACATGGGAATATAGGGTCCAAATTGAAAAATACCAAAGTTACCCTTTAACAATTAAACCATTTCAGTGTTCTCATAGTTTTGATATGCTTTGCTTAACATCTTTATGCTTAATGTTACTCACTTTCAGACCAATCGCACTTGTCCTATCTGCCGAGCCGATGCCTCGGACGTACACCGGGAGGTGGAGTGAGAACTGTCTCTGAGTGCTGAACTGGAAAGCTGCACACACCAGAGTCTGTCCCGAAACTGGGGACACCTGCCACCTAACCTGCGTCCTCCAGTAAATATAGCTTACCAACCCACCACTCCTGCCCCTTCCTAAATGATGAGCAATCCAGGATTGTTTTTCGGGAGCCTGTTGTACCTCTGCTGTGCTTCATTGTCCAAGTCTCATGAAACCCACTGCCTATCGCAGCCTATAGCCAGAGTTCTGGGATCGCCAGCCAGTTCTTTCTCTGCCCCCTCGTTGCAGATTCCAAAGATTTCCCCTACAATGCATTATTTGCTGCTTTTGTTTACAGGGTTTCATTTTTATTTAGTGGATTTGGTTGTGGTGTTCATGAGTAGCGCGAGTACTGCATTGGAAGAGGTGAGTCGGTAGCCTGGAGGATGATAGGCTGGACACCTTGTGCAATTAGCAGAAAAATAATAGGAATGCTTCAACATGGTTATCTGTGTTTGGAGGCAATGCCTGACCATCATAGATGCATGTTTGTGTAGGTGTTGGGCAAAGTGACTTGTTAATAATGTATGTTCTGCAATAATGTATTGATCATTTCAACAGTTTTACCCCTTTTTTGTTTTTAGATTTGCCAATTCTATTGTGAAAGTGTGACTTGCTGTGGTTAAATGCAGATTCTGTTAAGCCTGAGGTTATGGACTGCAAGTGATGGGACATGCAACTGTGGGGTTTCATCTACCCCAGATTATCCACTCTGGAACACAGATCTGTACAAAAGCAGTCATGGATTAATGGACTGCATCTTTTTGAGGTCATCTGGCATAACTGCACAAGTGCTACATCCACCCTCCACGTCAGCATTGTTCCTCTGGCAAGTGTGTATGCGTGTGTACATATTGTGTGTGTGTATGTTTGTCCTGTTCACAGAGCCAATGCATTGTGTAACCACTGGATACAGGGCAGCATGCTAGGATTTGCATGAACTGTTGATTCAGACTAGCAATATTTTAATCAAGCATTGCCACCAAAATTGAATTTTAAGAAAAAGAAGAGACAAAGAAGCATACTAAAAGAACTGCTTGCTTATTCAGAAAGCGCCATGAAGGAAGACTAGCATGTGGTTCCACCCTGACTACATTTAAGGACGGGAGTCCTCGTCTGAAGGCTGTGCTGATGCCATAAAGCTCTGGAGGCCTGTGCAGAAAGCAATATGTGCAGTGAGTGGCGAGTTTTAAATGAACTTTCTTCCCCTTTTTAGGAAGACTGGGCTTTTTATTTCATTGTTTGTGAGCCAAATCCAATATACAGATATAGCCTACTGTTCAAGATTTCAGATCTGCCTTCTTATGACCTTGACAAGCACAAACCTATTACTAATCCTGAAAATACTTTGTCATTTCCACTTGTTTTAAAAAGTATGCCGTTTTTAAAAAAAAAAAAAAAAAGGTTTATTTATTGGTTTTATCTTCTAGAGAAAATAGATTGAAGGAAACAGTTGGAGCACTAACATGTTTGTGTAATGTATGTGTTATAATCTGGTAACTTTGGTCAGGTCATTGTCTTAGGCCATGGTAATGGTGTTGTAAAAGAGCAACTGTATGTATAGCTTCAGTGTGAATGCTTTTTAGATAAACGTTTGAAGACAGAAGAATGTTGACAACCCTTGTAGAAGTCACTGGTGACGCTCCACGTTACGCCAACTGTGTATCCCACAGTGATCAGGACGGGGTTCAAATGACACCGAGCTGGAGTGTTCAGTAGTGTAGAAACACTGTTAGACTTCTAGTTCCCTGCTTGTGTTCACACTAAAAAAACAGGATACATTTGTGGCGGGAGGGGAAAAAGAGCAACAAATGGACTTTTGCTTTGGATTCACTCTTGTCTCTTAACTGCCCCAGTAAGCACTAACAGGCAGTTGTAACCTTTGCTTTTATGTGTAAAGGGATCTTGCCTTTTTCTTTACTTTTATTTCTTAAGTGAATGTGAGTCTTTGATGTGTGTGCCACCTTCAAGAGAAAAAAAAGAAGCCATTTAATAAGTTAAACCCACAGCTTTGAGAATTAACCTATGTGTACATATCTATTCGCTGGCATACAGTATATTGTAAGTTAAAAAAATCACTCAGGGCCTCTCGGTATATAAAAAATAAAGGAGAACAGTCCATTTCAGATGGAAAGGATGCCATGAAAAAGGGTATATCTGAATTTAGTGTGGTCGTTTTCCTCAGACCACAAATAATTTAATGTAATCAATTATAATATTCTGTTTTGTCGGAAATAGTAGATATTACATCATTTAAAGACAGGCATGCAAGAAAAAAAGATCAGTAAATATGTTATTAATATTCACTGAAAAGAGGCAATGTACACTGCAACGCATTACAAGTGTATTATTCAAACCTGTTTGACTTTTGTTCTTTTACTAAAACCATATATGTTCGACATAGCGGTTGTGATCCCATTTCTAAATGTGCCGCGGTGCACACTATCCTACCTAATTCACTCCCAAAAATCTACTTCAGAGGTGTTTTGCATGACTTAAAAAAAAAAAAAAAAAGAGTTTAAACAAGTGTGTTATAGTGGAGGATATCTCAAAATCTGGTGGGGACCTATTTAATGGTGCACAATATGCATGCTTGTCAACCAGATCCCAACTGATTTTTAGCTCTAGTTGGCTTTGGGTTCTGGGGGTTTGGATCTTAACGCTCAGCTGATAACTGCCATGCATTGTACTGCACACATTTGTAATAGAACTGAATGACTACAAGATTTTATTGCGCTAACTTCATTTTATAGAGGAAAAAAAAAAACTGGTCTTGAATCCAGAATTCTTACATACATTGTGTTACTGTTATTGCCCTAACGACTGAAGATTACATGCTCTGAAACTACTGTAGTTTATCAAAAGCCATAGTGAAAAGGTGCTAGATGTTCTGCTTTTAGGTATGAAACTCACTTGCGTGAATGCAATAGTTTGTCATGGATCCCATGTATTCTTAAAGCATGTTATACTAATACCCCGAAACAATGTCAGTGAAAATCAATATAGTTTAAGGGATTTTAAAAAAAGAATAAAGTGTTGTCATACTTATTTCAGTGTAGTACTGTTACCTGCCTATCAGGCTCTTGCTCTCAGTGTATCAATATCTTAAAATGTATTGTTCACATATAGATACCTTAATTCATGTTAATGTTAGCACTCTTATTTTGGAGTAAATATTTAATTGACAATATCCAGCTACCCTACTAAATAAAAAGAGAACCCATTAAGGCCTAGGTAATGAGGTAACTTTTAATGACAACTGAGAATAGAGTCTTGTAGTCTTTCTGTTAAGAGTTATTGAATAATCTCACAGCTTGTGTGGTGGAAAAATGTGTTCCAATAAGCAGCTAAAATTGATTTAGGATTTGTGATTGATTGCTCCGTAGATGCCATTTATTGTTTACCAATGACTTTTGCTGTGGTGGGATAGTGGTTTACTGTTCTTACTCTCCCTGGCCTATAGGGGTCCTTGCCTGAACACCAGACTACCCACCCGCCAACAGAGCCAGGGGCATGTGTTCTGTGTTAGGCAGATATTTTGCTTTGGTACTTGCACATTTACAGTTACCTCATTTTTTCCATGTTTGTATTGGGGGGGTGGGGGGAGAAAAACAACTAATATATATTATATATAGGAAATGGTTCTTATTAATGTTATAATTTTTCATTCCATTGGAATCATATTGTTTGTAGCATTTAACATAACTAGTTAGTGTATTATATATACATCTGTATACTGTTTGAAATTTTTAAGATTTGTACTTTTTTTAAATGAAAGTTGCTAGTTATGCTTTACCAAGTAGTGCAATCATATTTTTTTTTAATTGTTGTGGCTGATTTGAAAGGGTTGTTCACTAATAAATGTATGATGTATACCAATATCACACTTGTCTTCTTAGACTTAAGCTGTTAAAGGTTAAAGCTGCAGTTGGTAACTTTGAGCACATTTTTTAAAAAGTTATTTTTAGAAAATAAATAAAACTGTCACTATGCCCTTAGTAGTGCATGAGACGGATAATCTGTGAAAAAAATCATGTTCCTCTGTGTCCTCCTCTGATCCAAATGCATTTGCAAGATTTCGCCGCACCCAATCGGAGCCGAGCAGTCTCTAAAGCAGCTGTCAATCACTGCTTGCAGAACTTGTAAACTCCGATCAAACTAGGCAGCGCTGATCAAATATGAGTCAATATTTTGTTACTGTAATACCTATTTCTCGCCTCACATGTTTTTCTTGTACTGTATCTGTATCGTGTACTGGTTAGCTGTAAAATGATAAAGTTTGTGACCCGGCCGCCATGTTGAAAACAGTCGATCCAAAACCAAGCACCACCCACCAGCCAAAGCTTATAAAAATAACTTTTTATCATATTTGCTCAAAGTTACCAACTGCAGCTTTAAATAGAAAAGGATAATAAAAAGGTTATTAAAATAATTACGAGGCTAATCCCTCTGTTCTGGGGCGTAACCACAATACACTTTGGGGGATACAAATTGTACTCCCAATGCTTTTCTTGGCAAGACCCGCCCTGAGTAGCATTCAGGCACTAGGATTGGCCAGGTGTCCAACCCGATTTATTCAGGTCCTGTGCCCTGAGACCAACCTCAACCAATGGCACTGACCTCGACCTGCTACGAAGGGCGGGTCTTGACAAGAAAAGTAGTGGAATTCATAATTATGCAGCCACAACCCCCAATATTCAAGCTTTGACCTATTGGCCTGTGCTTGACATCATAACAAAAACCATGAAAAGGATGCAGGTGTATGTACAACTTTGAGAATCCCTAGTATGTCATAAAAAGTCATAGTATGGTATGCCATTAAAAAAAAATCACATATAATGTCATGAAAAAGTCATTGTATAGCATGGCATACAAATTTGTAAAAAAAAAAAAAGTTTTCAAATCTTATGTTGGTGTCCAGCCAGACTGATTAAAATCCTACTTGTTGTTCTGACATTTATTTATACCTCACTCCGTATACTAAAAGGTGTCAGCCAAATCAATCATGAATAATTTCTGTAGATTTCAATATTGTTCTTTTATTTATAAACCCATGGGACTATTCTATATTTATAAGTTGTCTTGAGAAGTTTTGTGGTACCAATTTTTAGTACAAATTAGATTTCACTGTAGCTGTTCTCTTGTGTATAGTAGCAGATGTTGAGACACTGTATAGATCCCTGTGACTCGGAAGATATAATGTGGAACAAAAGAATAGCTTTTGATTTGTGTACCTCTAAAGTGCAACATTTGGAAAAAACAGGAAACAACAGCCATGACATTTTTATAACTTTTTTTAATGATATATTATGCTATGACTTTTTGTGACATACTGTATGATGACATATTTGGTGACATTTTTGTGACATACTATACTATGACTTATTTAATGGAATAATATACTATGACTTTTTTT
This sequence comes from Sebastes umbrosus, assembly GCF_015220745.1. Taxonomy (NCBI): domain Eukaryota; kingdom Metazoa; phylum Chordata; class Actinopteri; order Perciformes; family Sebastidae; genus Sebastes; species Sebastes umbrosus. The sequence continues at coordinate 23,349,100 of NC_051277.1, forward strand.
GACACTGTACTATGACTGAATTTTTTTCATGACAGGCTACTTTACTATACTGTGACTTTTTTTTTTTTTACATACTTTACAATTACATTTGGTTTGTATAACACAACACTATGACTTTTGTGTGACATCCTATACCATGACATATTTTATGAAAAAAAATATTATGGCATACTACTTATCTATGATTTTTTTGTGACATACTAACTATACTGTGACTGTTGGAGCCATTTCAGTGGTGACCACTGAGTGGCGCTGTGGGTAGGCATAGTGCTCTACTCAGGTGGAGACTGATTGGATTCAGGTGTGGCGCACATTCAGCCAGGGCTGTGCTTTCTGACGGTGAGTCAGGGTAATAATGCTGGCTGCGGTGTTTTTGTACTTTTGTTGTAGCTAGTTTGAAAATAAAAGGATTTGCATATCCAACTGTAAGTTTTGAAAAAGTTTTTTGGTGACGACGGAGTGCAAAGAGCCAGGCATTGGAAGCAATAAGCCATCTACACCTCAACCATGAGTACAGCAGCCAGGCCTACTGACCAAAACACACTGTGCTTCAACAGTAAGTCAAACACCTTCCTCTCTAGGAGCTATATATGTTACAGCAGTGTTTATACGGATCTGTTGTACGTTGTCCATATAGGGAACGGAGAGACGCACGCATTGGAGAGTGTGCGTCTGGACGCGGTGTGGAAGGACATTGGACACTCCAGTGCAACAACACAACGTCGGACAGGGGAGGAAAGTCTCTTTAGGACCAAGACCAAGTGAAAAGAGGTAGGTACTGGTAGCACTACCGTAAAGTACATGGCCATTATTACAAATGTGTGCACACAAAATAAGCAAGAAATTCCAATGCATTGGTGTTTAAAGTTCACATTGACAATTACGTTAAAAGATCTACACACAGAAAGTAAGTTTACAATGCCTATTTTGTTGTACATGTTTGAATGAAAAGCAGTCCTTGTGTGGTTTTTAGACATATTATACTATGACTTTTTCTTATTTTTTTGACATACTATATTATGACTTTTTTTTGACATACTATACTATGAATTATTTTTTTCCCCGACATACTTTACTGTTTTTTTTCCCGATATACTATATTATGGCTTTTTTTCGGCATACTATTATGACATTTTTTTTCCAACGTTCTATACTATGACTTTTTTATTTTTTTGACATACTATAATATGGCTTTTTTTTTTTTTTACATACTATACTATGACTTTATTTTTTTTTGACAGACTATACTATGACTTTAAAAAAAAAAAAAATTCGACATACTATACTATGTTTTTTTTTCAACATATTATACTATGAATTTTTTTCAGCCTACCATACTATACTATGACTTTTTAAGAAAAAGTTTCGTCATACCATGGCTTTTTTTTCGACATTCTATACTATGACTTTTTTTTGACATACTATACTACGACTTTTTACTTTTTTTCAACAAACTATAATATGGCTTTTTTTTTTTACATATTACAGTATGACTATTTTTTTGACATACTATACTATGACTTTTTAAAAAAAAAAAATCGACATACTTTACTTCTGGGTTTTTTTCGACATACTATACTATGACTTTTTTATTTTTTCAACATACTATAATATGGCTTTTTTATTTTTTCAACATACTATAATATGGCTTTTTTATTTTTTCGACATACTATACCATGGCTTTTTTTTCGACTGACTATACTATGACTTTTTTTGACATACTATACTACGACTTTTTACTTTTTCTCAACAAAATATAATATGAGGGTTTTTTTTACATACTATACTATGACTATTTTTTTTGACATACTATACTATGACTTTATTTTTTAGTATGGTATGTCGAATTTTCTTTTTAAAAGTCATAGTATAGTATGTCAAAAAAAGTCATAGTATGTCGAAAAAAATTCATAGTATAGTATGTTAAAAAAGTACAAAGTCATAGTATAGTATGTCGAAAAAATGAAAAAAGTCGCAATAAATGTTTAAAAAAAGTCATAGTATAGTATGTTGAAAAAAAGCCATAGTATAATATGTCGGGAAAAAAAGTCATTGTATAGTGTCTCGAGAAAAAAAAAAAAGTAATATTATAGTTTGTCGAAAAAAAGTCATAGAATAAAATTTCGAAAAAAACGTCATAGTATATTATGTCCGAAAAGTCATAGTATAGTATGTCGAAAAAAAGCCATAGTATAGTATGTCGGAAAAAAAAAAAATGTCATAGTATAGTATGACAAAAAAAAGCCATAGTATATAAAATAAAAATAAAAAAAAGTCATAGTATCCATCCATCCATCCATCTGCAACCGCTTATCCCGTTAGGGGTCGCGGGGGGCTGGAGCCGATCCCAGCCGACATTGGGCGAAGGCAGGGTACACCCTGGACAGGTCGCCAGTCCATCGCAGGGCTGACACATATAGACAGACAACCATTCACGCTCACATTCACACCTACGGGCAATTTAGAGTCCACAATTAACCTAACCTGCATGTCTTTGGACTGTGGGAGGAAACCGGAGTACCCGGAGAAAACCCACGCTAACACGGGGAGAACATGCAAACTCCACACAGAAGGGTCCCAAGCCGGATTCGAACCTGCAACCCTCTAGCTGTGAGGCACCAGTGCTAACCACTGCACCACCATGCAGCCATAGTCATAGTATAGTATAGTATGTAAAAAAAAAAAAGCCATAGTATAGTATGTCGAACAAATAAAAAAGGTCGTACAATAGTATGTAGAAAAAATTAAAAAGTCATAGTATATGTTAAAAAAAAAAGTCATAGTACACTATGTCGGAAAAAAAAGTCACAGTATAGTGTGTAAAACAGTGTAGTATGTCCAAAATAAATTATAGTTTGTAGAAAAGTCATAGTATAGTACATTGAAAAAAAAGTCATAGAGTATGTCGGAAAAAAAAGTCATAGTATAGTTTGTCAAAAAAAATTCATACTATAGTAAGTAAAAAAAAAAATCATAGTATAGTACACATTTCCTCAAACAACAGCCTGTGGTCCAATGGCGGTTCTCAGAAAGATCTTGAACAGCCCCTGAATGTGACATGAAATGCATGCATTATATATTAATCATCTGCAGTCCATTTAATAGTCTCATTTTCAATAGCCTACATTTAAAAAAATACCTCACCCACAAAATGACTGTTTTATATTTGAATTACCATGTGTTCAGTTAATGAATTGGAGTAAATGGGGTCCAGGTTTAACAACAGCAAAACTATATCCCATTTATTTCAATTCATTAAGGATTTACTCCACTTTGGACAGACAAGTCATCAGTTATAACTGGCCTATATTGTCCGTACCACTGTGCCTCAGTAGCAATACAGCCTGTATACTACCAGTTGGTGGCAGCACCCAGTGGACCGAGCAAGACTGGCCTGTAAACGGGGGATGTGCAGTCTTTCTGGACAAAAAGCAATAGGTTTACATTTCTCAACAGATTTCAGTGGGTCATTTTTATAATCAGTGGTTTATGATCTACACGGAAAAAAAGTTTTGTCTCCAGTTAATTAGAATCTCGATATTTAAGCAATAATCGCTGCTTGAAATATGTCTATTCACACCTGGCATTAGAATGCGTGGCATAATTGAATGGCTTTATATGCAAATAAACACGTAGTAAACACATGGCTAATACAGCAGATGTTACAACATACTGACTGGTATGTCAGTTGTACATTTTAATAACATAAAAATAAAAGGTTATTGTACGGGCAGGCGAGTGTCAGCACTGTGGAAAGCACCGGAACCAAAACACAGACACATCTCTGACAGTGTGATAATAAAGCACTTTGCGTGCCTAGTCTGTCTGTAGACTATTTAGCCTATAGATATATTTTAATAAAATACAGTTGTACCAACAGAATACAGTGGAACACAGGCCGTTTCCATGCTGCAAGGCAGACAAGCGCTCGCGTTTACCTGTCTATTCACGAGGAGTGCAGAGACCCGCTAATCCCAGCGGGAGGTCAGTTGAGTAGGCCGTCCTTCAATGTGGCCCAGGACACATTCGCGTTCACACTGCTGAAAGAATGTGGCCATATATATACCACAAACAAGCGTCGTACATTCTCAATAAACCCAACCCCATTTTTAAAATGTTTTTAATTTATAGTTGGAAAATTACATCTTTACATGAGCCCATTTAGATGTTACAGGCAAAACAGGCATCTATGAGTAACCACAGGCACACTATGGGCAGACTCGTACTATACTAGATAAAGCCACATGGAAAAGCTGTGGCCTCTGTTAAATATTGTATTTTTAAACTTCATGAGCTTGAGGCAGTCTGCTTCACATAGTAACCAACCTGCATTTGGTCATTTTATGACACAGATGAGTCAAAAAACAAAAACAAAAAAATGGAAGGTAAAATTGGGGATTTTAAATATCTAACTTATGTACAGGTCATGGCTCATTTAAAACAGGGTTCCCATATTTCCTTTATGTCCTAATCCACCAACCTGCTCCCTGAAGTAGTACGTTTGCTCTCCACACACCATAGATCAATCATAGCAATGCCAACCCCAATTTAAACCGGTTCTGTGCTCGGCATTCACTGTGGAGGAAACGTGCAAACTTCAGGACTTAAAGGATGTTGAATTAGGACAAATGGATCAAACATCAAGTCTGACATAAAAATAGCCAAAGCATTCACACCATCATAGAAATCCATACCTCTCCATGATGCATCCTGTGTGTCAGTAGGCATTAATACAACCTGACTTCCTCAGTTGACCAGACATTAAAGTAATTTGGGATATGGTTCTGGTTTTTGCACAAAGCTATGCTACCGTTTCAGTACATTTCAGATGATTAATCCTTTGCTGCAACAGTTACTGGTGAGGAAGGTCAAGAATTATCTGGTAGCTAGTACAGACGATGGAAACAGACTAACTTGTCCCCGCGGATACAAAGATTAGTTCAAGGAAGGACTTCAAGAAATATTTATTCGATAAAATTCCATACTTTCCAGGCTATTGGGAACCCTTTAGACACAACCAAGGACTGGATGCAGGGTGGTTAAATTTTTCCAGGTTATGATTTTATCTCAATGATCCCTTGTGCATAATGGCCATTTAACAAAATACGAAAAAAAAAAAGAAAAGGTGGGTGGGCATTGGAGGAAAATGTGTTTCCATTGTACAGGAGGTATGTCATCTATTAATCGTCTGTAAGGTCCTGAACAAAAAGGACCTCGGAGCGGCTGAGTCCCGCCTCTTTCAGTGTGGGAGGGTTTGGCTGCTCTTCAGTCGGGAGGCAGGGCAAGACTCGGCGAGGGAAGTTTGTAATTATCTGAAACTTCTCTGGGCTTTCTTTCAAAGAGAAGAGGAAGTCGTATATTACCTGTGAAAGAAAAAAATAGTCTAGTGAATTGGCAAATAACCACAAGTGGTAGTAGATATAGAGAAGAAATGCTTTATAATAATGTGATATTTTAATGTGCTACAGTGTTTGTTCATATGTAGACCAGGTCTGCATCACATGAACAAACTTATTATTAGAGGCAGCTCCAAATTTACTTGAACAAACTAGCAGATAGCTTTGTCAAATCTCCTGAAAAATACTGGATAAGATGAAGCAACCAGGTGTGTACACAGGGTCTTGATTAACAGTGGTACTCACAGTCAGAGACTGCCCAAAGAGGAATCGTCGCTCTACTCGTGTATCGTTGGGCAGCTTAAACACTATTTTGACACTTTCTGGATCATCTGCAGGTGGCTCTGGGGGAAGACATTCTGACTTCCTCTCCTTCTCCTCTTCGAGTGTCTGGAATCACAACAAAAATGTACATCATAGTTAATGTATGTTAAGAGACGACCACCGTGTTTAAATAATTCATTGAAAAAAGTTATTTTTATAAAACGGCAACAGGTAATCTGAAAAAAATAATTTGCCTCTGTTTCCTCTGGTGCGCCTATCTGCAAGATTTCTCAGACCGGAGGAAAACAACCAATCAGAGCTGATCTGGAGTCTGCCGTCTCTGAGCGGATGTCAATCACTCGCAAACTCCGATCAAACGGTTAAACTAGGCAACGCTGATCAAATATGAACCAATATTCTGTTACTGTAATGCCTATCCCTCATGTAAAATGTTTTCAGAGTTTTTGACCTGGCAGCCATGTTGAGATCAGTTGAGGAAATACCGAGCAAACTCATTTTACAGCTAAACAGTACACTACAAGATGTCTCTGAATGAAAGGTCATTATGAAATTTTTGCCCAATGATACCAAAAACATTCTGCCTACTGAAGGTTTAAAGTAATCATGTCAAAGATTCATTCAAAGTGGCAATAGGCTGAACATTTTTTGGCCTCATTGGGCAAAAATTACATAATAACCTTTCAGCGTATTGCAATTCAAGTGTTCTGAGAGAAAACTAGACTTCTGCACCTCCTCTTGGCTCTGTTTTCAGGGTTTAAAAAATCTAGCCCGTGACGGGAGACTTTGGCCAATCACAGGTCATTTCAGAGAGACAGCGTTCCTATTGGCTGTTCATTCAACAGAGGCAGCTGTCAATCACTCGCAAACTTCGATCAAACTAGGCAGCGATGATCATATAGAATTGTTCCTATTGTCTGTGCTCCGGTCATGTGACCAGAACTTTGCGTTCCTTCAACAGATTTTACAATGGCAGCCGCGTCACAAACTTTCTCATTTTACAGCTAAACTGTGCACTACAAGATGATTCTGAAAACATTTGAGGTGAGAAATAGGCACTAGCATAACATAATATTGATTCATATTTGATTAGAGCTGCCTAGTTTGATCTTTTGGTTGGAGTTCGCGAGTGATTGACAGCCGGCTCTCATAGACAGCAGCTGGACAACAGACCTCAGATCAGCTCTTACTGCTTGTTTTCATCTGGTCTGGGAAATCTTGCAGATGCCGTTAGGAGCACCGGAGGACACAGAGGCACATAATTTTTTTCAGGTTACCCGTTTCATGTACTACTGCCACGATATAGTGACCGTTTTATAAAAAATTACTCTTTTTTAAATCCTATTTGCTCCAATCTACTTCAGCTTTAAGTTGATTATTTGTTTATAGACAGTTTGCTAAATGTTTACTGTTCATTTTTTTTGTTATTCTTGTTTTGTTTTTTACTTATTTGTTACTTGTTCGGAATAAATAAATTGAAACAAAATGGTTATCAATGTCCACTCATTAATCAACATGAATCCCAATTAGTATGTGACGGTGTGAAAATAATTGTTAAATCTATGCAAGATGGGCATATTGCTTGTTTTCATGAACGGACGAATGGTGCGTCGCCTTAAATGTTACGGCCGCAAGGAATTGTGGGACAGTATTATCTCCTTTCCTTTGGTAATGGATGGTCCAGTGTATCCTATGCTAAAGGAGATAAGAAAGGAAGCATTGAAGCACCTTTCCTTAGCATTTAGAGAATTCCAACAGCTCTTATCATGGCTGCTACTTAGATACTTCTGGGTCATTTCACTCAGTAATGGCACCTCCCTTAGCAAAAAAGACTTTTCAACCGCAGCCCAGGACTGAAATCTTACGGATTGACACTTTAAGGTTTCCTTGTATAGATAGGCATGCACAAAATAAATTGAATGGAAAGTAAGACTCACTCGTCGTCTCCGCTCCTCATCAAGAGCACTCTGGATGACCTTCTCCTCCTCTTGCCTCACTTGCTCCTCCTCCTCCCTTTTCTTTCGGTCCTTCTCCTGGTCAGCACGGAGGGAGGCCAGATAGGCCTCATCCTGCTGCTGCCTCAGCACTTGGGTCTGGTTCCTCTCCTCCCTGAAACAAAAAATGTTCTTTACTTAGAAACTGTGAAACTGTTCTGGTATAATAGCAGAGTGTGGAATTAAACCGAGAAAGATTTACTGTCATTTGTGCTTTGGCTGAGTTTGTTTACATGCACCATAGTATGCCTGGGTTTTTGGAAGTGTCATCGTAATCATTGTATTACAGTGAGGATGTAATACGTATAATATATAATAATAAGACAGGCTTCCATCAGTCAGTGTATTGCAAGCCGGCGGCCTGTAACGTTAGTGAGAGTGCAGAGAGAGAGAGAGAGAGAGAGAGAGAGAGAGAGAGAGAGAGAGAGAGAGAGAGAGAGAGAGAGAGAGAGAGAGAGAGAGAAAGAGAGAGAGAGAGAGAGAGAGAGCAAGTGTGCGTGTGACGGTGAATTAGGTTCAAACCATAATGTTATTATAACTTAACAGTGCAGTGTGTGTACAGTTTAGACTGTCAGTGAATAAATACTACAACTCATCAAGACCCAAGCCAAGTTCCTGTGTCTTGCTTGCTACCTGCAGATCAAAGTGAAGGGGGTTAGCCCCAAAGCTAGCAACAACAACGGCCCAGGCTCACTTAATAAGGTGGGCTGTTAAGGTCAACCAAGTATTCTCATTGTGTGACAAGCGGCTGCTGGGTCAAGTGTGACACCTAGTGGTAAAATTCAGTACACTGGTCCAGTCTGGTGTTGTGGCTTAATATCAAACCGTTTTAAAAAAAATAAATAATACATTTTAACACCAGCCCAAGTCTAGCATAGACCTACAATGGTGAGGTGGTAATTCAAAGTAAAGCAACATTAAAATAACAAGTCAACCTTTTAAATCGAACATCAGTGATATATCTTTGCATGTTTTGGACAGCAACTGTGAGACTGAAGATTGATCACCAACTGTAACATTTTGAGCATCAATCCTAATACACAAAAACTGTAACATCATCTCCTTTTCAAATATGGAATATTTATTTATGTTGATTATTTGTTGTTTGTGAGAATTTGCTATATGTTTAGTGTTCATTTTATTTGCTATTCTTGTTTTTTTACTACCTACTTTGTTTGTTACATGTTTGAAATAAACAAATAAAAGCGAAACAAAATGGTTGTCACTCTCCACTCATATTTATCAGTATGAATCCTGATTAGTATATGAATGTATGAAAATAATTGTTAAAGCTGGGTAGGCTATTTATTTTTGGCATCATTGGGCAAAAATCCATGATAACCTTTCAGCATATTGTAATTCAAGTGGTCCGAGAGAAAACTCAGACTTCTGTACCCCTTCTTGGCTCCGTTTTCAGTTTTAGAAACTCTAGCCCGTGAAGGGAGACTTTGGTCAATCACAGCTCATGTCAGAGAGAGAGCATTGCTATTGGCTGTTCTGCAAATGCAGATGCGCGTGCCGTTCCCTTCAGATGGTGAAATCCTGATTCAACAGTGGAATATCTTGCAGGAAATGTTGCTATTCAAGCATTGAAAACAGCTGCCTAGAGTGCAAAGCAACCCAGAAAAGGAAGATGGACTTATCAAAAAGAGAGTCTGACAATATCAGCGAAGCATTTCAGAGATGTAGAGAAAAGGTTGCTAATAGTTTAACCTTCTGCTCACGGCTGTGGGCGGCTAGCGCTGTGAGCTAGCCAGCTAGTGTAGGACTTGTGCGTGAGCTGCAGCACAGCCGTGATGGCAATGGTTAGCAGAAGGCTAAACTATTAGCAACACTTTCTCTCCATCTCTGAAACATTTTGCTGATATTGCAGCTCCCTAGAGCCTTGAATCACAGTATGTCATCTCAAAAGGGATTTACGGGCCCACAAGTTTGTAAAAAAAACAGGACGGTAGTTCTCATAGGTCTGCCGTGATATAACAGCATCAAGATCACAATGATGTTTAAAATGAATGACTAGTACTCCTACAGGTTACTATATGAAGCGTGTGCATATGCCCATGCTCGTTTGTTGGGTGGGGCTTAGGACAGAGAGGGGAAAAAGGAGAGCTGCAGAATGAGGGCTGTATTTTTTAATTCTGGTGGTTTTTTTTGCCTTATCCAGAAAACTGCCCACCCTGGGGTACCACTTAAATTACAATATGCTGAAAGGTTAAATGGAATTTTTGCTGAAACTGCTCAGTTTTAAATGCAAGATGGCAGCCAATTAGAAACTTACGGGTCATTTCACTCGGTTAGGAACTTTCCTAAGCAAAAAATACTTTTCAACCCCAGCCCTAGTGTGAATATTGATTTCCAGTACCTTTCGAGGCGCTCTGACATCAGATGTGTTTGGTTGGCATCCATGATGAAGGTGAGTTGATTGATGAGGTCCTCTGGCTGAATGAGACCTTCGAGCCTGCCCACCACTGTCATCTTGCGGTCCTTCAGCATTATCATGGCCAGGAATGGGTAGGTGTTCTCTCGCAATGCTTGGGACACTGAAACACACCCAAATATTATAGTCAAACAGTGCTGCGACTAAATACTAAAAATAATATATTAATAGAATTATTATTAATATTATTAGATGGGCAACTCATCCAAACACACAAAACACACCATATCCTGCTTGATCCTTGAGGTAGCTAGCATGCAAATAGCTTCCGTCTTAGGTTTTGAGTTCTCCACCAAGACTTCACTTGCCTCCCAGTAGCTACGGCAACACAGTAGATATGAATGGCATTTTGTTTGTGGCATTCAAAGCATCAAAAACATAAACAAAATAACATTCACGAAACTCAACATGCACAACTCTCCAGAAGCAATCTCCTACGGATGCACCAGATATTGAGCCGATACTGACTCAAATAGCTGGATCGGGTATCTGTGAAAATGGGGCCGATCTATTCAATTAAATTCTTAATTTATATACATAATATAATGGAATTTTAATTCCCGTTTAAGTTTTGACCTAACTGTTGCATTAAAAAGGTTTACACTTGAATTGTAATTCCTGTATATTTTGAGGTGTTTTTTACCAAGGTGCTGGTGTATTATTTATTTAAATAATATTCTTTATTATTAAAGAACATTCACAAATCAGTAGATTTATATATACATAGAGTTAGGAAATCAATGTTTAAGTCCAGCCTGATGTTGCCTTACACATAAAAGAATGATCCCAGTTACTTCCACACAGTGAGGCATACAGCTTATCAATTAAATACCGGTATCGGATCGGTACTCGGTATCGGCCGATACCCAAAGCCCAGGTATCGGTATCTCTCAGTTACAGGATAATCCACAGGACTCGTTGTCCATTTAATTTTTTTGATGATCTTCACAACAAAAACAAATATCTTTCAAATTCCTTGTATCACGGTGGTTACAGAAGTCTCAGTGAAGAACTCAAAACCTGGGATTATATACACAATAACTGAAAATCTTGTTTGTCTCATATCTCTTTCATACAGGAGACGCACATATGAAGTGTGCCTACATGTGAGTGCTATTCACAGATATCGTCATGATATTATTTTTTATGATCAGAGCAGCCCATGTTATATGTTCATTAACAGCTGACACAAAAAAGGGTGGGTTAAATAACAATAAGTTTGCATACCTCTGTAGCCCTCAGGTTTGCTGGTTGAGCATGCCCAAAAGAGCATCCGTGTGTTGAGGAAGGTTACGACCTCTTCTGTACATAACGTGGAGCTAGGAAGTAACAGATCAGTAGGACAAAACCATTTAGAAAGGGAACACCTTTTTCATGTGCACATGAATATAAAAACACGGGTTATTTATAAATATACTAATATCAAATTAGAGCTTATGTGTCTTCATAACATGTGGCAAAAACCAATTAGACTGCACCTTGAGTAACAATAAACTCAGGCAACTGTATGACTCAACAACAACATGACAGAGCAACAATGGGACTCCCTAAAAACTTGGGGGCAGTGCCTTACGGTGACGTTTTGCCGACCGCGGCCAACCCGTGACAACCCCCCCCCATTCTCCCCCTAAAACAAGCATGTGTTGTGAGACCCAGCTCATGTCTGTGCAGGAGACCACAGAGAAAGACGTGTGTTCAGCTCAGTACTTTTGTAGCTTATAACTGAATCTCTGTGGTTTGAAGTTTAGTTTCTCTCCTGTGTTCCTGTTTGTATTTTCAGATACCTGCTTTATTTTACCGTTTCACTTTCAGATGTATAGGAGTCATGTTAAGTTGCTGCAGATGAAAACCCAACATTTCCTGATGTTTCATAATAAAAGCTTTTAAATGACAAAATAACGGGGGACTTAAGACTTAGGAAATGATACGCATTTATCCACCTTTTAACAGCCACTCCTTTGACCACTAGTCACAGCCATGGTTACACACACCCTCAAGCCGGTAGCCCTTTTGTAATGAAGATGTAAATTCCTGCCGTGTTGGGCTGACGGGCCGAGTCAAAAACCAAGCTAGCACATGTGTATAGAAAAGGGGCACAGCAAAAACAGTTTTTTCGTATCGATTAATGAAGATACACTCACACTACAACCGCAACAACACAATTCCCTGCAGATTTTTAAATGACTTTTATCTGACTATCATAACATTATACTGGAAAGTATGAATAACTAAATAGTGCTAAAATATATTGACATTTAGATGGACTAAATTATGTCCAACAACAAAAATGTACTCGTATCTCTCTAAATGCTCTAATCTAACTGGGGGGTCTGTATTCGATATCAGTGTTGTAGTATCTTGCATCAACAGATGCCCAGCACAAAAGGGCTTACACGGCAGACCATCAATTTCCATATACACAGGTGTGAGAGACCATTTACCACTTATTTTAAGAAAAAATGAAAAGTATATTCTATTTTCAATAAAAATATTATTTAAAAAAAAAAGTATATTCTAGGGGTGGGAATCAGAGTAACTCGATATATGATACGATCATGATAATGATGGTATCAGCATACAGCGATACATTACGATATCTGTGTAGCCGAAGAAGTAAAATACCCCTAAAAATGCAAAAAGCAGGAATTGTGTATTTATTTATTGCATTGCAGTGTCAGTTTCGCAGAATTTGACAATTGAGATGAAACAATATGCAACAACGTGATTAGAGTCTTAGCTTAGTGCCTCTTTAATACACGCACACACTAACTGTAACTTGTCCATTTGTGCCATCATTCTAATGTAAAATAACCATAAACTGGCAAAAGGTCGAACTGCCAGAAAGCATAAAAGTTCTCGGCTTAAATTATTTAAAGGAAGGATACAACTATGCCTCACTAAAATCGTTCTAATCTAAATTGGCCTTTTCTTCATAAAGTCTTCAAAGTGAAAACAACAATGTGCGTGGCTTTTTTTCTGCTTTGTTACAAAATGCTTTGGTGTGAGACCCGAAGACAAACCAGATGTTTTTATACACACAAATTAATTTTGATCAAGTAATAAATGGCAAGGCAAGAGGTTTGTTTGTGTAGGACTTTGATTAGAGGAAGTGGTGAGCGGTTGCTATGGTTACCATGTAGAGTTAGAAATCAGTCTGAATGTCTGTAGATCTAGTGAGAGCAATACCCACGCTCCCCTTTATCGTCCGCTCAAAGCCGGAAGATCGGCATTAATAAACACACGACAGGTTAGATATACCCACTGGAAGTAACGTTAAAATAATGGTTTTAGAGCAACGTGTGACTTTCACCGTCCATTTAAAGAGCCAAAAGACCGTCACTGTGATAAAACAAATGGTAGGCAGCGTCAATTTATATTAAATTCAGTCAGTTTCACTAGGTAAGCTTTTGAATGAATCTCTCTTGAGAGCACTGCGAGTGAACTTCACAGTGACTGTCACTGTGATAAAACATTTGCCCGGTTGAAAGCTGGAGGACCGTCACTGCGAAACTACAAATGGTAGTAATGCGCTGTTTATGGGACTTAGAGTCCGATTCTCCTCAAACCATGAGGTTTGTGGCTTGGAGCAGCCACTCGACTTAAGTGTTTAAGACGCTAGCATAGCCAACTAGTTTCTTTTCATACGTCCCAACACGGCCGTTTAGAGCACCTACAGTACATGTTTTAAAGAGGACCTATTATGCTTTTGTGCTTTTACCCGTTCCTTTAGTGTGTTATTTTGTTTTTTTGTGAAACCGAGGGCCAAGCTGACCAATCAGAGAAGACTGTTTTTCGGGGGGGTAATACAATATATATATATATACACAATATATTCCCGTATCCATATTTTGTCCCACCCCTAGTATATTCTGTATGTTTTTCAACAAATAAACTGATTTGAGATTGTATGCTTGTTTGCCTATTCAGCTAGTTTGCCTAATTTTCCAAGCTTTAGAAATAAAACTAGCCCATACTTTGCAACTCAGTCCAACTTCTCATTAGTGTGCACTCAGAGCATGGGCTGAGACGGTCACAGAGCTTGCCAAAGTGTGCACTGCTACGTCCTGCAAAACCACGCCCAAGCGGGTGAAATACCAACTTTTTAGAGAGTCCCGAGCAGCAACATGCGCTATGTAACAAATTCTGATGGCTGGTGTAGGTAAGTAAGGTAATAAGTATCATACCGGCAAAACTCGTCAGTGTCTTGATGATCCTCCCCGTGAAGGTACACTAATAAGTAGCGGAGCTCCCGTTTGGCATCATTCAGTGCCTACATGTTTCAGGGTGACAACATATTAAAATTTCACCTCGTCAACCAACTGAAATTGATTGAGAGCAAAAATTGTGTTTGTTATTGTGCAGGTGCTCTCTGAACTCACCTGGCTGTATGTTCCCTGGTAAAATACAGGGTGTGACCGACCATACTTCTCCTCAAAACTATGAATGAAGGACACAACATCTCCAACAGGGTCTGTCACACGACCACGAGGATCTGGCCTGACGAACCGCAGGGCAAACCTAGAACAAAGAGCACATTGTGATGATCAATTACCTCCCTCTATCCAGCAGCTCCAAGTTTACATCAATGTGCTTGAATTACCTGAATATGTCCAGAAGTGTGTAATATGTAAATCTGAAAGGTAGCATTATCAAGTAGTAACTCCATCCTAGTAAACCCTGAAAAAAGGAACCAAAGCAGTCTATTACATTTAAACAGTAGAAAATAGTTTTAAAAAAAAAAAAAATTCCAAGATATGAGGGCTTTTCTATGTTTTGTGCCATTAAAATACAATTGGACATATCAAAACCAGAGTGACAGCGAGATCGAAAAGTGACTGATGGTGTGCGACTGTGGTTCAGCGGCATAAGCCCATGCGGCCTACAGTTGCAATAGGCCTACACATGCCAGAAAGAATATACAATAGCATGTCTTCATAAGTATCAGTACTAGGGATGCTAATTTTGAATTTTTTTTTAACTGATAACCAACCCTCATTAACCGATTATTAACCGTTAACCGACAAGCTTAGTGCATTTCATGCAACTGTGCTATTTTTAGTGCCTAACAAGCCACCCTGCTGCAACGAAAAGCCAATGCACAAATCCATAATTTATTGCCAGCTGCAGTGTATGCGCAAAAAAGACAATTGAGTCCCCAGTTCACCTGACAGAGTTACTGTGGCAGCCATGACGCTGCGTGTATTGCCCCAGTAAGTCTCCACCGCATCATTTAGTTTAGCTGCGAGGTTGTTAGCTGTTTGTCTGCCTGGCGTACTCAGTGAGCACGGCGTAACTTTAGCTAGTGTCCGGTCGAGAGACAGAACGTGTGTGTGTGTGTGACGACGGGGTACTCTTGTCAACCCGGCGTAATATTAGCGAGTGTCCGACAGACCGTGTCTGTGTGGCGGCGGCGAGTGGGGGGTTGTCGGTGGCGTTATAGCTGTACATAGCAGTAGCAGTGTGTGAACTTAGCAGTAGCAGTGTCGGTGAATAAATGCTACAACTCCTGAAGACCCAAGCAAACGGTATATACCGGTGAACACCAGCTGCATCCCACTCCAGGGACTGGCTTATGCTGCTGAACCACAGTGGCACACCATCAGCCACTTTTCGATCTCAGCACTACTGCGAAATCACTTTGAAAGATATGAACTACTTAGATTGAACGATCTTAAATGATTGGTTTAAAATTAACATGCAGTCATGCTAGAATGTGGCTGTGTGTGTCAAGCATTAACAATAGTATTTCATAATATTGATAAAGAGAAATCCAGTATCTTTTGTGTGAAAATATGTAACATCAGAACGTGCAGACATACCCTGGGTTGTGGCCTTGAGACGATGTAACTATATACTCTATGGTCTGCTGTATTGACCTGTAATGGTCTGGATGGTGGAGGGTTAAACACACTGGGCACTCCTTCCTGCTCGTTAAGTCTGTCTTGTACTGCAGCCTGAAACACATACAGTTAAGCCCATCATATTAGAGTCAAGGCCTTCAATAAACCAAAAGAAAAGAAAAGGCAGATTAATCAAAGCAAGCCAGCACAGTTTGCATAATCTGTATAGGAATAAAAATGTATACAGAGCCATGGAAATCCAGTCTTTTTTCCATGTGACTTACCTCTATGTTCCAATTATGCTGCTCTAATGTTCGACGACATTGGTCCATTGATTCCAACCCAGTTAGGTCCTGTTAGACATGAAAAGATAGTCAGTGTGAAGGCCTCAAGTTGCTCAGAAAAGCACATTTGTCTATAGACAGGGCTTCCATCAGTAGCTTGTAGGCTACTGGTTTGCTGTGTCCTCATTAAAAAGTGAGCAAGAATCATCCAAAACTAAACTGATTCAGTTGTCCAAGGCTTAAAATGAAATGATTAATACAGATGATTAACTACTCTTAAGCTGGACAGCTATCTAAACTCGAAATTAACGTCAACATGCACTGAGAAAAATAATCGTTTAATCCAAGCAGGATGACGTTAGAGGTTAACTAGCTCTCCAAAATAAAGTGTTTTTTTTACGGCAATCTTACCAATGTAGACAAAAACAGGCTACAGATTAAAAGGGGGGAGGAAAGATGCATCACTCCTATTGTGTATATCCTTGATGCAATATACACCTCAAGTGCAACTACCTTTGTTTACATCTTATTTATTACATCTACCCTACCTATTTTACAAGTGCAATTACCTCTGTTTACATTACATCTATTTTTATATTTTATACTTCTAGTGTAACACTTATGTTTATATTTATTTATTACATCTACTTTACCTGTTTTATTTGCTTTATAACTATGTGTGTGTTTTACCTGTTATATGTTTTTTAAGATAAGATAAGATGAACCTTTATTAATCCCTGGAGGGAAATTCAGGTGTCAAAGCAGCAAACATCAGCAAACAGAGTGAAACACAGTAGAGGTAAAGGTATACAAAAATTATAAAAACAATAATAGAGATATAAAAGATACAGAGTGAATGGGTGAACATAGTGTGTACAGTTCGTCAATAAATAAATGTAGTATGTGCAATAAATAAATGTAATATGTACATATGGGCTGTCTATACAGTGGTATATAGGATGTATAGTGTAAAGTGTGCCAGTGGTTAGAGTCCAAGATGGTTGCAGATAGTGCATGTTTAAAGTTCTTATATGGGGATATTATCTGCCTCGTTTAGTCTTGTTAAGTATTTGTTTTAAAGCACTGACCAGAAGTGGCAACTGTGAATCTCGTTGTATGACAATGACAATAAAGCTTTCTATTCTATTCTATTCACAAACCCACACATGTCATGAAGCATCACTAAAACAGTTATCTGGGTGAGTTACAGCTCTGTTAAGTACTGATATCAGTAAGTAATATCATTCATCATCAATTAATCATCAAAAACTAAACTGATTGGATTGTCCAATATTTAAAATGAAATGATTAATACAGATGATTAACTACTTCTTAAGCTGGGCAGCTATCTAAACATGCACTGTGAAAATAATGGTTTAACCCAAGCAGGATGATGTTAGAGGTTAACTAGCTCTCCAAAATAAAAGTGTTTTTAACACCAATGTAGACAAAAGATAGCTAGAACAGGCTACAGATTAAAAGGGGGGAAGTTAAATTGCATCACTCCTATTATTACAAACCCACAAATGTCATGAGGCACACCTAAAACAGTGATCTGGGTGAGTTACAGCTCTGTTAAGTACTGATATCAGTAATTAATATCATTCATCATCAATTAATCATCCAAAACTAAACTGATTGGATTGTCCAAGACTTAAAATGAAATGATTAATACAGATGATTAACTACTCTTTAAGCTGGGCAGCTATCTAAACTAATTAATACCTAAAACAGTGATCTGGGTGAGTAACAGCTCAGTGAAGTGACAGCTCCACCATGACTGCTGCTGAGCTAATGATAACTCAGCGTCAGTGATCAGCTACTGTTAGCACAAGTTAACATAAAGTCACATGAATCACATTAAAAACGCAACACAAGTGATGTTAGCTAACAAAGTGTGATTTGGTATAAGTCTGTGAGTAAAATATAACACACATTAAGCTGTTTTAAGTCCTCATGGCCCTTAAAGTCTGCTAACTAGCTTAGCTAATGCTAGCTAGCTCCATGCTAACGTTAGCTCTGGCTCATGTTGACGGGTAGCTAGTTGACTGTGTAAAAAGCCTTTAAACACGCACTGTTCCGCCGGTTTGCAGTGCCTCGGTGCCGACGATAGCGTGTTAACATGTGAGGTTTCTAGTGGACACGTGTTGGAGGTGTATTTATTCTGTTTTACCTGAAATTGAAGCAGTTTCTCAGTCTGCGCCTGAGATAACTCTGGCTCCTCTGGCGCCGCCATCTTACCTCGCCAATCATCTACCAGCGAGCTGCGTAACGACGTCAACGGTCTTTTTGTGATGCTGTGCGGCGCTCTGCGTAACCTCTGCGTGCTGCTGCCGCCTAGTGGCCCGGATGTAACCAGTATAGGATCACCCCACCGCTCTGGGCTCTATAACAATACTGATAATCGATCCAAGTGATCGGAATACTTGCTTGGACCAAAAAAAACACAAAAAGATAAGTAAATTAAATTAAGTAAGTTAGCACATTTTTTTTTTTCTGGTTCTTTCCTTTTTTTATTCTTTTTTTTGGTCCTCTCCTTTTTTTTGGTCCTTTCCCTTTTTCTTGGTTCTTTCCTTTTTTATTCTTTTTTTTGGTCCTTTCCTTTTTTTAATTTATTTTTTTAGTTTTTGGTCCTTTCCTTTTTATATTTTTTATTTATTTTTTTTTGGTCCTTCCCTTTTTTTTATTTTTTATTTTTTTTTTGGTCCTTTCCTTTTTTTTGGTACTTTCCTTTTTTTTGGTTCTTTCCTTTTTTTATTCTTTTTTTTGGTCCTTTCCTTTTTTTAATTTTTTTTTTTTTGGTCTTTTCCTTTTTTTTTGGTTCTTCCCTTTTTTATTATTATTTTCTTTTTGGTCCTTTCCTTTTTTATTTTTTGGTCCTTTCCTTGTTTTATTTTTTTTTGGTCCTTTCCTTTATTTTTGGTTCTTTCCTTTTTTATTATTATTTTTTTTGGTCCTTTCCTTTTTCTGTATATGTTTCGTTTATGTTTCTATGGGATTTAATTAATTTATATGTATAAATGTAATTGTTTATGTTCTGCTTATTTAATGGTGCAGTAATATTGTTATAGGGATGGGTGAGGGGGTATAATTTGTTTATACAATTATTTCTGTGATTTATTGGATTTTGTACAGAATACCAATAAAAAGACTTTGAACCGGAATACTTGCTTGGATCGTCCTTAATCAGTAACTGTAATAAGGGATGTGAACACAACATTGATCCAGATTAGTGAAGTCTGTATCAGGAGATTTTGTACAATCTGACTATAAATAAAATTAACTGATCAACCGGTCAATGAACTGGTCAAACAAGCAATTTTATGACATCACCTTGGGCTATGACATTTAATAAACCAAACAATTAATTGAGAAAACAATCAGCAGATTAATTGATAATGAAAATTATAGTTTTGCAGCAGCCCTACTCAGATATTGTAACAATTGTTACTTTCTTTGGTAAACGCAAGTGTTTTTCCATATTATTTGTGTTTTATCTAATATTTACCAACTATAAAACTTTCTACTTCTTTAGTTAGCACCAACAGCTGACTGTAACTTATCTCCAGAAGTTACCACCGATTTAATTAATATTTACACCAGTTTTGGTTTTGCTGATCAGAAATGTTTTATATTTTAGAATTAGAAGAAACAAAACAAAATATCACTGAAAGGGCACCTCCTCCCTCTGACAATTCTTCTATCACATCTCTCTCTGTCACTGTCTCATATACATACACACACACACACAAACGAACCTCACGCATTTTGTACTACTTGAGTGAAAATGCATTTATTTGACCATTTGTGGCTTGATTTCCATCAACTTTATCAAACTGAAAAAAAATCCAGTAAATTATGTGAATGTAAAAGTTAAGATAGTAAGAATATTCCCTCAGGTTGAATGAGGGAATAAGGTAGTGTACATTTGACAAAGTCAAAAGCTGACACCCAAGGATCACTTAATTTTCTTATTCTTAAACACTCTGTAAAATACAAAGCAAATATTGCAACGTATTGTAACGGTAAGATCAGGAAAACCAATTTCACAATATAGCACACTGTAGAATTTGTGTCTGAATTTCAAGCGCTGAGCCGTCCCATGTCACTTTTTCCCCTCTACCATAATGATGTGGTACCCAAACTTTGTCTTGATAGGAGGGTCTGTGTAGACTGGTTTATCCATGGAACTGACAGGTTGGGCGAATGCTGCTTCCTGGAAAGGTCCAACCATTGATCCTCGCGTCATCCACCCCAGATCACCCTGTCATGAACAGAGCAATCATGAAGAAAACACATAGTATGCACCTAATATGAGTACCAAGCCAGGACAGAAGTGAGTGAACATGCGCAACAAAGGCAAAGGGAGATTTTTACAACTCTGAGCAATGCAGGAAATTGAAACACTTATTGTTATGACTTCAGTTACCAGGCACAATTAGGTCACAGATAAGGAAGTGAGATCAAAGCCTTGTTGTACAGTGATGATTCCAACAAATCAAATATGTACATGGTGTCCCTGAGTAACAGCCTCGTCTCCACTGAAATTTCCCCGTATCTCGGAGTAAACCAGTGTAGGTGTTCTGGTGGGGTGCAGGTGTGAATAAGCAGGAAAAGATGTACAGAGTGGTGAAAAATAACATGTGCTCAGCCTAATTTCTGTAACGAGTAATGGAAGAGTAAATAATGACTAATCACCAGCCTGAACGTCATCACCCATGAAAACTCATAATGAGGTTAAGGTCTGTTTATTATATTTATAATCTTCCATATTCATCACCATCAGTAAGGATGTATTCAGTCTAGAAAAGCACACTTCAAAGAAGACAGTGTCTGAATTTGGATGCGGATTTTACCTACTAAACACAATGCAGTCATAATAATGTGCTGCGCAGCCATAAACAGACAGGAAGCAATAAAGAAGACCATCGCAGTTACAGTAAATATTAATGGATAATTTGAATCAAGCTATAAAAGCAGTCAGTTAAAAAAGGGACCAAAACTGCACAACTGATTATGAGTGCATGTTCTTACTCCTTGTCTCGCTTTGTCTTCACTGTATTGTGATGCTACTTCACTGAAACGGACTCCAGCCTTCAGTTTCTCCATTGCCTCCATGCATTTTCCATGTTTTTCACAGAGGATGTGTCGAACCTGGGGAAAAACACAGATCATAAAGGCACAGTTAAA
Source organism: Sebastes umbrosus (assembly GCF_015220745.1). Classification (NCBI taxonomy): domain Eukaryota; kingdom Metazoa; phylum Chordata; class Actinopteri; order Perciformes; family Sebastidae; genus Sebastes; species Sebastes umbrosus. Next base: position 23,370,523 of record NC_051277.1, read on the forward strand.
CGTCAAGGAATAAACAGTGGTTGGGAGGCAACCTATAACTACTTTAAATCACCGTAGACATTGTGATTAGCAAACATAGATAAAGCATCCCAGTGGTATTATGTATGCAGCTTTCAGGCACTAGCACTCAGCCATAATGCTCATTTTTCCAGTAATTGTCTAGAGAGAAAACAAGATGCTTGAAATATTTCCTTAGAACAATCTGTAGTTCTGAATTTGACAAAATTCATATTTTACTTATTCCCATATTGCCAGCTGAAATATTCATGCCAGGACTAACGTTAGACCAGGGGTCTGCAACCTGCGGCTCCGGAGCCACATGTGGCTCTTTAGCCCCTCTCCAGTGGCTCCCTGTGGATTTTTAAAAATGGAAATGAATAACTGTTTTTTGTTTCCATTTTAATTTTTATTTATCATGGTTGTAGGTCTATGGTACGACGGAGTAATATGCCAATTTTTTTTCTCGTTAAGTTATGACTTTATTCTCGTAAATTATTATTTTTTTCTCGTTAAGTTATGACTTTATTCTCGTAATATTAGGAAATATTTTCTCGTAAAGTCATGACTTTATTCTCGTAATGTTATGACTTTATTCTCGTAATGTTATGACTTTTTTCTCGTAATATTATGACTTTATTCTGGAAATATCAGATTTTTCCCCCTCAACGTGGCCCTAATACTCCGTAGTACATTTGCACTTTGGCCCTCACTGCATTAGACTTATATATTACATACTTAAGATTATAAATTGTGTTACCTTCATCACATCACTCAAATGTTTTGTGGCTCCAGACAGATTTTTGTTTTGTTCTTTTGCCTAAAATGTCTCTTTTGATAGTAAAGGTTGCTGACCATCAAAAAGAAAAAAGGCAACAACTGTTAAAGGTATCAAGTGCCAAAGATGGAAAATCTCTAACATTAAATCACTTCAAAGATGACAACAGGTTGTATATTGTCTATTGCAGAACGCAGCGAGTTGTACATGGTCGTCATTGATTCACCCCATGTTTTACTTCTCATCAATGATGCCTATAAGTGCATAATCTGATCCACTCATTTCCTTACAGCCTACTCATACAAAAGTGGCTTTGTAGTAGGAGGAAGAGAAGAAGATAGTCATCATTTTGTAAAAATCCCCCTGTTATGTCACATCCGACTTCTGCAGCTTTGTATAAAAAAAGTGTGATTAAATTCACCTTCACAGCAGTTCCTCCCTTTGGTGCTTTATCTTTCTTGTCAGCTTCCCCTGCACTTCCTGAAGCTGCTCCTACACAGTAACCAGGTTCAAGACAACAAACCAATTAATAACCACAACATACAATGGCATTATGTTAAATCTAGTGAACTGGCTACATCATCACATGGGAGTGTGTATTACAGTTGTTTTGCTACATGCTAACAGTTAATGTGGCTGACTTTAAGCTGTAACTTCATAACAAACTATATAGATAGCTAATGAACCACTAACCTTTACCACCCTTACCACCTTTTCCCTTTGGTGGCATTTTAGATCAAAGTTTACTGAAATTCAGTTAATAGTGAAGAAGATCAAATGAGCAATAGCATGCTATGCTCATGCTGTGTTGTGGTGAACATGCGCAGTGACTTACTGCGCAGACAGCAAAGTGTTTCTTCTTCTCTAAGTAATTATTGGCAGATTGCAGCCGCTTGACGTCACTACCGCCCCCTAGTGCAATGTACCAGAGAGGGCAGTCTCTGATACAGCACCGCAGTTCATAAAACAGGGTATGTATCTTAATCTAAATATGTTTGTTTTTTACAGAAGGAAAAATGGGCCTTTACTTTTATCATATACATTTTTATTTTTAGATTTTTTTTTTTTTTAATTTTCGCTTTTGTTCCTTTTACTGGCATTTTTAAATTAAATCTAAGGTCTAGTCCAGGGGTCAGCAACCTTTACTATCAAAAGAGCCACTTTAGGCAAAAAAAAAAAAAAAAGAAAAATCCGTCTGGAGCCGCAAAACATTTGAGCATTGTGATGAAGGTAACACAGTTTATAATCTTAAGTATATAGTATAAAAGTCTAATGCAGTGAGGGCCAAAGAGCAAATTGTACTACGGAGTATTAGGGCCACATTGAGGAAATAAAGTCATAACTTTATGAGAAAAAATGTGTAATATTAAGAGAATAAAGTCATAATATTACGAGAAAAAAGTCGTAATATTACGAGAATAAAGTCATAACTTTACGAGAAAAAACTAAATAACACGTAAAATTATTATTTATAATATTATGACTTTATTCTCATAATACTACTACTTTTTTCTCGTAATATTATGACTTTATTCTCGAAATCTCCGATTTTTTTTTTCTCAATGTGGCCCTAATACTCCGTCGTACAGTTGTACATTAGACCTACAACAAAGATAAATACAAATGAAAATGTAAACAAAAAAACAGTTATTCATTTCCTCTAATTTTTTAAATATCCATGGGGAGCCACTGGAGAGGAGCTAAAGAGCCACATGTGGCTCCTGAGCTGCAGGTTGCTGACCCCTGGTATAGTCTATAATTATTCTATAACATATATTCTAGGCATTTACTATCTTTTTTTCATGGCATTAATTGTATTTATTTATTGACTTATTTAACAGGAACATGTTATTTATTTAGCAGCTATAACATGTTATAAGTATTGCTGTAAATACGCCGGTTAAATAAATGTATTTTTTTTTATCTGTAGTTCCTGGACAAATGTTATAGTAACCCTAATAAAGAAAGTCAAATTAAAACTGTTATTGAAATAAACAATAAAAAAATATTTAAGAGAAAAGTATTGATTTTTTTATATACTTTATTTTTCCCTTGTTTCAAGGTTGTTTTCATATATGCAATTTACAGTTCGTAACTACAATAGCTTATAAACCAATTTTCAAAAGTAGATGAGCTTATAGACAAACTCATTAAGTATACTAGAGAAAACAACTTCAACATTCAAAATTAAAATATTATTAAGAAAATAAATAATAATAATAATAATAATAATAATAATAATAATAATAATAATAATAATACTTATAATAATAATAATAATAAAAGGAAAGAATAGTAAGAGAAAAGTATTGAACATTTACTATCTTTTTTCATGGCATTAATTGTATTTATTTATTGACTTATTTAACAGGAACATGTTATTTAATGCAAATGTTATAGTAACCCTAATAAAGAAATAAACAATAAAACATATTTAAGAGAAAAGAATGGAACTCATATTATTTCCTTCCTTCTCCAATTTCACGACGTCACAGCGAGGTGGTTACCACGGCAACGAGACTGCACACAAACCACTCCGTGACGTATGTGTTGACAGCTGTCTTGTTGTCGAGTACTCCCAACCTCGACGCACGTTTTCTAATGATTTAACATTAGAAACATGGAGAAGTACGAGAAGGTGTTGTGTTTGGGAAGAGGAGGAGCTGCGGACGTGTTCCTGATGAGGCACGTTGAGCAAAAGAGCCTGCACGCTGTGAAGAGGATAAAAGTAGAGGACACCAGAGCAGCAAAGACACAGAGAGCAATCCTCCAGGAGGCTGAGATCATCAGGAGGCTGGAGCACCCTCACGTAGTGACATGCACGGATGCCTTTGTGACCTCTGATGGATTCATCTACATCGTGATGAACTACTGTGATGGTGGCACGTTGGATGACAGAGTGAAAGAGAGGAAACCAGAGGAGTTTTTCACTGAAGCTACTGTGATGGGCTGGTTTGTGCAGGTCTCTGTGGCTTTACATTACATACACACGGCTAAAATACTACACAGGGATATCAAAACATCCAATGTGCTGCTGACAAAGCAAGGCATGGTGAAGTTAGGGGACTTTGGGATATCCAAAGTGATGACCAACACGGCTGACATGGCCTCCACATGTGTTGGGACACCGAGCTACCTTAGTCCTGAGCTGTGCCGGGACGTCCCGTACAGCTCCAAGTCTGACATCTGGGCTCTTGGCTGCCTGCTGTATGAGATCTGTGCTCTCAGACCTCCGTTTGCAGCCACAAACCTCCTGAGTCTGTTCTACAAGATCACCAAAGGAGAGTATGATCCTGTGCCCAAAATGTACTCTGACAACATCTCCTCATTGATCCAGATGATGCTCAGCCTCAACCCAGAAAACAGGCCAACTGCTGCCTGCGTACTCAGCAGTGCCTATGTGCAACACCACCTAGAGTCTATCAAACACACAGAGACCAGCTGTGTTCCTGTGAAGAGCTGCATAAACAACACACTACAGCCAGATGTTCTCAGTCAGTCCCACCCACGGGGAGAAAAAGAGCACAAGGTGGAGGCTGGCTCCAGTGATGTGGAGGAGGAACATCATGATGCTTTGTGTGTTGGAGGACAAAACCACTGTGACTACCACTATCCTGAGGACTTTGATGAAGATGAAAGTTCGTCCTCTCTTGAGGAGTGCAGCGAGCACTCGGGGTCCCCAATGAGGAGTGACTTTGCTGAGCCTATTGGTAATGTAGAAATTTTAAAGATCCCATATTGTAAAAAGTGAGATTTTCAGGTCTTTTATGTTATAAAGCAGGTTTAAGTGCTATAAAAATACTGTTAAACTATCAAAACGCTCAATATATGGAGAAATACACACAGTCCCTATTCAGAAACTGTGCGTTTGAAACAAGCCGTTAGGATTTCTGTCCATTTGTGATGTCACAAATCTACAATATTTAGACCATTACACGGTTATAAAAGTAAACATTATAAATGTGTCCCAGTTTATTTCCTGTTGCAGCGTATGTAAATAACAGCAGCTGACAGGAAGTAAACATGGACCCACACCGTTGGCTAGCAACGCAATTACGTTGCAATCCGTTGAAATGCACTAAAACGGAGGGTTTCAGGCAGAGGGTAAATACAGGTATATAGTGACAGACTGCATGAGGAAATTAAAGGTTTTTTTGAACATTAAAGCATGTAAACGTGTTCTAGTAGAAACACAAAATACAAGTATGAACCTGAAAATGAGCATGATATGGAACCTTTAAGTGAAACACCTTACACCTTGATGGAAGAAGCACTCAGATCTTTAACTTACATGAAATACTCATTAGTAAGATGCACAGATAGCTGCATCGGGTATCGGTGACAATGAGGCCGATCTATTCAATTCAATTCTATGTTTATATATACATTATATACTGAAATTTTATCCTTTATTCCTGTTCAAGCTTTGACCAATTTTTTGCTGCATTAAAAAGGTTTACACTTCAATTATAATTCCTGTTAATTTAGAAGATTTTTTATCAAGTAGCTAGTGTATGATTTATTATTTTAATGATAAATAACAATTCAGTAAAATTATATTTGTCACATTTTGTTTACAGCAATATTGAAATAAAGTCTGATGTTGCCTTACACATAAAAGAATGATCCCAGTCACTTCCACACAGTGAGGCCTACATCTTATTAATTAAACACTGGTATCGGATTGGTACTCGGATTTGGCCAAATCCCAGGTATCAGTATCTGTTTCGGGACTGAAAAAGTCTAATCGGTGCATCCCTAATAATCATAATGTAGTGTAAAAATACTTAAGTCCTGCATTCAAAATCCTACTTAAGTAAAAGTATTATCAGTGTATAAATGACTCATTCTGCAGAACAATAGCGTGTTATTTTATTATAAAGCCTTTTACATTATTATTGATGACTAATGCATCAATGCATAAGCATCATTTTACTGTTGTAACAGGTCGAGATGGAGCTAGTCTTAACTACCGACACTGTACATTTTACAATATATCTTTAAACGATTTAGTCGCTATATACAACTCTTTCTCAGAGATTATTTCAGGTCATTGCTGATGAAAAACAGCTGGCTGTGATACTCTGAAAAATGGCCTTGCAGAATTCAAATATTGGATGCCTCAAACTGTTTTACCTAGAAAGTAATTTTTGCTTTTTAGTAGGGCTGTCAAAGTTGACACCATAATTAGTGTTAACGCAAATTCGTTTTAACGCCACTAATTTCTTTAATACATTAACGCAACATTGCAGGCTCTGTTTTAAAGCTAGAGTGAAGATGCTGGCATCATATGAAACTAGAGAAACCTAAGATATCTATTGGTACCAACCATGTCCAAACTGAAGCTAGATGTTGGTGAGGAAAAACTGGCATGGCCAATTTCAAACGGGTCCCTTGACCTCTGACCTCAAGGTATGTGAATGAAAATGGGTTCTGTGGGTACCCACGAGTCTTCCCTTTACAGACATGCCCACTTTATGATAATCACATGCAGTTTGGGGCAAGTCATAGTCATGTCAGCACACTGACACACTGGCAGCTGTTGTTGCCTGTTGGGCTTGAGTTTGCCATATTATGATTTGAGCATATTTTTATACTAAATGTAGTACCTGTGAGGGTTTCTGGACAAAATTTGTCATTGTTTTGTGTTGTTAATTGATTTCCAATAACAAATATATACATACATTTGCATAAAGCAGGCATATTTGCCCACTCCCATGTTGATGTGAGTATTAAATACTTGACAAATCTCGCGATCAAACATTTTATTCAATTGACAGACACACTTAATTGCCAAATTTCAATACACTTGCCAATATCGTGCTCACAATTGCGAATCTGAGATTCCACATTTCCTACAACCTCCAAAACTATATGACTATATAGAGAGAAATCAATGTTCTTAAGTTGTTTTATGATGTATATACACAGGAATTATCAAAACAAAAGCCTTCAACCCCTCTTTCTCTCTTACAGAGGCTCCAGATGTCTCAGAGCAAGTTGAGTATCCAGATGACTTTGAGGAAGCAGAGGTTGAAGAAGAATATGAGGATGAAGCTTCCTTCACCGCTGCTCCTCAGCAGCTACATGATGATGCAGTGGAGGTTCAGCTCTGTGATGCAGGAGGACTGACCATCACACTGAAAGCATTGAAGGAAAAGGGCTAAAAACGACAAGAAAAAACATACATTGCATTGCAATGGACAGCAATGTGAAATAAAGGGACCATAGCAGCTGGAACAGTGAAATATCTGACAAGTGACAAGTGCCTTGTTCGTTAAGTGTTTTATGCAATTGCTGTTAAAAAGGACACCAGGCCTTCTATGTTTGAGAGACACCACAGGGCTGAAATAAGATGTAGTTTTACGGCTAGATGAAAACACTTGGTGGAGCTAGAGAGAATGAATGAAGTCCTGCTCAGTGTGTGCTGTAATGCGGCTGTTCAGTGACGGTGAATATTCCTGAATGATGTTTCTGATTAGCGTCGTATGGAGTGGTAGTAACGATGAATGAATGAAGCGACTGGATTTTTCTCAAAATAGGAATTTCTTTCTTTATTTACTGGAATTTTAATTCCTGTTTAAGTTTTCAACCAATTTCCTGTTAATTTTGAAGGTTTTTTACCAAGTTGCTGGTCTACGATTTATTATTTTAATAATAAATAACCATTCAATACATTTATATTCATGTACTTATTTGTTACATTTTGTTTTACAAAGTTAGGAAAGCGATATTGAAGTCAAGCCTGATGTTTCTTTACACTGAAGTGTTACAGTATACTTTACTGTAAGCAACAGAACAGTGCATCGCCTATTGTACATAAATAGAACATATTTCAACAATGTAATCCACCAAATTACACATCAGGATATTCTCTTACAAATGATTAAATTCTGAATGACAACCTGATTTATTAAAAAAGGCGATGCAAAAGTAGCCGACGAGGCTGCTGCAGAAGTAAGGACGATATTGTCTGATGCATCGTCTCTTTCCTGCTCCAAACTATTGTTATTATATCGGCCTTTAAAATTCCACTATTGGTCGACCTCTATTGTAAACTAGATATAACATATCACAACATGACTTCATCAAAAACATATCAAAGCACCAGTAGGAGGTCTAAGACCTATGTCTAAGACAGTTGACATATATTTTACATATCCCAATGCTTCATACTGTGTGTATCATATTCTTTCATCTTTATCTTTCAGTGTTCTGTGTTATGTTATTACACAACATCTGAAATAAAAATTAACCCCCAGGGTTTATCTTTACCTCAAAATGAGATAAACGCTAAATTTTGCATGCAGCAATGCCTTCAAAGGAAGTATGAATGTGCAGCTTGCCACAAAGATGTTACGATAACATCTGAAATACAACTAATATTAAGATAAAAACAACGAATAAGAAACATATTTAGAAATTGAAATACAAATATATTGGACTCTAAATTAAAAATACACCTACCTTCAGACTGGATCTGTAAACCCCTCACATTACCAGATTATCCGGGCCGAACATCAGTACCAACCAACGTCCCGGACCGGATTTCCCCTGAAGTCTGAGCCCAGCCTAACACAGGTTTGTCTACAATGAACAAAATAAAATGAATATGAAACGCCACATTTTCATATCTATTTTGTGCATTTAGATATTGGGACACACTGTGATCAAACCAGGTACCCGATGCTCCTGTCTCTCCCTGTAATGACGTGAATGCCTCAGTCCTGTTGTCTGGAAATACAAATGAGTGACAAATTAAAGGAAAAAACAACATAAAGTGTCTTAGTATGAGCCGCCAGAACAGCTTAGATGCTCCTGAGATCTGGTGACTGATTCACAAAATCGTATGACACCATTCAGTGACCCCTTCTGCTCTGTATAGAAGCACTGGCATTAGTTATGTTTCTCCATTTATTAAGGTTTAATGTGTAACCTGTATGTATTTACTGGAGCTATTTGTTGACTCAAAGAAACAACTTGGAAGTGTTTCATCAAAATAAGTTATAGAGATGTAACTAACTAATATTGTGCCTTGTTTCCCAGCTAGCCTCCGTTCTATGAGCATCAGTAACACAAAGGGGTTTCTTTTATGTTTGTTTGTTTCATTTACCTATTTTTTTTTTGTCCCAGTTCGCCTCGCCATCCTTACCACAATAACACTACTTTAGAAGCAATATTGCCACGATTTTGCACTCTGCGGTTCACGTTACCACAGTTTCACAAGCGTGTTAAGAGAACTACGTGGCCTTCAGGTAATATAAAAATGCAAAAGGTTCTCTCTAGAGCCAGTGTTTGGTTTGTCCGTTCTGGGCTACTGTAGAAACATGGACTATGTAGATATGAAGGGCTCATTCTAAGCTAATGAAAGCACAACAATTCTTAGTTTCTTGTAGGGATGCACCGATACCAGATCCGATATCGGGCCGATACTGACTCAAATATCTTGATCAGGTATCGGTGGCAATGGGGCCATTCTATTCAATTCAATTCTATATATATTATATACATTATAGACTGGAATTTGAATTCCCATTTAAGTTTTGACCAAGTTGTTACTGCATTAAAAAGTTTTACACTTAAGCTGTAATTCCTGTTCATTTTGAAGATTTTTTTACCAAGTTGCTGGTCTGCGATTTATTATTTTAATAATAAATAACAATTCAATAAATTCATATCTATGTATTTAGTTGTCAGGAAAGTAATGTTTAAGTCAAGTCTGATGTTGCCTTACACATAAAGAATGACTTCCACACAGAGAGGCATACAGCTTATTAATCAAACACTGGTATCAGATCGGTAGTCGGTATCAGCCGATACCCAAAGCCCAGGTATCGGTATATCGGAACTGAAAAAGTTGGATCGGTGCATCCCTTGTTTCATACATTGATGAAAATATAGTAATGAATATTATATTCCATCTCTGCCAATGGATCCCCTGAAATGTTACACACTGTTCCTTTAAGTAGCTTTCATTCAGGCTACCATGACTTTCAATAGTGAAACTACTGAACAAACAAACACGCAACCTTTAGATAATGGTTCATTTGATCGCAGCTTTAGTCTATATGTCAGGGGGCAATCATGTTAGTGCAATAATACACCCCAAGGTGTCTTGTCATAGAAAAAAATAACTTATCAGCTGAAAAGCCACGCAGCTTCCAACCTCCTTTTGCACCTCGCTGTGTATCAAGACTTCCTTCCCTTCAGTATCAAAGGTATCCTTTAACGTTCTTATCCTTAAAATGACCTTGTAGTGACATTATAATGAATACAAATATTAGGCTTTAAAGCTCATTTTTAAAGTACTCGCTGACGGCGTACATGTGCACACACTCAGGTTGTCGCTCGTCATTGCCAGCAAGTATAAGCTTACTCGCATAGACACTGTGACACAGCAGACAGGTAAGGTGTGAAGCCGACTTCATAAGAATCATGTTCCATTAACACGTTTACAGACCTACGCTTTCAAGTACCTATCTGTTAAATCTTTAAAAGTAACGATGGGGACAATTTCAGCTTTGAACGTGCCAAGCTCAAGGCAAAATGTTGTCTCAACGGAAATGTTCAAATCACATTTTATCTACACACGATCTCTCATGAGTTGACCAAAGTTTTTCCGCGCTCGTAGTCAGCAGTCTCATGTTCACCCACTTACATTTACAAAGCAATCTGCAAGTCCCACTCTTAGAAAACAAATCTTTCCATGACTGCACACATCACTGCAAAGGTAACTAACTCTTCCTTTGTAAATATCTCCCACTCACAGGGGCAAACTGGGTGAAATATTTCCCATATGAGCAGAAAGTCCAACCATGTGCATCCCCAGTGATACGTTTGTGATGGTGAGGTCACTGGTCAGTGTTATAACAAACACTGTGCAAGCATCCGTCCACAGCCATCAGTGGATGACTGAACAGGCCCAAGAGGGGGCCTATGAGGCATCGGTGCCCAGGGACCCATTACCTCATAACATCCTGCTTGAGCAGCCTGCTCCAAGCTTTATCAGGTCTGTGAGTGGACTAACAACCCTCTAATCAACACTTGTAAACTCAAAATCACCATCAAAGCAAACAGCATTTAGATGTTCACGGTTTAATTTAAGAATAAGTTGTGGAAATTGTTCTGGGAATTGTGACTGTAGGTCTTTTCTGTCATTTTTTGTCACTACTTTCCCTCTGAGCAAAGATTCCCTTCTCGTGCGTGGAAGAACACTGATGTTCCCCTCAATCCTCCTGAGATTGACACCTGCACACTTATCTGTGTGTTCATCTACTGATGGTGTCAAAGACAAAAGCACCACAACTAACTTGCATGATGACAGCTGCAAAACATTGCAACAGCATCCCCACATTAGACACAGTATGAGTCATGAAGTGGCAGCACCACACAGATCAAAATAGGCACTACAGGTTACACCTTTGACATTTTCATATCTTGCATTATCATTATGTTCCCCACAGCAGCACTCAAATAAACTGACTTCATTTTCAGTCAAGTGAAATACTATTCACCCATAAAGACTTGTTTAACCCACTCTGACGGCCCGCCGGCAGGCCCGGCCGCTATTCTGTCTTTCAGAGGTTATCACAGGCTGTTTTCAAGCTAGAGTGAAGGTACTGATATCATATAAAACTAGAAAGCCTAAAGAAACTATTGGTACCATGTCATGCTAGGTTGTTGGGAAGAACGCTAAATAACGCTACAAAGTTATGCTAAATTTTGGCGAGGAAAAACTGGCATGGCGATTTTTCAAAGGGGTCCCTTGACCTCTGACCTCCAGATATGTGAATGAAAATGGGTTCTATGGGTACCCACGAGTCTCACCTTTACAGACATGCCCACTATATGATAATCACATGCAGTTTGAGGCAAAAAACATGCAGTTTTTTGAATGCAGTATAAATGTGTTATTTATGCCTATTTTAAAATGGTGTATTTGAATATTTCTGCGTACTGGGGTTCCTAACTAGTCTTGGAATACGTTGGGTATCACTGTAAAGCTGAGGATCCAATGAGCCCAATTGTATTTACGTGTAATGATGTTGGTCCCCATAGTAGCCATTTCATTGTAGTGGTCACCTGTGGTGACCTCTAGGATAATCACAGCCTCATGAAACTGAAACCACAAACTAGAGACCTAGGGCATTCAGAGGATGGATGGCTTTCCTAGGTAGATTGACAGTAAGGGAGTTTCTGAGTAGTTTCCAGAACAGAAGTGCTCGCCATCCAATTGCCAAAAAATGGAATTCTTGCAAAAATCTCCAATTGTCAAAAGTTTTTGATACCAGATCACAGCATGGCCTTTTCTATGGTGTTCCTCAAGGTCTTGGTGTCTTAATGTGGTATTTTGGAGGGATTATTGATCATTTTTATCAATTTTCAAGGGGTAAAAAAAAAGGGTTTAATTTAGCACCAAATCTGTGTAACAAATGGTATCAACCCAAAAAATTATGCAACAACTTATGAGACATAGTAGAGCATGGGGATGACCATCATATACTTCTATTATAATGTTCTTAACCCTTATACACTTTGACAATTTATTCAAATTAATTAAGTAATTTATTAATTCATTTTTATTTCTTATTTATGACTAGAATAGCTTGGGGCTGAGCTGTCCCTCACCAATACCCCTCTAAAAAAAGAGAGCAGAATGGTAAGTAGTTCAAACTAAGTGAGACCAAACTGTGGTCAGTTTACAGCACTTTGGAAGTTTGTAAATGACTGTATAGCTGAGTGTGACTCAGAGATTGACCTTTGGACTTTCCCTTAGACAAGTGTTCCTTAAGTTTCAGTCATCCTCATATAAATAAATAAATACTAAGGTAAACAAATATCCATTCTTCTGGGTAAATTGTGGAATGTTTTCTTGAGGGTCTGGACCCTAATTTGTGAAAATGTAAACTATTAAAATTGCTAAAATTGTCTTTCACCTGTCAATGACAAATTATTCAGGTTGATAAATGTATCTCTCACCAGTGCCAACATTTTATTTTGTTTCTCTTTATAAGCTAGAACTTGTTTAGCCTTGTTTCTAACAATATACAGTAATAGAATGTACAGGAATGAGTCTTAAACCCAGAAATGAGTTAGCATCTTAACAGTTCTGGTTCCCTAGACTGTAAGTCAATGTTTTTTTTTAGATGCCTGTAATAAGGTCTGTGGTTAACACAAGCTGAACAGATTTTAAAGTTTTCTTCTATGACATAAAATACATCAACAAATACCACACTCATGAATTTGGAAGCCTTTACGTTTCTTCAAAAAGGCGGTTGCAAACAAGTGGTTAAATGAGACTACTATACATCATCATGCCGAACACTAGTCCAACTTTAGCTTAGTGGTGGTGACATGAAGTCATGCGATCATTGTGTAGTTTGTTTATAAACTAATGTTAGATTTTTACTTCTGCCAAAAATCATAAAAGTGGTGGTCATTCGTGAAGATTGTCTTGATGAACAAAACGTTTAAGTATCATAAATATTTGTTTTAACAGACCTTATTTTCTGCAATAATCCAAAACTCAATGGAAAAATCCTGTACAATTCTTACTTCTGGGTTGGCCTACAAAAATACGTCATCCCTGCACCACTCTATTAGGACCATATGCAACATTGCAACACCTGTGTAAACTGTGACATGGTGACAACAAAACTTGCCACCAAACTTAAGCACAGTGGAGCTTTAAACTAATTCTAACATCAATATACTAACATGCTCACAATGACAATACGAACATCCTGCCGTTTAGCAAGTATAGCCTAATGTTTACCATGTTCAGCATCTTAGGTTAGCAAAGTACAGCTGATGTTGATGGGAATGTCATTAGCTAGTATTTAGTCATAAAACACATAAAATAAAAAAAATTTAACCTGATGATGGGAACCAAAGATGTTACAATTCAGCCTGATACAAAATATATATAAACATAGAAAGACTGATATTCTATGGAATATTATACTATCACGGTCACATGGTTGTCATTTCTTTTTTTTTATAAACTGGTTTGCAGTATGTTGATTTTGGGTGTTCTATCTCAGATATTGCAGTGCAATACTCAAGCTAGAGCAGCAAATCTTGATTGTTTGCAGGAAGGCCAGAGGCCGGATACAGTATATGTGATTAGATTGATGATTACCCCATACTGTTTCAGGATGTCTATGATAACTTCCATAAAACACAACGTAAGGGGCCCGGTTACCGCTCAAAGAAGTCATGACTCTACTCATCTTCACTCGCAGACTGAAAACTCACCTGTTCACACCACACCTTGGTCCACAAAATAAAATAATAACAATTTAAAAAACAATAATAAAAAAAAAACCTTCTCTATTGCTTATTGTAAATGTAGCTCTTGAAGTAGATCAGCATATTTGATGAAGTTGAAGTACTTGCATGATTCTTGCAATTTTTGGGGTTGTACCCACATGGTTGAATTGTAAGTCGTTTTAGATAGCGAGTAGAACTGTGAGTAGCTGGTATAGTCTCATGGTTTGGCGTTGATTACTCTAGACATAACAAAATATCAGTACTATGCGCTGTGAAAGTACATACTGTACACTGCATATACTGTGGCTCCTCCAGTGGCCTCCAGTCTGCATGTCGAAGTGTCCTTGGGCAAGATACTGAACCCCAAATTGCTCTCAAAGGCTGTGCTATCTGTGTGTGTGTGTGTGTGTGTGTGAGCATTAGTTTATACATCCCGATGAGAGAAACACATTCTCATCCCAACTCGTCACATACTGGCGCTTTGTCAGACCCCTTGGCGTCACTTTACTGTCGCAGTAAACACGTGGGTAACGTTGTGAATTCAAATAAAACCACTTAGTTAGGTTTAGGAAAAAACATCATGGTTTGACTTAAAAGTGAAACTTGACGCGCAGGATATGAACAGCGGTCACCTGGATGAAAGCCCGGTGTTTGTTGGACCCATCCACCACCACTCTCACCCACCCTATGTGGGTTTTTTTTTCGCTCTTTGATCTACATCACCACACTTCCTGACCACTTTCTCTGAGCGTTTAATATTGCTGCATCTCATACAGGCGCTAAAGGGTGCCTTGTGTGTCGGAATCACATGCCAGGGGCATGACACAACGTCTGTATTTTACATCGTGGGAATAAGAACGGGTTGACACCTTGTATGGTAGCTTCTGGCATCAGTGTATGAATGTGTGGGTGAATGCTGTCATGTAGTGTAAAGTGTTTTGAGTGGTTGGAAGACTAGAAAGGCGCTATTTAAATGCAAGTCTATTTACCAGAACTGTACAGTATATTAAATATTACAGTTATCTTTTTCACCCCTACATTTATCTGGATGCTTATCTGTGATTATGCACGAGATCTGCAAATTTATACTATACTGTATATGCTCACATTGACATATTTACGAACACCAGACGTGTTTACACATGTTGAAAAGCAAATTAATCTTCATAAATATATTAACTTTATATACTTAATACTGATCACATATAGTGAAGAATAGAGTGTCATAGTCATTTCCCAGTGAAACTAACATTAACATGATATGTACAACAACATTGTACATATCATCAGTGACACTCGGTGCGGGGAAGTCCCCACCCTACACCCTCGCCCACCCCTTCTTTAACAGAGATATTGTAAAGATAAGCAAGAAAGCTCCACTTGCTGGCATGAGTCATCAGCGTTGCTAATCCACTGGTCATGAGGGACGAACAACAGAAACTATGAAATCACCCATTGTTCATAATTACATGGTAGTGTGAAACATTAGTAGCAATATTTTTTCTAAACAGAAACTGATGTGTGAGTAGTTGAGACAAAAAAAGCAGAGGGTTGTCAGTTTACTCCTCAAGAGCATACTTCCTTTTACTCTAAGAATGTGCTATATTTTGGTCTTGATCGCGCTTCCTCTGGTCAAAGACGCACCAGTTCACCCGAGTACATTTCTAACAGTTGTAGTAGGGGGCAGGAACCATTCACGATCAGTTTCTGCTCACTGTGTAGATATTATCCATAAGATCTGTATCACCTCCAGCACTAAATGAGAGAAAGGATGTTTGGAGTATAGCAGCCATTTGACTAATGAGGTCACTCACCATTCCTTGAGCCTGACTGGGGGATTCCAGCTGACAACAAAGAGTGCAACCTATTGTTGAATATTAATAGATAAACTGCATCACTTTTGGACCCTCATAAACTACAGGGGTGCTGTGAGGACAAAGTTGTACATTGACCAAAATGACAGGACTTTCTTACAGAATAATGCAACAAAGGGAACCATGTTATATTGTGTTTTATATATTCACAGGAATTCAATGTACCATACAATATAACACAGTAGGGTACTGCTAAACCTAACCTCACAATTAAATATTGTAAGCTTCAAAATCTGTGGCTATTGTATCCTACATTTGAATTGAATATCTCATAACAGAATATTGGAGGCCTCTTCTATTCGCATTTGTAAAAAAATTACCCCCGGGTCTGAAAAGTGAAGCTAATGCAGAAGTTCCTTAAATTTGCATTCTTTCTAATAGCCAGCAGGGGGCGACTCCTCTGGTTGCAAAAAGAAGTCAGACTGTATAGAAGTCTATGAGAAAATTACGCTACTTCTCACTTGATTTATTACCTCAGTAAACATTGTAAATATAAGTTTATGTTCTTAATCGCTAGTTTCAAGTCTTCTTCAATACAGCATGATGTTCATTTAGTAAATTATGGTCCCATTTAGAGTCAAATAGACCATAAAGCAGAGTATGCTTTAGGGCATGGCTTCATTGTGATTGACAGGTCGCTAACACGGCGCTGTCCGATCTGGGTGTTGTCCGTGTTTTCTTTTCTTACAACTTTAACCCTTTGTGTTGGAAAAATACAAACATGCTGCACATTACTAAGGTCATGACCTGTGACACTCATTGCCCTTAAGGCCTATTTCTGTTTCAGTCGAGAAACGGAGAGACGCAGAAAAGCAACATGGCAACAGCCAAAAAACAAGTTGGTGACGACCAAAATGCCGAACTCGAGGCTTCAAAACGCGATCCACAAACCAATAGGGGATGTCATGGTGACTACGTCCACTTCTTATACACAGTTTAAAGCTGCAGTGCGTAGAAATCCGGAAAACGCAAAATCCTGCATCCCCTCGAGCTGCTCTCTCCTCTCTCTCCTCTCTCCGCTCTCCCCTCTCTGTCCGAAGCCCCTCCCCCCACACGAGAACGGGCATATGCACGCGCTTCATACGTGCTCGCTACATCTGAGGAGGCTACCGCAGCGAGCAACACATTACCTTCTAACGACATCAACAGTTTGGACTGTCTTTTTGAAAGTCTGTCTTTCTTTTTTTGGGTTGTTTTGAGGTGTAGGCAGTTGCTGCCAATGCTGGAATAGCAAGCTTTCCAGTAGGTTGTTCCGCCATTGACCGAGGCTTTCACTATCTGCAGAGACCAGACGTGAACGCGCATCTCCTTTTGTGGAACAGCCAATAGGAATGCTCTCTCTGAAATGCCCTGTGATTGGTCAAAGTCTGCCGTCACGGGCTAGATTTTCTAAAGCCTGTAAACAGAGCCATGAGGAGGTGCAGAGGTGTAGTTTTCTCTCAGATTACTTGAATTACAATATGCTGAAAGGTTATTATGGAATTTTTGCCAAATTATGCCAACATATTGTTGCCTACTGCCACTTTAAGATTGGTACACACCGTTCCTAAATAGTGTGCTCTTTAGACGAGCAAAGAAGTTTGCAAGGTAATGCAAGGTAACTAAGTACTTAATCTAGAGTCTTATTATCTCAACAAGATTGTCTTCTTACAGAATGCAGTGAAACCAGATTGTTGCCACTCACTCATAACAGAGGTGAGGAAAGGATTCTTCTTGTTCTGGTTGAAGACAGTCAGCAGTGGTTCGTTAATCTTTTGCCATAAGATTAGAATTTGTTTATTTTTTCTTTTGGCCCAATTTGTGTTAATGTTTAAAATGTGCAGCTTGCACATTACGTTATAGAGAAGAAGAAAAAAAGAAATTTCCAGGTTGGTGTGTACGATGACATCAGCGACTTCCTTTTCCTCTCTGACCTCTGTATATAACAAGAATGGGCAGATACCGATCACATCAGAAGTCACACTTCAGACAACGAAGAGAAGCTGTTGAGGAAGAGAGAGAGAAAGCGCTGCAGTATGATGAAGTTCGTGTTTGCACTTGTTGTCCTGTTGCACCTCTGCTACAGTTATAAACTGAACATAACTTTGAACAAGGAGATCATGCAAAGACTGAGGACACTCAACGAAATCAACAAAGCCAATATCACAATAGTAAGTATAATGCGTTATATATTATCAAACATGTAGCTTAGTGGCATTGCTCTCATGTCTCTCAATGACTATTAATGTCATACTCATCCAGTGCTTATTACATTCATTTTCTCTCCTTATAGCCATACCCGATACGTGTGCCAACGCAGGAAATGATCAAACATCGGGTAAGTATTGCTTCTTTTCAAGACTGCACTCTGATTGGTCTAGACCAGTTTTTCCCCAACTATTTTTCTGGGGACCCACTTTTTAAAAATGGCAAACTATTGTGACCCAATTCTCAATAGACCTAGAGCAAATTTGTGCGTAAATAAACATTCCTGACCATTTCTACTGCCATTTCATTCTGCATCACCTTATATTATCTCCAATAGGTAAACCAGCCATTTTGAAGAGATATACATTTGATAAATCACAACTTTGTTTTATGAATGTTAAATACTTTATAAATGAGACCAAATAAGCAGGCATCAATTATCAGAACAATATCAATATTTAGGCTCCCTCATGTGGTTCAAAGGTGTACAGCAGATATTAATCTTAAAAGACTATGGAAGAAATTCTCATCGTGTTCTCATCCTAACTCGTTATATACTGACGCTTTCTAGGACCCCTTGGCGTCACTTTTCGGTCGCAGTAAACACGTGTTTAATGTTGTGAAGTGAACAAAAACACTTGCTTAGGGTCAGGCAATAAAACCACTATAGTTAGGTTTAGGAAAAAACAACATGGTTGGGTTTAAAACTGCTATGTTTGTACAGTGAAAATGAGACTGAATGTTGTGAACAGGGGACACAAACAAACAGCTGATTGTAACAGCGGTCTCTTGGATGAAAGCCGTGTGTCTGTTCGCTGAAATTCTGCAAATTTATTACGCAACCGTAATAAAATCTCCTGCGACCCACCAGTGGGTCCCGACCCAGTCTTTGTGAGTCACTCACTGGTCTAGAGCAAGCTTCGTTGCTCTTCTTGTTACGTTGAGCTCAGTTCACAATGCAATGCACCTTTTATTTGACGTGTTTCCCTAACTAGTCTTTTTTCCATTGCAGTCTCCCTGCGTGAGTGTCTTTGTCAGGGAGTTGAAGCACCTTCTCGACAATGTGACGGTACCCGAAGCAAGCGAGCACATTCTTCAAGAACTTCAGGCAAACCTGCAGGTTCTGGACCTGGATCAAAAGGTTGAACCAACAAAAATATGATGTTTTTACTGTCCATTTTGTGACTGCTGCAACAGTAGTGGTAATCCCGAAACCTCTCTGTTTCTCTTCCAGATTGACCACAAATGCCGAATGATGCAAGGCACAAAGAGTCTTAAGCCTTTTAACTCCTACGTGAATTTCCTCATGAAACTAAACAACTCAAAGAAAAGATGAAGACTACGGCTGTCTGTTTCATGAGAGGGCTGCTATAGTTGTTACTGATAAGGGCTATTTTACATGAATGTATTAGATATAATTTTTTATGCAGTTTCAAATTCAGAATTTAAAAAAAAATGGTATTTATGTATTTATCAGTATTATTTATGTCTATTTATTTCAAAATGTATTTATTTATCTATTTATTTATTTACATACAACGATTGATTCCCTCAGACTTGATGTATTCAGCCATTTGGATGAGGCAATGTAATATTCACAATGTGAAAAACCTTATTTCAGTTCAGAAATATTGTGCTGCTGTTGTCAAATAAATTAAATATTTCATAATTCATTCTCACGGAGTATTTGTAAATCCGTCACTGCTGTTTAAAGAGCCAATGTTACACTATTTGGATGCCAAAAGAAAAAAAGGCAAAGCCAGTAAGATTTAATTCACCCAGTATAAATTCTTACGCAATAAAGAGAGCTAAAGTGAATCACTGTCTCTTTTATCTATTCTCCCCATCTGGAAAGCAGTAAGATTTGACACGTTTGCACGCCCGCACACAAAAACACACATGGACTCACATGAACCTGCAGAGATATGCATGACTGATAAATATGCAGGGTTATGTACTCACACATGCACGCACAAACACGCAGCAGTAGAGAGAGGGCTGAGGTTTTCTAATATTTTGGTTCCTAAAACAGCCCGTTTTGCTCTCAGCTGTCTTACTCATAGCTCGTGTGTGTCTCGCGGGTGGCTGGTTACCTGTCATCCCACATCAGACAAAAAACACTCAGGAGTTTTGTCATGACTTGAACGGCTGCACGGGAGATCTTAAAGATGCACAAGCAGGCCCCCCATTCATTCCTATAAGAGTTGCTGAGTGATGCATGAAGTCAAAACAAACAGCCGCTGCCGCCAATTTGGACTGAAAACGCTTATTATATTTATAATATTGTATTGTTCAACACAGGCCATTTTGTTAGAATATCTAAATAGAATAGAAATAATTGTGCTTTACTTTTGTATAGCACTTTTTTAGCGGACATTTTACTGGTAGTCGCTTTCAGTCAAAAATGGCGAAAGTGGAGCTTTGCGGCTGGGCGCTGATGTTGCAATGAAACAAACAATTGCCTCTCCGCAGGGCCGGCTCAAGCCCTTTTGGTGCCCTAGGCGAAATTTGGATTTGGGGCCCCCTCTAGGGTTCTACCCCCGAGAACCCTAACCCTAGCCCCATAAACTGCAACACACATCAAGCATCACAATGTTTTTAAGACAAAAATTAAGATTTCTATTTTCATTAATTACTATTTATTATATTATAAATAAACAATTGGTCCCGGATATTGTTGGATTAAAAGTGTTTAGTCAATTTCACTACATTTTACACTTTTATTAACAAATAAGTCTTCTTAGTCAAATCTTACTGTCGGAAGTGAGCAGATTACTCTGTGGCTCACTGCATTGTTTGAAAAACCTTAACTCACAGTATACACAGCAGCAGCCTCTGTGGGCATGAGAGCCTTTGAACTGCACATGACACATGTTAGAGGAGCAGCAGCTGCACCTTTGAACACAGAGAAGAAGCAGAGCAGAAGTCAGTTGGAGAGAGATGCTCTGAAGTAGGCCCCACAATGCACCTCAGCTTGCCTGTCTATACCTGGTCTCATCTCTGACCTTTGAACCCTCAACCCTGTCCAACTGCAGTGCTTTTGATGTCCTCAGAGCAAGCAGCACTTTGTGACAACATGTTGGGAAATGTGTTTGTTCGCTTTCTTGCCGAGAATTAGATGAGAAGATTGATACCACTCGCGATGTTCCTCTGTGCAATGCAAGGCTACAGGCAGCAGCCTGTTAGCTCAGCTTAGCATAAAGACTGAAAACGTGGGGAAACAACTAGCCTGGCTCTGTCCGAAGGTGACAACATCCACCTACCAGCACCTCTAAAGCTCACTAATCAAGTGAGTCCAAAAAAATGATGGCCAAGAAATAGTCTGACTGGCACATGAACCCTCTTAAAAACACAAATTGTTCTTCTTACTGATATGTGAAATTATTCTGAAGAAATAATGTGTTAATTTGTGGGCTTTAGACAAAGCCAGACTAACTGTTTTCCCTCTGTTTCCAGCCTTAGTGCTGTGCTAAGTTAAGCTATCTGGCTGTAGCCTCAAACTGAATGGACAAATATGGAAAGTGGTATCAATCTGCTTCATGTAACTCTTGGCAAGAAAGTGCATTTCCTAAAATGTCGAGCTATTCCTGTAAAGGTTTCCTGTCTGTGGCTCTCTCAGCAGACTACCCATCTGTCCCCGTCTTTCCTGTTAATGCTCGAGGGGTTCGGTCTTCTGCTCAGTTTTTACTGTTCTGCTCAATACACTTTTTTTCAGGAAAAAGCATTAAATGATATTGTCATCGACTTTTCTGGATATATCAATTCATTGTTTCGTCTATGAAAGGTCAAAAATAATACGAGATGTACAATATAATTCATAAGAAACCATGGTGATGTCACACTAAGATGCAAAGATATTCAGTTTACTATCACAAATGACAAAAATCCCTTATTGATCAAATATCAGCTGATTGTCAAAATTGTTATTGATTAAAAATAATATATTTTTTATTGTTTTTATTTTATTTATTTATAATTATTTATTTATCATTATTTTATATATATATATAAACAGTATATATATATATATATATATATATTACATTGTATATTACATAACATTATTATTCAAAACATTTTCAATTTATGTTTTGTTTTGAATTATGTAATTTTTTTGATAATTTCCAATGTATATCTTTTACTAAAGTTTTTTTTATTATAGTTAAATCAATAACATGTGGTTTACAAAAAGATTAATTTGACATAATCGACAAATTGTGTCCTCTATTTCTTTGGGATCAATGAAAAGCTCAATTTACATCTTAAATATTGAATAAAAAACATTTAGGCATTAGTTCTTTGTCATAATTTAATTTAAAAAATCCATATCATCATATTACAAATGTAGACTTTACAGTCAGAGTTATTTATTGCTGTACAATTTGGATTAAGGATTACAGAACAGATTGAGATATGATAAGTGAAATGGCAAAAGGAAAATTATTTTTGGGCAAAATACAGTAGCCTATATGTTCTTTCTTATTTTATTATCATTCCTCGAGTCCTATGGCTTGAACCCTTCTATTAAACGTCTCATACTGTGGGTGCTGGTGAAGGAAAAAGGGTAAAAGCTGTTTCTTTTCCTCCTGTCAGAACTACTTACATCACTGTAAGGTGACAGCTGGCATGTCACGATTGTCTCTGCATCCCATGATGCTCTGCATGCAAGATACCAGCTTGAGCTGAATAAAACAACTATGGGCATGCTGACAGGACATTGCCAGGATTCTTTCTTTTTTTTTTTTTTTTACAAGCAGTGCACGATTTATCGGTCAGAGCATGAGAGAAAAATGATGACTGCTGCTGAAGGTGACATTGGTCTCTGCACATGAAAACTCTGCAACGAAGAAGAATGAGAGTTTCTGATCTAATCTCCTGTCTGGACATAAATCTAAAGTCTTTAATAAAAAAAAAAATCCTTTTCACTCATTATAATCCTGCAACAGAAGTCAAATCTGTCACAGAGGGGGTTTATGTCCCTGCAGCTTGATTACAGACGCAATTGTTGTCCCTCTCCATTAGGTGGCCTCAGCAACCCACTTGGCCATGCACGTTTGGCCCCTTTGTCCTCATTCAGTTTTATAACCTGCATCTTCATCTAATTAAACTCCACCACAGGGCAGATTCAACTGGGTCAAATTAAGAGAAAGCACAGCTGATAACAGGTGGATTTTGCTCGTGCACTATGATGCTTTATAAAACCTCTCACAAGAGGCCACTCATTACAATAATAATAATAATAATAATAATAATAATACATTTATTTATATAGCACTTCTCAAAACAGATGTTACAAAGTGCTTCACAAGACAATTAAATCAGATAAATAAAGTAAAAGATATGGTAACTGTTAAAACAGAACATCAGACAATAAAAGCAGATAGAGTAAATCAAACATGGTAACTGCTAAAACAGAACATCACAGAACATATAAATAATAATACAAGTGGTCAAATGGTAGGACAAAAGTAGGATCAAATAAAAAGTTTGTTCTAGCATTATTTTATTTACTAAATGTTGGCAAATGAGACATAATAGTTGCACCTAGAGTCCATATTATTGTCCATAATAGTCCATATTATTGTAAACTATTTGACATTACACTTACAGTATAATAGGATGTGGATTAATGCAATGCACTATAATGGCACCAGTTCAAATATACAGTATATATACATAAATGTGTATAAATGTACACATGCGTCCAGAAACGGATGTGTACATACATATATTTATACCCTTCTACTTATAGGAATAAAAGAATGTGTTTTCAAAAGTTTCAGGTGTTGTATGGTTGCTGTATATTATATTATATTATATTATATTATATAGGCAGTAGAGCTGGATTGGTCGCCAAAGGGCCAAAATCACATGCTCTCATTCACTTTCTCTTGAATGGGACAACGTCAGAGCGCCGGTGTGAGGATGAGGAGCACGAGCGCAGCGCACGCTCTCCTCGGGATGGATTTTGGCCGCAGACGCGAGCAGAGGCTGCACGAGGACGCAGCACGAGCGGTGACGGCTGAGTGACATTTGAGTACTGTTGTGTGTGTGTGTGTGTGTTATTTATTTAACAGTCAGCGACGTGGAGCCTCGTCGAGGATCTAATGGGACTGGTTTTGTTTTTTGTCTGACATGGATGGAGACTGGGTGCTCTTTTTGGATTGACTTTACGCAGCTTAAGTTCTTATTGGAAGCGATGGGACGTTTATTTTGAAATATCAAATCAAGCCACAGCTGCTCTGTGAGTAAGAGGTGAGAATGACTATTAGGATTAAAATAGTTTTCTTTTGGTATGCATGTAGGAATAGGTGTGTGATTCTTGATTATTAGTCATGCTTTAATAATAATAATAATAATATTGTGCTCATGGGAAATAAAATCGGATCATTTTAGCATGGCATCACACAAAATAATGGCTTTTTATGCGTCACACATGTATAATCAGAGCTTACATAAACAAGAAAAACAAAATAAAGTATTTTAATTTTGCATTTTTTTATGACAGGAATTATACAGTTAAATCCAATGTTGTAGCCTATAATTCATGTCTTTAATCCACAGGACTGCTGATGACTTTAGTAAGCAGAGAGGATTCCTAACGTTACAGCAGTTTGTGACCTACAAACTGGAACAGAAGAGCTCATGACCACGTCATCGCACCGAGGAATATAAAGTTACCGCTGCCGCTTCAGCTCAAATGATGTCAAATCTATTTGACAAAGTCAGGGGGCAAATGTCGTGCCCAGAGAGGGTTTGCCTCAAACACCTCACCCCTCAGCATCCATCAGAAGACACAATGATGGAGATCGCTTGCAAAGCCGAAGCACAGGAGCCTCCTAGATTCTGAAGGATATAATGTAGCACGACTTTCCTCAGCATGACTTAAAAACAAACTCTCCCCGAACCTGCACATGTTCAGGGATGGATCCCGTGAACATCACGACTGTCATCGACAGTGGGTTTATGGACGAGGCTCCGTCGAGCCGCGTCCT
Organism: Sebastes umbrosus; assembly: GCF_015220745.1. Lineage (NCBI taxonomy): Eukaryota > Metazoa > Chordata > Actinopteri > Perciformes > Sebastidae > Sebastes > Sebastes umbrosus. Next base: position 23,395,626 of record NC_051277.1, read on the forward strand.
GACCGGCTGCTTCCTCTCGCTGCTCATCCTCACCACCCTGCTGGGGAACACGCTCGTCTGCGCCGCCGTCACCAAGTTTCGACACCTGCGCTCCAAAGTGACAAACTTCTTCGTGATCTCGCTGGCCGTGTCCGACCTCTTGGTCGCCATCTTGGTGATGCCGTGGAAGGCGGTGACGGAGATCGCCGGGTTCTGGCCGTTCGGCTCCTTCTGTGACACCTGGGTGGCTTTTGACATCATGTGCTCCACTGCGTCCATTTTGAACCTTTGCGTGATCAGCCTGGACCGCTACTGGGCCATCTCTAGCCCCTTTCGTTACGAGAGGAAGATGACACCCAGAGTGGCCTACGTGATGATCAGCGTGGCCTGGACGTTGTCTGTGCTGATTTCCTTCATCCCGGTGCAGCTCAACTGGCACAAGGCCCAAACTAAATCCTACACCCCTCTCACTGGCTCTTCGCGTCTCAATGTTACATCTTACCGCAGCACAGAGAACTGTGACTCGAGCCTGAACAGGACCTACGCCATCTCCACCTCTCTCATAAGCTTTTACATCCCCGTGGCAATCATGGTGGCCACCTACACCCAGATATACCGCATTGCCCACCGACAAATCAGGAGGATCTCCGCCCTGGAGCGAGCGGCCGAAAGCGCCAAGAACAGGCACGACAGCATCACCGGAGGCTCCAGCATCGCGGAGTCCGAGAGCTCCTTCAGGATGACGTTCAAGAGGGAGACCAAGGTGCTGAAGACGCTGTCGGTGATCATGGGGGTGTTTGTGTGCTGCTGGCTCCCGTTCTTCATCCTCAACTGCATGGTGCCCTTCTGCGAGCAGTCGAGTGGAGGGCAGGCTTTCCCCTGCATCAGCCCCACCACGTTTGACGTGTTCGTGTGGTTCGGCTGGGCTAATTCCTCCCTCAACCCCATCATCTATGCCTTCAACGCAGATTTCCGCAAGGCCTTCTCCATCCTGCTGGGCTGCCACAGACTGTATCCAGGAGGCCACAACATAGAGACGGTCAGTCTAAACAAGAAATGACTCACGACTCTCTCACAGCACTGACTCATCCTTAATGCTAAGAGTCCTAGCGTTTCCTGTAGAGGCCGGTCTGATCGACTTCAAACGAGGACGCTGCTCTCTGTGCTGACTCTTAGTGTGACTGAAGGATACGGTGACCCTACATGTTCCTGTGTTTGCATTAGGCCCGTCCGCGTGCAGACTGTCAGAGCGAGCTTGCCGTGCTCGCCGTGGTCGCTGCACCGTCGAAAGACGCTCCTGAAAGAGGAGAGGAGGATTTGGGGGATTGAAATTAAGACCCTCCGCTGTTGTGCCAGGGAGCTGGGAGCGCAGCGGTGCTGACACGCCCCCTGGGATAGATAATCCCATGACTGGGCAGCACACACCCTAATGCTGTCAGACACTGCTCTCTTCAATACCATCACACATGCGTACGCAAACACAAACACTGTCAAAACATGCTCCTCCGAATTCAGTGTAAATGCAGCACCCAGCATGCACTCTACGACACATTACATGACAGCACACAGGAATACTGTTACTCATTACGTTAACATCCTGTGCTCTGCAAGGAGTCCAGCGGTAGAGCATCAAACCGAATCATGTTTTCTACACAGATGAGCATGTAGGTAAAGTACATCCACATGTGACTTAATATTGAAGCAAGAAGAATGAAAGCAGATTTGATTTTACATCCGGCTTAATCCATTCATGTTGTGATTTTAAAAGAAAGTTCGGAGGAGTCGACACAATGTGATCTGAATTTCTTTTGGAAGTGAATGTAGACAGACGTGAAAAATGCAGCTTGTCAAACTGGTTCACAATTTATATCTCATCCAAACATCAAATCATTATAACTTTAAACCAAATGTACTCAACGGAAACCTCATAAATTATTTGTTTCACTGCTTGAAAGTGTTTTATGGATGAGTGTCTCGTATTACTTTGTGTGTTCTGTATTTTTCATGAACAACAGCTGATGGCCTCTTTTAAGGAGATGGCGAAGTCCTAAACAAAGGTGTTGCTTGACTTGTGGTGTCTTTGACTATTGTGCTTATTTAGGAGCTGATAAAGAACTGCAATTGACTGAATTATGTTTGGATAAATACGTTTTAATTAAAGTGAATTATTAAAGGATAATCTCGGATTATAACAACACGGGTCTTATTTTATAGGTTTGGCTGTCATTCCTATCGGTTTGATAACATTTTACTCACTGAAGTAATTGCTGACATCTGGGAACACTGATATCAGTGAAACAGGAGCAGCCAGACGATCAGCCCACAGTTTAACCAGATTATTGAAGCCACTATACATTTGGAGACAAAACCCAAAGTGAGCACACGGAATAAAATGTCACTAAAATCCTTAATAGTGCAAGAAAACTGTGTCATGTCGCACACTAGGTCTGTCACTCTTTAAAAAAAAATGAAGTTGGAAAGAATTAGAACTAACATGTAATTCGTTTTAATTTATTCGAAAACACAACCTAATCTTTAAAGGGACTGTTTGTAAGAATCAGAAATGATTGTTAACATTGACACATGTGGCTGTTAAGTCAACGAAAGTCAGCGCCGGGCTCGCGCTTGTGCTCGCTCTACATAGACATGAACGAGCATTGTTTAAAACAGTGAGGCGACACACGTCAGCTAAAACCACAATATCACTCTATATTTCACCTGCTTGGCAGTAATGTTAGCTGACCAGACGAAGGTCTCTCCATGAATCAATGCTGATCCTAGTGTTGGCTTTTCCTGCCTCAGCCTCCCGACCGCGGTCAGAAGGAACAGGGGAGACACCGGAGTTTTGGTCGGAGACGATAATGTTTCTCGCTGCGGAGCCCCGTCACTTCACAAGATACGGGAAACCTCTGTTGGTCTGGAGGAGCTGCAGCATTTATTTCTGCACAAACATCCACTGAACATTCACTAGATATTCTCAGAGCTAAACTAACTCTTCTGCAGTGTGTAGTGTGCGCACATAAACGTGAGAGTGGAGCGAAATAGCGAGAACGAGCGTGGCGTGTGAGTGAAGGCAAGCAGGCAGGCAGGCAGTGGAGCAGAGTAAAGCAGAGACTCCGGCCCTGGAGACCAAAGCTACGGTCTCCCCCGCGTCCTCCGACCGCGGCCAACACTGTTTAACAGACGGGCTTCACCAGATATAACTTTGCGGTTTTGGTGCTTCCGTGTTGTTTGTGTTGGAGTCGTGTCTGAACAGCGTAGCCACACGCGAGCGCGCATGAGACACCGACCCGGATTGATTTATACGTGTAAGAATTTACAAACAGTCCCTTCAACTATGTTGTAGAATAAATGTTACGTTCATTCGATGCCTCTGCTGCCTCACTTGAGCGTCAAGCTAACGCTACTGTAATGCATTTGCATTTTACAAAATCAGAAAACAGCTTTACCCATATCCATGATTTTTTTAAATCCAAAATGTTTTAGCCATAGCCGTGTTTACTGAGGGCAACAGGACCTGCAATGGATTGGACAGACATGCATTTTATGAAAGCCCACCATTGGAGGACAAGGTACTGCCTGTTGCACTTACACACTGTTTGATTTCAAACAAATAATTATAGATCACATTTTTGATAATTTCCCATTTTTTGATGATAGTTAGAATTAAAAAAAAAAAGTGTCAGCCCTAGTCATAGCCTGCTCTCACTCCCAGGCCGTCAAATACTGACGCTTGGGCAGTGGCCCTCAGCATCTTGGTACCGACGCACAAGGCACCCCTTAGTGTCTGTGTGAGATGCACTGGACTTTCAACTGCCACCAATGTAAACCCATCCATGTCATTATTAGTCGCTCAAAGCAACGGGCGCAGTATTAATAGCGAGAAATCCTCTAAGGGTGGGTGAGAGTGGTGGTGGATGGGACGAACAAACACAGGACTTTTACAGTCATGTCTAGAGGGTAACAAGCAAATTGCGAAACTCTCACAAGATGGTTAAGGTTAGGCATTGACCTCGAATAGTTAAAGTTAGGCATTGACCTTGAATAGTTAAAGTTAGGCATTGCCCTCTAAAAGTGAAGGTTAGGCATTGACCTTGAATAGTGAAGGTTAAGCATTGACCTCAAATGGTTGAGGGTAGGATAGGTTGTGGGGCACCAATCTTGCGAGAGCTTTTTGCAAGTTTTTGAAATTTGAGGGGTACCTTGTAGACACAACCGACTTTTACTAAGGGGGCCAGCGTTCGTGTCCCGTGTAAAAACTAAAAGTTGACTGATTTTACGGAAAACGTTATGTCACGTGACGCTACAACACAGAGTCACATGACGTTACGTCCATAGCTTACGTTATTATTATTGTTTTTTTGGGGGGTTTTTTAAAGATAATTTTTTGGCCATTTTGCCTTTGTTAGATAGTTAGAGTGAGAGTTGTGAAAGGGCGAGAGAGAGGGTATGACATGCAGCAACGGGCCGCAGGTCGGATTCGTACCCTGGGCCGCTGTGTTAAGGACTGAGCCTTGGTACATGGGGCGCCCTCTTTACCAGGTGAGCTACCGGGGAGCCCTTATGATTAGTTTTTTAATGCCAAAGCCGTGGTGATTTTTCTAACTCTAACTAAGTGGTTTTGTTGCCTAACCGCGACCATTTCACAAGGCTAACGTCATGTGTTAACTGTGACCTTCAGCGTCAAGATACTACACATAAGGCTGCCCCGTGTCATTAAAGGGGGCTTCTGCCCAAGCAGCAATATATGACGAGTAGCAATGAGGTCATGTTGCTTTTCCACACAACTTAATTATGTACAGTCAGTCTGTAAACTGAGCTGAGGGTTTGTTTGAAACCTGTGATCTGATCATCTGACTGCCTGTATCTCTTGTCTCGTCCGACATCTTTTTAGGGATGTCACTGTGTTCTCAAATCTCAGAAATTAAAGGGAAAATTCACCACCTTTTATGTGGATGTCCGATCAGTGTTCATGGTAAATGTAGTTGATTAAGCAAAGAAAATTCCTCAGTGCGTGCTATATTCGTTTCAAATATTTTTATTGAAAGCATTTGTGCAAAACTTTTGGCAAAATAGAGAACTGCTTCAATTTTTACATTATTTACTAAATAACATAGAAAAGACAGAGAGCGAAAGGAAAAAGGGGGAATAACCACCCACCCATCACTACTTGTGATTTGAGTTTGTGCTCAATTTGTGGTGTTTGAGAAAAGAAATAAATGGTGACCATGTTTTTAAAAATTGCTTCAGTTTAATTGGATAAATCCAATAGGAGACAAAGTGTTGTTGAGAAGCAGTTAATTTACTAACTGGCTCTGATATTCCAGTATTATCAGTGGGATTATCAGTACACTGGAGAAGATGCTGAATATTTCGGTCTAAATCTTTTCTATTTTGGTGTAGAGTACAAAACTGTGGGTTAAAGTGGCTTCTGGGAACTGACATTTGTCTCAGAGAGGAGAAACATTAGGGATTATTTTATTCAGTTTAGATAATAGTATAACCTGTGCAGCACTCTAAACTGTATCAGGCAATGTTTGGCCTTTATATAACAAGTATGAACATATTGTAAGCTTTCATTCCGTATCAGTGAGTGCTATTTTGAGAGAGAAAGCCGAGTTTGCAGCTGCAAAATCTGTTGTTCTTCCTGCATCCAGCGGAGGTATTTGACGTCACATAGTTGGATGCGAGGAAGAACTACAGGCTGCTATTTCAGCTTGTATCTGGGTAGCCAGGCCAGGCCAAAAAAGGAAATTGCTTGTTCTCTTCACTTGTATTGCAAACTGGCTACATTTCCAACAACGAATCCCAAAATATGAGTGTAATTATGGATGAGGATACATTTGACAGTGTTTTGGCTGTCTCTGATATTCAGCTGTATTTATTCGAGCCAGAGTGTACGGCTGAAGAAAAGCAGTGGAGAGAGGCTGAGGCTCCGACTGCATTAACCGTACAAGAGGATGTGGCCGGCAGGGACCCTGGGTGTCAGAAGCTTGTACGCAAAAATGCATCCTGGTAAATGTAGGCACTGCCGGCACGGCTCCGCGAGCAGGAGAGCTCAGCTTTCTTGTCAATATAGCACGCGCTGAGGAATTCATTGCTTCAATTGACTACATTTACCATCAACACTGATTGGACATCCACATAAAAAGGAGGCGAATTTTCACTTTAAAGAAATAGTTCTAGTAGTAATTTGGGAAATACACCTATTGCACTTTTTATGTTTTACCTTTGAACAGAGACATCCAGTCTTTATGATGAGCTAAGCTAACCACCTCTTGGCAGTAGTTTCATATTTAAAGTGGCAATCTCGAAGATTTTCATTTAAATAAATGTCTGTTAATTCACTATCTATCGCCAAATGAGGTAACACATTGGTGATTGAGCCTACGGCCCACTGATGAAATTATTGCAATATTTATATATTTGCAGTATTATCAATGGGAGTCAGTAGCGACGTTCCCGGAAAAAATGCTGTTGTATACACACAAGAAATGGAACTATGCACACAACTCTGAAAACTTGAAGCTCATGGAAATATGGTGCCTTCAAATGGGGTTGTGTTTACCATGTTCACGAGAAGAGTCCATATGAACGCCCCCCTCTTGTGGTATGCACAACCTCGTAACTGGAAAGTTTCTGAAAGCTCAGAGTTCACAACTTGTGACGTGTTTGTTGACGTTGTCAGAAATGGCGAAGGCCATGAAAGTTCATTTTTCGGCGCATAATAAGTTAATATATTGCAATTTTAGTCGTATATTGTTTTTCTTTGTAATTTTATAATACATGTCTGAGGAAATTGTTGATATTCCCATTTTTTCCTCTGTCATTATGCCTTTGCATTTCCTCCATTATGTTACCCACTTGCTAGCTTGCTAAATTGTTATTGTCTCTGTGGCTTCTAGACGCCGACAGTAACGTTGCTCAGCATCGGGGTTCTCACGACTTAACTGAATCAAAATCAACCGGGACTGAAATTTTAAGGATTGCCACTTTAACGGACAGATATGACGAGACAGTGGCATCGATATTCTCCAATAAGCACAGAAGTGTATTTCCCAAAATGTCAAACCAATCCTTTAACTCAGTGAGTAAAATATTATCACGACAGCTACATATTATGGCCAAAATCTATAGCAAGACCCAGGAATTGTCCTATAAATTGAAGCACTGCCTGGTGGACTATGAAAAGGATGCATTGCCATCATCTACAGCTACATCCATTCTGGTGATCTGTATTTATTTTTGTTATGTGCTAACTTGCTCCATCAGTTAGCTACAGTGAGCATTCATGACACAAACAAAAGCTGCAGGTGTTTTTACTTGGCTAAAAACGGCTAAAAAAAGAATACGCAGTTGTTTCGGAGGTCTGACGAATGAATACATGTTGTTATGTTACATTCATATCAGTATAACCCATCAGAAAAAAACAGTTGTGAAGTGTCTGCTTCAGCCATGTGGAAATATCTCAACGCACAGCTTAAATAAAGTTTCAGTGAAATCCACTGTGTGGTGTGTGTATGTGATTGTCTGTACAGCGTTGACCTCCACAGATCAAACCTCCTGAAGCGTATTTCACACCAGAGTCTAAAGGGTAAAACGTAACAGGACCAGCTGTGTCTCGCATCCAAAAATTCACCCGAGTTCATGTGTCTGTTCGACCTGGTGATGTATCGCCGTCATTAGTAAAGTGAAAGGCCCAATCTGGAGTCGTGAATAGCCTGGAATAATGAAGCAGTAACCACTTTGGCACTTCTTTATCCCAACTTTTGGCTTTGTTTCAATTATTCATTGCACTTAAGTCTTTTTTCACCCTCAAATGATTGAATGAAATCTTGCAACAATACCTAACAACCAAATATACATTTTAGGTCACATCTGAAACGAGGAGAGGTGATTGTAAATTTCAGTAGCTATCAAGGATGCACCTGTCACACGCTATAATTTATTCAGATGCTTGAAGGGGAGTGAGAGGGAGATGAAGTGTGGAGGGAGAGCAGAGCAGCAACGTCTTGTGATGGATTTTATTTTTGCGACAAACAGCTGAACATTCCCTCCCAGATCTGCTATTTCTTAAATGATGAATTAAATAAAAAAATCGAAGTCAATTTGGAATTACGCTTTTGTTTACTGAAGCTAATGAATATCTCTGTAGATGTAACCGGTCTTCAATAATCATAAAACTCTGAATGAGATGAATTTAAGTGTAAAACAGTCGCTGCGTCTCGCTACGTCTTTAATAAAGTGATCACAGAGTCATGAACCGCTTTCATTAAACAGCAAGTCTCAAAAGATTTAGAGGACAGATTTTTTAATCAAATTAAGTTTGTGCTCATTAGAAATCTGAAAAAGTGTAATGTGATGATAACTCATTCCCCGTCTCGCACACAAACACACATACAGTTGTCCTTTAAAGCCCACTTTCTCTGGGCCTCGGACTGTCCTTGCCTCTGTGAAACCTCCTCAAGCGTGCCACGGGAAGGGAGCAGCAATTAATTTGACTGACATCATTCAGAGTGATGGCTGAGGTGGCGACAAGACAGTGTGTGTGTGTCCATGTGTGTCTATGTGTGTGGAGCTGCTATCACCTGCTCCAGCGCCCAACCCGGAGTCCCTGCAATGTCAACCGCACTCTGCAAACAACAGAGAATTTGTTTGCTTTCGCTATCCTTTTGTTGCAGCGGAGCTCGGGAGATTCTCAAAGCGATGTACTGTCTTGTTAGATTGGCACGTCGGAGAAGCGATGTTAGACGTGGCAACTTCAGATGATGCTAATGACTGGCCCTGGGGAAATGATTTACTGAGACAGGGAGAGAGAAAGGAAGGGGCAAAGAGAGAGAGTCTTATGTAAGTATCAAGCAATGGCTACTTAAAAAAAGGAGACTCAAAGGATGCTCTGTAAATATCACATAACCCACAAGTATCACCAAAGTCAGACTGCTGTCACATCCATAATGAAGCATCCTCTGGGGTCACAAGCTGTTTGCTTATACACCTGTGCCACGTGAAAGTGGATTTTTTAAGTGATTTCCTCGTCACCCTCTCTCTTCAGTTCGGGATCTCGCGGAATTAAAATGCAATTAAACAGTTTGCAATGATCTGCATTACTCTCCATTAAATATGTATTATTCACAACTGGAAGAGCTATCATAATTGCGCTGGAGCCTAATGCATTTTTAATACCTCACACGACACCAAGATAAGCATAATTGAGAGCGAGCGTGTTGGTGACTCCTTCCAAAGTGCGTCAACGCAGTAACACGCTGACAGACATGGATGCACTTTGCATGTTGAAAAATGCTGTCGCCCTGTTTGTCCACATCTGGTCTCTTCTTTGAGGCAAACATTCATTTTTAACTGGTAGAGAAGGGAGAGATCAACAAGCACACATCGGGTCACTACTGCAACACACACTCGCTCATCTAGGGGAAATCAGTTAATCTTTGTAAACCGCGGAATAGCCTAAATTTAAAAAGTATGTAAACACAACACAAAAATAGATATGAGATCGCCCTGCACGTCTTATGACCTTTAGTGTTCGTCCTTTGCGGCAAGCCCCTTCCATTTCTCTTCCTAGTTTACTCCTGCTCTTCATTTATCTTTCTTATAACACCCCTCCGCTCTCTTCCTCCACCCTCGCTCTGTTTACTGTTTGCGCTTCGGGCCGCTGGCAGTGCCGTGTTGCCATTCGTCACTCCAACTGGCTCCAGTGGAGAGGACAGGCCCTCTGACCCCACCACTGGGAAAGGAGCAAGGGAACGAGGGGAGGGGGAGAATCACAGAGGGAAAAGGAATTATTACAGGGAACGGAGAGAAAGGGAGCAACAAACGGGGACTTCCTGACTTTTCAGCACTTCTTCCATGAGTCGAAACATACATTTGAATATACAGATGCACGGCAGATAAAAGGAAAAACCAACACACCCTGCAAGTCTCTGAAACTCTACTGAAGGGTTGAACACCATTCTCCAAAATATATGTGGTGTTTTCATGACGCTTCAAAATCTCCCATAGACCTCTTTTCTGTTAGGGATGCACCGATCCGACTTTTTCAGTCCCGATACCGATAGCCATACTTGAGCTTTTGGGTATCGGCCGATACCGAGTACCAATCCAATACTAGTGTTAAATTAATAATTCGTATGCCTCACTGTGTGGAAGTGACTGGGATCATTCCTTTACGTGTAAGTCAACATCAGGCTTGACGTAAACATTGCTTTCCTAACTTTTCAAAACAAAACGTAAGAAATAAATACATAGATATAAATTTACTAAATTGTTATTTATTATTAAAATAAATCGTATACCAGTAACTTTGTAAGAAATCTTCAAAATTAACAGGAATTAAAATTCAAGTGTAAACTTTGTTAATGCAGCAGGATTAAAATTCCAGTATATAATGTATTTGGTATATAAACATAGAATTAAATCGAATAGATCGGCCCCGTTGTCACCGATACCTGATCCAGCTATTTGAGTCAGTATCGGCCCGATCAAGTAGCGGTATCAGTGCATCCCTATTTTCTGTTACTAAACATGCTAAATGACTAAAATTTACCAACTTAATGCTTAACCCACACACTCTTGTCACAGTGTAGGAAAGCACAGTGCTATCGCCACTTTCTTCGGCTCATTTTCTGTGTTGTTAACTATCCTTCAGTAAAGACAGTCAAAGACAGTCAAAAAAAGAGACCTACAATATTGGCGAAGTGTTTCAGAGACGGAGAGAAAGGGTTGCTAATAGTTTAGCCTTCTGCTAACCGCAGCAAATGGCTCACGGTTGCATTAGCAGTAGGCTAACTATTAACAAGATCTTCTCTCATCCCTGAAAAGTTTCGCAGATATTGTTGCTCGCTAGAGCCTTCAATCACAGTTTGTCATCTCAAATGTATGCAATATTGATTCTGGCACTCAACAACACAGCAAGATGACATTGCGACATTTCGATGAAGCCCACTGCTAGTGTTAGCCTCCAGTCTTTCCTTTGTTTTGCCTCCAGCTAACACCGTGACGTCATCACGACATCGACACAAAAAGGTTCTATAGGGGTTAACTCGTGCTTGTGATTGTGATCAGATCATATGATTCACATCATTCTCCTCCTCATCTAATCATCCAGCGACCCTTCGTGTTTTCCGTATGGATGCATCTGCATCCATTATGTTGCTTCACCTATTTTAATCAGGTTCTTCCTTTAATTTGTCACCCATCTGTAAGTGGCAGGAAGTGAGAGTGAGTGAGAGCAAGAAACGAAGCTGCTAGTTGCACGTAGAGGTACAATCGAAGCAACAGGCTTTCCTTATGAGAAGAACATAGCAACTGCTCAGAAAACATCCTCACTTATCTGGCTACATCTTTCATCTGTTTTTTTGTTATGTTTGTGGGGTTTTGTTCCCCTCACAAACCCCAGAGTACTTGTATTGCTGCCTAAATCATCTGAACTAAATATTAGAGAATATAATCCCTCATAAACGGATACAGTTTCCATACTGTGTCATGGAGTGACCTCTACTGGAGATCGGCCGGAAATGGAGATGAGTTGACCTGGGTCTTTTGCTAAATTCAGCCCTGATCAAATCCAGAGAAATATTTGATGTATTGGCCGCATAATTGCTCATATCACCCTCATCTCTGGCCTATCCCAGAGTGTCAGTGCGGCAGAGTAGAAACCATCACTGAAGCATGTTAAATAAGTACTAAGCCAAGTCAGTGAAAGCAGATCCAATTATACAACGAATAATAAGCCGGGTGCAAATGAGGCTGGCTGATGTGTTCAACGGAGGCGATGTCCACTCCAGCCACACTCCGCAGCTTAGCTGGAGAGAGGTGCTGTCTGGCGGAGGCAGCTCTGAGTGGAGACCATGCTATTAATGAAGCCAATGTTAATGCTCACGCTGGTAGGATGCCCTATGGGTGAATTGTGACGATGCAAATGCTAATCAGCTAGCTTGTGGGGGAGAGCAGATGTGTCTTATCTCTTTAAGAGCACAACATCAGCAGCAGGAAGTGACAGAGACAGAACAACAGGGTGATTACTAACTATGCAGGGAAAGATTCCACCTGGGCTTAAGATAGGTGATGCCTGTCTGTCTGGCCTGAGTATGGTAGTAAACAGTGCTGTCCGTGAGAAGATCGGAACTGACGCCATACCATGATGTGTGCCATTGTTAATGCGGCACTCTGAATTGTTAGATGTTATAGTTCTAAATCTATGGCTGGGTTTTTAACACAAAATTACAAACAAAGCATGTGACAAATGATGCGTCTTTGCCAAAGGCTGCTTAGGAAACACTATGCATCATTAGAGAGACAACTTGCACCGTAGATAGGAATGGTAATGTGTTACTCTTGCACAGTTTCTGTTTTCAGTGGAACGCTCACATGAGGTGGTGATTCATGCAATTTCATAAAAATGTGTCAAAATCTTTCGCTGGCTGAAGTTCCTGTAATGTCACATGGCCAACGCACCTCCATCTCTGACAAAGTTTGAAAACATCTGGTAGCCAACTCTTGCTTAGTTTTCTGTTAAGGTAAAAACAAGATCTCCCGTACAATTTTTTATTAGTTTGAAGTCACGATGACAGCCCACTGTGTCTCTGCCCATTTGTAACCAACTTTTACATTTCTCAGAGTTTTGGCTCAATTCCAAACTACATATTCATTGAGTATGTAGTGTGTTAACACTGGAAAAGTTATGTAAATTATGTAAATTCAAAGATGTCATATCAGTGGGCTACCTCCGGGGTCTGAAAAGTGAAGCCAATGCTGAAGTGCCTTAAAATTGTATTCTTTCTAACAGCCAGCAGGGGGCGATTCCTCTGGTTGCAAAAAGAAGTCTGATTGTATAGAAGTCTATGAGATAATGAGCCTACTTCTCACTTGATATATTACCTCAGTAAACATTGTAAACATGAGTTTATGGTCTCATTTGCTAGTTTCAAGTCTTCTTCAATACAGCATGATGTTCATTTGGTAAATTATGGTCCCATTTAGAGTCAATTAGACCATAAAGCAGGGTACGCTTTAAGGCGTGTCTACCTTGTGATTGGCAGGTCGCTACCACAGCGTTGTCCGGTGTTGGTGTTGTCCGTGTTTTCGTCTTAAAACTTTAACCCTCTCACAGTGTGTTTTCAGTTCATGAAAGTTAATTGTAACATTGTGGTCGTAAAAATGTCTTATTCAGCGTTCGGTTGTACTTAGCTCCATCCTCTCGTGTTACATCTGGTTGCAAAAATCCAAGACGGCGACGACCAAAACGCCGAACTAAAGGCTTCAAAACGGCAGTCCACAAACCAATGGGTGACGTCACGGAGACTATTTCCACTTCTTATATGTAGTCTATGGTCAATATGCATACTAAATATGCTTGTCTTTTAAGTGTGCTGCTGGTAGACACTACACTCCCACAATGCATTGCACAAAGGGAATTGAAGGAGATAATTCAGGCACAGTCTTTCTCTGCTTAAAGTAAATGTATACAAACATTAGACTAATTTATTGCTCATGGGTTGTGGATTTTTTTTTTTATATTTTGTAATGATACAGTAAATCACTGATAGTAAAATGTCTGTCAGGAACAGAAAAACAGACAGGACAGAGTGGTGTAAACACCATCTAGATTCATGCAGCGACTCTCAGGAGAATATAAAAGCCAGGCATATTTTTTTAGGTTCTGCTCTTTGCATCTGAAGAGGGGGAGGGGGGATTAACAGAGCGGGAGGGTAGTACAGAAGAACACTCAGCGACAGACATCCCACTCGAGTGATGGCACGGTGACAAGCTGCACAAACATCCCCAACAGAGAGACAGAAAGAGCAGGAAGGACGAGAGGGGAGGGAGATAAGGACAGCGGGATAGAGAGACCGCTTGAGAGTTTAGGAAGAAACTGTGACCAGAATGTGACAAGAAAACACGATAAGAAAACAGCTTTAAAGCAGTTACGGTCCACTCTCTACTCGAAGGAACTAAGACTCAGAAAGACACTGAAACTTGGGCTGTTGTTGTGCTGTCTCTATAAGTATGAGAGAAGTACGAGAGATAGCCTAGATAGAGGGGAGAGATCATGTTAAAATTCTGCTCTTTCTTTAACTTTAAGTGGAGGATCAGTCAGGCTTAAAATTGAAGTTTGAATTAAAATAACAACAATTAGGGCTGTGGATTGCAGAGTAATTTTACCATTTGGTTGGAATTTGTAAATACCAATTTGATTAATTTTCTTTAGGCAAAGATTAACATCAATGATACATAATTGCAATTTTCATTCTTTTAAAAGGTAAAAAAAAATGCAACCAGGTCTTACGGGAAGGCGTATAAATAGCACAACATTACAAAGACATTTAGTGTGTCATGAGGACACATTTTCCCTTTTCGAGTGTCATTTTTACGCCACTTTTCACGTTTAATTTTTCACGTCAGGCAACAAAAAATACGGTAACGGCCGCAGTTAGGTTGAGGCAGAAAAAACACTTAGTTAAGTACGTAAACTGAGTAAAATACGTACGGAAACTATGTAACATAAGTACGGAAAACAAGTCACAAACGTCACTAATGTAACTTACAAAAAAAAAAACGGTCTCCTGGTTAAAAGTCATGTGTTTGTTGGACCCATCCACATCCCCTAGTGCCCGCCATAAGCGGCATTTCTCAATTTTTATTCTACGTCACTAGCTCTGTGCGTACCATTTTTACGTGGAAGATCTGATCTACATTGCAGTCAGTACAGACTAGATGGCGTACAAATGACACGCCAAAAGCAAGAAAGGCGTTCTTATTGCACGCTAAATGCCTTGCGTATTATTATTCATATGCCTTTTCGTGCAAACAGGCTGAAAAATGAGTGCTGCCTTAAAAACTGGTTGAGTAGATTGACAAACTACTGTCAGTTTTAAGGCCCTGACACACCGAGCCGACGGTCGGCCGTCGGACAACTTGGGGCCAACGGTGAGCGTCTGTCGGCCTAGTTTTTGCGGTGTTTCCCGCACCGTCGGCTCTAGTCTGCTCATGTTGGAAGTTTTTTGAAGAGAAATCACTCTGATTCAGCTTAAACGAATCAGTGCATGAGAAGAGAAATGGAAGTAAGGAAAGCGAGCCAAGGAGTAAATTCAAGAGGGCACACACAGACAGCTCTTCTGATTTTTCATCTACATCTCATCTGATCATTCCAATAAACAGATATTTTCACAACGACATGGCCATCCGGAATGAAGCTAAGTAGTGAGTGAGAGTGGTGTGAAAATGGTTGGTAAACGCGGTTTTGTTTCATGTATGTATCATAACAACATAACTTACGGTTTCCCTTTTTGAATGATGAATACAGACTACAGCCACTTGCAGGTAGGGAGAGTTATTTCATCTTACGCAGGTGCAGAACGTATGTGGTAGTTGGCCGTCGGCTGAAGTCTTTGAGGTGTATTCGAGCGCAACTTTTTGGCCAAGACAATGGCAACGTTAGGCAACTCAGCGATCGCCCTTAACAAACTCCACACAGCAGTTTTTGACTGAGTTGACTGTTTCTTAAAAGCCAAGATGCAGCCATACATTGGACTTTATAGGTTCAGAAAAGCATATCTCTCTCCTTGTTGCTCTCCTTGTCTGTAATGTGGGAAATTTTGAAATGCAGCATTTGTACTTTTCAGTGTGCTGACCAAGAGGGTCTTATTGACGAACGTATTATCTTCCCTTTCAGAGGACAACAATGTCAAAGCGCTTGGAGATGATGTAAGTACAGAGCTCCATTTCACAGAAATTATGTACATCAGCATGAGGTGCTTTAATATTTTAAAAATGAAGTTACTCGAGCCAAAAGCCTTTTTCAAATAGAGTCATTGCTGAGGCCAAAGTGACTCATTATATTAGTCTCTTTTATCAGATCAATGTTTGATGCACTGAATGAGTCATTACACCAGTAATAATGGTGAACAGAGAAAAAGACATGGTCAAAGAGGAGAGTCATGACAACACAGCTTCCCTCAGATGATCCAGGATTAGGGACAGGAACATTCATTGTTACAGCGGGATGGGACTGTGTGTGGCTGTGCATTTGCGCCATTTTTTTCAATTCCATAGGAGGGAAGCAGACAGCAGACACAATCTGGTCTATTTTAGGAGGGGACTTGTCAAACAGGAGCACAGCAGGAGCCTCTTTTACCCTCTGGAAAGTTCAGATGGGACCACACGAGCACGAGCGAACGCAAACGTGTTCATAGGCAGACGCACACACACACACACACACAGACACAAGAGACACAGCTGGGAGACTGTGGGAACAAGCATTTTGGATCCTTTATTTGGCTGCAGCCAGACAGCCAAAAAACATTTTACCACCTCTGTTTCTGCCACATAACTGTTTAATTGAGCGTCGAACTCCAACCATGTGAAAAAAATCAGGCCTTTCTCCTCACCTTCAGTGATACTATCGAGAGAGAAACTTAGACAAGAGAAGGACGGCTGACAGCTTTTCTGTGGCCTCTGACTGACAAACAGTCACTTCATTTGATTTTAATTAAAAGCTGTTGAATTACCAACAACAGACCAGGAGAAGAGCCCTCCACTTACACAGCCATCTGTCCTCGCAATTCACCAGCTGACCAAATGCTGCTGTAACCCGTGTAACCTTCTGTAAGCCACATTAGGGCTTACTGTGCATCTAACAATATAATATAACTCCCACAGGAAAAATCGTTTTTCCCTGCTGCTCGTCCACGCGAAGGTCAAAGGTCAGGGTCGGTTACAGGGCAGGGCAGTCTCCCTGCAGCTGGTAGGGATTCAGTGTGTGTGTCAAGGACACTACAGTGAGGTGGATGCTTTGGGGCTTGAACCCAGGTCTCTGTACTCATTGCAACACCCTGATGCCATGTTTCCGCTGCGACAACTCTAGCGCATGACGAGACGGACTTAGGAAAGTTCACTCAGCAGCAGCAGATTCTGCTTTTTAGTGGACAGATTTCTCTATAGCTCTCTTACTCATCAGTGTCTGAACACAGGATTCATCCTGTGATTTAAACACCAACCTCAACTAATCTGAAGAGGTCCTTACGAGCTTCATCTCCGGTGCTAATTAGCACAAGTACAGCTGAGGCTGATGGGAATATCATTATTTATTCCGGTATATGAACATTATCGGAAGTACTGGTATTGAATAAGTGTTCGCTCAGGACTGTATAGACATACTCTTTCATTTTAATTCAGATATTATGCCTATTTTAAATTTTATTTTTTTATGTTTTCATTGTAATTTTCTTCTATACAACTTTAATTTTATTTCAGATATATTGCACATATTTTTATATATTTTTTTGTATTTGATGGTCATTTTCTTTCTACTCTTTATATATGTTTCTTGCTTTTTGTACTTACTTTTATTTTTAATTAAAACTTCTCTTATTATGTTTATGTTATAACTTAAATGGCTTATTATTAAAAGTACAAAAACATTGCCCATGACCTGGTTGCTCTTGCACATATGCTTCATAAGTCTAATCAACAAAATAAACAGTAAACTTATATTAAACCAGCTTCAAATACACACAAGAAAGACATTCTACTGACTGTATACTTACTGTGTGCTTTGTTCTATGTTTTCTTTTTTAATTGTAAAGTGTATTGGGACCGTGCTGCGTGGTGATTCTACACTTTAAATAAAATAGATTGATTGATTGATTGACTGCTCCTTTAAGTTACAAAGCAAACAGACTTCCATTTCATTTACATAACAGAATGGCAACATTTTTACCAGAAAGGAGCAGCTAAACCGGCATTAGCATAATTGGCTCAGAATCGGTAAAACAGCACTAATAAAATCAATCGATATACCGTGGCTCAAAAATTGTCTCGTTCAGTCGGAAATACCAGGTTTTAATCACGGTTCATCAGAGATGTGGCTTTTGCTAAAACATATTTAAACAAAGGATTTGTATTAAAAGGGTTTACATCAACATTGGACAGGAAGTGGAGATGGATTGTTTTTCTGAGGACTCTGTTAATCTTCTTTAATTGTCCCATCTGGAAGTCTGCTCCCCTGCTTAGCCCACCTTCTGTTTATCAATAATTCAATATGTGACCAGACAGGGGGTTAAGCCTGCTTTGCTGAATTGCATGCTTTACAAAACCAGCTACTGGGGAATATTTACATATATTACATCTTGGAAATGTGTACATGTAATGTAACTGCATCATTATGTACCTCTATATCTTGTTCTCTGGTTGTTATAATTAAACAAAATTGATCTGGTTACAGTTTATCTTGACCGGGAGAACCTCCAAAACTCCAGAAAATGTGAAGAAGTTCAGAGCCCCTCGTCCTTAATTTCTTCTTCTGTGGTACAATAAATCCATTTTGCCCCTTCCTCTCTCCCCTTTTGTGCGATTATCCTGTGTAGAGGTGGGTGTCATTTCTTTTGGCTCATTTATTATCCTAATCCATCCCATTATTTCTCGTATTGTTTTGTTTATATTTTTGTTTCCTACAATGTCATAATGTCTTTACTATCTGACCAACACAACGCAGAAGTCCACCGGTTACATAAGCACAAACCTCTCACAATCCTTTGATGACGTTTTACCAGGGTCAAATTATGGACCACATGGTCAAATTACTACTTCAAGCTGGATTCTAAAGTCTGTTAACGTCAAATAAAACCACAACATCACAGATAAAGCCTGCAGACTTATCTTTACTTCTTTTATCCACCACAGAAAAGATAAACATCTTCAATGGTTAACTTAAATGACACGGATGGTTGAAGTATGCAACTTCAGATTTCAGATGCAAATCAGAGACAAAGAGACGCTATCAGATTTCCTCAACATTTTCTCTAACAACAATGGCAACATGGCGACAGATAAACAGAGAGAGCTACAACAAAGCCGCTCTTTCCTGTATTTACCATAACTCGGATTTAAGTGTTCAGAACATCTGTGGAATTTAATCCCTGTCGCATGCGTCCGTGTGAATCAGTCTCTTAGTGTTATCTGGGTGAATATCTCATGTCGGCGAGTGTGTTATTAAGTTACCAGAAAGTGTTGGAGGGCTAGATCTCCTTCAGTGCAACAGAGGCCATGGGGGAGATTGATGACTCATAGGATCTCAGGAGACGGAGTGGACGCACAAATCTGTGAGGAGACACGGACAATGGTGAAAGCTGCAGATGGCACCGTTCTGAAAAGGGGATACAAACCTCCCGTGGGGGAAATGTATGGATGTCACTGCGAGACACTAATGACATTGGTGTGTCCTATCTGGAAGAGTCACCTCATAACATTAAAAAAAGATTTAATCTCTAAATGTACTATGTGAGCTTATAGGCTGAAACAAATCTGGAGAAGAGGACAGTATGTACCGGATGTACAGCACCAAAAACAGTAACTAATTGTAACTTGCTGTTCTTTTGTCTCTGAGGTCAACAGCAATGTTGAGCCCAGATGTGTTCATCTCAGGCCTGCAAAAGAGCTTCGGGGCTCCACAGGAGCAGACATACATACGATCACGACAGCGCACACAACACCAGGCTGCTGCTTTGTAGGGGGTGAGAACAGTTTTCCTACAATAACACCCTGGGAAATAAAAAAAAAATCCACAGGGGTTGAGAGTTAGAGAAAGAGACAGAAAAACACAGGGTGAGAGAGGGTGAAGTAGGAGTTCAAGCCTTAAACATTAGAACTGATAATAGAAGAAAAAGGATAATATCATGCAGTGTACTGTTCTCATTTCTGTGATGACTTCTTCCTCCTTGTTGCCATCAGTGCCCCAGATCTTCATAAAAAAACAGCCATAACCCCAGAGAAAGCTTTCTGTGTTCTAACCTCAAAGCCAAAGCTTTTAAGGTGTGTCTTTATGTTTAAATAGGTCATGTCGTTTGGCCGACCTGACTGAGGGAAAACTGGTTGAAAGAGCTAAACAAAAGACAGAAACTGCTAGAGGTGGGATTACTCTTGAGGACGAGGTCTGCCTCTGTGTGTGTGTGTGTGTGTGTGTGTGTGTGTGTGTGCGTGTGCCTGTGCGTGTTCGAGCATGCGTGTTACAGTTGAGATCAAGTTCTCCCAGTGAGGAATCTGTCAACTTGTTACTGTATCTAAGCAAGTTTGTGCAGGACGCTCTTTTGTCATTACAATCAGCCGCACCCAAATTGACTGGTAACACTTTATAATACCATTTATACCATAATATAATTTATAAATGGTAAATTGATAGTTAATTAAACTTAGTTAATAGTTATTTTAATGTAAACAAACAATGGAATGATAATTGATACTATTTGCTAATTATTAGTAATGCTATAATTTATGTTGATGTATCATTAGTTTGTGTTATATGAAATAATTAGTTTATAAATTCTATATTGTATCATTGCTGATAAGAGACAATAACAATTACGTTTTGCTTACATTAGTACACTATCTATTATCAGTTTATTGTTGCACAGATTATAACATTTTATATACTATATTAAGTATTTGTTAATAATTACCAAATGATTTGTAAACCTTTAAGAAATCGTTTGTAAAACATGTATAAACATTACATAGACACCAGAAACCAATTATTAACCATTAACATAATATTAACTATCTATCTAAAAAATGTTTATAGATGCTTTACAAAATAAATATTAACCATTTAATGTCTTCTAATCATCAGTTGCAACTTTATAATAGCATCCAAATAATGTTTATAAACGGTTTACAAACTAATTATTAACCATTAACAAATTGTCACAAATATCTGTCTATATGATATTTATAGATGTTTTACAAACAGTTTCTTAAAGGTTTACAAATAATTTTGTAATCATTAACAAATACTTATATATATAGTTTACAAAATGTTATAATACATGCAACAATAAACTGTTAAAATACATAAATTATAGCATTACTAATAATTAGTAAACATTATTAATTACTCTTTAATACTGTTAACAGTAAAATAACTATTAACTAAGTTGAATTAACTATCAATTTACCATTTATAAATGATGGTTATTATAAAGTGTTACCAATCGACTTAAACCTGCAGTAGGCAGAATGTTTTTGGCATCATTGGGCAAAAATTCCATAATAACCTTTCAGCATTTTGTAATTCAAGTGTTCTGAGAGAAAACTAGACTTCTGCACCTCCTCATGGCTCTGTTTTCAGGCTTTAAAACATCTAGCCCGTGACGGGAGACTTTGGCCAATCACAGGTCATTTAAGAGAGAGAGCATTCCTATTGGCTGTTCATTCAACGGAGGCAGCTGTCAATCACCTGTGAACTCAGATCCAACTGTCAAACTAGGCAGCGCTGATCAAATATGAATCAATATTATGTTACTGTAATACTTATTTCTCACCTGAAATGTTTTCAGAAACATCTTGTAATGTACTCTAGAGCTGTAAATTGAGAAAGTTTGCTCCGGCTGGTGGGCGGTGCTTGGTATTTCCTCAACAGATCTCAACATGGCTGCCGGGTCACAATCTTTCTCATTTTACAGCTAAACAGTACACTACAAGATGTTTCTGAAAACATTTGAAGCAAGAAATAGGCATTACAGTAACAGAATATTGATTCATATTTGATCAACGCTGCCTAGTTTGACCGTTTGATCGGAGTGATTGACAGCTGCCTCCGTTGAATGAACAGCCAATAAAAATGCTCTCTCTCTCTGAAATGACCTGTGATTGGCCAAACTCTCCCGTCACAGGCCAGATTTTTCAAACCCTGAAAACAGAGCCATGAGGAGGTGCAGAAGTCTAGTTTGATCGGAGTTTGCGAGTGATTGACAGCTGCTCAGAGACGGCAGACTCCAGCTCAGATCTCTGATTGGTTGTTTTCCTCCAGTCTGTGAAATCCTGCAGATGCCATTAGGAGCACCGGAGGACACAGAGGCACATGATTTTTTTTTTTCAGAATACCTGTCTCATGCACTACTAGGATATAGTAACCGTTTTATAAAAATAACTTTTTTTAATCATATTTGCTCCATTTCTACCCACTGCAGCTTTAACAGCAGAGTCATGAAGGTTGACTGGGTGCCTAATTATATTATGGATGTTAATAGCCCTTCCTACCTGTTATGCAACATGAAATAAAAGGAGTCCGATGAAATTGAGACAGAAAGACAGAGGGAAAATGTGTTCAGAGATGCAGAAACTGAAAATCCACAGCAGAGATGGAGGATAGAGCGGGGATTGTTCGGGGAAAACACACCTGCTCCACAGCTTTGAAGAACAGATGAAAGCATGTCCTCTAATTACAGCACTCCGAACAACACAAATGCTTTACTCCTCCAGCCTGTGAGATGTGTGGCGTAAAAAAATCTCAGTCTCCCCCACCCTACCCCTGTTTTATTTGTCATATCTCACATTACCGCCACCCTTGTGGGAAGTGATCCTCAAATTTGTGTGTGATTTGGCTGTGCGATGAAGCGCGTACTGTATCTCAGTTTTGCTCCTGCGTGCAGTTAGATGGTGAAATGTTCCTCTGAATCTCAGTTTTGCCTAACAGGCTGGGACAGGAGAGGAGTGGAAAGGGGGCAGCGAGAAACCCCAAACTGGCTCTTCTTTTCTTTTTAACACAATGGCTCTGACTGCTTTGTTTTTGCCTCAAACACATTTTTAACAGATTCATAAATGGTGTGCGGTCGTGTCTAATGAAATGCCAGTGTGATAGAAGTAATTAAACTGCTGCATATTACTGTGAATATCTGCATTCATCACAATAAAGAGAGGAGAAAAGAAGGGAGGAGAACTACACAATATTTCACTGCACTTATTCTCAATCAGATCCATCCCTGTTCTCAAGCACACCGCGTTGAAATGATGCATGTATAAGAACCCAAATGTCCCCGCAACACTGAACTCGAGAAATCCCTAATCCCCATGCTCTTGCCATTTACCATCGGCACAATGGAACAACGCATAAGAAGTTCATCTTTTATTCACCACGGTACTCATGATGAATTAAACAGACATTATCTAAGAGCCTGTAAGTCGCACGTCAGATAGCCTGTAAATCTCTATCTAAGACGATATGTTGTTACCTAAAGTGTTCAGAAATATCTTTTAAATGCCAAGAATAACTCTATTAATATGAGAGTGTGGCCTTTGTTGAAAACAGTGAGCAGCAACAGATGGGAAGCAGCTACACCTAGTGGATTTAAGACACAACTGCAAGGCCTTTAGGTTAGGAGCAAGGCTTATGTGCTGACATGCTGATCACATCTCTTTAAAGAGGACCTATTATGAGTTTGTGCTATTTCCCTTTCCTTTAGTGTATTATATAAAATGTATTATTTTTGTACATGTAAAAGGTCTGCAAAGTTGCAAATGCCCAAAGTCCACGCCAAAAGGAGTTACTCTCCCCCACAGAGCCACTGCTCCTGAACTGCCTGAAACGCCTTGCTTGAAGTCCTGCCTTTTCTTCCATAACGTGGTGATGTCATCAAGTAACATATTTGAATAATACATTCCTAGCGGCTAGCTTGGCATGCCCTCGGTGAAAAGAGGTTCAGCACCACAGCTGCTATAAGAAAAGTAAAGCGTATTTTGAACATTAAAGCATGTAAATATGTTCTAGTAGAAACCCAAAATACACATATGTACATGAAAATGAGCATAATAGGTCC
Organism: Sebastes umbrosus; assembly: GCF_015220745.1. Lineage (NCBI taxonomy): Eukaryota > Metazoa > Chordata > Actinopteri > Perciformes > Sebastidae > Sebastes > Sebastes umbrosus. The sequence continues at coordinate 23,419,205 of NC_051277.1, forward strand.
TCTTTAAAATCCACCTACAAGTTAATGAACAGAAAATGTAAGATTTCTTAATTAGAACAGATCAATAACAATTAACTTGTGGTGAAAATCAATGCAAAAAGCAAACCTTCAAAGAATGGGTTCACATTTCTTCAAGTCTGTCTTAAAGCAACACACCTATGCATATTAAAAGCGTTGCTGCAGGTGTTCCTCTTGTAAATCCATACCAGGCCTGAGGTAATCGCCCCCTAAAGCGATTACAATGTAAGGAATTGAGGACAAAATCCGAAGTCCTTGCAAAAATGTATTCTACGGTTCAGCCAAAGTTACAGTCATTTTAGTACCTTTCTTAAGGCTGGCCCACTATAAAAGATTTTTCAAATCTCAACAGATGTTAAAAATGTGAGAGACCCCACACAGAACGACGTGTTGTGTTAAATTTAATAGTTTTGTTCCTATAGTGTGTGGAGAGCAACGATTTTCCCAAAACAGCACACCACACACTAACAGATTCCATTCACAAACAACAAGAATCCCGACTACAAAAAACGGAAATCTTATCTCGCAATCAAACGTGACTTTAGTGTAAACAAACATGGCAGACAACTGGCGGGAAGAATTAACGGTTAGTTTTTGCACTTCTTTGTACTGAAAATTCACAAAGGATAGATGGATGAAGTCATGGAGACATGTGTTGTTGCCACAAATCAACAACTTGGTCCTCCATTTCTGAGCTCCATCTTACTGCTACTTTACGTTTCGTGTTTGCATCAGGGCCTACGGAAAGGAGGCTGGGTCACACGACATATCTCCGGGGGTATAACACATGCGCAGTAAAATCTGGTCTGCACTCACCGAAATTGAGCCAATCGCAACGCATGACTGCAGTTTCAGTTACACTGCGCATGTGTCATACCTCATACTCCAAGACCCATGTCCACCCGTGACCCAGCCTCCTTTCCATAGGCCTTGATTTGCATTAGCCGCGGCCACCATAACAGCATGTGGTTGTCTTTTCTTCGTCAGTCTTTCTTCCCACGTGACTACGTCTTTGGCTGTCCTCGGGGTTCCCCACACACAACAGGATATCTGATCGTAAATATTGAACATGTTTAGTATTTACGATTTGAAATCGGTGCCGCCAGGATGGACTTCCGCGTCCAACAGTGGATGTAAAAAACACTCTTAACATAACTCACACCACCGGAATATCTGTCAAGATAATATTTAGAACCATCCAAAAATCTGGGCTTTGCTGACAATCGTCAGGAGGGAGGAATCCGGCCCAAAATCGTCTTGATTCTCGTGTAGTGTGTACCCGGCATAAGTGAATGCAGCGAGAAAACAGTGTCCAGGCAAACGCAAACAGACAATTAGATACTAAAAGGACTGTACATTCAATGACTCATCATCATCATCAGCTGAACTTTAATGCATTTTTGCACAGAACGACTGTGGATTTTGTCCTCAATCTCCAACACTGGAATCAAGTTAAGAAGGAATCTCTTCGCAGCCAGTAAGGAGAGAAGGAAAGATTACAGTGACCAACAACTGTTTCAATTTACATATGGGCATGTGAGTATTGTATTAAGATAGACTATCGTTTAAGCCTCTATGAGCTCTTCTGGACTCTTTCCTCTCTTATCTAAGGATGTGAAGCTTGCATGACTTCAACCCCCGTTGCTATTATTCTGCCTGTGAAACTTAGATTAGCTCAATAACTTCTCAAAACATATTTCCATAAAAAAAATTCCATCCTTCGTCAAATTTGCATGTTCATTTTATGCTGATTTTGATTCCTGTTTTTAATGTATGCAATCATTGTAAGACCTCTCTGTTTCTTTGGGCTGCGATCATTTCCTCCACCAAGGTTTCACATTGCAAACATCGGAAACTGGAGGCTGGGGTTATTGGGCAATCACCGCCATTAAAGACCTCACTATCAGCTTAATGCCGGGTTTAATTTCAAAATGGAGGGCAGCAAATGGACTGTGAAATATGTGCTAATAGTAACAAGCTTTCCCAAAGTTTACAGAGGGAGAGAGAGAAAGAGAGAGAGCGACCATATAATGCCCCGTGCTGTTATCACTGAGTCTACTACACATATAATTTCACAGAGCTTTGGAGTCACAATTCAGGGATAAGGACAATTAAACCAGGGACTGCAGAGGGACAGCCTGCTATAATGCTGTTACAAAGTTCACAGAGAGAGAGTTCATTTAAAGTATACAGTTGAAAAATACAGCTCACATCAAATGCATAAATCTCAACCTGTGTGGTGTACAAGAGAAACGTGAAAACACATGAATGCAATTAAGACAACGTGAGATGTGTTATTTGCAGGAACTTTGACTTCAACGCCCAAATGAAACCTTGTTGAAGCTGCAAAGTTTGGGTTGTTTTTCTCCAAACAACTGTTGTATTATCTGCAAAACAAAGGTCTTGATACATTCTTTTGTTCAAAGCTAAAGAAAGCTACCACAGAGTGTTGAGTGTTGAAGACTGCTACACTGTTGTTATAGTTAGGGCTGTCACAAGAACCGCAATATTGCAATACCGCACTATTGACAAGGTTACCGCAGGGGATGGCAAGCAACCGCGATGTTCACGTTTTTTCTTTTTTGAATTACAAACACCAGCAGCGTGATGAGTTGCTGAGCATCTATTCTGCGCTGAGCACGGCACTTTTTTTCTGGTCGCTGAGAGTTGAAATATGTTCAACTTTGGGTGAAACGCTCCACTCCTCACTGTCACTTTTTTACACATAGCCATCCAATCATAACGGAGGATTGGCGGGACAAATACCACAAAGACCAACCGTCACATCCTACATGTAGGCTACAAGTGCCGAACAACAACAATGGAGGAGAAATGAATACACATGAGCGGTGGGTCAGACCTTGTCCTCTTTGTATAGCACTAAAAATCGGGAAAACATTTAGTAATTTGCCAAAAAAAAGAGGCAATAATATCTCATATTGCACTGTTTAGAGAATCATTATCACCGCAGGGGAAATTCCTTCACCGCGACAGTCCTACTTAAATATATTTTTTATAAATTAGTATAAATGAACAGGCTCTGAACTAAAATATGGTACATTTTTCATACTTTCCTAAGCAATAAATGGCAACTAGGTTAGGAGAGGCAGAAAAAAACAGCCAGTCTGCACAGCAATGAGCTCTTTTGTTCTAACTAAGTTGATTTTGGGCGTAGCTGCACTTCCCAAGGTGATCCGTAACACTAAATGTCAACAAGAAAATCAATCTGGTGGAGCTCACATTGCTGTGAGAGGAAGGAAAGCCTCACAATATCAGCCTCTACTCTAGTGAGGAGAAGAGGAAAGAAGAGAAGAGAAGAGACTTCCTGGCATCATCAGTATGGCGATTTCTAACTGCTCTGAGCATTTGTGGAATAAACGTAGCTCACAAGAACCAGAGATCATTGTGCTACAGTAGTTGTGGAGTACACATGAGACGGCAGCTGGAAGTCAGAAGCAGAATGGACATCAGACTCAACTGGAGAGCTGAAACACCCATTAAAGGTTGTGTATCACTACAAGACAACTGCATTTGAGTTAGACTACAGTTATCTCAATGAGATCAACAAGAGAACAAAACAGAGGGTTAACCAAAAGCTTTAATATAACTTCAAACATGTAAAATATTAACTTTTAAAAATGTAGATATGCATCATGATATAAATGAATCCAAGGGCTATCATAAATAAATATGTGTCATTTGGAATACACTGGCTTTTAAGCTTTAAGAGGAGTATAATATACAATATATCCCCGCATATTCAAGGCGAAGAAGTGAAAATATTTTGAATTCCCAATGCTGGAATCATCCAGAGAATACAGGAAGAGCAGGAGAAACTAACCAAAAACGCTATGATGAATGCAATCTGGTATTCAGGACGATAATCGTGGCCTGATCAATATTCCATTCACTATCAATGACCCCTGCTGAAGGATCTTCCAGATGCTATATCCTTGTTAAAGGACATTTATAAATTCTCATTGTAACTCAAGAAAACCAGTGAAGATCATAAGGCTTCAGCTCCACTTTAGGTCCTTAATCGAGTCTTTTATATATAAGGTGCGTGACTTCATGATACACTCTTGTCCTCTTTTTTTAACACACTCCCAAGTCACTTTGTGCTGCTTCCTCTCAGGAGAGGTGGAACAGGCTGTGGCCGACCTGCGAGGCGTACACGGCCAGATGTGCAGCAGGGAGTATGGGGCTGCAGCCCAGTCCGTAGAGCGCTGCCGATCCAGCCTGCAAGTTAACACTGAAGGGAAAACCCAAGGACGGGAAGCCTGGGTGGAACACAGCTTTGGGCACAAGGCTAGCCGCTATTTTTAGTCTCTCCACCTCGGCCTCCTGAAGCCTCTTGGCTTTAGCTCGTCGGTTTTGGAACCAGATCTTGACCTGGGTCTCGGACAGCGACAGGGAGGAGGAGAACTCGGCCCGCTCGGCGATGGACAGGTACTGCTTCAGACGGAACTTTCTCTCCAGCGCCAGGAGCTGCGTGGTGGTGAAGGGAGTGCGAGGCTTGCGATTGGTCTTGTGCTTCCTCAAGGAGCAGACTGCTGGACTTTGCTGCCCTAGAGGACAGGGGCAAGATGTGAGGCTGGAATTTAGCATTAGAGTTAGATATAGAGCTGCAACGGTTAATCGGTTAATTGTAACAATTAAATTGATCGTCAACTATTTTAATAACCGATTATTCGGTTTGAGTAATTTTTTTTTGAAAAAAAATATTCTCTGATTCCAGCTTCTTAAATGTGATTATTTTTTTTATTTTTTTTATTACTCCTCTGTGCCAGTAAACTGAATATCTTTGAGTTGTGGGTAAAAAAAGACATTTGAAGATGTCATCTTGGGCTTTGGGAAACACTGATTGACATTTTTCACCATTTTCTGACATTTTAAAGACCAAACAACTAATCGATTAATCGAGAAAATAATCGACAGATAAATTAACAATGAAAATAATCATTAGTTGCAGCCCTAGTTAGACATGCTATTTCATTTGTTTAATATCCAAATAACTGATTAAGGAGCTGAAACAATTAGTTGATTATTCAATTAGTTGATTGACAGAAAATTACTTTTGATAATGGATTGATAAATTTATCAAAGAAAAGTCAGAAAACTTCCCCCTTTGCTTTTTCTCAAAACATTTGCTTGATGCTATTTTCCATTTTATGTCTCTGTAAACTGATCATCTTTGGGTTCTGGACACTCACCTCATTAACCTCTAGGGAATTGTGATTTGGCCATTTGTCATTATTTTTTAGAATTTTTAGAGACAAAAATGATTAATTGATTCATTAAAAAAAATGATCTGATTAAAAAAAACTGATTTTCTTTTTAATTATCATCAGTGGCAGCCATAAACAGACAAAAATGTAGAACATTTTATTTGAAATATTCATAAATACTAGAATTTACTATTTTATAAAATTGTTTTATAATATATATATATATATATATATATATATATAATCATTTATAATATTGTTCTAACTTTCATAAATGTATTCCTTTAATGTAAAAAAAAACCTGTATATTGATTTATATTTTTATTAGACTTATGCCTGTCTCTCTTCACTTAATTAATTTATCTAAAGCATGTTAGATTGGATCTTTCCTCAGGTGATTTAAGAAACCAAAAGACGTTAAACGAAGCCATTATTTATCAATATTTAAATGCCTATTTCTAAATCTTTCCCCTGGTTCACTTACGTGTTGGTGTTGACATCTTAATGGGGCTGGATATCCAGGACACAGAGTCGTCTCGTTCCGATGCCTCTGATTTGATAGATACTAATTGTTGCGCCTGTTCATCCTTCAGAGAGTGATTTCCATCTCTCCTGTCGGTCGCATTCAGCGGCCTCCTGTCCGAAATGAGCGCCTCCACGCTGAAAGGCAGACAGGACACCTGCTCAGTGCGCCTCTCCGGTTGGACATCCTCGTCTCTCCAGTCTCCTGAGGAAGGCATGCTTTCTTTTTTTAGGGCCCGGATCGATATCTAATTCCAGTCCAGGAAACACATAACTTCTTGGTCACGGAGTGCAAACATGCAGCGTCCACACACGAGGAGAAAGTCGAGAGTAAGTTGTTAGAAAGTTGACAAAGTTGTGCTGGAAAAACTTTGGGAGGTTCCTGGGAGTTTCTGATGGGAAGACTTGTGATTGGACGGTGTGTGCTTGGACGGGATCCCTTGTGGTGCCACACCCCCCAACTAGACAGCAGGTCAGCTGCACATCAGCCTCGTTTAGCAGTAATTATGCAGGGAGAAAATTGGTTCTTGAGAGGAGCTCAAATCATAATTACTGACAGTAAATGACCGTATTTTATTCACTCTGCAAATTGCAAACGATTCACTGACACTGAAAAGTCCAGGAAAATAGTCCCGCTTGCTGAATTAATGCACAGGAAATTGTTGGATGAGACTGAGGCCTGGTACTTTGTTGGAAAATACCCTTCTAATATACGTAAATCAATCCCCTAGTCTACTCCATCCTGCAATTAGGCTGGTGGATTGGCCCCGGCTGTCTCTTCAAGCATCAGCGGCACTAGGATGAAAAGCATCAGTGTGACATCTGAAGATTTCCACTAAACAAAAGCTGACAGAGCTCCTAATTCAAGCCCCGACTCGCAGGACCCGACGCACCGATTGTGGGAGTAATCACAATGGTGATCAATAAGAAGAAAAGGGTGCTTTTTAAATTTCAAATAGAGAAACCACACACTTGAATGTGAGAGTCAGTTGGGGGGGATGGATTATGGTTTTGGGCAGGCTTTAAAATGACTGTCATTACATTGTTATTATTAACACCTTGTAATTAGGTCTGTGGAATCCGGTTCTTTTAAGCGGGATTTAACGGTAATGACGGAAAATTGCTACCTTCCTGAGGTGTGTGGCGCCCACTGCGATTAGTCCCAGTCTCTGCTCTGTCGGAGGAGACGGAGGCGTCTCGCGCCTGTTTGAAGCTCATACCTGTAGGGCTCCAGAGTATTAGGACACATGATGAGAAGTACAACAGCAGCTCTCGCCCCTCGTGGCCTCTAACCACTCACTGATGAGATGAGAAGACAATGCAGCGTTTTGAAAACCAGCCAAAACGGGCATGGATGTTAACCCTCTGAGACCCTACTGTTATCATGTGAAACTAGAAAACCTAAGGAGTCCAGTGGTACCAACCAAATTTGGGCTAAATTTTGACGAGGAAAAACTGGCATGGCCATTTTCAAAGGGGTCCCTTGACCTCTGACCTCAAGATATGTGACTGAAAATGGGTTCTATGGGTACCCACGAGTCTCCCCTTTTACAGACATACCCACTTTATAAAAATCACATGCAGTTTGGGGCAAAAAACATGCAGTTTTTTGAATGCAGTATAAATGTGTTATTTTTGCCTATTCTAAAATTATGTATTTGAATATTTCTGCATACCGGGGTCCATAAACAGTCTTGGAATTACATAAATTGGGTATCACTGGAAAGCTGAGACTCTTGTGGATCCAATGACCCTAAATATATTCATGTGTGATGATGTTAGTCCCCATAGTAGCCATTTCATTGAAGTGAGAGCATTTTTTGAAACTTGACATCACTGTATAAAATGACCTGTTGTGACCTCTAGGATAATCACAGCCTCATGAAACTTTACCGACACAAACTAAAGACCTAGAGCATTCAGAGGATGGATGGCTTTCCTAGGTAGATTGACAATAAGGGGGTTTCTGAGCAGTTTCCAGAACAGAAGTGCTTGCCATCCAATCGCCGAAAAATGCAATTCTTGCAGAAATCTCCAATTGTCCAAAGTTTTTTATACCAAATCACAGCGTGCTTTTTTTTCTATGGTGTTCCTCAAGGCCTTGGTGTCTTCATGTGGTATTATTAGGAGGGATTATTGATAATTTTTTAGCAATTCTTGAGTGGTAAAAAATGGTTAAATTTAGCACCATATCTGTGTAACAAATGGTATCAACCCAAAAATAGCTGCAACAACTTATGATACATAACAGAGCATGGGGATGACCATCATATACTTCTATTATAATGCTCTAAACCCTTATACACTTTAACAATTTATTTTAATTCATTAATTAATTAATGATTATTTTTTGATTTATGACTAGAACAACTTGACACACAGTGCTGAGCTGCATCTCACATTAATCTTCAGGTTCCCAGCTTTCATATGATGTACACCACTTCTATGTGACATCTACTGTTGACCTGCTATCTCCTCCTACAGACCCTCTGTACCCCCCTAAAAAAAGACAAAAAAACGGGTCTATTGTGGGTCTCAGAGGGTTAAAACTGACACGAACAGCAGAAGGTTTTAATGTCATTCTGACTTAGATTTAGTGTTCAATCAGCCGAGGAAAGACATGCAAAATGTATGTGCTTACTGCACGTTGTGTCCTACAGACTGCTCCCAGTTTCTATCTTTGCTCTCACGTCTGTCTCCTTGTCTACCATAAGAGTCTCTCTTATATACAGATGCCCACACATCCAAAGGCCACCTGTGAGGCGACTGGAGCGTGCTGTCCACGGCTCTGTGATCAGCACTCAGAGAGGCGGCGTGCTCTCTGTAATCAGCAGGATTACAGCAGCATCAGGGGCTCGACTCCCCAGCGCCTCCACATCATTAGTCGCCATATGAAGCAAAGTGCTCGCACTGCGTGAGATCGCTCTCCTGTAAACACATGCAAATCAATCAAGGGGCCTGACATGATCTGTCATTTCAGTGTGCTTCCCATAAGAAAAAAAACAACATTTGTAACTTGCTAATCCTGTACTGTATAAAATGGTTTTGAATCAGTATTTAGCAAAAAACGTATTTTAGAATAGTCTCATTGCGTTTTACCACTCAATACCGTAGGGAAAATGCGACAGAAAAACTAAAATATTGCTTTGCTTGAATGAATGAGTGTAATTCAAACTCCATCTCTCATCAAGTAAAAGCAGTTAAAGCGGGACGTACCCTCCTGTGAAGATAAACACTATGGATCTACGCAGAGAGGAAGGGTGTAATGAGTAAACATCGCTGAGATGACTGGTTGATCCAATTTCTTGTAAAGAGGCAGGTTGAAATGGATGTTAAAGGGGTAGTTGGGGTGTTTTGAAGTGGGTGGTATGAGGTACTTATCCATAGTCAGTGTATTTACCTAGAGTAGATGACGGAGTTACAGCATGGAAGCAAAGCAATGTGGGTTGGGCCGGCTGCAAAATGTATTTTAGCCACCTAAAAGAAAGGCTCACCTAAAATAATCAATATGCTATATTTTGAATATTTTTGCCAGTTTACCTTGCCGTGAGACATCTATACAGTCTATGTTTCCCACGGGTAACTGAAGCCGCTAATTATGCTCTCGCCAAAGCCACCAGACTCCGTTGAAAAAAGACAGTAATTTTACCTCGATGAACACGGAAGTTGCTAGTCTACTGCTTCCTCGATCTATTATTTATTTTAGGACTGTCAGCCGATTAATCCCAACTTAATCACACATCTTTTTATCTGTTCAAAATGTACCTTAAAGGGAGATTTGTCAAGTATTTAATACTCTTATTAACATGGGAGTGGGAAAATATGCATATGTATGTATACATTTATATTGGAAATCTATTAACAACACAAAACAATGACAAATATTGTCCAGAAACCCTCACAGGTACTGCATTTAGCATAAAGAAATATGCTCAAATCATAACATGGCAAACTCAAGCCCAACGGACAACAACAGCTGTCAGTGTGCTGAATTGACTATGACTTAACAAAAACTGCGTGTGATTATCATAAAGTGGGCATGTCTGTAAAGAGGAGACTCGTGGGTACCCACAGAACCCATTTTCGTTCACATATCTTGAGGTCAGAGGTCAAGGGACAGGGGACAAAATGGCCAGGCCAGTTTTTCCTCACCAAAATTTACCGTAGGTTTGGAGCGTAATTTATCCTCCTTTGTGACGAGCTAGTATGACATGTTTGGTACCAATGGATTCCTTAGGTTTTCTAGTTTCATATGAAATTTAGCGTAAGTTTGGAGCGTTATTTAGCCTCCTCCTGATGTTAGTATCTTCACTCTACCTTTAAAACTGAGCCCGCTACAACCTAAAAAATCGCAAGTTGCGTTAATAAGTTAACGAAATTAGTGGCGTTACAACAAATTTGCTTTAGCGCGTTAACTTTGACAGCCCTACTTTCTTTGTGAAATTGTGTGACTTTGGTTACTGTAGTTTCAGATTACACAATAACACAAACTAACCAACCAATCGAGGCAACGGTAGACCAGCAACCCAACCCCGTGTTCTGCGAGGTAAAATTGCAGTTTTTTTTTCAATGGAGTCAGGTTGTTTTGGCGAGAGCATAGATGGATACAACGGCTTCAATTCCCATTGAAAACATCTGTCTCACGGCAAGGTAAGCCGGCAAAAATATTCTAAATATAGCGTACACTTAAACTGATATTGATTTTTTTCAGGTGGGCCTTTCTTTTAGGTGGCTTGGTGTCGGCCCCGTCCACAGCAGTATTGCTTTGGTTCTGTGCGGTAACTCCTGTCTGCTTCTCCAAACTGGAGGCGTGCCGACCGTCATCTACTGTAGGTAATACACAGACTATGGATAAGTATCTCATACAACCCCACTTCAAACTATCACACAAATCCCTTTAACAGAAGCAGTTATATCAGTAGTTTAAATAGTACTGTAAAACTAGCAGTAGTAGGTGAATACTGTAGTTAAAGTTACAGTATACGTATATAGTAGCAGCAGAAGCAGGGTTAGTAGTACCAATAATAGCAGTAGGAGTAGTACTGTAGTTTAAATTTGCAGCATGGAGGTACATTAGGGTGGGGACATCCTCCGCTCGCATTGATCGCCCTCAAACACCAATCACCAGTCTTCTGCCTCGCTTCACCTGCATTGGTTCTGCTAGCAACAGTGTTCACATGTAAACACACACATGGCTCAAATGTCTACAATTTTCAACTGTAAAATTTTTGTTATAGTGAACATCAACACTAGTTGTTTTTTTTTACGAGAATCCACACATACACCTGAGAGGCTAAATCGGGGAAAAAAAGCTTATTTAGATACCCTTTATCTATTCTCTATTATCTTTACAGGATGCAGACAATTATAAAACAGGAGTCATGTGCTGAATACAAAATACTTGGTGTCTTACAAATGAAATATGGTCATTTATCCTTCCACACAATTTTACCAAGTGAGGTAGGCGTCTACTTTCGCCATGTTCCCAGGACGTGCTTCATCATGTTCAAAGCTGAGTTAAACACAATAACTACTGCTACACACAGCAGCCCACAGACTTTTTTGCTGTAGCCATCACAGGCCAATCAAGACTGAATCAATATTTCATCTGAAGACAGTCAAAATAAACGACCCATAAAAAAAGAAAGGCACAACCACGGACGACCAATGTTTAATGTCTTTATAAGTATAGGATAGGAAGAATTACAGCTAAAAGTAAAATGAGCTCTTAAGATGTTTATTTGTGCTGCATTTTGGCCTGCATGCATTCAGATGAGTCCTGTGTTATAACACTGACACCCACCACTCCCAGAACTGTTTATTTCCTGATGCATGGTGGGTAGAGTGTACTTTCTTCAACTGCAGGCAACTTTGTTCTACATATCAATGTATGGAACTGTACCTCTCCACTTTGCAACACATTTCTAACATCCTAACAGTTAAAAGCCCAACGAAGACGAAGACTAGCATCACCAGTTGTGCCTCCTGAAACTGATTTAGATTAAGGTTTAATCAATGTTAAAATTTGAAGTGTGACAACGATCCATGGTGATTAGGCTTTTCCGGACACTGCCATACAAACGCAAATGGAGCTACATACAGCAATTAAACAGAGGTAACAAAATCATTTTCAAGTCATTGCTAGTTTCAGACCGACGCAGTTGTCATTTTCACACCTTGCACCCACACTGTGAAAGTAGTAAATGTACTTGCGCCCATCTGTGCACCCACTGACCCACGTCATTGGTCTTAAAATGACGTGTGGTCAGGTGTTTTGTTGGCGCATTGCTATCTTGAGGCAGCAAAAAGCGATTGCGCCATCGACAAAAACCTGGTCTAAAGTCTGACGCAGCATTTTCCTGCTGTTTAAAGAGTGCATTATTCAGATAGTAAGATGCGTCTACAAAGGCAGGTTCACAATACGCACACACTGCTTGTTACACACACAGGGAAGCGTAGCAGCGCTCCTCCTCCTCAGTTAAACACAGTGTCGGCGCTAGAACAATGTTTATATTTATGTAAAGGAAAACACAAAATTCAGGTGGCAGATGACAATTCAGAATATAATAGAATATAATGAAGGGGTGCCCTGATGGTTCAGTTGGTAGAGCGGGCGCCCATGTAACAAGGCTGAGTCCTAACCGCGGCGGCAAGGGTTCGAATCCGACCTGTGGCCATTTCCGCATGTCGCCCCATCTCTCTCTTTTCCCCTTTCTAGACTATCCACTGTCCTGTCAATAAAGGCTTGAAATGCCAAAAAAGAATAAATAAATAAAAAAGAATATGATGAAGGAAGGCTCTCAGGCATTCTGTATTGCTCAACCTGCAGCGGGCTCTCAGCGCTCCTCCTGGTCACGCACACGCCTTTGTGGCATCTCCTCTCGTAGAGTGTAGTCGTAGGCTATTTCAAAGTTTGCGGGCCCTCTCCCCCTAAACGGTGGCGTTTTGAGGCCGATGGATCTGCGCGTTACGCAGGACTCAACTCAGCAGGTCTGAGCCCCCCATAGGTTGCATCGGAAAGTAATGCAGTTTTCATTATGTATCAATACATGTTTATCATATTTAGCCTAGTGCTTATTATCATATAATGAGGACCATATACAACTGCTCGCGCACATTAAGTTTGGAGCAGATCCATTTCCTCAGCAGAAAACAGTATGCTTCTCCAACTTGCCGAATCCGCCAAATGCACCTGGCGCAGGCGCATCTGGATTTTGAAGTGAATGGGAGATGACACTCTGGTTTACTTCCTGTTACGCCCAAAACACGGCTATTATTAATTAAGAGATTAATACAACCCCTTTGCCCCGTGTGCCTTACTTTGTCCCCAGATTATGCACGTTTAACTAGCAAAAGTGGAGGCGGACACGCCCTAAATGCAATTGCGCCATGCCCTTTAGACCATGCGCTATAGATCGTATAAATAGGGCCCTAGGTCTTTAATTTATTTTAATGCAACTCGCGAGGACAAAGGGGAAACCAGCTTCAATCTGAGAGAGTAATTATCTCCTGGGATGCTGAAAGCGGTCAGATGTGTTTTCTCATTATTGCTTCTTCAGGCCCCTCAGTCAGTGCAATCATTACTTCATGGTTAGTTGATGGATCTTTCAGTGCTTCATTGTGTTTCCACACAGTTGTTGTTTGAAGCAAGTCAGCTCATTATATTAAAATGGCAAAAACAAATTAAACTAATCTGACTGATGACAGCATTGCAGCTACGGTAAATCCCCATCTCACCGCAACAAATTACAGTTATGCAAATGCGCATGTGATACAGTGTCTCCGAGTCTGGCAGAGAATCAAACTTTTTTACTCTGACCTACATTTACTGTAAAAAGCTTACAACAAAAAATTATTCAGTGATAAGATCTCACAAATTCAGGACGTCATTCAGAAGGTCTTCCTGGAAATGAGCTGTGGCTTCACTAAGTCACACTCGTCAGTGCATCTACAGAACTTATTCACAGTTGAGAAGTTCACAAGTGACAGAAATATTTCACACACGACTACACTAAGTAAGTGTGCTGCTGTATGGTTATTAAGCACTGCATATTATAAGCAATGAGGAAGTAACAGCAACTTCATGTCACTGAACTCTTTCTCTTCCATATGCAAATATGTAGCCATTAGTACTGCATGAGTTAGTTTATGGGTATATATTGCTTAAGTGCAATCCAACTTTAAATGAATGAACATTGTTAGCCATGCAAAGAATAAATGTGCTACAACATGGAGACAGAAAGTAAAGTACATAAAGTAAACTACACCCTTAGTTTGCTTTACACTTGAAAAACACTTTATATTACGTCTCCAAACCCCTGTACACACAAACACAAGCACCATCTGCAGAGTGAGAGTGGATCCTCCAGGCCGAGTGATTACACTGTGGTGTGGCTACAACCAGGTGATCCACAGGTAAAATATGACCTTTCTAAATCTATCTCATTCTCATTTGTCATGGCCTCCGGAGATGATTTTACAAATGACAAAGTATTCACAGTTACTACACATTAAAATATCAATCCAATGATGACTACAAAGGGGAATTTGCCTTGTACCCTGATAAGAAAAACATTATCTATAATCTATTGACTAAGACTATATTTTAATATGTTAACAGAGTATTAAAATATAGGCCTCTGTTACTGTGTTTCATCTTAACATTTTTCTTAAATATGTCTTTGTATAAAACTGTTATTTTCACTTTATATTCTATAGTAAAGATGAATCTAGCGATTGAAAATAATTGGCAAAAATATAAATTAAATTAAAGGCTGTTTCAAAGGTAATGGGTAAAGGGTAAATCTGGCAAATTCTAAATGTATTAAATGGATAATTTGGGTGTTTTTGAAGTGGGGTTGTATGAGGTACTTATCCATAGTCAGTGTATTACTTACAGTAGATGACGGTCGACGCGCCCCCAGTTTGGAAAAACAGACAGGAGTACCGAGACGGCAGGAAAGTAATGTACTGCTGTGGACGGGGGCGGCAGCAAAAGCAGTATAGATAAGTTTCACTTTCAGGTCAGTTCCCCATTTGAAAATATTCTAAATATAGCATACACTTAAACTGATATTGATTTTTTTAGGTGGGCCTTTTTTTAGGTGGCTAAAATACATTTTGCTGCCGGCCCCGTCCACAGCAGTACATTGCTTTGCTTCCGTGCCGGTACTCCTGTCTGGTTCTCCAAACTGGGGGCATGTCGACCGTCATCTACTGTAAGTAATACACTGGATAAGTACCTCATACAACCCCGCTTCAAATACACCCAAACTATCCCTTTATCTCAATCTGAAGTGAGTACAGTATACAGTAGATGATTGCTATTCAAAGGAAGAGCAGTCAATTAAGTCAAGCAGCAAATTAACCTATGTATTTATATAGAAAACATCACCTATCAATTACACCTAATCAACTACATAAACACATTTGAGAAAAGATCAATGAAAGAATGAATCACTTCTTTTTCATTTTGTAATCCATCATCGTGGAGGACAGCCTGGCCTGTTAATGTGTTTTCTGTTTCTCTGCAGATGCCACCAGAACTAAAAGAGTCACATTAAAGTGTTTGCTGTTGGCTTACAAAGGGATGCTGCCTGTTGACTCTATTAAGGCTGATGAAACTCTGTGACAGCACTTGTTTTCCTGCAAATCTCAACACCCTGTACTCTGTCTGGCAGCGACAATAATGAAATGCTCTTAAGCAGCTGGTATCTTTATAAAACATACTGTGTGAGGCACCATAATCGCATTGTGGGTTAACAAAATGTCGAGGAGATAATTTGTCTTTATATTTCTTTAATTCTTTCAGGGGTGAGAAGAAGGGAAATGATAATATGCTGTCAAGCTGCATACTTTTAAAAAGGTATGTGGTTGCTTCTCCTTACTTGTTGGAGTAGAGTGGACATCAGAATAGGCAAATAAATTGGGAACTTGAAACAAAAATCTAATGTTGAATCAGTTTTCTGTATTGGCCATGTTAAGACTTTTTCTCACAGCCTAACAGCTCTTGGGATTTTGACAGATTAGATTGCAAAACTCTTTTTTCCTTTAAAGCCACTCTAATCGATATTTTTAGCCATGCTCTGCACGCATTGCTCTATGGATGGCAACTTCAGTCTGTCAGCCGCTCTACTACTTTGGTCCAGACTGAAATATATCAACAACTATTGAATAGATTGTTGTTAAATTTGGAACAAACATTCACGTTCCCCAGATGACTTTGGTGAGCTTTTCCTCTAGTGCCACCTGGCTCTTCTTTGCTTCTTTGGTGCTCTGACAATGTTCCCCAACTCTGAGGAGTGTTTTTTTCCAGCAGGACAATGCTCCATGCCACACAGCCAGGTCACTGAAGGTGTGGATGAAGGACCCCCAGATCAGGACCCTGTCATGGTCAATCCAATCTCCAGACCTGAATCCCATTGAAAACCTCTGGAATGTGATCAAGAGGAAGATGGATGGTCACAAGACCTCAAACAAAGCCGAGCTGCTTGAATTTTTGCGCCAGGAGTGGCATAAAGTCACCCAAAAGCAATGTGAAAGACTGGTGGAGAGCATGCCAAGACGCATGAAAGCTGTGATTGTAAATGAAGGTTATTCCACCAAATATTGATTTCTGAATTCTTCCTAAGTTAAAACATTAGTATTTTGTTGTTTAAAAATTAATATGAACTTTTTTTCTTTGCATTATTTGAGATCTGAAAAAACTGCATCTTTTTTGTTATTTTGACCAGTTGTCATTTTCTGCAAATAAATGCTCTAAATGACAATATTTTTATTTGAAATTTGGGAGAAATGTTGTCAGTAGTTTATAGAATAAAACAAAAAAAATAATTTTACTCAAACACATACCAATAAATAGTAAAACCAGAGAAACTGATCATTTTGAAGTGGTCTCTTAATTTTTTCCAGAGCTGTATATGCCAGAGTCTGCAATGTAACAACACAGCTCTCAAATCTGCTGACATTACTAGTTTCTGTTTCTCACATTGAGCTTCAGACAGTCAGGATGTGGCACAGTAGGTGTTAAAACATAATGATTCATCCATCATTCTCAGAAGCAGAAGTAGCACCATACTGCTATCCGGGATGCCAGCATTTGAATAAACCCATCACGCACTCCAACCTCAGAAAACGGCTTACAATCCAAATAGAGGCTTTGAATTTTAGAGCTGCAACAACAGAAGGTGACTTTATATGAACATGAATTCACAGCTAGGCCCAAACAATACTTAATACGCAACATACTTTATTGCTTTACATTACATTTAACAGCTCAGTCTCTTTTACGGGGCTCCTCTCCACCCCTGTTTCTGCTGACTACATTGTTTTCTGAACAGGTCCTGTATAACTAAACCAGCTTGTTTCAAACTGCACAACATCCTGTGGCCTCTGTCCATGTAAACAATGCAGCAAACCGCCAGTCAACAGGCTTGGCAGTGTGGTCTGGAGGTACAGCTGCCACAGTCTGCCAGTCTCCATGCAGACCGCAGCTCTGATTAAAAGGCCTGTTTAACTGCTAATCACCTCCCCGTCAGCCATTTATCCTCAATGCTGTAAAAACACTCAATAAATCGCCTGTTTACTGATTCAAAACCACCAGCTCGGTTTGCTGCAGAGGACACCAGTCACCAGCCTGTGACCGTCAGGATTCGGTACAGAGGGTGTATTCACACCTAGCTCACATGGACCAGTTGTATCAAAACCTGGAGTGTTTAACCCCCAGGTTTGGTTTGTTTGGGCATAAGTGAACACAGGTTCTGCTTTGCAGGTTTTGCTGCAGAAACTTTTAGCAATGTACGAATTTTCATCAAACTTGTTTTAAATGATAGGCAGCAGGTGCAGGTAAAACATCTAACAACCGGGGCAAAGCGATCTGGGGGCGTAGAGTCATGACGCAATTATCACAGGTAGCTCAAACAGACGGCAGCAGGAATGTTTTCGGATACATTGGAGGAGAACGATGGACGATTTGAAGTATGATTTGAATAACATGGATATGTGGCAAGACTTTGAGGTGCGGCCGTCCATGGTGATTAATTTAGCAACCGGGGCAGTGAAGGACCATTGCGAAGTGTAACGTTATACGAACATAACAAGGCTGCTGAATGAGAGAGCCATCCACCATACACAGAAACAGAAACAAACCCGACCACCTAAAGGTACGCCAGCTGTGAGCGCATCTGTTTTTTTCTTTTAATCTTCCAAATAAACCGGCAAAATGATCTGTCGCCTGTTCCATCTGTTATAAAGTACCAAACCCAGTCCTAGTTCATTACATTATCACGCAATTAGCAAACTTCATGCAATATAAACTATTTTTATTTCACTTTGTTACCCTCTCTGTAATCCTCAAGACATAGACAATGTAAACCCCCCCACCCATTTCCAGCACCTGAGCTAATTGGTATGCATTGCTCCCGGGTTGTGACCCTGGTTGCATCTGAATTGTCATGACCAGGGATTAACCCGTGTTGACTGGCTTGGTTTGAATTGACAAAAGGAGGGTTGAACATGGGTCAGGTAACCCTTGGTCATTGGTGTGAAAGAGGTATATTAGGGGTGACCCCGAATATTCGACGATTTGATCTAAGGAGTCTTATTCGACTGCCAATCTGACAGTCGAATCGTCGCAGTGACGGGAAAATGTGGTTATGAAACAAAAGATCATTCATAAATAACAACAACATAAGGCTACAGTTTCAAATAAAAAAATAGGCCTACATGTATTAATCAGAGCACTCACATACTGTAAGAATGAAGCACTATCAGTGTGCTAAATATATTTTGAATTTATGAATGATTCTCTAAAATCAGCTGGGGGAGGCGCGAAGAAACAGCTGTTTGCGGCTTGTCTCGTTCTCTCTCTCGCTCTCTCGTTGACTGTCCCGAAAGTTCTATTTACAACCACAAAAAGAAAGCAGGCTATGAAACTGCGTTAGTGTCAATGAGCAAAAAAGCAACAACATGATTCTATACTATAGGCAAGACTTGACCGATCAGATTCGACTATGTAAAATCTTACTCGGGGACACCCCTGTTATCTATATGATAATCCTATAAACAGAAACGCTACAACACATTAAAATGTGTTGAAAATATTCACAGCTGTTGTAAATATGTTTCCTTCACTAAAGTAAGACTGCACTGGTGTATATTAATGCACATACTGTACTTGCAGACACAACGCTTTAGTTCACACACTTCAGTGAGAACTCTGATGAGGCTGCCATGTTGTGTTCAGGGCAGAAAAGGGTAAAACAACTGGCCTCTAAACACGGAGGCAATGAGGCTCATCAATCAAAACATTAACAAACTGCAGAACAATTTAAAGTAAATTATCCATGGTTTAACAGCAATTATTTTACTGTTTAAATAATCACAGCCATATGGTGCTCTAAGGTTAATTTAGTGGTAATATAAATTCTGATAGAAGGAGTAAACCTTTGGTGACACATTCATCGCTGAAACCTTTGGTGAACAAGTTCAGGTCAATAAGTATATTTAATATTATTCACCACTATTTGTTTACTGATGAAAAATGCCATAACTGATTAAACAGTGACAATAAAGTCAGCTGACTTTATTGAAATAAAAAATCCTATATTTACCAAAATAACAGATGATTTTGAAACCGTCTTTGGAAATCATTTGCGTGATTCTATTTTATAATTTGTACAGTAACAGCAGCTGACAATGTAGCAGCTTTTGTAACCACACGAGCGGCCAAATAAGCTTTTAGGACAATCTACACTCAACTAATTAGTCTTTGAAGCACAATACAAGCTACTATTTGAAGTGTAAAACGTAACAAATGTTTTTAAAGTGCTGTGTCATTCTGGTTGAACTTTTTCACGGTAGTACCTACTAGGGCTGCATCATTTTTTGACTGTACTAAGACACATCATTAATACATTGAGGATGTTGCACCATGTTTCCTGTTACTCTAAAATTGGCTGGTGAAATTTCTGTGAGCGGGTTGTAAAAAGGAAACTCCAATATGAGAGTATCTAGAGTTGTGTGACCAATAAGTTACTGAAAACTGAACTACCACAGCCGACATTGATATTAGAGGAGGTGGTGCCCTCTGGTGGATAATTAAGAGAATTTTCTGAGATAATAAAATGCCAAAAATTGCATTTTTTTAGCAGATGAAATTTACATAATTAATTTGATTAATATCTTAGCTAAATATTATATCCATTAATGATACGGTTTAATGACTACCCTCCTTTTAAAATGGTACGGATTTTAAAACTATTAGATTATTTAGACATTTCAAATTTATTCCAACTGTTTAACAGATTGTTTTTTTCTTTCTCTTTTTATTCATCTTCTGTTCCTTTCCTTACATTCTATTTGTTAAAAAATATTACAGTATGTACACAATACAATATACTGCTCTGAAACAGTCTCAGCCTACAATGAGAAGTAAAAACTTTACAAAGGCAGCATGTACTGCAGCGTCACTATACTGAACTGCATTAACTAAGTATGTATCTAACTCATGTATAACAGCTGAAAATCTTAATTTGCCTATATCATGAAACTGTAAAATTCCAGACTAATTTAAATAAACATTTTAGCACGCCAATTCGAATATGGACTCTTTTAATAAAACAACACTGTTAACTGAACATTGTGTAAAAACTGTTCTCTTTGGCAAATACATTGTTATGTAGATTGCTGTATGGTCTCACAGCACATTACCAATGAGCATATACAGTATACAGTATATATATATACTGTAAATAGCCTATAAATATATTTGAACCACCAAATTGTGCCTTGTTGTAACATTGGTTTTCAACATCCCATGCTTAAGGAACTAAATGCATCCACTACTGAGAACTCTGATGTGGAGAAATACTGATGATGTCTTTTAGATAAAATAAGGTAAGGCAAGACCTGCTATGGTTGTGGGCCATTTCAGTCAGTCAGTGCAGCCTCAGTTGGCCTGGCTGATGGCAACCAGTCTCTGTCTGATAAGCTGGTTCTCCTCCAGCATCCTGGAGATGGTCCTAAGAACGGCATGCATGGCCTATCCGGGACAGGGGACACATTCAGGGAGTAATAAAAGATCTTGGTAGTCCGGTTTATGGGTACAGAGGATACGATGTACATGTGTGTCTGTATGGTGGATAAGAGGAGCAGATTCTGTGGTTTTATCAATAGGACTTTTTGACTTTTTCACTTTGACTTGTACTGGCTAGTGTTAAATTGAATCAATATTTACATAGTTATGTGTTATCTACATAAATATTTTTGAATAAATAAATACATATCACATACATTATGTATGCCATCCATCAAAGGCAATGAGTGGGCTCTAGATTAGGGATGCACTGATACCAATACTGGATCGGATATTGGGCCGATACTGTCTCAAATAGCTGGATCGGATATCGGTTACAATGGGGCCGATCTATTCAATTAAATTCTGTGTTTATATACTATATACATTATGAATTGTAATTTTAATTCCCGTTAATTTTGAAGATTCTTTACCAAGTTGTTGGTGTACAACTTATTATTTTAATAATAACTAAAAATTCACTAAATTTATATCTATGTATTTATTGGTCACATTTTGTTTTATAGAGTTAGGAAAGCAATGTTTAAGTCAGGCCTGATGTTGCTTTACACATAAAAGAATAATCCCAGTCACTTCCACACAGTGAGGCATACAGCTTATTAATTAAACACTGGTATCGGATCGGTACTCTGTATCAGCTGATACCCAAAGACTAGGTATCATTATCACTATCGGGACTGAAAAAGTTGGATCGGTGCATCCCTACTCTAGATATTTTCAACCACGACTGGTGGTTAAACTTAAAGCGATTGTGGCACACATTGTTAATGTTTACCTCTAAGATTCTATAATATACAGTAGAGCTGAAGATATACAGTGAGCGTCCGCAATAATGCTGATGTTTATCTTGGTGAGTGGGACACACAGCCCACCCTTCTGCTTTTTGTCATCTATACACTTATAATCTCCAGTGCCATGGCAAAAGCTCAACTGGAAACTGGTCATCTTAAAATTAAGTTACATAGTTGGCCTAATAGAGTTATGGAATCGACATGTTACCATGTTTTGATATTTTGTTTGTCATTAAATTGAACCCAATAACATTGCAAGTTCAACATAATTGACCTACAAAATGTTTTTCCTTTGTTCTATGTCTTCTCCCGTTACTATTCGTCATTGCACATCATGTATACAGTTTTCATAGGGCCTACCTTTTCCTTCTCGTTCATTGCTGTGCTGGTGGGTCTTTGGGAGAAGAAGAAAACATCTCGGCCAACAGAGTCAGAATCAGTGCCAGCACCTGACAACAACAGTATAAATGTGGATATGAGGCTTCGGCTGACAGTTTAGTCCACCCACAATATACAGTACTAGTTCATAGCTTATTTAAGCTTCGCCAATTAAAATAAAGCAGGTCTGTGTTTGATATTTTATTATCTAGCTAGCTACACTCTTGATTGAGATCATTTAAATCAGAGTCATCCAGTTTTAAGATTCTGACCTTTGGATGGCAATCTGAAATGTTTTTTGTGATAATTAAGTAAAACATCTGTGTGGTTACAGATGTTTGGGTGTGCTCTGGGGTGGGGTGGACACAATAACAGTTTAATGAAAACAATTTAATACAATCCAGTGCACAACACCACAAACAAAACAGGCATTCAGGTGAATCAAAACTTCTGACAAAATCTAAACCAAAAAAACTTGAATATTATAATATACTGTTCTACAAAAGTAGTTTGCTGTAGGAATACTGTACTGGATTGCAGTGGTCCTTAGCCTTTTAAGCCCTTTATAATGAATACATATCTACTTGTGACCTCACATCAGTTAGTGACATCTGTGTTTACATCAGTTATGAACAGTCAATTTACCAAAGTGGGATTTTTCATTTGAATTTGTTTTATCTGGCTGAGTTTTAGTGGCCTACAGATAAGTTTTTGTGTTTATTTATTTTTAAAGGGACCATGCACATTGATCAACACCGCCATGAATGTGAGTGTTAGATAAAAGACTAATTGTAACCCCACATTTTTCTTGATAACCTAGGCATTACGGTAAGGGCGTGTAGATCTTCAAAATAAAAGCACCGTTCTAATGAACGTGATGGGCCTTCAAAATAAAAGCACCGTTCTGATGAACGTGATAGGCCTTCAAAATAA
Source organism: Sebastes umbrosus (assembly GCF_015220745.1). Taxonomy (NCBI): domain Eukaryota; kingdom Metazoa; phylum Chordata; class Actinopteri; order Perciformes; family Sebastidae; genus Sebastes; species Sebastes umbrosus. The sequence goes on from NC_051277.1 coordinate 23,442,169, forward strand.
AAGCACCGTTATGATGAACGTGATGGGCCTTCAAAATAAAAGCACCGTTATGATGAACGTGATGGGCCTTCAAAATAAAAGCACCGTTATGATGAACGTGATAGGCCTTCAAAATAAAAGCACCGTTCTGATGAACGTGATAGGCCTTCAAAATAAAAGCACCGTTATGATGAACGTGATGGGCCTTCAAAATAAAAGCACCGTTCTGATGAACGTGATGGGCCTTCAAAATAAAAGCACCGTTCTGATGAACGTGATGGGCCTTCAAAATAAAAGCACCGTTATGATGAACGTGATGGGCCTTCAAAATAAAACCACCGTTATGATGAACGTGATGGGCCTTCAAAATAAAACCACCGTTCTGATGAACGTGATGGGCCTTCAAAATAAAACCACCGTTATGATGAACGTGATGGGCCTTCAAAATAAAACCACCGTTATGATGAACGTGATGGGCCTTCAAAATAAAACCACCGTTATGATGAACGTGATGGGCCTTCAAAATAAAAGCACCGTTCTGATGAACGTGATGGGCCTTCAAAATAAAAGCACCGTTATGATGAACGTGATGGGCCTTCAAAATAAAAGCACCGTTCTGATGAACGTGATGGGCCTTCAAAATAAAACCACCGTTATGATGAACGTGATGGGCCTTCAAAATAAAACCACCGTTATGATGAACGTGATGGGCCTTCAAAATAAAACCACCGTTATGATGAACGTGATGGGCCTTCAAAATAAAAGCACCGTTATGATGAACGTGATGGGCCTTCAAAATAAAAGCACCGTTATGATGAACGTGATGGGCCTTCAAAATAAAAGCACCGTTCTGATGAACGTGATGGGCCTTCAAAATAAAAGCACCGTTATGATGAACGTGATAGGCCATTCAGATTCATTCAAGAGGTCAGTCAGTCTGTCAATAATAAATAAATGAATGAATGAATAATTAAACAAAGTAATAAATAAGTAAAAGAAATAGATGAATGAAACAAAAATGAATACATATGAAGTGAATGATAATTCAAAAGAAAAACTTCCTCCAAAATGTAGTTCAGAGAATAATGTTATTCCAGTTGTGTAAATACTCAAACTTAATATTAAAGAATACATGTCCAAAGAGTGATCTGCCTAGCGTTACAGCTAACCTAGCTAGTTAACTTGAGCTGACCTGTGTTAGCTAGCATCAAAAGCAACATGAGCCGTTACCTCCTGGTCTCTCGGTTGTCTTAGCAACGGTCTCTACCGTCGCTCTGCTCGGTGTTGTGTCCTCCTCTGTTGTCCCCTTCTTGGACAAAGTGCTGTTGTGTTTTTGTAATTTGACTTTTAAAAGGAACCGGGTCTTTTTATCAGCCCGCTGGTTCCCGCTCTGGTCCCTCTGTGTGGTCCGGGTCCTGGTCTGGTCTGGTTCTGGTTCATCTCTTTGACTCTGACTAGAGCTCAGTTGAGAGCTGAACCGGGGCACATACACGCTCCTGACTGGAGGCATCTTTACCCTCTGAGGTCTAGATGTTATTATAGAGAGCAGCAGAAGTCACGTTTAATGGTCTGCTATGTTAATGCTGCTGCTGCTGTCAGCCAGCAGGGGGCGGTCATCCGGGTACTGTGGCTTCCAACCTGCAGCTCGAGTCTCTGTATATACAGTATATGTATAGTATATATATTTTTAATATCTTTTAATCATGACTTTTTATAGTGCTTTCTGTATTGTAATGTATTATATGTAATGTGTTATTGTTGTTTTTTCCCTTTTTCTTATCTGGATCTTGAGTCTGCAATAAAGTTTGAATTGAAATTGAATTGAATCTGTGAGTCCAAATCTAAATATCTGTAAATTAAATAATTCTTTACTTGTGTAAATTTTACCCCATACACCAAATCTGAAATCTTAGTCTATCTTCCTATTTTTTTCTGTAAAGAATAATGCAAATTTGTGGATATTTGATTTTGGGTATAAGAATAATGTATGCATGGTGGGATGCTGTGTATTGCATATATGTATATATGTCTATATATACGTATATACATGTATATGTGGTATGCAATGTGCGCATGTAGTGCAATGTGCATATATATGTATATATGTGTATGTATGTGTGTATGTATATATTGCATGTGCATATTGTATATTATTATTGTATATTATAAATAATAATTTGCACATATAAGAAAAGTTAACAAAAAGTCAATATGAATAAGTTAAATATGTAAGTAATGAATTTGTATTGTGATTTTAGTTATATAAGTAACAATTTGATAACAAATTTATATTTTGATAAGGATAATTATATCAGTAATTTATTTATATTTCTGTATGACACAGATTAAAGGTAATAATTATAGTTAGAATAATTATAAATAATAATTATAGTTAGACAAATTTAGGAAAATGTAATTAGAGTATCTGTATGGCTCAATATGGAAGCTGGTTAATAACTAATAATTGATTTATGGAGAAGGGGTGGGATTAAATAAGTTTATACTTCTTCTCAGTCCTTTTCAAATATGTAAATCAAGGTATCAAATGTTGACAATTTATTTTTCTTATGCTTTTCATTGTATGTAAATATTACTTGTTTCTGACTGTCCACTTGTTGGTATGATCATTCTTTTTCTTTATTTATTTTCTGTATTCTACATGTTCGAAATAAATTTTGAAATGAAAATGAAAAATTATATGAAAAGCCTCAGGTATGTTTACAGCCTGAGAAACAACAGCAGCCCCCAGGAAGCAGTAGTGGAGGAAGTATTCACATCCTTTAAGTAAAAGTACTGTATGTTAGTGACATTAGCTAAATGTACTTAAAATGTTATAGAAAAAGTACAGAAAAATTACCCCCATTGGTGTTATACTATTATATTATTGCTGATACATTAAATTGCAAGTAACCTAGCATTTTACTATTTCAGCTAGTCAAGGAGGTGCTAATTTTAACATATTCATATAGCTCATATTAACAATGTATCACATTATATACAGTATATATCAGAGGACTTGTATGTCAAATTTTAATTGTAACTATAAATAAATAAATAAATAGTGGAATAAATAAGTAAGTACAATGTTTTCCTCTAAATTAAAAATAATATATTTTTTAAATACTCAATATTACAATTTGTTCTGAGCAGAGGTTTAGATGAAGGACTACACCACTTATATAATATCATGACATTTTGTTGCCTATGTGTATACTTTTAATGTAGAAAAAATACTGGCTTTTATTAGACTAGAAAAGGTTTGTTGGGACTGAAGACAGGAGCTTTAGGTGAGCTAAATAGTACTCACCAAGGCCTGAAATAAGCCTCAGGCTGCCTATAAATACCTCTGACCTGATTCAACACAACCCACCAGATGTGCCAAAAAAATTGCCGTCACACAACAAATGGCAGCAGGTGTGAGATTCCCATTTACTAGAAAACCTTCAGGGGTAAATCAATTAACAAGGGCCTCTCAGAAAATACAATCTCAAAAAAAAATCTCAATTCTTGTGAATCAACAATAGGCGTATAATTCTTCCTCACAGCTGTTTTATTCGTTCAACAACTCACATTACAAATACTTCAAATGTATGCATACAGTTACAAACAGTTGGCAGCAAATGAATATATGACATTAGATCTTTGTTTTACTTCAATACTACAAACCAACTATAAAAACTGACGTCTGTATTGTAGCGTAAATTAATCAGGAAGAAAATATAAAAATTGGAACTTACGTATAAATGTGAAATGACTTAATAAAAATCAAAATGATATCAGGTAAAAAAAAAAAAAAAAAAAAAAGTTAATAAATATAACCTTCCCAGCATACAATTAAAAACTATTGAAATTTTGCAATCAAGTAATACTAACAGACATAATAATCAATATTCTTTTTCATCTGAAAATGTGGAGCACAATACAGCAATTAGAAAAACTAGACATCAACGAGTTTAACACATCACCCCAAAAAATATAACAAAAATCTGATCAAAATGATAGTTATACATTTCAATTGAAAATATAGCAAATGCTAAATACATTATCGACCTAGTATATACAATGTTTTCAATCACAGTAGCATGGTAGTAGCAAAATAAGTAAATAAGCACAAAACTAATGTTTAAAAATAAATTCAGGTATAAATTAGTTTGTTTTTTTCTTGCAGACATCAGCATGAACAATAGGAAACAAATAATGTGTAAATGACTGCATGGTTTATATGGATTAAATGACTTACACTGCGGAGACTTGTTTCTGGAAAGAATAAGTATTGCACATAATGGCTCAAAGTTAACTTGCAACATTAAATCACATTCAGGTTATGTCCCAAAGCATGCCACATCACAAAGGGGGTCAAGTGATCAAGTCTCCTCACGCTATGTCCTACTGAGTGTCCTCTACATTACAAAAACGCATCCAAAGTGTTGTCACTGTGTAGATTGCATAAACATCATGTCTGTGTAAGGAAGGCAGACTCCATCATGTAAAGAGAGGCTACAAGAGAGGTGATCTCAAAGAGAGAAGGAAAAGAACGTTAAAAAGGAAAAAGGAGATCTAGTGCATTACATTAGGTCCTGCATTAACACTAGCCATGTTATTTCTGTATTACATTATGCATGCCAAGAATAAGTAGAACTTACAGGCAGTCCCAGAAAGAGGATCTAAATATTCAAACAGCTGATATCCACTCCGGTGATAGAAGGGAAGATTTCACATTGACCAAAGCCAAAACATTTACCCTATTGATAATCTTATTGACTACACCTAGGAGCGAAATATCAGAATATACTTTCAAGACTATCAAAATCAGTTTAGAAAGGTCTTGTCATGCCTTAGGATCCTGTAATTATGTTTATTAGGACAGAGGAGAATCCATATATGACTGGCTAATGATAGCCTTATTTTCTTTTTTTTTTTAATCTACAGAATCACACCAATGCACCAGACAATTTTCAGATTTACCAGCACTTAAATATATAAAAGCTAATTGAAAATTATATTAATATCATTCATTTTCTTTTTTAAATTAAGTTTACCATAAATGCAGATCTCTTAGTAACAAAGGTACAAAATTATTTTTCACCAAGTGAAAAAAATGAGGTATTGCAAAAGGAGTTCTCCCATCTGTGAAAAATGTGCCTAAAATGACTATTGAAAAAAATATTTAGAAAAGTAGTGCATAATAAATGTATATATGTTCATGACAAAATAATCAGCTATAAAACACTGTACAAAAATCAGCAGGCCATGTATAAAATAATATCTTTATCTCTGTGACAGCAAATTCTAGCTACTACCATATCCAACCACAACACTTGTGATAGAAGCTCCAGTCATGGTAGAGCGTGCAGTGGTACACCATGAGGACAGCTCAGGGAGACTGGACTGTGCATTCCCATTAGTTTGTACTACATTAGCATGTTAGCTTCCAGTGCTAATATCCCTGACAATATAAAGTGAGCAAATACTACTGCCAATACCTGAGCCCTGAGGGCTGTGTCTTTATTAGCCGACACCCACAAACCGAAACTCCAGACAACTCCAGCCTTTCCTCCGCCGAACGGCGAGAGGACACATTATCCTGAAAACCCTCAGATCAACATCTGCTTTTTGATGATGCGTTTTAGGCCAATCTTTGGTTTGCCCTTTCTGGTTACAAAGTGTCGACTTTTAAACCAAAACCTAAAAACTCATGCCAGCAATCGAAACACGTGTGCCAGACTGAGGGGAGATTTTGTTTTGTGACGTGGCCAGATGCTATACACTGAGCTTTTTTGAAAAACTCAATTGTCCGACCGTCTGAAAACGGTGTTCCCTCCTCTGTTCAACCCAACCATTTGCGCTCAACCTTTGGTAAATGGTACAGTTGTTCTCTAATCCTGCAAGCAAAAAAGTAAGAAAATGCACCCTTCTTAAACTCAACTTCCGTAGTTAGTATACTGATTTAGGTATGATGAACCTCACTTAAATTTTATGTTACTCTTGACAACAAATGTAAGCAGCTTTGCCAGCTAACACCAAAAGAAAAGTACAGTCAAGTCAGAAAACATCTAAATCCAAATCTAATGCATCCATATGCTCATGCACACTTAAAGTCAAAACATAAATGGGATTTCACTCTCTTCTTAGCATTTACTTCTTTTAGAAGGCCCAATTAAAAATAAAAATAAAAAATAAATTAAGTTTTTTTGTTTTTTTTGAAACTTTAAAAGAAAAGTGCATTTATTTTTCATTATCGTAGCCCGTACCCCCTTCCCTTACTACCCCTTTCTTTCAATCCCTCCCATGATCCTGCATCGTCTCCCTCCCGTGCCCTCTCGCCTCAGTTCCAGCGGAAGGAGATGTGTCGTGGTCGGTCCCCTCCCTCCTTCACCAGCGGCTTGTGGAACTCGCGTCCGGCCCGGGAGTGGATGGCTGCCCAGCAGTACTCGCAGTAGTACTGCAGACAGGTTACGTTGGCGCAGAAGAAAGGAGCGAACTTCCCCCCGCAGCGGGTGCCCTGGCACTCATCACACAGCTGGTCGTCCAGGACATATGGCTTCACTTCCACCTGAGAACATGAGAGATGAAATGGAGGACAGGAAAACTGTTAAAATGGAGGATGAGAACAAATTTGAATGCATGGAGGGCAGCGTGTCAGATTAATATTTGATGATTATCCACTCTTCATTTTTTAAGATCTGAACAGGAAGCTGCTAACGTCAGATGGACTCACCCGTTTATCAATCTCCCCGTGCTGCAGCTGAACAAATCGGGCACTAATGGCTGCAATGTAGCTTTGCTGATTGGAGAAGGCTACTCGCCCCGCCCCTTTCGGATACTTGAGTTCAGGGTCTGTGTCAATCCCGGCGTAACACACTCCCCCATACAGACGGTCCATGATCATGGCGAGCTCCACTGGAAGAGCAATACACATTGCAAGTTAATGGGATCAAAACAACCTCTAGGAATGCAATACATTTAAGGGTTACCACACACACTTACCTGCACGGAGGGGACGAGGGACACCTCCTACAAAGATAGTTTTCCTCGGGTCCAATGGCTGAGAGCCGTCCATTACAAAGTCACTGTCGTTTAGGTTCCAGGGCCGGATCTGGACCTACAAAAACAAAACAATTTCCTCTCAGTCAGGCTCTACTACATTCTGGATTGTGAAAATGAAAGCAGCTTGCTGCTCATGTAAAGTGGATTAACACATTTCTTTGGTTCAATTTGGCTGCTATTGTAGGATGTTGTTGTTGGTGGCCGGGGATTTTTACAGGAAGCCTCTGGAATGACGGTGAAATACTGCAGATGCACCAACCTTTTTTACTTTGTCACCGTTTGTGCTCTGGGGCAGAATACTGCAACGTCTACGTAAGAGTACATGATATAACTGACTAAATAAACTAACAAAACAAACATTACAGTTGAAATTAGCCTCTGATTACTCGTGATTAGTACTTCACATGGTTACCAGTCTTTTTTTAAACTGAAAATGATGAGTGCACTACTGATGGATTACCACAGCAAAGCCCTCATTTTGGCAAACAAAACAAATAGAGCTGTACTGAACATTCCAGTTTTCTGAGATACAATGATCACACGCACTAAAACAAAGACGGCTTGTGCGAGTCTGATTTTAAAAAGGGGAACAACACCCAAATTAAGAATTCCAATATTTTATCTCCATGGACTATTAAAGTTCAGTCAATATTTTTTGAACATGAGCTACTCTCTCAAAGCCAGAAACCAGAGAAGTAAGTCTTAAACTTGTGATGTCATCGGGTATAAAGTCTGGAGTTGCTCCATAGACAATGAATGGGAGACTGATTTTGTGGACCAATGGAATGTTTTCTTTTTTATACCCAAATGAGCTTTATTCTATTGCAGTGTTGTCAGTTGTGAAACAGAAAATGTTCCCCTATACTCAAAACACTCCCCATGGTGCTCTCAGTGTCATCTATAACATCTTTCCCAATTCATTGTCTATGGAGCAGCTGCACACTTTATACCCTATGACATCACAAGTTTGATTTTTAGCACTCTAGTTTTTGGATTTGGAAGAAGAGTTGTTCGTGTTTACTAATATTTTTTGGACTGTCTTAGGCCGTAGGAATAACATGTATGAATTTTGAAAATGGGCATACTTCCCCTTTAACATTTGTGTTAGTTTTGAACATGCTGGGCAAGACTGATAGCAAGCATGTAGCAGCTAAACAGAATACAACACTCACAGGCTTGTCTTTGATGGTGGGACTGGAGACACACAGGTACAGCTTGCCGTCCTCCTGAATGCAGGCGTCGATCAGGGCCTGAACGGAGCTCTCGTCTTGAAACAGCAGGAACGCGTATCCTGGAAAGGTCGGATGACGGAACAATGAGCGTGCACAACAAGCAAATACTCATCAACGCGCAGTTGTAGAGTCAACACGCTGTCAGGAATAGGATGTTCAACTGGTTTGACTCACCTTTTGGTGGGAAATAGGACTTGCTCTCTGCCTTGTGAGGCCAGTCAACAAACAAGTGACCAAATCGGCGGAAACTGGCCGTAATTTCATCTGAAAAAAGGAACTCAAATTAAATCAGTAAAGGGATTTTGTGCTGCCTTCAAAACCAAATCACGTTTTGAGTTTCATATACAGTATAGCTGAATTGAGGCACTAGAGTTGGAACATTACAAAATGTGTAATATTACCACTTTACATCACACTAGTGCTGCAATGATTAGTTGTCAACTATTAAATGAATCACCAGCTATTTTCTGTTTGAGTCATTATTTTAAGAAAAAAAACAGTCAAAGTTCACTGATACCAGCTCCTTAAATGTGAATATTTTCTGGTTTCTTTACTCCTCTATGACAGTAAACTGAACATCTTTGAGTTGTGGACAAAACAACACATTTGAGAATGTCATCTTGGGCTTTTTTCACCACGTTCTGACATTTTCTAGACCAAACAACTAATCGAGAAAACATTCAACAGATTAAATCGACAATGAAAATAATCGTTAGTTGCAGCCCTACGTCACACTTTACAATCAATTCTCACAAATGATAGTAAAATCTATTTCTGCCATACAAAACGTATGGATACCATTGAAAAGAGTTCAATAGTTTAGGTTTGTTATAGCTTCTGATCTACAAAGCAGATTAAAAGCATCCTCTGTAGCCGTAACACGTCTTTACCTTCATCTATGTCTGGGGGCAGCCCCCCAACAAACACTTTGCGAGAATATCGCTCGACACGTTCACCATTGAGGTGGGGGAAACAGTGGGCTGAACCGAGGCCAGCGAGCCCCTGGTCACCGGACTCGTCCTCTCCAAAAGAGCGCTCATCCTCCATGGGGAATAGAGACGAATGGCCTGGTGGAGAGAACGATCTGGATTACACATATTGGTTCACCAGCAGTGAGGTTGAACCACAATTAATATTTCAACGAGCAGGGGATTTGATTAGATGTAAATAAAGTCAAGAAGTACATACAAAAGCAGCCACGATTGCTATTATTGATGACGCAGTAAAAGCACGATTATTAAAACTAATAGGTCTTGGCAGGCAACATTGGAAGGCTTTTACGCCAAAGGGGGCGAAAACCCCGACAATATTCGAGGCAGAATAATCAGTGACACTGAACAACCAAGCAGACAAACATAGAAGCAAAACCACAAAGTCATAATTTCAGGGGTCAGGGGTCAATACTGCTTTCTAAATCACAGTGGAGAAATCAAGACACATTCACAAGCTTTACCTCGTCTTCTGCCATAACTTCTTGCTGCATGTGAAACAACACAAAACACTCTTGAAATGGCTTTTTTTGAGAAAAGGCACAAAGTAAAAACAGCGAGTAAAACACTGCCAGGGCTTGAGATTAAGTTGTTGGATCACCAACCAAAATGGCTACTGTATTTTAAAGTAACAACCACTTTGAATTTCTACTAGCCGATATGCTTTTTCATCAAATGTATCCATTTAAACCTTAAAGGGGACCTATTATGCTTTTTCCCTTTCCTTTAGTGTGTCATGTAGTAGTATAGTAACGCCGAAGGTTGTTACTCTCCCCCACAGGAGCACTGCTCCTGAACTGCCTGAAACGTCTTGCTAGAAGTCCTGCCATTTCTTCCGTAACGTGGTGATATCACCAATTGACACATTTTGCCTAGTGGCTAGTTTGACACGTCCTCAAACAAAGCTAGTAAAAAAGGGAAGTCCGAAGAGCGTTTCAGACAGAGGGTCAAAAAAGAGGTGCAGCCGGTATGAGAAAAATATATTGTTTTTTGAACATTAATGCGTGCAAACATGTTTTTAGTAGAGAACAAAACTACAAGTATGCACCTGAAAAAGAGCATAATAGGTCCTCTTTGAGGGGAAAAAAGAGACACGAATCTCTCACATCTACTTTCACCTGTATCCATAAAGTGCAATTGATACCAAAGTGGTTTCAGTAAATCTATATATTATATAAACTACAGAGAGAGACAACATGGCATGTAATCTTGTTGGGTCTCTAAACTAGAGAGTACGGTCTAGACCTGCTCTATATAAAAAGCGTCTTGAGATAACTTCTGTTATGATTTGACGCTATATAAAAATGAATTGTACCCCACACTAATTGAATGCCTCATTAATCACTTGTGTATTAAATCAAACTAAAGCTGACCTGCATTTCTACTAAGATTTTCTTGTGCTACACTTTCAATACCTTGACACTGACTGAAGAAACACTGTGTGAATCAGTGTCTTTGGAAATAACATGCTCATCAATATGCATGGAAAAAAATTGATGACTGGATTTTCAATAAAACTACAAACATAAATACAACGTACAAACGTACATCATCTGCCTCTGACAGCATACTTGTGGGATTATTTATTTGCTCTTTGCTGTATCCTAACACCCCCTGACGACTGTATACTCTATATCTCCTACTGGAAGAAGCCGGTCTGCTCTGGTCTCCTTTTAGTCAGCCATTTTGGCTGTGTGTCACAGTGACTAGCACAGCAGTTTAGAATGTTATAAAACAATTAAACACTTGTTTTATCTCTCAGTGTGGTTATGTAACATCCAGAGGTTTCTCTTTTTTTATTTTTATTTTATGTGAGCTCACCGAATTCCTATCAATTACATTTAAATAGTAATGAAGGACTCAATCTCGATTTGCGTTCTTTGAATAAATATTTTTTTCTGCATTTGGCACACATTAATTTCAAGCCCTGACTTCTGCTGCAGCACTGCATATTTGTATGCATGTCATTTACATACCATTCATAGGTAGAGGCCCGTCTCCACCCTGGTGAGAGAAGCTGTAGCGTCCTACGAGACAAAAACAGGAGAGGCCTCAGAACACCATGTCATGACATTTAACTCCTTTCTCTCGAGTATAAAATGTCTCCCCAACCCATTGAAGTTATGCTGGAATGGTTTGCGGTAATGGATTCTGTTTCTGTGTCTATTGGAAAAGGCCCATGATAGCACACATCGGAAGTAAAGTATGAAGAATTTGGCAGACAAATGAAATAGTGCCTCAACTGCATATTCTTACATGTAAACAAAAGTGCATGTTAGTGTCACATCACGTGCTAGAAAAAAAATACAGGAAGAAGTCCAAGAATGTGTGTTAGACTTGCAAATTATTAGCGGATATTATTATGGAGGAAGCTGTAAATTTATAGCTGTAAAAAAAAAAGAGAAGTTTCAAAGAAGGCTCGTGCATCAGCTGGCCCAGATTAGTGTCAGCTGGCTGTGAAGGAAAAATGGTTATTTTTAAGATTGACTGCAACAAAAACTGAACCGACATGTTTTATTAATGAGAGTTAGCTGGGATCAAAGAGTCTCCACCCGCAAAGATGCTGCAGGTGATCGTTTTCATGAGTCATGTACTGTAACGCAAGACTGAACTGTAACAAATCTGATTGGGTCTCATTCATGATATGTTCATACACCTGATTTGACTGCAACGTGTGTGTTTCGTACCGATATGAAAACAATATTTTTGAGAAATATAATCTTCTTTTTCTATAAAAAACCTTTTTGTCACTTGACAAAAGAAGCCATGTTTCTCAAATGTCAAATTGTTGAGACTAAAGCAGCCAACAAATGCCCGAATAGTCTAAAATGTGCAAAATTTTGATTGAAATCATGGAACTATCTGATCCAAGAATCTACGCAGGCAATGTCAGGCTTTGGTGCATTTTGATACTCACTGCTGTGGATACATTTTGGTCAGTACTTAAGAGGTATTGATGTTTGATATCCATCTCTGCTTATATTGCATTTTAAAAGGAGCTCAAAAGGGAGCATTTCTATTACCTCTCAACGGCTTTCAACATGGCGGACGGCGAGCCGGTGACTCGCAGCTAATGGTGCTAACAGCGTAACATTGCAAACAGTGTTAACCTGATGGGGAACCATAGGAAGTGTGTTGCGCTACGTATGAGAGCAGTGCAGAGCAGTGCAGAGCAGCGGCCGTGAGCTAGCCAGTGGGATTCGCTCTCATGCACTAAAAGCACGCTCAGCCGGCCCGGCGATGTCAACAAAGCGTGGAGAAACTCGGATTACAACACACACAGAAAGGAGAGTGACTTCATTCTCTGCTGAAGTTAGACATTACTCCTCTATATCTTTACATAGCATAGTTGTTTGCTGCTATATCAATGTTTTGGTTATCGAATTTAGAACTTTTAAAATCACATTCTATTGAAATTAAGACGGAAAAAAAAAATATATAGGGAGATATATTGGTACTGTCCAATACTCAAAATGATATCATACATTTGGGTAGTACTCCCTGGTCTCAGTGTGAAAGGCAGTATCCTAAAAATGGGTAGACAAGATAGCAAAAGATTAAAAGTAAGATTGTATACCTGGTGCTGGGTATCTAACCTCAATACCTTTTGAGTGGCAACCAAAATGCCTGTAGCATCCTTTTGGTGTCATTAAACCAAAACTGAGGCATCATATTGGCAACCATATTAGAATGATACCCAGCCTTATATTCACCGCAATACAGTGGTGCAGGAATGATTCCTAAAACCCGGAAATGAGTTGGCATTTTACCACTGCCGGTTTCCTCCTCTGGAAGTCAATGGGTTTTTAGTTAGACGCCTGAAATAAGGTCTGTGGTTAACACAAGCTGAAGCTTTTCTTCTACAATATAAAATACATCAGTAAATATCCCACTCTTGAATTTTGAAGCTTCTATGTGTCTTAAAGAAGGCGGTTGCTAACAAGTGGCTAAATGAGACAACATGATGTCATCACGCCGACTCTTTACAGCCTCATTGTGTATACTCACGCTCATGTGACCATTTATAGCCGAAAGCTAGTTAGCTGTTGTGGTGTTCATTTGTGGAGGTTATTTTGCTGAACGAAACGTGTAAGTATCATAAACATTTGTTTGCCGCAGAGCTTATTTTCTGCAATAATCCAAGACACAATGGAAAAATCTCATTGGCTTTTTATCAAGGGAACCAGGGCGATGCCAACTTCCTGGTTGGCCTACAAAAATACGTCATCCCTGCACCACTCTATAACACTGCAGTAAACATAAATTTGATGAAGCTCATTAATATTTAGGATGTGGTGGCGCCATTTGTATGTTAGTCATGGTGTTGTTGCAAGACAAAAAGTCTCAAAAGCATGACAACACATGCAACTGTATTAACAAAGATAAAGTAAGTAATCACAGGTAAACACTAACGCAGACAGGTTTTGGGACCCAATAAGATGCATTCAAAACTGAAGTCCTGCTGTCAACACAATCAGCTGTCAGCATTGTGAAAATAATACTCAATTTCCACTTGCTGTCAAATACACGCAACAAACGGCCGTATTTATCTACAGCCAGCGGTGGGGAAAGGTATCCTTTCCTCACTATTGTTAGTGTGGGAACCAACCTTTCAAGGAATCCTGCTCAGCCCTCATAATGTCAATCAGAGAGTTCTCCAGAGAGTGCATGCTGAAACCATCAAAGGACCGCGTTCTCTCCTGCTGAAAGAGAGGAAGACAACAATTAGCCTCCTCGTTTCCCACATCACCCATCTAAAGCAGCACAAGCTGCAACAGCCCTGACACAGTTTACTATAATGCTAATAGCTAATAAAAACTGCAGAGAATATCCCCGTAGAGACCGTCGGCAGAAAGCACTGTAAACAAAAAATGGAGCCCAGAGTATGTTACACAAAATCAACTGCATATCCTTGCAATCGAATCACATCTTTCCACTGTATCTGATAACATCAGATAAGAAGATGCGCTACTTAAGGGGCTAAAAATGCATCCTTCCACTTGGCCGATTTCAGATCAATACAAATTGTAATTGAATAGCCTTAAAGTAAAAAGATATATTAGCATTTGAATTCCAAAAACACAGAAAATCCATGAGGCGTAATACGCAACACAAGTGAGGGCTTCACTGTTTATGGAAATGGGTTGAGAGCACGCAAAGCTGCAGTAGAGCACAAGACTTCTCAAATCAGGACAAGAGGAAGGCCATGTGATCAGAGCAGATGATAACACTGCTCTCCTTCAACGCAATGATCTAGATAAGACCTCAGACATGAGCACACACAATAAGTTTCAATTCATCCGTTCAGTTGGCTTAGCCGTCACGCGTCCCGTTTTGCTCAATGGCTTATTTGTTGCATTTGATACAGATGAGCGTGTTTAATAGGATTAACATCATTTCTATGGCGGTCACACTAAAACTAAACTTAGTTCTATTAGGCGTCACGCCTAGTATTGCCGTAAACACCGACCTGAGTATTACCTGTGATATTCTTACCTGGAAAGGGTAGACACTGTCACTGCGGCTCATGCTGTCCTCCACCCAGCCCTTGTGATTGAAACCAGAGCTATTTCTGGGGAACTTCTGAGAGGGAACCTGCAGGGTAGTTAGATGAGTTTCATACAAGTCTACTGACCAAATCAGATCAATTAATGCAAATATCTGCTAAGATATATTAATGTTTGAGATGAATCATGACAATTTCATCTACCTGATTGTTGGGGAAGGATTTCTTCAGTGGGGAGATGGAGTTAAGACCCGTCATCCCACCGCCTACCCCCCGCCTGTACTCTCGAACCCCCTGCGTGCCTCCCCAGCCACCATACCCACCGGGGCTCCAGGAGGTGGATGTGGGAGTGGATGGGCTCTGGTAGCTTCCCCAAGGTGAAGGGGGTTTGCTCTGGGCGGGAGCGAGGTGGGGCAGCTGGGTGAACGGTCCGGTGCGGTGGGGATGCGGAGGGAAGGAGGGCTGGGGTGGATGAGGGCTAGCTGGGGAGCGCCGGTGCTGCTGTGGGACCCCCTGACCGTGGGGGTGGTAGTGCTGGGGGTGAGGTGTGGGCGGGTGGTGCTGGGAGACTGGACCAATCTGCGGGGAGAAACTACCACCCGCTCCAAAGCCAGGCCCGGCGTGGTGGGAGAAGTTCTGGAACAGCAGGGGAGGTCCGTTGGCGTTGGAACCGGCCGGGCCGAAGAACCCTCCAACGTCCTCCCCGACCACTGGAGACTGGGTGGATGGGACAGCAGGGGACCAGTTGTTAAAACTGGTCAGCGAGGATGAGGAGGAGGTGGATTGTGCACAGCTTGTACCCATTCCCAGGCTGTCCTGGTAGTCGAACCCGCTTAGCACAGGGGACTCCATCCTCAGCTTCTCCTTTCCGCCACTGCTCTCCAAAGAACCCTTCTCCAGTGGGCCGTCTTCTGGAAGAGCTCCCTCGAGCTCACCTAGGCCTCCCACGGCCTCCTGCTGGCCCGGGGACAGGGCCTGAGGCTGCTGGGCCTGAACCTGAGACTTCTCCTGCATGTCCTGGAGGTCCAAAGCCTTGGACTTGTCTGACTCGAGAATCTCATCTTGCATGTTACTGTGTTGGGCTACGGCGGGGAACAGCCAAGCGCTGCCCCCATTGGTGGAGCAGGTGTTGTTGACGAAGGAAGGGGGGCTGGGGGGGTTGGAGGGGTGGTGAGGGTGCTGAGGTTGGAGGTGAGGTGGGATCCTTACAGGGAAAGCAGATTTGTTACCGCTGCTGTTCTTCACCAGAACTCCAAACCCGTAGTCCCCCATTTAAAGGACACCCCGGTAAATCTTCTAGTCACTTTTTGTGGCTTGCAGCGTCTTCTTTATCCTAATATGTGGGGTTTGAGGGAAGGGAAATGGGGAAGGAATGGATGACAAAAAAAAACATAAGGCCTGTTACACCTCAAGTTGTGATCTGGCCTTCTATCTAAAAAAAAAAAAACACAAAAATAAAACACAAGCCTTCTCCATATACCCAGTGAATGTGCTTGGGCTGCACCCTGTCTGGTCTTGTGATGCAATCAATGAGATTAAATCATTGACTCGCTTGGGCCATGGGAGGCCTTGGATGAAATATAACACTCAGGATAGCAGAGCAGAGCAAGGCAACACACGGAAAACACCCAGCCTTAACCAGCCTGGCCTGGTTGAAGCTTACGTCTCTTTAAAGGTCGTTACGCAGCTAGCGAGCAAGCAAAGCTAACAGCTGCTTCCATGTGCCCTATTAATCATGCAGCAGTCATTTTTAAAGTACGTTTTCTCTGCATTACATTTACGCACGACGCACGAGAGCTATGGTGGCGCACGCAGCAAACACGCACACACTTACCAGAATAATCTGTTTTTGTGCAGCAATGACCTCCTCATACAAGCAACCATTTAAATACAGGAGGAAATGTTGATGACGACAGCGTTATACCGACGACAGGACAGGACGACAGGCGGAAATTTACCAGGACTATCATGAGTGGGTTAGAAATAACATGGTGTGTGGCTCTTTTAGACGACCTCGTCTGGTTTCGTGTCCTGTAATGTTCAATGTCACACAGCCTAACCAAAACCTTGTCATTATTATTTTTTTTTTTTTTACATCAAGCTGTTACAATGTGTCCACAAACAATGTTGCAGTGTAGTGTTTGCGTTGGGTGAATAGCTACCTTCAGTTCGGCGTCATGACCTTTATGGTTTTAGATGTTGCCATATTTTTTTTTTAGCGTTTTCCCTTTTTCTGCATTTCCTAGGCAGCAGCCAGCCGGTGTAAATGGTTCTCTTCTCTCTCTTCTTCTTTAGATGACAGCTGGACCAGTCGGGAGACACTTCCGTCTATAAGCCCCGCCTCCAGACAGCAGCCACCAGCCACTGTGTTGTCAGGATTTCCCCTCACATGCACCGCCCAGTTTGTGCTAAGAAGCTGACATGTGATTGGATGATTTTGCTGTGGTGGGTCACGCCCACAGCACTCCTTCTTCTCAATGAATGGCACATCATGCACTCAAGACCTCCCAAATAAGGATGCCTTGAAATCAATGGGAGGAGTTGTTGTAAATGTAAGGGAAGTACATTAAAGACCCAAGGCAAATTTCTATCTCAACCAAGACCAAAACAATTTTTTTATTATTGATTTGATATTGATTTATTTTCATAAAATAAGGACACTGCATTATGTTTTCTCCATTTAAAGGCACCCTAGAGGGCACCGCATCATGTTTTCTCCACTGGAAGGGCATCCTAGAGGGCACAGCATCATGTTTTCTCCACTGGAAGGGCATCCTAGAAGGCACTGCATTATGTTTAGGATGAAATATTCTGACTTTTAGGTTTGCTAAAAATCTGACATGTGATTGGATGATTTTGCCGTGGGGGTCACGCCCACAGCACTTCCTTCTCTCAATGAATGGCACATCATGCACTCAAGACCTTGAAAATCTTGTTGTTGTAAATGTAAGGAAAATACATTAAAGACCCAAGGAAATTTCTATCTCAACCAAGACCAAAACAATTTTTTTTATTATTGATTTGATATTGATTTATTTTCATAAAATAAGGATACTGCATTATGTTTTCTTCATTTAAAGGCACCCTAGAGGGCACAGCATCATGTTTTCTCCACTGGAAGGGCATCCTAGAGGGCACAGCATCATGTTTTCTCCACTGGAAGGGCATCCTAAAAGGCACTGCATTATGTTTAGGATGAAATATTCTGACTTTTAGGTTTGCTAAAAATCTGACATGTGATTGGATGATTTTGCCGTGGGGGTCACGCCCACAGCACTCCTTCTTCTCAATGAATGGCACATCATGCACTCAAGACCTCCCAAATAAGGATGCCTTGAAATCAATGGGAGGAGTTGTTGTAAATGTAAGGGAAATACATTAAAGACCCAAGGCAAATTTCTATCTCAACCAAGACCAAAACAATTTTTTTATTATTGATTTGATATTGATTTATTTTCATAAAATAAGGACACTGCATTATGTTTTCTCCATTTAAAGGCACCCTAGAGGGCACCGCATCATGTTTTCTCCACTGGAAGGGCATCCTAGAAGGCACTGCATTATGTTTAGGATGAAATATTCTGACTTTTAGGTTTGCTAAAAATCTGACATGTGATTGGATGATTTTGCCGTGGGGGTCACGCCCACAGCACTTCCTTCTCTCAATGAATGGCACATCATGCACTCAAGACCTTGAAAATCTTGTTGTTGTAAATGTAAGGAAAATACATTAAAGACCTAAGGAAATTTCTATCTCAACCCTCAACCAAGACTAAAAAAAATAAAGCTATTTTCATAAAATAAGGACACCGCATTATATTTTCTCCATTTAAAGGCACCCTCAAGGGCACCTCATCATGTTTTCTCCACTTGAAGGGCACCCTTGAGGACACTGCATTATGTTTTTCTCCATTTAAGGGCACCCTAGAGAGCACTGTATCATGTTTTCTTTACTGGAAGGGCACCCTAGAAGGCACTGCATTATATTTTCTTCATTTTAAGGCACCCTCAAGGGCGCCTCATCATGTTTTCTCTACTAGAAGGGCACCTGGACACTGCATTATGTTTTTTCCATTTAAAGGCACCCTCGAGGACACCTCATTATGTTTTCTCCACTGGAAGGGCACCTTAGAAGGCACTGCATCATGTTTTCTCCACTGGAAGGGCACCTTAGAAGGCACTGCATTATGTTTTCTCCTTTTAAAGGCACCCTCAAGGACACCTCATCATGTTTTTCTCTACTAGAAGGGCACCTGGACACTGCATTATGTTTTCTCCATTTAAAGGCACCCTCAAGGACACCTCATCATGTTTTCTCGACTAGAAGGGCATCCGAACACTGCATTATGTTTTTCCATTTAAAGGCATCCTTCATGTTTTGAAGAGGATGAAATATTCTGACTTTTAGGTTTGCTAAAAATCTGACATGTGATTGGATGATTTTGCCGTGGTGGGTCACGCCCACAGCACTCCTTCTCAATGAATGGCACATTGCACTCAAGACCTCCTAAATAAGGATGCCTTGAAATCAATGGGAGTAGTTGTTGTAATGTAAGGAAAATACATTAAAGAACCAAGGACATTTCTATCTCAACCCTCGACCAAGACTAAAAAAAAAAAAAAAGCTATCTTCATAAAATAATGCAAAGGGTTGAATCCAAGGTTTACCAGTGGTATTTGCATTTATTCCAAATGCAGATCAGTTAATTTGCCTAAGCAAATATATTCTTCCCCTCCACCTCAGCCTACAGCTGTTGTCCAGGATTGGTGTGTTGTGTATTAGAAAGGCCCTTAAAAAAAGCAATGGATTAGATAGATAGGTAGAAAGATAGACTGTTATAACCTGAGTCCATAGCAAAGTACTGCATAGCAATATCATTAAAATAAGCTGCTGCTATTTTCAGCACATAATCGAGCTTGAGAGCTTGATTCATTTTACTTTGGTCAGATATGTGCTGTGCTCTGATCATACCATCATATTATACCATCACATACAATATAGTCTCCCTCATCTGATGTCTACTTGCAAGTCAGAACCTCACATGGATGTGCTCTCTCCTTTGCTGAAGCCAATTCATTAAAACCTTAATGGTCCTCCACCAGGAGAGGAAAGAGTATCTTTTTCAATGGCAGTACTCCTGCTAGGCCTACAGTATTCATTACTCAAGTGGGAGTAAAATTACTTGTGTTAAAGCTAATCAAGCATTTAAACAGTCACACAGTTCATCGTGGTCACTATAAAAGGGCATATGTGAGGTCCTGTCTCATATTAACATGAATACTTGAACATTCCTGTGCAGTTCAGTAATGCTGTTATGACTGTTGACCATTTTGTCTCTGAAAGCATGAGCAAAGGTTGCCTTATTGAGGAAGAATATCTTCGTGATTGTGCCATAACACCACAACTGTAGGCTGTTGGGTGACTTTTTACCTAAAAGCAATTTGAGTACAACCCTTAGTCAAAATGAACGGTAGACTTACTGGTTTTACAATGTACTAAAAAACTACCTGAAAGAGCCACTCAGTTTCAGTTACTTGTTTCAGTTACTTTCCACCCCAGTCAGAGTATTATCTACCGCCTGCTTGTTGAGTTAGACTTGTAAACATAGTGTTCCAGTCCCCCAAGGCAGACCCACCCTTCATTTGTATCCTATAGTAGGCCTAGTAGCATACATCACCCCACCCTGCTCCTGTGTGCAGCAGGGCCTGTTGGGGTGGTTTAACAACACACACAACAGTGTGTCATGAGCTTCGGGTTTATTTTTATAAATAACAGACTGCTGGTCCAGGTGTTACTGGTTTGATATTCTCAGGCCAGTATCTACCAACTCATCGAACCATGAGCTGTGGTACTCTCCAGTTAGTACAGTGTGTGCATGCCTAAGGTTGAGTGTCTGTGTTGGGATCCACCATCTTATGTATGCTGCTGCCTGCTGTAGGTCTTTTGAGGCTGACGGTAATTTGAGCACAGCGAGTTGTGTCAGCGTTTTCTTCCCTGAGAGCAACACGCTCTGTATTCCCCAGTGAAACAGAGCCTCGCTGATTAGGTTCCACTCATTTCATGCAGCTAAACAGGTATGAGTATTCAACACACAGTATATAACATCTTTGTTGTACCAGCTTTAGGTAAATATAGGACATTGATCTTTCTGAGGCCCAACAGGAGACAGAAATGGGGTGCACCCTTTCACCCTGAATGGTTCTTTAATGATTCATCCATGGAACTTAGGCACCCAGTCATTAATTCATTAGTTCACACTGGAGCACAGGGTAGATGTTCACCAAGCACCCGAGCTCAGGTTTCTCTGCTCGGAGGCATAGTCTCTCTCTGCTGCTCAGATGTGATCTCCGCTGCCTCCATATTGATAGACCTAGTTGCCATACCAACCATGCAAACTGGGAGATTTCTAGTCCAGCCGGCAGCCCATTGTTTGACCAAGAGGTCGTCCATCTCAGACTCAAGGCATTGTTACAACAAGCTGAGTGTGACGCAGCATAATTTCTCCCACACACTATAATCCCAGTATCAAACTGCACTCTGTGGCCTTTCTTATCAGCTCATGTATGATACATAAATGTGCCACTCGCTCGCTGCAAAGGTTGATCTATTGCAGTAATTATAACTTGTGTTTGATAACGGTGCCAACGTATTTAGAAATTAGTTTGGAATATAAAGACAGATACAACTGGAGTAAGATGCAGTCATCTATTGCAGCCTTTATGACACTGCATCGTGTCTTTTCAATTTTAAGGCCACCCCAGTGCACTGCATCATGTTTTCTCCATTTAAGGGCATCATTGAGAGCACTTTATCACATTCTCTCTATTGGAAGGGCATCCTAGAGGGCACTGCATCATGTTTTCTCTACTGGAAGAGCACCTTAGAAGGCACTGCATTATATGTTCTTCATTCAAAGGCACCCTCAAGGGACCTCATCATGTTTTCTCTACTAGAGGGGCATCAAGGAAAGGCACTGCATTATGTTTTCTCCATTTAAGGGCAGCCTCAAGGACACATCATCATGTTTTCTCCACTGGAAGGGCACCCTAGAGGACACTGCATCATGTTTTCTCTACTGGAAGGGCACCCTAGAGGACACTGCATCATGTTTTCTCTACTAGAAGGGCACCCGGACACTGCATTATGTTTTTTTTTTCCATTTAAAGGCACCCTAGAGGGCACTGCATCATGTTTTGAAGAGGATGAAATATTCTGACTTTTGGACCATAATCTGGGTCTAATGCCAACATTTTTTTTCACCCAAACTTGTCTGAAATACTGACTGAAATAACCCTTATGACATCACCAGGGTAATTTTTTCAAGCTTTGGAAAGCTCCAGTAGAGCCATAAAATACATCATACTGTTTTCACATAGAGGCTGAGTAGTACCCC
This sequence comes from Sebastes umbrosus, assembly GCF_015220745.1. NCBI lineage: Eukaryota > Metazoa > Chordata > Actinopteri > Perciformes > Sebastidae > Sebastes > Sebastes umbrosus. Next base: position 23,464,316 of record NC_051277.1, read on the forward strand.
TCGTGATGACTAAACTCATGTCATCTGTAGTGTCCTCCTTTAATATGAAACATAATAGTAATGCATCCTTGTTCCTTATTAGATTGTTTGGAGACATACTGTTCCAGTGTGCTTCCTGTAATCGAACAGAAAGTCGGGTAACAGGAAGTAAAGACACTTTAGATTCACATTCAAATCTAAATCTGAGACATCAAGTACTTTACCTTTTTAACTATTCATTTCAGCTTTAAAAGCATTTGCAGCTTCAATCAAGAAACTCAACTAACCCCTATTAAAAATCAAATACTTGCACCTGCTCCCACCATCTGCCTTTAGGTCAATAAAAAGAGAGATGTCACCACCCAGTGGTCATTTAGTATCACTACACACTCAGAGATGACTTTTTAAGAGCTGATGAGGCAGATTCACATTGAACTGATGGTATTACAGAATATAATATATATAATATAATATGTTATGTGTCATGTAGTCTTTTTTCTTCTCTGCCACACTGGAAAACAATTTGAAAAAATGAGGGCAGGATTTGGGTGTCAAATTCCCATATATGGCCACCTCAGTACACTTAACTTGACCCCAGAATGACTTCAAGCTCCAAAACAACAGTTGTAAGTCGACCTTTAAAAATGACAACATCACTGTCTAAATGTTTAGTGAGGCAATGTACACTGTTGGAACAATTCATAAAAGCTGACACCCTGAACCCAGCCCAAGCATTGCATGCAATCCAGAGCATCTGACGTAAATGTTTAGGCCTTTCAATAGGGAGGATATTTCCAGTCCTTGAAACTTTAAACAAAGCCTGTATTTCACTGTCAGAGGCAGCAAGTCAAACAGGGTGCAAACAGGGTGTCTTTTCACTTTGTGTGTACACCTGAGACGGCGAGGGCTTCTCTGCTAACCTGCTCAGAGCTCGCTGAATGTTTTACCACCGTCCTCTTGTGTGAACTCTTCATCTGATGCTGTGCCACAACGTCATGGTGTTTTACACTACTTCAATGCAAATAAAAACTATATTGACACACACAACATGTACAAAATACAGACAAAAATATTTTAATGATAACAAGATACATTTGACTTCATGAGTCCAAAGATATTGATAGGATCATATGCCCAATGTCTTACAGGTGAGTTACAAACATCTAGACCATGTTCTGCATTTTCAACGGTGAAAGCAGAGTCCTTGTGCTTAACGGAGGAAAGACACGTAACGTGGCGATGGAGCACTAACAAATACCGGAAACGTGGTTAGCTTTATTTTCCTCTGAACACATAAAGAAAAAGCCATTCAAGCCACTACATTATTACAAAAAAAGCCAATGACAGAGAGCTGAACAGATTGTCACGTTACACACATACAGTACATTCTCAATAGGATTAGCTTATGTCTCATGCCGGGATGTCACAGGAATCCCAACTTCCACAACAGAATAAAAATAAAAAAAGAAAAGCCTGACTGATGATTCAAACCCTCGGAGCTTATACTTGTCCCTAAATGATTGGGAGGAAAAACATAACCTTACTGTAAGTACATCAGGAAAATAAAAGTGAAAAAACCCTTAACTGAGCCACAAAATCTGAGCAGATTTTACCACCAATCACTCCCCAGCATGTGGTGTAATGTGCTCACAAACTGCACTTCCACAGCTAAAAGCATGTGACTGGCCTGAAATGGTCAAAAGCCTGTGTCTGTGACCTAAAGGAGGGAGAGAAGAAGAGTAAGACGGAGTGATTCATCACATTAAAAAAAAAAAAAAAGAAAGTTGTCTCGCTCCTTCTTGCTCTGCTCCTCTCTGCCTCTCTGCGTTGCTGGCTCTTGGCTGTGGCCCAGAGGAATTCTCTGGTGGCCTCGGTAAATATAACATTTAGAATAACAGCGCCAGAGCCCCCGTGTGTGGACTTAACCCAGTTCCTGGTTCCTCGCTGCGTCGCCTGCGGCTCTAACGGGTAGAATAACAGGCCTTCATGCCTCTCCTAACCTAGGTAAGGGACCAGAGAGGGGATAAGGGCTAATTTAGAGTGGCTACAGATCTGGAGAGCTTCTGTCAAGCCTCTCTCCTGCCCACTGGGACACCACAAAAAGGGTAACATTGATCTGAAAGAAGGGGCTCAATGTGGTCTGAAGGAGCATGTGGGGATACAAGGCTCGGTGCTGTAGTTGATAAGGGAAACCAAATGAAATATCCTATACAGTAAGGTCTGATTAGACCGCTCTGGTTACCTGGTCTTATCTCTTAACCTGAAGCAGTCCAACACAAACCGACAATCATCCAAAGTGCAAAATCTAAGACTTCTGTGGCTCAACATCATCGTAAAATAGCTCAACATTAAATCGTCCATTCACTTAAATCACAGAGAAGCGGTCGCTGTGGACAATAACAAGTTTAGGCACCTTGATGTGTGTGATTTTTACATTTGAAAAGGACTTGACTGAACATCCTCTCTTTGCTGCAGTTCACCGATAGCTGACAGTTAAATGGGAAACCAACTCAAAGAGAATGTACAAACATTTGACAGTTCAATTCTTATTTGTGAACAAGAACATCTCCTGAAGCTATAAACATGACGTTAATCTGTAACGTCGCCGAGACACAGTTTCTGAAGCACAATGAATGAGAGCGACGTGATGATTTTTGCATCCCGTCAGAGTTGCGCTAATACTCAATGAAACAAGAAGAGTCCATGTTAAGGTATAATATGCAAGAATTAACTAACAAAAACAATGTATAGACAGGTACAAAGATAAGTGTGGTGGTGTCTGTATCTGCAGAAACCCTGCCCTCTGCCTGTATTTCCTCTTTTCTTCTTAATTTGCTTTACTCGGGACGCTTCTGGGTGTCTGCAAACAGCCTTTGGGCCCCAGAATGGGGGTGTAACCCTCAGCCAATAACAGCCCGTTCAGGTGGTCAAATGCCACCGCTTTGACATGTCACTCGGCTTCTGATACCGAGTCTCCACATACAAAGCGGCCGTATTTCACGGATGGGAACGGGTTGTGCTATGTGCATGTGTTCCAGTGATCCCCGGCTCCTCTCTGTGCTGTGAGTGCAGCTATGATCGGTGTGTGTCTGTAGTATAATGAAAGCAGCGCTGAACCACAGCCAGCAGACAGGCAGCCTGCATTCATTCAAAATCTGGAAACTTGGCACCTTCCCGCAGGGTTATGTGGAGTTAGTTGTGTGTTTATAGAATGTAACCGCCGTGAAACAATCAGAAAATAACATTTTATTTCTCTGATTCGCTGCTTTGTTCTCACTAACGCCGCTCCCTCTCTTCAGTCACTCTATAGCTTGCACCACCAACGCTGCACTCTTGCTCCCTCGCTCGCTACTTGAGTTGAGGAGGAGGGAGCAAATTAGAATGCGGTGTGTTTACAAACAGAAACTGACAACTGTTACATATTATACCTTTAAGGCTCCCATTCATTGCTGTCCAGACAGCAGCGCTCGGTGACACCAGAGATCAGTCTCGGCTCTCTTATTTCTAGCTTTGTGAGAGACTTAATACATACATGTGTGAAATAACCGTCCATATTCATAGTATTACATCTGCATCCTCTTTAGAGTGGACTTTCACTTTAAGAATGCACAAGTCTGTTGGCTTCGCGGCCATCATGCACTACAATTCATATGTGCCAGAACTGGACTTGAAACCTGTACAATTTGTATTTAATCATCAAGTATCTATAATTATAATACACATTCCCACTTTGAAACGACAAATGGTGTATGTTACATATCTACAGACCGATGTGTGATGGGTGCAATACTGTGAAGAGACGGCACACCATATACTATGTCATCTATAGTATATCAGTATTGCATATTGTAACTATATTTATACATGTTTATATAAATATAGATAAGTATATTTCTATGTACATTTTGATACTTCAACATTGCATACAGAATAAAATAAATAATACAAATATAATCAAATCTTACAGTAAGTATGATTTGAGACTTGCTATATTAGAGCCAAAATAGTCCTAACAGTTGAAATAATCATGATAATAACAATTATTATTCAATTTAAAATAAAAAATAAAATTGTGGCCTACAGTCTGGCATAACAGTACAAGCTACACCACAATTACCCTGCAAGTTTACCATGTGGGACTGCTGGAATGACTGGAGAGGGCGGAATAAGGACAGGAAAGGTCGGGGCTTGTTTCCTTCTGCTCAGTCTGTCTGGGAATTTGTGTGTGTGTGTGTGTGTGCGTGTGTGTGTGCGTGTGTGTGTGTGTGTGAAGTGTGTGTTTTTGTGTGGAGGTGTGCATAAGTCTGCAAGTGTGGTTTTTAAACATTGTAGGGGGGGTCAAAGGTCGGGATAGTCTCCTGCATTTTCACCTCCGGATGTCAGTGGCCTCGGGGTCTTCCTGCTCGGCCACAACTCCGGTGTCTGGACTCTGGCGGCGGGGTCCCTGACTGCGATTGCGCGGGTGAGCGTTGAAACCCGCCTTGGCGGGTTTGTCCTTGTCGCCTTGCCGCGGGGGGCGAGGGTGCTCCGGCTCGGCGTGGGAGGGCAAGGGGGGACGGCGGTGGTGTTGTTCGGCGGCAGCGCCGGCCGGGGACGGGGCGAGGGAGGAGCAGAGGCTCAGGCTGTCGCACAGAGCGCCCCAGTTCTGCTCGCACTGTAGCCGGACACTCCGCGTCAACGCCTCCTTCACCTCCTCACCGCAGCTCAGGAGAATATTCACCAGCTCCACGTACGGGCTGGGCAGAGAGAGGCAGATAACTCACATGAAGCGTTGTGATTTGGAAGCACAATACATCTAGGTCCAGGAGACAACAGGAATAAATGGGACTATTACTATACACGGGAAAAAAGAATAGGCTTAAACTGTCAGAAGAGTCCAGGGAAGGTAAACAATCAGATAAAAGAGATGGGGCAATCTTGAGAAAATACATCCAAACATGCTGTGCAGGGCAGCCACTCACCCTTTAGGGAAGAGATCCTGGAAATGGATCATCTCCACCATGACGGCCACATTCTCCTTAGCAGCAGAGCACAGGTTGTGTTTGATGTAACACTCTCTCTGGAGCTGGAACACCATCTCTTTAATGGACACACACTTCCTGCTGATACAGCTGAACTTGTGCCGTAGGCCATGCGCCATGCATTTCAGAGCATCCTTGATGAAGGACTTCCCCTGTGGACACACAAGAGAGACACAACTGTTGAGGACAAACTCCCTTGAAGTTGTTGAAACCTGAGAGTTCACACGTCAGCCAAAGAAAACCATTTGGCTCTTTCTATGTCATTACTCTCACTTAATAGTTTGGAGATGTTGTGCACCTGTTTCAGCAGTTATGTGTGGTTGCATTGAAGCAAACGTTGCATGAATGTATAACCATACATCTCTAACACAGAATGGGGTTGATGAAACTCTGCATGACTAGCAGTAAATTGTGTTATTGTTCTGGTGAAATCTTCTGGATATGTCTGCCAGAGATTCCTAGAATGTGACCCTATAGACATGTTAAGACCCCAGTCAGGCCTGGCTTGGCAGGGCTTCAGCCTCCGCTATGTATGAAAAGGGAGCTAACTAGGCGTCTGGCCAACTGGCTCATGACCCCCTCGGTCCTAACTGTACACCCGTCCGCTGAGAGGAAAGTGAACTTCCCAAAAGAGGAAAACAGATTATATGTAAGATCGCACTTCTAGGAAAAAGTTATATGTTTTGTAGGGGATGGGGGGGGGGGGGGGGGGGGAAGCAAAAGTAAACAATGTGTGGAGTGAAAAAGGAAAAGGAATGTTGCCTGTGGTTATAGCATTTTTTTGCAAACACACACTTAGTTTAGTACCTGAGAGTCAAATTTGCCAGCGTTGTGCAGGAACGTCATGCAGATTTCCTGTAGCCCTCGTATCTCGCAGGAGTTATTCTCAAAGCACTCAAACACACCGCAGCCGACATCCCCTGCACTCACCAGGCAGTGCTGGATCTCAGCTGGAAAGAGAGAACAGGTTAGGGGGGGAGGGACCTTATCGTCTGTTCACAGCAGAGACGGCAGCAGATTGTTACAGGCGCGTTGGCAGTGAAGACCGTACGGCTTTGAAGGCACTTCAGCACTTTGAATTGCTGCACGAATCACAAAGCTTGATAACTAGTTCCAACCGACACGGGCGGTCGCTCGCGTGTTCATGACCTGAGAGAGAAAAGGGATGCAAGGGCGGGTGGAAGGGAGGGGAGAGGAGAAGTCTAATTTCCCAAGCTGAGGGGTTCCTGCAGAGGAACACTTTGTGACAGATATTACTGTGTCATTCTGCACCACAATCCATCTGCACTGCCTATAGCATTGAGATGGGATGGTGCATTGCAGATACAGCCAAGGAAACACAAAATGCAGTCATTTCTATTGTCCATCAACAAGTCTCTCATTATTGCATTCAAAAGGATGGCATACTGAAATGACAATATTAAAAAGGTGCACCATTAGCTCCATGAGGGGGTACAACAGAAAGCAATGCAGGCAAAAAGAAAAAAAACTTGGGGAAATGAGTAAGTATATGTCATGCGAATACATAATATCAGCTCCTGCACACCACCGGCTGGCTCTCGAGTGCCCTTTTCTCTTTGCTGTGGCCGTGAAAGACAGGAATAAAACAGATGTTTGAGGACAAGAAATTGCCATGTGAAAGTGAAGGTCTCTCTTTCAACCCCAAATTGCTGTCTATTACGAGCCATGTGACTTATACCAGCAGGGAACCTGTCACAGTAACTGCTGCTTTACCATATGTGACAGCATTGGGGAGTGTTTTACTCTTAAGTTAATATGGCAAATTGCAGGTTTTAGGGTTGGCAGCCAGCAGGCAATATAGTACACAGTTTGGCTACCCCCAAAACTGTTGACTTAAGCAAAAAACATAATTGCACGAGTGATTTGTGCCTGGAAGCTGATAACTCATGTGCGTAAAGGACATTTTTTTTTTCAGGTGGAAGTGCGCGCCGGTTGCAAAGCACAGCAAATAAGGCTACAGGATTTAATTATTAGAAATCACGCTTGTCAACAAAGAGAGCCTGTGTTGGGGGTGTCAGTAGTAGAGAGGTGGAAGGAGACGAGCTGCTGCTGCGGGGGGTTTGTAGGCACTGAGTTGAACTTTAGTGCGCAGGGAAAAGTGAGCCGCTGTCAGCAGTGCTTGCTTTGGCATCACGGGAATGTGCTTGGATCGTACGAGCTCGGCCGCATAACGTGCATTGAATTACACAGTGGTGTTATACCAAGGGGTCTCTCTCTCTATCTGCTGCTGCTGCATGAAGAAACCTGCATTGGAGTTTGTCCCCATTTTTTTTTTTTTTTTCCCCCCCCCACACACTCAAGTGTGGAGATAACAATTGTGCTGTAATATTTTGACACATGTGTTCACATGGTGTAAGTCATGCCGAGTGTGAGGAGGGAAAATGAGGCTTAACGAGGAGTTTGCAGAGGAAAAAGGCAGCAATCCAAATGTGGTGTTTGGTGCTTCTGTGTTGATTCTTTTTTTCTTTTTATGGTATTTTCCCCAGGAGGTTTGGATCACAAGGAATAAACTCTCCTTGAGCAGCCACTATACTACAATAACCATTGCTGCTCTGCTAAACCTGCTTCACACCAACATTCATTTCAAGATGAAAACGCACTCAAACAAACACACATTTCCTCCATGATAAAAAAAAAAAATGTTACCTATAACGCGTCCACGTCCGCGCCACGCAGCGCACGCACACCCAGGTATACATTACCTATTACCTTGTGCCATTCTATTAATAGTTTACTAACATATTGGATTTCCGTCTGCGAGTATTTACAAGATATCCTCTTTCCTGACTAATCGAAAAGGAGAAATGTGCGCATTTTTAAGTTCAAATCAGCCGGATTGAGTCCCAAACCCCCCTCCACCAACACATCCACCTACCCAGCATGGTTCAATTTTGCAGCCACAGAAACACGTGTACGGAGACAAACCCAGTTGCACCAACAACCAACAATCTCACACACATATACTGACACCTCCAGTTTCCTTACCTGTGTTCTGCAGAGAGAGGCGTCCTTTCTGGCTCGCAGGCTTCTCCGGCAGGCTGTCATGGATCATCTCAGTATTATCCGATCCCACCACCACTTGCTCCAGCACTGACAAAACCAGCAGCGCCACGGCCAGTTTCAACAACATTGCGCTCCGATTTCCAGCAAAAAGATCCCCAGCAGTGTGTGTGTGTGTGTGTGTGTGAGTCTCTCTCTCTGTGTGTGTGTGTGCGTGTGTGTGAGTGTTCACCTTGGATCAGTGCTCGGTGCAGCTGCAGCTCGGTGTGTTATGTTGTGCAGCTGTGGGACTGAATGCATGAGCTGGAAGAGATGCTGCTGCCTATATTTCTCAGAGCCCCGCGGGTGTCAATTTGGATGAAGGAGTTAAGCAGGTGTTGTCGGTTGGGGCTTCGCGACCAATCAGAGGCGAGGACATCCACGTCCAAGGTTTTAGGGGGAGTGTCCAGTGAAAGTCCCCCTTTTTTTTTTTTTTCTCAATAAAAACTGAAGCTATAAAGCAAATATTCATGAGCAGCAAGTTCACTGTGATGATCAAGCAGTGTTTAAAAAAAAAAAAAAGAATCTGCAATCATATAACAGACGAGACCTCCAATAACACACATGCAGTGTAATAATCCTTCAATGATCTGCATGTATTGCAAGATAATGTTGCTGTTGCCGCAGTGAAAAGTCAACAGAAAGTCAGTTTATGCCATAAAGCAATATTCATGAGCAAGTTCACTGTGATGATCAAGCAGTGTTTAAAAAGAAAAAAAGAAATCTGCAATCATAAAACAGACAGACCTCCAATAACACACACACAGTGTAATAATCCTTCAACAGCTTATATGATCTGCATGTATTGCAAGATGATGTTGTTCTTGCTGCAGTGAAAAGTCAACAGAAAGTCAGTTTTTTGCCATAAAACTGGAGCACTTATTTAGGCTACAAGGCTATAAGTATTAGCGCAGTGTGAGGATCAAGAAGTACCAAGCTTGCCAGCAAACTGGAGAAAATTGAAGCATAGCCTATGTTGTCCAAGCACTCAACATAAAATAGGCTCAACTTGTGGATCTACAACCTACTAAGTCATTAATGCAAGGTAATAATTATAATAATAAATGTCTGCAGCCATCGCTTTCACAGAAAGTAGGCAGTGATGTAATGAAAAGTACATTTACTCAAGCACTTAAGTACAATTTTGACGTACTTGTGCTTTGAGTATTTCAATTTTCGGCTTTTCTTTACACTTCTACTCCACTATATCTCAGAGGGAAATATCAACCGACTAGACTGTTGTCAGGCTATTAAATAGGTGTTATCAGTCGCTATAAGCCCCATAGATGTGGGTCAGTTGGGCCCTTCTACACCCACTAGTAGATTTTATCATCTATTCACGTGGTAGATCACCGAAACAAGGTATAAAAGAATACAACAGCGACCTCTGGCGACCGGAGTAGTTATGACAGGAGCAGAAGCGGAAGTCAGGCGCTGTAGTATTGACAGTGAGACTCCATAAGGGGCGGAGCTCCGGGACGATGGATGGGAAACCAACAATGTGTAGTTGTCTTTGCAGTCGTAGTTATTTTAACTCAAAACACGATGTTTTTCCCTAAACTTAACTACGTGTTTTTTTGTCCTAAACCTAACAAAGTTGTAGTTTTGCTGTCTAAACCTAAAGAAGCCTTTTTCTTTGAGGTCAAAATGTAACATTTCATTCATTTTCAAGCCTTTATTGATAGGACAGTGGACAGTTTAGAAAAGGGGAGAGAGAGAGAGAGGGGGCGACATGCGGAAATGACCGCAGGTCAGATTTGAATCCGGGCCGCCGCAGTTAGGACTCAGCCTTGTTATGTGGGCGCCCGCTCTACCAACTGAGCTATCGGGGTACCCTTAAGTACACTTTTGAGGTACTTGAGCTTTACTTGAGTATTTCAGTTTTCTGCTTTTGCTTTACACTTCTACTCCACTGTATCTCAGAGGGAAATAGCAACCGATTAGACTGTTGTCAGGCTATTAAATAGGTGTTATCAGTCGCTAAAAGCCCCATTCATGTGGTCTTTGTGTTCGTAGTTATTTTAACCCAAAACACAATGTTTTTCATTAAACTTAGTTGTTTTTTTGTCTAAACCTAAAGAAGTGAAGTTGTAGTTTTGCCTAAACCTGAAGAAGCATTTTTCTTTGTGTTCAAAATGTGATGTTTCATTCAGTTTTACAACTGGTTATAAGTGTTGCTTTTAAGTTTCACTTTCACTTTTACAATGTTGTTTACATAGCAGTCCCACATCTATAGTGCTTAATGACTGATAACGCCTCTTTAATGGCCTGATAACAGTCGAATCGGGTGCAAATATTGTACCTTTTACTATACTACATTTATCTGACAGCTTTAGTTAATTTACAGATTTATATTTTGTATTACTAATCTGAATCAACTAATAAATTATGAGATATTAGATCAGTAGATTGAGCTCCACAGCAGTTAAGTATTTCAAATTTGCCACACCATAACCAGCTGCAATATTAATGTGATGTATACATTAATGCATCAATAATTATAATCCAATAATATGATATTATTCTGAAATGGGTAATTCTGCACAATGAGTACTTTTGTACTTTTACTCAAGTGGGATTTTGAATGCAGGACTTTTACTTGTAACAGATTATTTCTACACCGTGGTATTACCTAAGTAAAGGTTCTGAGTACTTCTTCCACAACTGAAAACAGAAATACTCAATGAAAACGAATTGTAGCGTACCGTATAATCTTGCAATCAATGTTCTAATAATAATTATACACAAACAACAGGATGTCAGAACTTTATGATAGTCTATATTGATTTTGAGAACATGATATAATTACTGGATACTTACAATTGAAAAGCTACACAAATAAGAATGCCTTTACTGTAATAACTTTTTTTTAATGGGGAAGTGAATATGAAGGGGGTCTGTTGCGCAATGCCCAGTTTAGTCTGTGACAATGAGGTCTGCTAACCACTACTACGGGTAGTGATCTAAGAATAGAGGACCAACGTTGGCATGGTTGCGCATTTGGAGACCTTAGAGGAATCTTTTTCAAGAGCAACACTCGAGGATGCCATGTGGAATAACTGCAAGCAGGCCGAGCCCGCGGTAAGAACATAAAGTCTCTGTCTTTCGAAATGTTTCCAGTGACCTAATGGTGTTACTAAATTCAGGTGAAGGCCTCTATAGGAGCCGGCGGCTCGACGCAGGCCAGCATGTCGCCGTGTCGCCCGTCGTGCCAGAGGGCCACTGGGGGACAGGAAATTGTACCGATGGCAGGAAATGACTATCAGGGGTGCAGGGTGGGCAACTGCACTTGGGTCCCAGGCCTCTAGGGGGCCCAGTGACACAAATTGTTTCTTTCCTTTTCTTAATTACAACATAGCACTACAGCAACCTCACCACAATAAACTTCCAGGCAATCATAGACCTAACACATACAGACAAATACAGGCAATGCAGATTTTTGATTGTGGGGGGGAAACCGGAGCACCTGGAGTAAACCCAGGGAGACATAGGGGTGACATACGAACTAGTGGCTTTCTTATCCCTGGTGGTTTGCTGTTAAAATTTCTCAAGTTTGAAACAACCTCTATCACAGTGTGGCAGTAATAAAGAGGAACGACGATGTGGTTTAGTGTCTGCATTTGATTGGGTGGGTGTGGGGGGGACCCGACTAAAACTCAGACCCCGAGACAAGTACATTACGCCACTGCTCAGGCGCCCCATAAACGAACATGGGGAAACGATTGGCTGTGGTGTGTGTGTGAAAGACAGACACAGACAAACAGGCATATGATTGTGGCCGGCCGAATTTCATAGATCTGTGACTTTGAAATGTGTTTATCATAACATTTTTTTTATTTTCATAAAATCCTTTTCATAGGAAGCCCTGGCTCTGTCTGCTGGAAAAAAACAAAACGTTAAAACCCAGGCTATATTTAGACCATCAATGAAATTAGCCTAGAGCAGGAATTGGACTCCCGCTCTAATCTGACCAAAATGACGGTCACTTATAGCTCTAAATATAGATAATTATTATCTTCAGACTGCAGTATCTATCGGTTTAATTGAGGTTTCTTAGCCAGTGGAATGAATTTTGGAGAAGTCACCACAGCTGAGAAATGGGAGGTATTTTGGCCAGGAGATGGTGCAGCGTAGAAAACCTCAACATTTCAATATTCTCATTATATTCTTATGGTGGATGTGGTTGGACTTTGTGTGCCATGAATTTTATGATGATCTTACTTTTGTCTTCTATCCTCAGATCCCCTGATATTACTCTTGATACAAAGATCAGTTTTGATATTAAGTCTAATCTAAACTTAATATAGCATCATTATAGACTTTGTTCTCCCTCAATAAAAAAAAAAAACTTGTTCCATTCTGTGTGCCACAAATTGGCTTAAGCTTGACGAGCACAGAACGGAAATTGCAATGCAGCAGTATTTTCAAAGTCCACTGGATTTCCACACAGGAGGGTGTGCATGTAGTGGGCGCACCGTGGCGCGCGTCTGGAGATGGGCTTGGATGGTATCCAGTTTGTGCCTATACCACAGACTGGAATCTCCTGCTCAATTCACGTCTGTTAAAAGCTGCCCACGCTGTGAACACACCCTCGATTTGGCCCAATCAGTGTGCTGCATAAGACCACAGGCTTGTAAGAGTGCGTCACCAGCTGCCTACTGGTGCTGCATTCAAGTCACATGGGAAAAAAAAACTACTGGAGGTCTTCAAGCCAAGGCTAATGACCAAGCAAGCATTATAGTTATTTAGAGACTTTAATATCCCTGTTACTTTCTAGCATTTTAAGGCACTTAGCAGAGAGTTAACAGCAGAACAAATGCCAATGAAGAAATTAATAATTTCCCTGTATTAAACTTCAGTTAGCAATTTATTTTACCAGAAAAATCCCTCAAGGTCCACTTACTAGCTTTTTCCAGAGCCACATTTACATTTTATAGTGTCCCTCAATGGATAGAGAAAGCTCAGTGATTTATCTTGGGCATCTCTCAACATATCTCCATGACAACGGCGCAATCCCCTGAGGAACAGCTGGTGAAGTGTCGTCCGAAATCCCAAACTAGTGTGCACTACATGTATACTTTCGTTCAACATACTTTTGTGTGAATAAACAGCAGTATGTATCTTTTCGGACTACACTGAGCAGTTTATGTCGTCACTTCCTGTGAGAGCCTCTTTGCCAGTTGGAGACGTGTAACCGTCGTAACCCGTGCCAACCTCATGTGACCAAAACGACGATTTGTGAGAATAAAAGTCTGAATTCATTTAAAATATATATTACGCAAAGCAAAGTGAAATATACTTACATACTTACACTTAAATTGAAGCGTTATTGATCAGAGCTGTCTGTCAATGTCTGTTATGAATGTTGTCGTCACTACCGCATTGCATTGTGGAATATTTATGCCGCCGTAGTGTCCAGCGTTTGCATGCTGTATAATTTCACCAAAAATAGGAGGCAGTTTGTGTACTTTTGGTTTCATACTAATGTTTCGGGCATACTAAAAAATCTCACATACTGTTTTAGTGTACTAAATAGCATATTAGTGTGGAATTTTGGACGCAACCCTTGAGTTTTTTGGGGGTTTTGTTGTCAAGCTACTGTTTCCAAGATCAAAAATGAACGGTTATGCTTTACAGTTAGCATATGTGTGTTCAAATTCAGTTAAAGGTAACCTGTGGAGTTTTTGACCACCATTATGTTTGTCCCATGCACCGATGCGCCAAGAAATGCAGCAATGTGCCAACAAAGGCAGGAAAGAGGAAGACTACTCACTGCTAACCATGGATGTAAACAATGCAATGCATTAAAATTTTTTGAGAGAAAATTGGCTTTGCAAATGTTTTATGAGGAAGGAAATGCATTCAACCCATTTGTTAGAGCTCAGGGACACATACAATGCATTTTAGTCAGTAACACTGAATGTGAACATAACTCCACAGGGCACCTTTAACTGGCTAGTAGGTTAAACCACATGTTGTGATACTTTTAAAATAAGTTTCCACAGGGAAAACTGGAGTGAATTGGCCAAAGGTGGAGAAAAGTGGTAATCTAAGTACCATTCATATTTACTACTTCACTCGAATGCAACACAAAACACCAAACATTGGCACTGGGGAACAAGAACATTCAGCGGTTTGACTAACCAAATGAATGAACATCATGATTTTAAGCTTTATTCACAAAGTTTAAAATAATCACGTTTTCCAGAACAGCTTGCGAGGAGTGAGCAGGCAGCAGCCAATTGTATATTTTGAAATATAAACACATATTTTAAGTATGTTTAAATTTGACTAAACAATCCCACCTCAAACCTCCATTTAGTGGCTATTCTGAAGCTTTTAATCATATCGAGTTTGGTATATGTTCGAATTGGATGTCTTGTAAGTGTGTCAGGGTGACGTTGCACTTCATATGAAGACCTTCAGCCTCCAAACACTTGTTATCCACAACCTGACTGCATCAGTTACGGTCGCGTGTATATTTGAACACAATGCAGAGCTTTTACTGCCTGTAATGACAATCTTGTTGTATCTAACGTGACTGTCGCAGTCTGGTTGCCACAGATGGTTGCGTGACAGCTAGAGCGATATGTGTTTTTTTTTTTACTTTTATATTTAATCCGTCGTGCTTCAAAGGTATTAGAATCTGTTTCATGTTTATGTTGCGTAAAGTCATTGTCTCCTTTTTGGTGACACTGTCCAGAAAATAGACGTAGGCTATGCTTTGACAGTGGTAACGTTCATTCACTCTGACTGCTGTACTGTAAACATACAGAAAGCAGACATGTGTTCTGAGTTGGGACCCCTGGGGCCCTGGCAAGTGATCAACCAATGAAACCACAACAGAGAGGCCCGGCCGGGGTGTGTGTGTATTTGTGTGTGAATGGGGGGTCACTTCACTGGGAGGGAGGCTTCTGTAACAGCAATTAATGTTACTAGTTTACAGACTCCTTATAGTACTTTACGGGAAGCATGTGGGTGTAATTCAGCTAAAAGTTCAGGCTCAGTTGTGGAAAGCTGCTGGACAATGACTCCTGAGTGACCCCACAGAGACTTTGTTAAAAAAAAACATATAGTATCCTCTCCATCGCCACTCACACACTTGGGTTTTGTAGTGACAATACGGCTATGTTCACACTGCAGGTCAAATTGGACCCGATTTGGTATTTTTCCCCTCAAATCCTTTCAGTGTGAACAGAAGCAAAATTGATTTTCCATACTTTCTCTCTTTGTGGTCCTTGATCTGTTACATATCTTACATGTGGAAATTGTGACTTTGATGAGACTCCAGTGCAAAACGTTTAATATTTCTGTACTGGCAAAAAGTACTACAGCTGTAATGGAAGTGTCCAACAGTGGATACGGCACGGATACACCATATCTGTGCCGTATCCTTCAACCAAAACAAACCGCAGTCGGCCGCAACGAGCCGCAACGACAAAGCAGAGAACGGCGGAGGCTCCGCGGGATAAAACCGGCAACCTCATATTTTAAATCCAAAGTGGTAAACAGACATAGAGTAAAGTATGGAAACACTTTGGGTTTCACACATTACCAGGATTTTTGGGTTGCTGGAAAAAATGTAATAAATAATGCCTGACAATGACCGATATATATGACTTAATCTCTGACTACATACATGCTGAAAATCAAACATTTTTACTGTATTATTTTCCAAAGTAAAAGTCCCTAGAAGTTTATGATTCAACTTTTCCCCGTGATCTAGTGTTAAAAAAGTTAACAAAAATCATAATAAATCATAACATCAAATTGCAATACTTGTAGAATTGCAAAAATCACAATACATATGGAATCGGCACCCAAGTATCGTGATAGTATTAAATCGGGAGATAGGTGAATCATCCCAGCCCTATATTCCTATGGTCTAAGACAGTCCAAAAAATATTAGTAAACATGAACAACTCTCTCCCAAATCCAAAAAAAAGAGTGCTAAAACTCAAATTTGTGATGTCATAGGGTATAAAGTGTGGAACTGCTCCATAGACAATGAATGGGGAGAGATGTTATAGATGACACTGAGAGCAAAGGGGAATGTTCTGAGTATATGGGAACATTTTCTGTTTCACAGCTGACAACACTACAATAGAATAAAGCTCATTGGGGTACAAAAAAGAAAACAAATATTCTGTTGGTCTCTATTCTGTTGGACTTTATACCCTATGACATCACCATTTTGAGACTTACTTCTCTGGTTTCTGGCTTTGAGAGAGAGTAGCTCATGTTCACAAATATTGATTGAACTTTCCTTGGTCATGGAAATAACATATTAGAATTCTTAACTTAGGTGTTCCCCTTTAAATACATGTGCCAGTTTCACACTGAGCTCCACTGCAATGTATGCAATAAACCTCTCACTCAAGAATGCTAGGTGCTTGTTCTTTATATTAATATTGTTATTAAAGGGTCAGTTCAGACTGATGCAGGCCACAAAAACATAACGTGAAGAGTCTAAAAAAAAATCAGAGCAGTAAATCAAAGCTGAGTGTAGAGTCACATAACCTCTGGGAGGAGAAAGAGCATGAGAAGGGAGCTGTGAAATATCAAATACCAAAGTCTTCGAGGAACCTGAAGATGATATCTTAGTTTCTAAATTTGTCTCAGTTTAACTGTGTGCATTAGTGTGTGTGTGTGTTGATGGTGTCAGGTGAAAACCTCGTCTCTCCTAAATGTTGAGATTCAAGAAAAACATGCTTGTTTTAGCAGGATGACAGTGCACGTTTGGCCTCATCCAACCGAATTTTATGAGGCCAATGAGTTGAAAAACTGTCTCAACTCATTAAAGAGCGTGCAAACTTTATGTTTTGCACTGCGAGTGTGCAGACTGCAACAGAAAAACATGAAGTTTTGTAACGTTGAGCTGCAAAATCTTCCTCCCCCACCATTAATGCACTCTTTTGGTGTGTTAACTCACCTGACTCGTGAAAAGAGAGCTTTTACTGGCCCAGCTCAGCAGGCAAACTCTGGGCTCTGATTCCAACCGGTGTGAAAGCGCCACATCTCAGACCCTCACTTAACTTGCCTCAAACAATGTGCTATTATAGAGTTTGCTCTGTATGGGTTATATTGCTAAAGCGCTGGCAGATTACAAAGTGCTCCGTCTCATTACTGTCCATATAAGCCCGCGGGCCTCGCCAGCACAAAGGAGTGATTGAGTGATAAGGGGAGAGAGATGGCCCGTAGCTGCCCATGAGAGCCCTCACCTTGGCTGCTCTAGCCCCGATGAGGGCAGAGGTGATGTCATCGTGGCTAGAGACACAGGGGTCGACCCCTCTGATAGGTGGGCACGCTGGGACAAAAGAGAGCAGCCGGGACACAAAGGCCCCATTTAATGAGAGTGAGACATGAGGCCAGAGCGGACTCCGTGGGTGGCACATGGTGTCATAGCTGCTGAAAAGACTGGTGAGCAATTAATCATCTGATTCAAGAACTGGGCAAAGGGCTTATTACGTAAGGTCAGTTTGGACGGCATCGTCGAGGCAAAGGGAGCCTTTTCTGGGTTACACTTCTGATGTCCCAAAATTTCCTTGATCCCATAATATTGGATCCAGGGATGCTATATTTATCATGATGGTCAGGTCCAAACAATTGTGCAACATAATATGACACACTTACCCCTCATTAGAGATGAAGGGTCCTTTGTGGCAGCCTGACAATCATTAAAACTTCTCCCCTGGCTTGGCTTGTTTACTCTGTGGTAATTACCAGGTGATTGTGTAGCCCGTGACCCACATTCAGTCAGGTCAGCCAAGACATGGGGGATAATTGACAATATTCAGAGAAGTGCACGTAGAGAAAGAGTGTTAGAGTGGATAGTCATTTGTTCCTGCCTCATTAGACTGTGTTAGAAGACAAGCTGGCTCACAGTATTCTTGCAGTGGAACAATACCCCGCTTTCCACTGTAAGACCAAAAACGTGGGCTCCGGTGTGTAAATGTGTTCGAGAGGGCGTACGGCAGCCTCGTTTATCCATTTATGCATTCATTTATTCACTCGCTGGTAATATGGAAAATAAATGAATAAACAGACTATGTAATGTATATGTCTTCAAGGTGAGCTCATTTGAACCTGAAGCATTTTTTGGACCGGCGAGGCTCTTCAGCTCCACCCATTTCACCTGTCCAAGTGAGTGCACCACTGCTCCTTGCAGCACTCCTACCATGACAGAAACAAGCGACTGACTGCCTCCCTTAAACACACAAACACATGCACACAAAACCTCTGCCCCATCTTGAATCCTTCTCCCAACATAATCTCACAGAAGTTCGTGAAATAGGCATGAAATTGAATCTATTTGATCATGTAAATAGACACGAATTTCCCTTTTTTTTTGGGACGCTCATCACGACTTTCAACAACGTATTTTGCGTGATTTTTCCTACGAATGATCAGCAACACGTGACACACATGTCAATTTCCGCCCTAGTATTTTCAAAATAAAATGACTTAGGTTTAGGAAAAGATCGCAGTTTGGGTTAAAATAATACTGGAAGTGCCGTAACTTAAGTACGGAAGTTACGTGACAAAAACTACTTAGTTAGGTTAAGGAAAAGATCAGGGTTTGGGTTCAAATAACTCTGGAAGTGCCGTTACTTAAATGCGGAAGTTACGTGACAAATAAATCAATGTTGCCTTCTGGTTTCATACGGGATACAAACACCGGTCTCCTGTGCGAAAATCCTGTGTCAACCATATATCACAGGGGTCCAGTGACAATTTCTGTCCTCATCCCAGAAGTTAGCCCCCCACTGTTCATTGGCTGTAGCCTCACTTTAATAAATGTTGGTTTTGCAAATCTGCTTATGCTATTCAATGTGTTTATTATCTCCACAAAGCAACACTGGCCCAAACACAACCAATAAAAAGCTACTGCTAGACCAACCTGTGAAAAACTAATAGGTGGCATGGCCCCAACATCGCTACGGCTGCCAAACTAAATTGAATTTGGCAGTGCTCTCAAATTTCTGTCGCGTAAGGCACTGTGAGGTCTTGGCTCTCGGCGTCCACACAAGAAGGTAGACCTCGTGAGTAAAGTCAGGAGCAGATACAACTCTTTAGTTCCTAAAAACAGAAAGTAAACAACTTGAAGCCTAAAACACAAGACTCAAAAGAACTGAATGTGATAGTCACATGACATTGTTGACATTGTCTTGCTTGCAGGTGAGGGCCTGTAGTGGTGGTGAGGATGAATGAGGCTGTGTAAAATGTTTGGGTGATCACAGCCAAATGTAACACTTGTGTTTGGTTGCATCATGCACTTTGTGAACCAGCTGCTAAAAAAAGCGAACCCACTGCTGTGTTTTAGTGCCAAAACCTAAAAGTAACTATATTTAATTTCCATTTAAAGTCAGATTCTGAGGGAGAAACATCCAAACTCTTATTTGTGTCTGCGATTATCCAGTGCTCCTCAGACACATGTTGGACCCTGTAAGACTATGCATTACTGAGCAATAATAACCCATTTAGGTAGCTCATTAGAAAAGTGTTATTTGACATGTCTTGATTGGAGAGCATTGTTTCTATACTGGCGCCTGTGTCTACAGAAAACACCGCTGTTATGGAGATAATATAACAGCCTTATATAAGACTACCTGTTTGTAAAGAATAAAGCATTTTATTGTACTGATGAGAAGTGCATTTAGCATTTTTTTTCTTTTGTTGGGAAAGAACTACTTTCTGATAGTGGTATAAATAAAGCACATGATATATTTAGAATAGTTGAGGTTAATTAGCCAGCCCATGAATTAGTGGTTGGGTCTGGATCAAACCAACATGTCACAGATGCTTGTGAACCTCAGTGCCATGAGGTTACAATTGGATGTTTTGGGATATTTGTTGTTTACGATGTGTGTTCTACAGTTAGGGGTAATTGATTGCTGTGATGGTGTGTGTTGGAACATGTTGTATTTTTCCGTCAGGCCAGCGGCTGAGAGGGGGCTGGGCTGCTGCAGCAGATGAAAAGTTCTAGGACCGTCCAACCTTACCAGGAATTCCCAGAATTCCAGTTCCTAATTATGACATCCGCGGAGCAGAGGCCCAACAACATCCCCACCCCAGCCCCACACATCACCCCACACTTGCGTGAACACATGCACGCGCGCACAAACACGTGCACACATTCCAATTACTCCTCCGCCAGCATCATCACAGACAAGAGACGAAAAAAGTGACGAGGAAATGGACGAAGAGCCTCGGGGCAGAAAGAGGAAGATAAGAAAGCAAAGCAGGAGGAAGAGGTGATCTGTGTGTCAGACCATAACTTAAAGTTCAATCATTGATATTTCCCTTTCTGTCTCTGATGGCATTTCAGAGGTATGGTGAGCATACCTCAGCTTGGCCCAGTTCCTGGAGGTCTTTGGGATCAAGTAACAAGTCTTTTTAAAGGTAAGGAAATACACAAATACACAATCTCCTCATTTTAGGGTTTAATAAACTTACACAAGTTTGTACCTTACAAAATTAGAACTCATGATAGTTGGAAACTTTTTGTTTTCTAAACATAACTGTATTCATCCGACATTCGGTGGATGTAACTGAAAGTTCGAAAATGTTTGTATACTTTAACTAGAATTAACAAACTATGAGGGGTGGAAGTAACATAAATTAAGTGATAAAAATGGAGGTGATGAAAATGCATGCAAGTTAAAAAATGGAGCCATAAAAATGGATGTGAAATGAAACATGCAGTAATAAATTATCAAATGATTTGATTAATTTAAAGCCGATTTGACTAAAACAGTCCTGATATGATGAAAACAGAGCCACGTTTCATCATTTTTATTACTTTCGTCCAATAAAAGATTGGTTTTTGATTGGCATTTTGGGCGTAAGTAACAAAAAATTGCGTGCTGTAAAGGATAATTGTCAATTGAGTATTGAGAATGATGAATGCAAGACGGTGAAAATTATGAAACATGCTCTGTTTTCATCATATCATGACTGTTTTAGTCAAATAGGCTTTAAAGTAATCAAATCACTTGATAATTTATCACTTTTTAATTTTTCACCTCCATTTTTATCAATTCATTTTTGTTACTTCCACCCGTTATGACAAACTACACTTTATTAACTGATCTAAATTGGGCTAAACTAGGCTAATCTCTGCTGTCAATATAGTGCACACTGCACGTGGAATAATTAAAGTCATCCATACGTTTTTGTTCCTCTAGTTAAACCTGCAATAACTTATATTTGTAGCCACTTAGGGGCAGCAGAAACAAGCTCTAAACACAACACTGAGATAGTATCACCTTTTAACTTGATATGGAGGACTTGTTAGCAAACACTTGTCTATTTGCACAGCCAGATATGAAGAAACATTAGCTTTCATTTGGAGTCATGTTTCTGGTCACCCTATAACGAGTGCAAGTCCAGTATTCACTCTCCTTTTAGCGCTGTTTTTGGCCTCTACACACTCTTGAGGGGAATATCTGGCTCATTAGCTGCTAAATGCTCCACTATGTTCACCAGCTAGTCTGTCAGGCAGGCAGTCTATCCGTGTACATTCTGTTTTTAGAGCTTCTATGCTAAAAACAGCTGCGTTATGCGCCCAGGATAGCGAGAGAGAGGTATGAGTTGAGGCCAGAAGACCAAAACGATGAGCCTAAAGATGCTATAGGCCTAATGCTCTCTAGGGATGAGAGGAGTCGCAGAGGCAGATGATAATTCTCTGTCGGTTCATCACTATGAGCGACCCCTTTCACATTCAAGCAGTCATGTGATCCATTGTTAACACTAGTGCAGTGCCCATTCGGAGTGCGTGCCCGTCCGGAACATACCGATTGCTTGGCTCCCAGAAGGACTGCTTGCACCCGCCAAGTATGAAGATGACTGGATGAACGTTTCTCGAGATATACAAAGGACAGTTACACAATATGCAGACAGACATGCCTTCCTTTATAGTTAGATGATGCTGCTACAGCGCCACCTATTGGCCAAATTGCACCAAATTTGCTATGGTTACTCAGACATTATATCTATACATGTCCACCAAATGTGGTCGCAATAGCACAAAGCGTTCAGGAGACATGACATTTTTCATAATGTTCTGTACCAAATTAGGTGACGATTGCTCAAAGTAGCAAAAAAATCTGATTTCGACACAATTCAAAATGGTGGAAAATCAATCTAGACGCAAATGGAGGCTTATATGGATATATACGTCTGAACAAAATCCAGGGGAAAAAAATAATTTTGTTTCTGAGAGTTAAGGTTCATAAGTTACAGGCCAAAATGTAAAGTTAATTTTTTTAGCGCCACCATCCGGTCATATTGCACCACATTCGACACTGCACTCCCTCGGTTCCCCAGCAATACACCCACCAAGTGTGAAGTCAATCGATTGAGCGGTTCTCGAGATATGCGAGGGACATACAGAAAGACAGACAGACAGAGATTCCTCGCTTTATAGTTAGATAAGGATATTGCTAATAGCGGCTTTAAAGTCCAAGTGAAACGAAAGTTAGATAGTCTTTCGCTTCGGTACTGTGAGTATTCCCCATTGAAACAGAATATTCGAGCAGTGAACAGTTACGAGAGAGATTTAAATCAAATCCTTCGCACTTGGTTGGACTGCTAAAAGGCCGGCTGGCTTAGAATGTTGTTGCGAAAAGTTATAGATTGATTGTTGGATGGATGTCATGATATTGGTTGGTACTAGCTTATGTAAGCACACGTTCATATTTTGGACGAGAAGATGATTGGATTTCGATATAAAAATAAGAAGAAATCAATTTTTTTGTCTTTTTAGGTGCACAATATGACCAGGAATGTGATCGAAAAGGTTAAAAAGGCATTTTTCATTTAATCCTGACTTTAAGTAGGAAACATTTTCATTTTCCTTAAAGAACTTACTTTCTAAATATCAAGCCTCTTACTCCCACATTTCCCATCCAGATCAAGCAGTATAGGGCTGGTTAACTGGTTTGTCAGCCTGGCTTTATGTACAGCTCCTTTATTTCATGTGCCAGAAGTGCTTTGAGACACAAATTCTCTGGTGTGAGTCGTGGGAGGTACGAACTCTGCAAGGGTGTTTCTGTTTGCTCTGTACATTTTGTTCCTTGGGGAAATCTCACTGATTAAGTGCTACTATTTTGACAATATGTCAGCTCACAGGGAGTGAAGATGAATTTATGTGCTTGGCAGTTCTGTAAACAACATTGCTGACCAACATGTTCCCAACCTCATCCTGATGCTGACTGAAAAAAGAGAGTCAGAAGACTGCCTATTTTAGTGCTGCTGTCAGACTGTAAAACTGTAATGAATAGTTTTAATTAAAACCCATAAAGTGCCCTCTCTTTTTTTTCTTTTTTAATTTCTCTTCTAAATAAATCTCTGGTGTATGTGTCAGTGAGTGTGCATGAATTCTCTATAACATAAATATACCAATTCCTAAAATGCATATGCATGTTTCTTTATTTTTAGGATTGAGCCCCTAGCCAGACCACTCTGTGAGTCGCCGTGGGGATAGAAGGGCCCTTTATTAGAGATGGCACACAGGGGTCCTTCATAAGGCCCACATGGGCACTTTATAACATCTGACATAAGCATTTGAGAGTGTGGTTACCAATGCTTGCGGTTGATGCATGGCTGATGGAGACCAGTCTTATGGGGTTGGAAGGCTCGCTCTTACTCACTTTCTCTCCCCTCCCCTCTCCACTACTCTTCGACCCGGAGAAAGAGAAAGGGAGAAAGAAACAGACGGGGTAAACATAGAAGCAGAAGAATGAGAAAGGGGAAAATCAAAATCTAGTGATGTTGGACCAAAAACACACAGAAGCAGTTGGATAAACACCATGAACTTCATATAAAAGCTCTGAGGGGGCTTTCGCAAAAAAAAAAGCTACTTATCACTGTTAGCCAATGCTATATTAGTCTGCACCAGAGGTGTTGGCTGACTTTATTAATGTGTTATAAAAGCAATTCCAAAAGCTGTGGATGTTTTCTGATCCTGTGCTCCTATCGGCATCTTTGTCACTACTTTCCAGATAAAGACTGCATGTAGCTGTCACCAAAATTATTCATATCTCCATTTTTCTGGTCTGACACCACTATGATTTGGTTCATCTCCTTGGCTAAGGTTAGGGGAAGATCATGGATTGGGTTAAAACAAGGTAAAGTGTCTACAGAGTGAGCTTTGAGTGAGATGCAAACATCAGTGTGACAGCATGCTCTCAATGACAAGATCAACATGCTGATGTTTAGCAGGTTTACCATGTTCATCATCTTAGTTTAGTGTGTTAGCATACTAAAGAAACCAAGTCAAGCTAAGAGTTAACCTTCTGAATCAAACCTCCAGAGGATCCTGAGAGGGGGGAATGAGATTCCCAACAGGACACACCCAAGGTTTTTGACCCATGCTAACGGCCAGACGATGATTAATGCAAGACGCATCAGTGGCAAACAGTGCAAGAATCTGCACAGCCTCAGAATCCATCAGGCCAGAATGAAGTGTTTGGAAGGTCACTTCCTGGTGAGACGCAGGATGAGCACGGCCAGGACTCACCCCACAGTGCCTCCACGTGCCTATACCCCCGACCCCATGCAGAATAGTTTGACAGCAGATTAAATGGCCTCCAGCAAACAACAAGAGTGAGTGGCAGCAGTTCGAAGAGGACGTGTGCGGAATCCTACAAACGAAAGCCAAGGGTGACGCTGACAAACGGCTTCAGTGACAACCGTCATTATCAGCTATGCGTCTAAGAGATTCAGCCTCGTTGAAAAGAGCAACAAGAAAAACTCTACAACAAGAACTGCAGAGCCACAAAAATACAACAGTTGCAACAGGATCTGAGATCTCTCAAGAAGCAGTACAAGGTGGCCAATGAAGAGGAAAACCAGCCACTAGCAGAACTGTGAGGAAAAGCTCATGACCCGAATGAAAAGAAAGGGACAAGAAGCAGACATCATTCATTGCCAACCCCTACCTGAGTGACCCAGCAAGAGGGCAGGAGCTTGGCTACAACAAAGCCCTGATAAGCTCAGCACCCCCTATAAGTTTGACATGTAGGAACCGAGCTGGAAAGAGGTACAGGAAGTCGTTAAGGTGGCAAAATAGATGGATAAAGAGGGCAGGTCCATGGCTTGTTGCTGCTGGGATGCAAGCTGGGGCTTGTTCAACCCCGACTGGGTCACCTGGGCGAGGGGGTCTGATGTTGAAAGACCCGAAACCCCCACTACCCCGATGATGCATCCCAGTGCAAGAGATGTATCTTGCAACCAATCTAGTAGATGTTAAGATAATTCTTTGAATAACTGAAAAGTCCAAGGATCATCCTCTTATGACCATGAATGTCCGTACTAAATTTTATGACAATCCATCATATATTTGTTGAGATGCTTAATTCTGAACTGAAGTGGTGGACAGACTGACCAATGGACCGACATGTCCATCTCTAGAGAAAAAACTTCTTGGTTAAGGTTAGAAACATATTATGATTTGGGTTAAAAAAAAAAAAAGACTATCTGGTTAAGTTTAGGGTCATGGTAAAAACAAAGCTGAAAGCTGGTAGTAAAAGTGGACAGAACAGCAGTTGCTGGTGTCACCCAACCATCCATTCAGACCTCTTCCCTAAGAGCTTTTGCGGTACTTTGACAACATCACGCTGCTTCCACCTTTCCTTCTGACAGACAACAGTCATAATTCGCACGGCCACTCGAGGTCCTTCTGAGAAAATCATAAACATAGCTAATTTATGGCGTTTGAACAAACAACCAGTGCTGCAGTTTTGTTTTGTCTCCAAATTTAGCTAATGTCGTCCAGGTCAGGAATGTTAGATAGCCTGCTACCAGTTTTCAGGCCATGCCTGAGTGTTTGTGTTTGTATCCGCATGTGTGAACATTCCTTGCATGGCCAAGCATCAGAGCTGAGTGCACAGAGGGGGTCAGTGGAGTGCTTGTAGACCAACTCAGTGAACCCTGGAAGGCTGGTTCATCCTTCATCATTACCTTGTGCTGAAAGATCACAGTGAGAGAGAGGGAGCAGACTGCCTCCAGTCGTTTGTGCACACACAGAACACACTTTTATCCAGCTCACAAACCCTGATCTATCCCTTAAACCCTTACTTATCCATTGCCTCTGGGCACATTTCATTGAGTCATGTAATAAATGTGTTCTCTGTGTGGTTGGTTGGATTTGCAAGGCAAAAAAATGTTATTTGTTACGTCTGAATCAGGATTTCTTAACCTTTTTGACAGATTTTAAGTCCCCAAATTCTCAATGTTGTAATGCTGTTTTCAAGAGCATTGAGGAAACTCTAAGTAGATCACATAGACATTATGATTTAATTAAAGCTCCTCAATTTTAATCTAAATAAATCAAACATTCACATACGCGTTTGAGAAATCTCCTGTGACCCTGTTTGCATATTAAGCAACCACAAATAGCATCTCGACCCCAAGGTTGAGAACTCTGGTGTAAACATTTGAAGCTCTGCTGCTCTTGAGCAACGAGTTGAAATAAACTGGACTCGTAAGTACTTGTTGCAATGTTGATGTCTTCCTCCAGTGTGAACCTCTTGTTTGGCTCTGAACTCTATCAAGGGAGACCACATGGCAAAGCGAGACATTTTTAAGGTCCAGGGAGACTCAGTGCAGCGAGGTGCAGCTTAGTTTTCATGACATCGTGATGGTGGGCGCCACTCATCTTCATGGTTGCGGATTCCAACCCCCAATCTGCTGATTACGCTGTCTTGGCCATCCTAGCGTGCGTAGTCATACCTGTGGGTTGGATGGGAGCTGCAGGCAGCTAGTGAATTGAAGTTGAGCGTTTATGGTGTGAGAAGCAGCCCCGGGGTCTAAACATGGTCTTAGTGGAGTCTGTCACGGTAGGTTTGGTGAGAGAGGCAGACAATGGCTCCTCCAATGCCTCTGTGGTTATAAGCTTCTGCGGTCGGAGCTGATCTAGGCCGCAGTAATACATGATTCGAGGTAGCTTAAACCTATATGTTAGTGGGCTAATGCTTCTGGTTTACAGCTAGCCAGCCTATATGTGTTGTGGGTTAGATTTAGCTGCTAATCCAAAGCCAGGCTTCTTTGTGAGACCTAAACTGGATGAAGTTGCTGTGTGGGCTCTTTGCGCCATTGGTTTGGGTTAGAGGGAGTTGGCCTGAGGAGCTGAGGATGTAGCAGACATGCACAGTGGTGGGAAGTATGTGGTAATTATTGTGTTCAGGACTGCCATCTGTCAACTCTCCCCTTTTAGATATTTACTGGACCCGCATTCCTTCTGCTGGGTTGGTGGATGCATGCACTTTGTACTGTGTATGTGTGTGTGTGTGTGTGTGTGTCTGGTAAATGCATACATGCAGTGTCAAAGTGGTGCATATGGTGTGTACACCAGATACTACGCCCCAGGCCATCTTCCATCATAATACCTTATTGTCTAATTCTTCTTCTCTCCCTCTCTCTCTCCCTTTCTTATTTTCTCATGGTTTATATCTCCTCTACAGATTCAGTTTGTCTTTTCGAGTTATTTACATTTTTCACAGACTCAGTTATTCCTTGAATATACAAATATAACTCGGTCTGTTTATGTGTGTGTATGTTAGATTCCAAACATTCTCCTTGTAATGATGTGCAAAGAATTAGTTGCATTAGTTGTGCCTGTTTGCGGACAGAGGAGGGAGTGGAGGGGATTCTTTTCATTAGAAAAACAAAAATGCTTTTTGCATTTTTTGGTTTGTATAGTTAGCCGCAGTCTTTCCAAGAAAAACAAATAAGGAAATATTGTTTGTCTTCACAGTTAGTTTTAAATTTACCTGATATGGTGGGAGCTGGATTCACCTCCACAATTTGAGCAGAACTCTTGGCTTTGCTAATGGAAATCTGTCGAGAGCTTATACATGGGCATGTGGGTTTTCTGTTTGGGCTCTATAGCTGGTAGAAATCGATTAAAAGTTTGAGTTTGAACTGATTTTCAATATCTCTGTCAGGTATGGGCACTTGACTTTACTAAATAGAAACAAGCTGACCAGGATTGTTAAGACAGCAGTGAAAATAGAAGTCCACCAACAAAAGCCATTAGATGACCTCTAATGAACAGCTGTACACAGGAAAGCCCTGTCAATCATCAATGACAAAACACAACCCCTCCACCCTGAGCTTGAGTTGCTCCCCTCAGGGCAACACTGTAAAATAACCCTGGCAAAGAAAAAGATCAACGAGGGTTGTTTTATCCCAAATGCAATTAATATGGTCAACAAACTACAGTAATATAACTATATTAAATGAGAGTGTAGGCTGTATATCATGGGTATGAATATAATGATGTTTTTATCTTGTGGACATGTTTTGTGTTTATATTTTATTTTCCAAAGACAATTTTTACGGCCACAGCTGGACAATAAAGTTTATTCTATTCTATTTCACTCTGCAGAGAGTGATGAATTATTGAATACAGATGAAAAATAACTTGTGTTTTCACTTTCTCTTTGTCACTTTGTGGCTCTCTCTGTCTGATAAAGAAAGAGTGGTCCTGGTTTTATGAGGAAGCAGCATTAGTGGCATTTTATTATTTGGAAGATTTATTTTAATCCATTTAGCTACCAAAGATATCATTTAACCAAGAGCTCAAGAAGCCTGTAAAACTGTTTTGGTGCAAAATAATGCACAAAAGATATAAGGGACAAGAAAAAAAGCAGACCGGACAGGCTGAAGCAATGATGCAAGACAAACTTATCTCTCTGGATGTCCTGCCTCTCTAGAGACTGGAGATACATGTTCATGCATAGCTACTTTGGTCTGAGATGGTTTCTTATAGCTCCACTCAGATCTGCCTACCATCCCCTCGCAGGCTGAGACATGCAGTGATGTCAGAGGAACAACTTGTGTCTGAGAGCTGCTCTTGGCAACAGGCCAGACAGGTCCGTCAGTAAACACGGCACGGGTCCCCTGTAGCGTGTTCAATGTTTGAAGTATATACAGCAGGCGAGGCCCGAGCAGTGGTCTTGGCTGTCATGGTGGGACCCTTGAAGGAGTCTGTGTTGTTATAGGAAGGGTCCCAAGCCACGGCATTAGCTCTTATTCCCCACAGCCACTCATGACAAACCAGCAGGCTTCAGATGTGGCTTTTCCACACACACAAGAGCAGAGTGGTTCAGACTAATATTTTATAGACCTGTAAAAACAGCACCATAAACAGAGGCTTCACTGAGTAACACATGGGGGTCTTGTCCTGTAAACCAACAACTCAAAGAGGCAATGATTTTTGTGTATGCATATGCAGCCGTTAAAATTCTGTCATCATGATGCTAAGTGTTTAATCCCCCATCTGTAAAATGAGGTGTGTGATTCTATGTATGTGGACTCAGAAGTTTATAAGACCTGGCAGTAGTTGTTGCACGTCCATAGCGTTCAGCATGGATGTAGTCTCCTTAGCACCGTGTCAGCGACGACTTTACTGACATCTCAGCGCCGATAACTTCCCTTGAAGGTCTGGGTTTCTCATGGCAATAAACTTTATTTGCTGGCTGCGTCTCCTCCTGGCCCCATTTTCAAAATCACACTTTCCTAAATCACAAATTCCAGTGAAATATAATTCTCTGAAATACTATATAGTGGACTATTCCCAGAATATGTTGTTCCTAGAAAACTGAGTGCTAAATCTCAGGAATCCATCTAAAACCAAAATGCGGGCCAAATGGTTTCCACGAAAGCCAAATTTGGAAACAGATTGACACCACGACTCTCTGGACTATCAATAGAGAGTATTATATTGGGTGATGGAATGGTGAGAAGCACATGTTGCTCATGATTCAGAGTGCTGAGATGATTGATCCCGAATGAGCGAGCATTCTCCCTCGGCAACCTTAATGGACTAGGTGGTGGGCACTGAGGCCGACATTGTTTTTTGTTTTGTGGCACACAACGCCAAGCATGAGTGCCACCACACATGAATGGAGATAAATGCAGTGAGTGCCTGAGGTTTCCAACGTGGCTGTGTTATATGAGTAAATGATTAATTCACATAGTTGGACCCTGTCTCCTGTCCGCAACAGCATACTCCAAGGCCACACAGCTGGTACCAATTTGCATGCCCCCGCCACATTGTGATCCAACTGCATGTGTAGGAATCATGGCTTATCGCGGCAGTAATTCACTCCTTCCTCTCATGCTGAGGCTATTCTTGGCCCTTCTGCCTCTTTATTTTTAGTCACGGCTGCTTCTCTGGGTCATTGAAGTGGTCTTGATTTGATGCGTCAGCTCAAAGCAATGGACCCTGGGTACTTAACTGTCATGAATCACCCTTGGGATGCATGCTTCAGCGCAGTCACAACCTCTCTGACCGACACAAAAACTGCTTTGTGTTGCTTTGTTCCTCTTAAAAGCTGCAGATGTTACCACTCACCTGGACGAGGTGGAAACAAGGATGCATCTGTGTTTTTTTTAGCTCTGTGTTTTTTTTTAGCTCGTTCGTGAGACTGTTCAGGTTTGAACATTTACATGTCAGAGTACGTGCGTGCATGTTTGACTCTGCCCCTCAGGTCATCAGGTTTAAATGGTATCTTGTATAAAAGAATCTGGGCCCTATTAAAGCTTTGGCAAATTAACTCAAATAAAAATAGCCTGGACCGTCTTTGATGAATCTTCATTTGAGTGTGTTTTCTTTAAAGACATCAAAGTGGTAACTCATAAGACATGTGCTGTAATTCCAGGCCGCGACAGACACTGAGGTGACTTCGCAGGAGTACGGATGGCCCATTTGACGACCTCATTCACCGTTAGGCAGGAAATGAACTCGTCTCCCCATCCTCTGTGTCTTGGTTCATCCCGGGTTCCTGGGTGGACTGAGAGCCACAGGGAACATGGAGTGCATCCCAGATTAACATAATGGAGTTAATTGATCAACTAAAGTTCAGTTGGGGGACAGTCACACTCCTTTTCTGTTTGCTACTCACTGACGTCCAAGATTACCTCACTCCATTCATGCTTCATACCTGAATCTGAGCTCTCAGGTCACATCAGATAGTACTGACAGCTCCCTTTCTCTCTTTCTGTTGCCTTTTCTTTGTTTAGTTCTCTTATTACTGTTGGAAACCAATGGCAGATGGACAGTTAGCTCCAGGTCTTGGAATTAATGTAGATTCAACATTTCTAAAGATATTAAAGGAATAGTTTGGTATTTTAAGAAATTGACTTGTTTACTCTCTAACTGAGAGTTAAGTGAATTAGAAGATTGATACCACTGTCTGATACTAATGCCAGGAGATGGTTAGCTTGGTTTAGAGGTAAAGTGCTTAGTGACACAGGGTCTATGGTACTTACCACTGTGGAAAGTTTCTTAAGGAAAACCTTTTAGGATAAACTTCAGTCTTGTCATTGGTTGAAATTACAAGCTGCACATGGGTTAGATGAGTCAGATGTTGATGTGCTCAGCAAAACCATTCTTAAGCGCGGCATGCTGGTAGTTAAAGACCCCCAATGAGCAGTCCACCCCTCCTGAGGTTCCGGGAACATTGGGCATGAACATCATTTGTGGTTGTTACAATGAGCTTTTTAACCAATATGGCCCTGATTTGTTTGCCCTTCCAGCAGTACAGGATGCTCCCGAGCCATGGCAGCGAGCTCTCCAGTTGTGTCACCAGGCTGAAATCCAGTCCCCTAGTTCAAAGCCAGGCCTTGCTAATATTTGTGGTAGAAGACCGGTTCACATACCAGGTGGCACCATCAAAGTGGTAGCTGCCACTTGTTCCGCTCAGTTTGGGTCCACTGGTGCAGTCCTATTAGAGCTGTTGACCAATGACAGTTACCTACCTGAAGGGTTGTCAGTGTCTCCTACCTTTGTTTGTGTTGCTCTGGACACAGCCTACATACCGATTTTTAATGTTGGTGTTTCTGCAGTCATGCTTCCCTCATGCTGCTCACTCAGGCTCTTAACAAATACCCCAACAGTCAGGATGAGTCACTGTAACGGTTAACTCCCAAGCTGGGAAGGCTAACACAGTACAGGAGCAGATTAGAGCCCTTGATTTATCTGTTCTCCCAGAGGCAGTGCAAAGACAGGTTAGACCACTGCTTTTGAAACATGAGTCAGTATTGTCTGCTTTTGAGGGTGACTTTGGCTGTACCAGCCTTATCTCACATGACATTGCCCTACTCATATCTGTAAGGCTAAGGTATCATTGCATTTCTCCTTCCAACTATGATGTGGTTAAAGCCCACACACACCAGCTGCAAGAGACCCAGATTATAAGGGCGAGTAGTATCCAATACGCCTTCCCCATCGTCCTGGTTAGGAATAAAGACAGCAGTCTCCACCTGTGTGCTGATTACCGGCAGTTAAACCGCAAGACCAAGAAGGATGCCCCTCCTCTCCCCCGAAAAGAGGAGTCCTTGGCTCAAGGTCAAGCTGTAAAAGCTCCGTCTACAAAAAAGTTCAGCACCTGGGCCACTTTGTCTCAGAGGAAGGCGTTTCCACTGACCCAAGTAAGATCTCTACAGTTGCCAACTGGCCTCACTCCACTGACATCTCTGAACTCAGATCCATTTTAGGCTTCGCCATTTATTACAGCCGCTTTGTGGATGGGGTTTTAAAACTGGCTGCACCACTGCATTGTCTGGCGGTTGAAGACTCGGGAGTAAAGACTCGTAAAGGCCGATGCTGGGGTAGGCATGGTTGGAGAGCTGCGAGATGAGCTTCCAAGAGCTAAAGGCTGGGCTAGTAAGTACACCCATCTTGACCTTTGCTAAGTTCTCCCTCCCCTTCATCCTTGAGGTTGATGCCAGTCACAGCGGCTTGGGCGCAGTCCCGTCTCAGAAGCAGTATGGCAAAGGCAGGCCAGTCATCTATGCCAGTCGAAGCCGACACCATGCAGAGAAAAACTACAGCTCCATGAAATTAGAGCTCCTCGGCATGAAGTGGTGGGCAAGACTGAAAAGTTCAGGGAGCATTTGTGGGGCCATAAATGTCTGGTTTGGACTGACAAGAACCATTTAAGCCACTTAGATACTTTATGGTGGGTTGCTGGACTGTCTGTGTTTGATTACAGATCCGGTACCATCCAGGCCACACCAGCAAGAACGCAGATGCCTTGTCAAAGCAACCAATGCCAGGAGCCTCTCAAAATATGGACCAAACCCTACCAGGAACAGCCTTACGTGTAACCCTACAGCTAGCCACCAGAGAGGGTAAGCTTGAACATGGACAATCTGCTGTAATTGTTCTAATTGACCTCTGCTGGCCTGCAGGCACTTCAGCAAGCTGATCCGGTTATTGGTACCTTCCTTCACTATTGGCGTAAGCAGAGGATGCAAAACCAGGCTGAAAGAGAAGGGCTGGGCTGGTGCATGGGTTGATGTAACAGTAGGGTTGTGTTGTCCAGGCAGAGGGCTTCTTGTAACGCCATCTCTTCTGTCCAGACGCAGGGGAAGAAGTCCACCAACATCTTCTACCAGAGAGAAATCAAAACCATGAGTTTGCCAGGGATCTTGAGCTTGAGCTAGCCATTGATGCTGATGCTCAAGGTAAGTCCCAAACAACCCACTGCCAGCCAGCCTTCACTTTTTTTCCTTTAGTCATGACTATTTTCTTTCACACAAACATACTTTATGTTAGAAAGTGATCACTATTAAAGAGCAAATTCACCCTTTGCTAAGCCCCTGCCCCCTTGGTTACTGTTGCTAGGCCTGTCAAGCTTTTGCACCCGGCAAGTCAATATGTCGTTTTGAACTATATCAGTGAGAGATATTCCAAAGGAAATCACAGCAGATTTCTGGAACAATCATTTTGAAATATCAGAGAAGTAGACAGATAGGACTACAATATGCATTTGAGAGTTACATACAATATAATTTATTGGCGGAATATTGTGAATATTATGATATCTGCAAGCGTCAGACATCCCACATCTTGACAAGGACAAACATATACTGGAACAACAATGCCCCTGCCCAGTAGGGTAAGTCAACATATTGTTTTGTTTTTAAACTAAGTTAACGTTTAGATATGACTTTCATTAAATTATTTGTTTAAAGCGCACCAGGATATTGCTTGCACATCGTGGGCTTGATCCATACAGTGGATCTCATAAATTGATAATAATTAATATTCAACCATCTTTGTTTGCTATCATGGTAAGCTAGCTAACGTTATTAACCTGGAGCAAACAAAGGAGTCTTGGTTGATATTCGATGAGGGAGGTCTTCCACACTGTTTAATCCATATCTGACATCACTCCTCAGAAAATCGAAAAATATGACACTCTCCTCTAAACTTTGAGGATATCTGCCGGACTTGCAGTTTCTATACACATCACAGAAAGCTTGTCAGGCCTCCTGCGCCTAGTTATGGTTGCAAACGTAGGATTGGACAGTGGCCATTCACAAGATCACACACCTTCCAATTCAAACAAGAGCATATGCTACAGTTTAAATTTTCCCAGTGTAAACGTCTGCAATATTGCCCCATCATCACTTTCATCAGGTGATATGTCTTTACAGATTATTGGGACTGAAGAGAAGCCTATAGTCTCTGTCCAGCACTGCTGCAGCTCTGAAGAGATAAAAAAATGAAATACAGATTGAGGATAGAGTGGAAGAGTAATAAGGGGAATGAATGGCAAAGCAAAGCAAAGCAAAAATAACAACCAATTCTCATACAGCAGCAAATTAGCCTTGACAAAGACTGAGGGAGAGAAAGGGAGATACATGGGTTGAGAAATGAGAGGAAACATGAGGGTTGAACTGAGGTAATGTATAACGCCCTCCTGCTTAGTAGCCTATGTGGATCTGCGTTCCCTCATTAAAATATCTCCACGGGATGAACCTCGTCCTCAGCTTGGGGAGCAACTACAATCTCTTTAAAGTCTCGATGTCAGCGTCAAATTAGATTAATAATGGGTGTGAATGCACGCACGGGTGTGTGTTTTTGCAGCTGTATACGTGAGTGAAAATGTGTCTGTATATGAGAGAGTGAGAGACAGAGAATGGGAAAGCATAGAGAGAGAGAGGGTTACTCAAGGTAGCTCCTGTTGTGACAGATAAGCTGTTCCAGCTATTCAGGGAGTTACTTCTAGGATGAAATTGGAGCAATATTGAATTTGGAACGTCTGTGCAGCTGAAATGCTGACAAGACACTTGAAAGAGACAATTTTCTTCACTTAAGCATTTTATGATATCAGTGTAATTGATCATTGTGTGAATGTAGAACAACAACGGCTAATACATTTTTATAACTAATGACTTTCAAAATACTATTATCAACTTAGTGATGCTTCACAGAAACAAATCCATTTTGGCTGGTGTTTATCCTCCTTCAACATGAAACTTTTACTTTTTGCATTAATACAAGCTATTCCAGTCCAATGGACAGTTTGACCTCAGTTTGTCTCACTGTCCAAAAAGGAGCTCTGGAGCAGCTCTAGAGCATTCAAACCAAAGTCCATTCAAAAACCACTTTTAAACATTTACAACTTCAGACTTGACATACATTTGTGGTGGAATAACCGATTATGGACCTATTAACAGAAGATTTTAGTGAGTTTCTCACATTATAATGAGCAATTATCTCTGCAGGTATAAATGGTATTACTGTAAGTCATCAATAAATGGGTTACTCCACAGTAATTATCAGGTTCTCTTAAAAAAAGTATGAATAAATGGATTTGGTTCAGATGCTCTGCCGCCTTTTTACAGAAGGAAATGATTTAACTAGTAGAGGGATCTTAATTATAGTGTCACGGTTGGTAATACAGAAAACAGGAACTGGACCCAAATGCAGACAGTAGAGGAGGCAGCAGAATGATTACAGTGATTTTTAAAGGAAAGGCTTACAGAGTCCAAATCAGGGGTGCAAATATACAGTATTTGTACTGGGGCCTGTGGAGTGGGGATGCCCATAGAGAGAGCGGGCTCTTTGAGTGCTTCAATTTGCCACCTTCGAAATAAGCCTGTGTTCAAAGAAGAACTCACATTTGCCATTTGCTATATATGCCCTCAGAAAATCCCATCTCCATCATGTCTTTTTTTTTTTATCAATCTATAACAAAATTATGCTTATCTACATAAACTATAAAAACTATAAAAACAATTTTTTGTCATATACAGATATGCAATGATGATTGCTGGGTAATATGTATGTCAATGTTGTCCAATGTCAAGCCTCTATTAGATCATGTGACGAGCGTAGGCGCAGTTAAACTTTAAGATTCTAGAGGGAATGTAAAGTGTACAACTTAGAGCGGCGTGCTTTGAAAGTAAATTATTATAATATTATGATTATCATAAATTATTAGTTCTGTGTTATTATAAAAAATATATAGATAATATTTAAAGGGACTGTTTGTAACTTTCAGAAATGCTTGTTAACAGCGACACCTGTGGCCGTTAAGTCAATGAAAGTCAGCGTCGGGCTCGCACTTGTGCTCGCTCTAAATAGACATGAACGAGCATCGCTCAAAACAGTGAGGCGACACACGTCAGCTAAAACCACAATATCACTCTATATTTCACCTGCTTGGCAGTAATGTTAGCTGACCAGACGAAGGGCTCTCCATGAATCAATGCTGATCCTAGTGTTGGCTTTTCCTGCTTCAGCCCCGCTGCTTCAGCCTCGGGGGCTGAAGCAGCGGGACTAAAGCAGGAAGAGAAACGGTATCATCTCCGACCGGGTGCCGGTGTCTCCCTCTGGCACCCGGTCAGAGACGATAACGTAACTCGTTGCGGAGCCCCGTCACTTCACAAGACACGGAAAACCTCTGTTGGTCTGGAGGAGCTGCAGCATTTATTTCTGCACAAACGTCCACTGTACATTTACTAGATATTCTCAGAGCTACAAAGTCTCCTGCAGTGTGTAGTGTGCGCGCATGCACGTGTAGAGGTGGACCGAGACAGCGAGAACGCGTGCGGTGTGTGAGTGAAGGCAGGCAGGCAGAGGAGCAGAGACTCCGGCCACACGCAAGCGCGCATGGGATCCCGACCCGTTAGATATACGTGTAAGAAGTTACAAACAGTCCCTTTAAATCCCTACATGCACTTTTGGCTATTAGGGGGTTCAGTGAACGCTACATTCTGCTCACAATCCCACAATGCAATGTGCTACATTTTAGATGTGAAAATCACATTTGCGCAACTCTACAGCTGTCAGTGGTGATGCAAAATGATGATGATTAGTAAGTCAGAAATCACAATTTACAGCTTATTGACTAATGAGTGTTATATAGGGAGTAGTGAATGAGTGAATCAGGGAGAGATTTCAGATACAAACCAAGAAATAGTTTTAGCACGAAAGTCCCTGTAATACCACACTTGTTACATTTCTGTTTTTACATTTATTTTGATGTACAAATTAAACAAACAAACAAACAAACAAGATGCAACCTGTTAATTAGTGAGCTGAGCTTCTGGTGGGCAATTGTTTATACATTGGACAGAGCCAGGCTTGCTGTTTGTCCCTGCTTTCAGTCTTTATGCTACGCTAAGCTAAGTGCCTCCTGGCTCCAGCTCCATATTAAGTGCTCCGATATGAGAGAGTTCTTCCTTGAGATAGTTTGGGGGATTCAACTCGGCGGGTCAGGGACGGCTGCTCGGTGTCTCCTTGACACTGGCTGGCCCTCACCGGGCACATTTATTCCGTGGCGGTGCGCCATGACTGGCTCTAGGTCGGCTTAGAAAGGCCCAGGGTGAAGGTGGCTTTACAGCACCTCTTGCCTGGACCATGCTGCTTCCTGGAGCCCTCTGCTCCCGTCTCCTGTTTCCCGTCTCAGCAACCCACGCGACCCGTCTTAAAACACGGACCCTGTCTCATTTACCATGCTTTGTAGGTGTGACTCTTTTTGCTCGTAACCATTCGTGCACAACCAATGTGTTTATGATTAAATTGTTTACAAGAGCACAACGTTTTTCATAGATCTCGCCTCTTAATTTTGCTCTTATAGTGCACCAGATTGATGCATTTAACTTAGCTTCCAAATTTAGCTTCCCTATACCGTCCTCGCGCCGCCTATGCCCATAAACAATCTAAAACAGACAAATTAAAAGCTAATTTTGGTCCTAAATTATTACACCTGTGTGTGACTGGCTCGGACCTCTCGGGGCATTGTGTGTGTGTGTGTGTGTTTGAAGGGTTGCGTGCTGCCAACACTTCTTCCTACGTCTGGCCAAGGACAACACTGGCATGGTAGCAAAATGGCCATAGCGAGCGCCTGGCAGCAGCATCTGAGGAGAGAACGCCAAGCTGAGGCAGCAGGAATCAAGTCTATGCAAAAAAAGGTCACACCCTCACCTCTGCCCTACAATCCACAACACGGCACTGACAAAAGAGCATCTCAGTCGAGTAGCCGTTAACACACCAGCGCATCCATCAAGGTACCTCTACAGCAACTGGTGATATCTAATGACACCGAATTGCTGCTCATATCATAGTCCGATCTTTCAAGGAAAATAAATGCGGTGATAGAAGCATCTGCTAAAGACAGCTACTTGTAAATTAGGAGAAGCAGAGGTCCCAGACTGCTGGCTTTGGCCTCTCACTGAGCTCTGGCACCAATACCAAATCATATCGCAGACATTTAGCATTATTCAAATTGAGGCACTGAAATCCTTCCTGTATGTTATAATGACATTTGTACATTTCTTCTGGCTGCACCGTGACTATTTAACTGTTTTCTAGGAAAAAGAAGCACTGATAGATATTATTTGTCAAGTCCAGTTTTTCCACCATTCATCACAGGGCTGGGGTAATTGTGGAGGTTACAGCCTATGGAACATTCCACCGAGGGAGGAATGATGGGGGTGGACAGATTCAGTATCTCTCCTGTGCTGGACAGAGCCTTTCGAACTGTCCCCCATTAAAGCATGTGTTCTGATGAGTGATTCAGTGTGTCTATATTGGGCAGGAACTCAAAACAGTGACATGAAAACGCAGTTGGCAGCAGCTTCACAAATCCCACATCAGGCCCAGGGAAACCATAATCACCACTTTCGTTTTTCAGCCTTGTTTATTTCGGAGGCTGGGGTTACAATTAAGACCATTTGCCTTGCAATTACTGTGTTAAAAATAATAAAACAATTTCAGCCTACCTAAAATACCTGCATTTTGTGTAATGATTCAGGGCGTGCAAATTGAAATTGCAATGTTTGGACATTGTCAGGGAGCTGCGCGAAGCTGCCAGAGTGATAGAACTATGTTTATCTGGATGTTTGTCTACTTCTGGATTGCTAGCACTTTGTCAGAATGCAGCCAAACCCTGTTCACAATTTCTGCCTGACCTTCACCGGATAATTTTAGCTGTGTGGATGTATAATGTCATGATTTACTGCAAGGATTAGTTTTTCAACAGCCACAACGTAACTGAGAAACGTCTCCCGAGGGCCAGTAAGTAAATTCCCCTGTCAGTATCTCTCCCTCCCCTCCGCCCACAAGCTCCCCACCACACCACTTACCCTAATTTTCCCAATAAAGTCACACAGCACAGCCGATCTCTGCCCTCAGGCCAGCCTCTAGCCAGGGGCGTACACAACGCTCTGAGGGGCAGCTTGTTTCAAAGAAATACTCACGGCCCCCTCACACACACAAACACACACCTCTCCACTGCAATATCACATGTATGTATAAAGAGAACTGGATACAGCGTTGTAGGCGGGCTCCCGTTCATTCCTATGAGAGTTGCTCAGTGGCACATGAAGCCAAAATGGCTCGACTGCCAAGTGATAAAGTACCCGGATCTTCCGGCGATTTTCCGCATCCATTGATCCATTGAGTAGGGTTTCCTTTAACCCCGCCTCCCAGCCCTCGCGCCAGCCGTGTTCTGGGTCTCATTCACATGAATGGAGGAAGGGAAATAACTCTGGACCTTTAGGACCTAATGATATAAATAAGGGCTATTCAAGTGTTCATACTGGGAAGTTGATTTACTTAAAAAATACATCATTTCCAGACATCTCTTTCCCTATGTAAGTCTATGGGAAAAAGTATTTTTGGGCCCAATGGCATCACGTGACGAACACAGAAGTTGTAGTACCGCAGTTTGGCCACTACAAAAAGCCTGGTGCTCTTCCTGGAGCTTACAATATCCCCCCTCCTCAACCTGGAGACCCCAGGAACAGGAATTGCAGGTCACATGACGCTGGCCCAAAAATA
Source organism: Sebastes umbrosus (assembly GCF_015220745.1). Lineage (NCBI taxonomy): Eukaryota > Metazoa > Chordata > Actinopteri > Perciformes > Sebastidae > Sebastes > Sebastes umbrosus. The sequence goes on from NC_051277.1 coordinate 23,504,468, forward strand.
CTATTTTCTCATACACAATCATTGCAATAAAAGAGGAGAAGAAAAATCTGCTTTGCAAATAATTTATGAAGAAGGAAATGCACTCAATATGTAAATGCCTTAAAGAAGCATTCATTATTATTTTTTCAACAATATGGGGCAGCACAACAAGAGCTGAGTACGACATTCACATATTTTCCACTTATGAAGTTGGTGAATGTGTTAGCAAAAGGTTTCTTATTTACATATTTACACATCCAGCAGACACAGAGCAACATCATTTGGAGTCATGATTCTGGCCACCTGACTAACACAAGTCTAATATTCACTCTCCTTTTCGCTCTGTCTTTGGTCTTTGCCATAGACTGTATGTAAGAAGTGGACGTAGTCACCGTGACGTCACCCATTGGTTTGTGGACTGCCGTTTTGAAGCCTCAAGTTCGGCATTTTGGCCATCTTAGTTTTTGCAACCAGAAGTGACACGAGGGGCGCCAAGAACACCCGAACGCTAAATAAGAATTTTTTTCAAAATGTTGCAATTAAGTTTCATGAACTGAAAACACACTGTGATAGGGTTAAAGTTGTAAGATGAAAACACGGACAACGCAGTGGTAGCGACCTGTCAATCACAAGGTAGCCACGCCCTAAAGCATCCCCTGCTTTATGGTCTATTTGACTCTAAATGGGACCATAATTTACTAATGAACATTGTGCTGTATTGAAGAAGACTTGAAACTAGCGATTGAGACCATGAACTCATGTTTACAATATTTACTGAGGTAATTAATGTAGTGAGAAGTAGGTTCATTTTTCTCAAAGACTTCTATACAATCAGAATTATTTTTGCAACCAGAGGAGTCGCCCCCCTGCTGGCTATTAGAAAAAATGAAAGTTTAAAGCACTTCTGCATTGGCTTCACTTCTCAGACCCCGAGGTTACCCACTGGTCTGTAGTCTCTCCTGAGGGTCATATTTGTCTCTTAAGCTGCTAAATGCTCCGCTATGTTCACCTCAGCTGGTTATTATCTTTGTCTGTCAGCCGTTTGGCGCTGGGCAGATACTGTACAGTGTTATTAGAGCATTTTCACAGAAATAAATCTGCCTGCTGCTGAGACAGAAAACATGAGTTGATGAGTGTTGAGACTGACTCAAAACAGTAAAGTTGTGGGCCATTAAACCAAAACAACAAACTAAAAGACACTAAAACTGCAGATTCACTACAAGCCAACTATAACTGCTGAGTAAATTATGATAAATTGCACTATGTTCATTTGTGCACAAAGATGTTTATCATGTTATTCATACAAATCTTTGTAACATTACTTTATTTCCATGCTTTCCTACAGTCGCAGCACTTTTATCTCCCAACTACCCCTTAATATTACACTCACGCATCTAACCAAACTATCATTCAACCTTTCCCCCACAACATTCCTTCCCTACGGCCCTCTGTTATCTGTTTAAGGCCTAAATCTGTCCACTCTTGTAACACTTGTAAGACGTTTGGCACTGACGAGCACCACAGGCGTGTGTTCGACAGAGCGGCCCGGATATGGATGTACGCGTTGCATGTTTTTGATCCAGTTGTTGTGGAATCTTCAGACTGTGACACATGTGCTGTTAAGATGAGAACTTGCGAGCCCATAAAAGTTGTGCGTCATATCCCACGCAATGCAGGCCGTATAGGCACGAGGTCTGGTTGTGCCGTGCGGGAGAGAGCTCGCGGTGCACGGAAAGCTCATGTCTCACACCAAGCTCTGTGCTGCAGGCCCACATGCACTAATTAGACCTGATATACAGCCCGATGTGCGCTGATTGAAAGCAGGCTCATCTAACTCAGGACAGGGTCCTGTTGCACTGCTGTGGAACGCCGGAGGGTGTCATTTTGTTTCCAGGCGCTTGTCTAAGGTCAGTTTCACGGTCTCCCAGACAAATTTCTTTGGTAGTGATTTAGAGAGGGTAAACTGATGCGGATCTATGTGTATTATGCACCAACTTATGGCGTAAAAGGATGTGGCGGTTTGTGCTCTCGCAGGGCTCTGCAGCTCACAACCAGCTGTCCATGTGGCGACAGCTTCAGCTTCACACAGAAATGAGCGGCATGCACCAGGCAGCACAGGCCGCGGCACCGTGCCAATCATGCCAGGCACTCCCTCGGTGCCTCTTGCAGCATGCACCATGTGTTGGACGTGCTAGGCTATAGTGTCTTGCTTGAGGAATGATAACAGAGAAACACTATAAGCCTTGAACTCTGTGTCTCTCTGTCTTTCGTGGATTCGGCATACAATTTTTATCTAACCCAAGCGATGAACAGTCTGATATACCTGCTTTTTTCCAGGCTTCACTCTTCACTATCCTCTCTGCCACTCTCTCTCATAAAATGTATCAGCGGGGAGGTATTGAGATGGTAGGACAATTCCCCCAAAAGCTGTTTTCACTGGAACTGCAATCAAACATCTGGAAGACTCAGCCATCCACAATCAGGCTTTTCGTCAAAGCTTTACTATTTTCTGTTGAGACAGTTTTTGTAGGCATTCATTGCTGTCGAGCAGATTCTCTGTTTATAGGCGTGGATTCTAGTAGAAATGTTATATAAGGTTGGATGCAAGGCTCACAGGACTATCCAACGGATCTGCTTGGAGAACGCTCTCCAGCAGTCTCACTTCAATTATATATATAAAAAAGAAAACGCTGGGACAGTGTTGGCAGCTCAGACCTAAAGCACGAAGATAACAGCCATCCTTGTGATTTTACAGCTGGCTTGCAATTACAGAGTAATTATAGATTAAGAAAACATGACTTGTGTGAATGAAATAATGGCAGGCCATTGACAAATACGCCTTCAGCAGCCCAACACCTGGTGAAAGACCAATTGTTAGGTTCAACAGCATGCCAGCTTGAAAAGAACACGGCGGGTACACTGGGTTCATTTTCCCAACGTTTGTCTTTGTAACGAACCAACATTTCTCTTTGGGATGAGGACGGAGCTTAAACAAATTGCGTTCCAATAACTTTCTCAATGAACCGGAGGTGATTTGACTTTCCTTCAACTCGCACACTATTAGTCAAAATATCACATTTCTATTTCTTCTGTGAGGACTGTAAGTACAATCACTGAGTGTCAAGCAGAGTGGTTGACTTGGCCGACGGTGGCCACAACTTAATAACAGGCTGTGGTTTTTAATTGCTAATCATGCACAATGCTGACACTGGCACAACAGATTCCCAAGCATACGTGGGTAGTAAATCTGTGCGATTACTATATATACAAGTGGGACAGCCAGTCACTCTGACAAATAGCACACAATGAATGTGTAGAAGAGTCCAAACTGCGTTCAAACTGCATGTGATTATCATAAAGTGGGCTTGTCTGTAAAGGGGGGACTTGTGGGTACCTATAGAACCCATTTTCATTCACATATCTTGAGGTCAGAGGTCAAGGGACCCCTTTGAGAAAAGCCATGCCAGTTTTTCCTCACCAAAATTTAGCGTAAGTTTGGAGCGCTATTTATTAGTTAGTTATGCATTAAGGAAATTAGTGCCGTTAAAACGAATTTGCGTTAACACGTTATTATTGCGTTAACTTTGACCGTCCTAGTTTTTACACTTAAATAATACAGATTAAATAAATGAGACATAATGTGTTGGACATTAGAGGCACTTTGTTACCTTTGGACAGAGCCATTTCAACTGTGCATTGCATTATAGGACAAGAGTGTCCAGTAGCACTGTCTAAATTTTGTGGTTTCAGCTGCATTTATCTTGTGATCTTTCATGCAGTCATATAGAAAAGCAGAATGCAACTGGGACACATCCCAGCCCGGTTCCAGCAGCCGCCATAAACGTCTCCACCACAAATTACATCTTCATCTCATTATCTCCGCACTTCAAAATGAAACGTTTTCTCTCTCTGTAGGATTTCATACAGGATGACATACGTACGAGCCAACTTAGAGACACAAGACTGGTGCCAGAATGTGCTGATTCAGCTATTCATCATCATACTGCGTTTGAAAAAGAGCAGGCTCTGTTACTGCGGGAGAGATGCATGATGGGGGGACGTCGGTTTTGTCCTGTGATTTATAACTACCAGTTTGGAACTTCTCACAGCGGCACTGATTCACTTATACAAGTCATTTCAGTAGCGTCAGCTGAAGCCAACAGTAATGATGAGCTGCAGTATGCCAACCACATGGCGGACGCTGCCTCCTCAGACCTCAGACTGTCTGCACAGAGATACACCTTGCTGTGTGAGTGGTTGGGAATACAGGAGGGTGCCAAAAAAGCATTCATCCGTTTTCATCCTTTAACCAAACTGACCTTCTTTTTCTCTTACTGCACGTGCACGGACAAATGTACACCCATGCCCCCCACGACGCGTACAGTATATGAATATGGACACGTGGCACGTTATGACTTTACCCCACAGGTGATGATGTTTGTGTTGTTTTACTTACTTCGTTCTCTCTCTCCATCCAACTCTCTTCTTCCCGTCTCTCTCCTCCTCCTCCTCCATCCCTTTTCTGTCTCCCACTTAAAGCTGCTTCTCCTCTCTGTTGACAGCTTTGCTTGGCTGAAAAAAAAAAGAAGCAGAATTACTGAGTAAAAGGGAAAAAGAGAGCAAATAACAGCTCTTAGAATGTTTGGATTGTGAAACCAGAACATTAGTACAAACCATAATGGCTGGCCCAGAGAGCCCAGCGCCTCTCCAGAACTTCACTCTCACAGGCAATGATGTAACGCCAGCCATTTCATATGAAGCATTCGCTTGTTGCACTCCTCGGAGTCTATTTATACCTTCTTCGTCTACTCAAAATAAAGCAGCCTATGTTAGGCTGATGCCCTTTAAATAGCCTGTTTGTTTAAGCTGAAGGAATACAACTTTACGGTGGCAATAGCTTACTATAATTCTGGAAAATTGTTTAATGTGTGCAAAGTACAAAAAGATGTGTCACAAAAAAGGATGAGAAGAAGAACCTCATAATGTCCGAGGCCTGTTAGTGATGATGTCCTGCGCTCAGATGTCCATAAATGACTGAACTCATGGACATTAAATACAAGTGACTCACTCAACTGGCAGGTACAACCTGCTGCGCTGATACTTTTACTACTACAAAGCAATGTGTGTGTGTGTGTGTGTGTGTGTGTGTGTGTGTGGCACGTGTGTTTGTGGTGCCAACCAGGCCTCAGTGTATACTACGCAGCAGAATAAACAACTCTGTCTGTGTTCGCAGTCTGTAATTAAAGCCGTATAAAAGTGCACACGCATGCAGTAACAGCACACGTCATGGCCCTCGGCGGCGGCTCTGTTTGCCTCAGCCCTCAGCATGGGCTTCACAACAGCTGACCCAAACCACCTATGGCTAACTCCTCCGCATAGACGTATATGAAACATAAAAACGTAGCATAAAAAAAAAGGCGTGGGCCGCTCGGCTGGCTTGGACGAAGCTGAATGTGCAGCATACACAGTAAATGCTGTGTAATAACATCCCGCTGCTGCTCCTCACAAACCGCCCTTCTTCGTCAAAGCTGGATTCACAGATTGGCTGCAGGGAGAGATTTGGTTGTATTGGCTTATTCCAATCAGACCTCCCAATGGCTCCACCGCCACCAGCTCAGCCATAAAAATAACCTAGACATGAGAAAAGAACCGCATCATGCTGAATCTTGCCAACGTTTGCCTTAAAACGTAGACACACTCCAGTGGCCCATAATCTGCCGTGAGGTGAGCTCATAGGGGAGTCAGCCTCGAGACCTCCCAGCTCAAAACATGACAGCTACCTGTGCTTGATTCTGATGGGCATTTAAAATGAATTCTAGGACCAACGCATGAAATTTTCCTCCAAAAAAACATGACATTTTGTTGGTATTTAAGAGTAAATCATTGCTCTGTGCTCTGCAAGCCTGCTATACATCCAGATCTATACACACTGAGCAGAATGTGTAACATAAACTGTTCACGCTGTGAGTTGTTTACACTATGTGTTACCACGAGTGGAAGAATGTAAATGCTGACATAAGGCTCGTATGTGTGTCAAATAGTGTGCAACTGTGCATGTAGGCACATGAACATGCTTGTGTGTTTGGTGTGTCTGTGTGTACATGCTCACTCTCCATTATAGTTTCTGACCAGATTTTGCCCTCTGGTGGTGCAACCTAGGCAGCACTGTTTTTGCGTCACCCCCTCGACAAGTGAAAAGCATCACTAACAGCTGCAGATGAACGATAAGTTTTCTCTGTTTAAAGCTGCAGTGGGTGGAATTGGAGCAAATATGATTAGAAAAAGTTATTTTTATAAAACGGTCACTATATCCTGACAGTAGTGCATGAGACAGGTAATCTGGAAAAAATCATGTGCCTCTGTGTCCTACGGTGCTCCTAACGGCATCTGCAAGATTTCACAGATCGGAGGAAAACAACCAATCAGAGCAGAGCGGGAGCCTGCCGTCTCTGAGCAGCTGTCAATCACTCGCAAACTCCGATCAAACTAGGCAGCGCTGATCAAATATGAATCAATATTCTGTTACTGTAATGTCTATTTCTCGCCTTAATTGTTTACAGAAACATCTTGTAGTGTATGGTCTAGCTGTAAAATGGGAAAGTTTGTGACCTGGCAGGCATGTTGAGATCAGTTGAGGAAATGCCAAGCACCGCCCACCAGCCGGAGCAAGCTTTCTCATTTGACGGCAGAAGAAGAAGTCTAGTTTTCTCTCAGAACACTTGAATTACAATATGCTGAAAGGTTATTATGGGATTTTTGCCGAATGATGCTAAAAACATTCTGCCTACTGCAGGTTTAAATTAAGAATATGCTCCAAATGAAAAAAAAAAGTGCACCTTTTTTAGCTTTAATTGGGGGATTTCGTAGAAATATTTTACAAAAAGCTGCAGGTAAGTAGCTTGATGAACATCTGCTGCAACCAAGCGTTAAATGGAGGGTTGTTGAGAGAACTGAGTAAATGAATAGCTCTACACTTAGTTGTGTGTACTCATGCATATATGTACGTCCGCGTGTGTGCGTCAGTCACCAAACAGATCCCCTTTGGAGCCAGTGATGGTCCAGAAGTCCCACGCATTTCCCATGCTCACTCACACCAAGCAGTGAGTTCCACCACGCTCTCTCCCTCTCTCGTTTTCACCCTGTCATGTCCTCTTCCCCTCTCCTTTTCATTCTCTCGCTCTCGTCGCCACCGCTGCCATCATCACCATCATCACCCCACTTTGTTTGCAACTGATTTTCAGCCTGACCTCATCTCTGGAGGAGGATAATTACCAAATGGGGACACCGTGTTTTAACAGTGATTTTGAGGTCAACGACACGCTCACGTTTGCAAGTCTTTTATGCTCTCGGCTGTGAAACTTGCCAATGTTCCTGAACCCCCCTCCTACCTCACCCCTCTTCTCTGACCCCCCATGCATACATCAGTCCATAGTGAGATTGCTTTAGGAGTAATCACTGTAATTCCTCACTGTCTGAAGAGTTGGCAGGGCACCCTCTGTGTGCTGCGTCTTGGAACATTGTGTCCATGCAGTGCTAGATGTTAAAGAGTGGTGATTGCGGAGAATGTGGCATGGTTTTGCAGAATGCCAGCCTATTAAGTTCAGCCATGCCAAAGCTATATTTGTGTTCCAAATGCTCTGCTGAATTGCAAAGTCGAATGTACTGTACATTTATTTTTTCACATGAAAACACAAGAACTGGCTTCACTTTGCGAAGAAAACTAATTTTAAAAACTACATCTTGCCCTCATAATCATTTTATTTGTGTGTGTATGCAGTCTGAGCGGCTGCTAAATGGACACATGCGGGTTTCATTAGTGTGACCTGGTTAGGGGACGACGTTGAGCAGGTGGTCAGCGGTAGATAGGGTAGAGAAATGGGGGACCCTGAGCGAGTAGAACTAACAGGAGCTGCGCTGGTATTCCACTCACCTTGAGCATGTAAAACACTATCCTTGTGGAAGCAGCATGGGGCTTTGGGGGAAGGGGTTGAGCTTTTCTTCCCTGCCTGGACATGGATCACGTAACTGGGCCAGCATGGGACCGACTGCCTCAGCTGTGAAGGTAAAGCACAAGAACATTCAGATCAGTGTAAGCTTGGTGTTACATCTGAATAAACCCCCCAAAAAAGACAGATTTTTCATCACTGAGAATCAACAAGGAGAAGTGACGAAAAATCAAGATGCCCCTCATAGTTACCGTCCCATTTTAGTGCCGTTTTAATTAAATCAGACACGCGCAGGAATCCACACCCATCATCACTACCCTATTCATTCCGCAGTAACACCCATCGCTGCCCCTAAGTGTCAGTTTGAAGGAGCAGCATTCAGGGAATGTAACTCATGTCGTACGTGCCTCGAGGTTGCCACAGAAATGAAGCACATAGGTGTAAAGAAATGCCAGTCAAGCCTCTCCGTGGCTCCTTCAGCCCGGCTCCTGGCAGAGCGCTGGCGAAGGCCCGGGGCCCAGGAATGCTGTGCCCATCTGTCAACACGGAGCTGCCTTCCCTGGCAGATGCCACAGAGAGGATTTTTGTAACCTGGCCCTGGGTGGATTTCATAACCTGGCCTGGCAGGATAGCAGAGAACATCAGGGCTGCATGAAGACTATGTGCTAGCATAGGTGTGTGTATCCTGTGAAGCTTTCTCTCAACAAAGGATGCTAAAAAGTTTACTTCAGCAGAATTTATTGAGCCATCATCTAACAAATATCTCATCTCTCTGTCCTACCCTCTCCTCCTTCACCTTCTCCTCCCCCTCTCGTATCTCTTCCCACCTCTCATGCTCCGCTCCCTTAACGCTGATACTTATAATGAATGGTGTTCTCTATGTGGGGCCTGAATGTGTGTGGTGGAGCCAAGGGAGCACCACCTGAGTGATGATTCTGTCTGCCCAAGTCTCTCTCTACCTCCCTCTCTCTCTCTCTCTCTCTCTCTCTCTCTCTCTCACACACACACACACACACACACACGCCTGACCTGCTGGGAACACAGGGTCTTGCTGTATCAGGCCTCTGTGGCAGGGGCAATTAGAAAGGTCCAGACGGAGCACAAGCTCTCTTCTCATACTGTCCCCATTAGAGAGGGAGAGACAGGCAGTGAGGAAAGACAGGGAGAGGATGCACATTAACACACTGTCTCTCGCTCTCACACACACACACTCACACACACAGTGGCCGCACAGTCACCTTAAGCAGCCCTGCGCTTGCTAGGGTGACTTGGTGGCTCAGCTCGGCGTTATAATTAGCCCTTTATAAAAAATAATATCCTCAGCTTTGTTTTAACCTGCTCAACAGACTTCTTAGTGAGGAAGAAGGTCGTCTTACCTAATTCGAATGTTATCAGCTATAAGCACCATAGATGTGGGTTATTAGGGGCCCACTATGTTGTAAAAGTGAAAGTGAAACTTAAAAGCAACACGTTCTACCATGTTGTAAAATTAAATGAAACGTCACGTTTTGAACACAAACAAAAAGGTTTCTTTAGATTTAGACAACAAAACTACACTTTCTTTAGGTTTAGACAATAAAACTTCAACTTCTTTCGGTTTAGGTAACAAAACTACAATCTCTCTAGGTTTAGGCAACAGACAAAAAATGTTCGGTATAGGCAAAAGAAACAGGTTTAGGCAATAAAACTACAACTTCTTTAGGTTTAGGCAAAAAAACAGGTTAAGGCAACAAAACTACAACTTCACTTCTTTAGGTTTAGGCAAAAAACAGTTAGGTTTACGCAATAAAACTACAACTTCTTTAGGTTTAGATAATAAAACTACAACTTCATTAGGTTTAGGCATCAAAACTATAACTTCACTTCTTAGGTTTTGGCAAAAAAAACACTTAAGTTTAGCGAAAAACATTGTGTTTTGGGTTAAAATAACTATGAACACAAAGAGAACTACACATTGTTGGTTTCACACAGGATGCAACCTCCAGACTCCTGGGTGAAAACCCTGTATTTGTGTCCCATCCATCGTCCTTGTCCTCCAGCCCCTAATGGACTATCACACTGTCTATACTACAGCACCTGACTTCCGCTTCTGGCCCTGTCATAATTACGACGGTCGCTAGAGGTCGCTGTTGTGTTCTTTTATAACTTCTTTCGGTGATCTACCATGTGAATGGATGATAAAAACCTACTAGTGGGTGTAGTGGGCCCCTACTGACTCACATTTATGGGGCTTATAGCAACTGATAACACCTATTTAATAGCCTGACAACAGTCTAATCAGCTTGTCGTCATGTTGGTGTCCCTGAGCTCCACTGTCAAATACTGAGAATAATGGGCTGCAGTTGGGTGAAGCAGTGTCCGCTCTCAGTGCCAAGACAAGGACACCATGATCGATGCTCTAAATCCTGCAGAACTAGCCACACAATTAGAGGCGATGAAAATGGATTCAGAGTCGTTGAATGATGTGTTTATGTGTGAATGTCTGTGCCACCAGAGTTTTTGCACAGGAAGCACGATGCCAATGACTTGGTGGCGTATATGGCGGCAATATATGTACGTCACAGCAGACAGTGTGTGCGCTTGTGTGTGTGTGTGTGTGTGTGTGTCAGGACACAGGGCTCATCCTTGACCAGAGACGTGCACGGAGACCAGCGCTCTTTCCACGCCACCTTTGTCTCCACATGAATTATCCATCGGGCCAAGTGTGGTAATCAAGCTACCCGAGGCAAGCCTTATTACAATGTTGGTCATTTAGCCTATTAGCAATGCCCTTACCTCATTTCTTGGTCAACTCCAATTGCATGGAAAATAGAGCAGTCAGCATGTTAAATGGGCTCAGGGAAGGTTGGGCGAGTTAAGGGCCATAAAGCGACAGCAGCTGATACAGCACATGCAGGCTCGCGGGGAGACGCTGTAAACCTCAGGGCACATAGTCGGTCCTGGGTCACGGGACAACTCTGGTATGGTGAGCTCATGATCATGAAAACTAATATTTAAAGAGGGAACGAGTAAAGACACGGAGCTATACTGTATATTTACAAATAGGCTGAGCATTAGGGAAAATTACATAGTTCCTAATGCACCAGACGAGTATAATTTGGAGTTGGAAAACTTCAAATGAGCAGATCAGATAAACACTTTTAGGAAACAATGAGTAGGTCGCTCTCACCTGCTGTGAAAGCAGGGGGAACGTTGCAGGAATTTTCCATTGCCATCTGGAGTTGTAAATGGGAAAAACGTGTTTTCTGCAATCTGAACATTATGCAATGATGTGATAAAATATTCAGTGACGGTTCTTTTATTCAAAAAGACAAGATGAGTTTGAGGTATTACTGTGGGAGAGTTAGTAAACTTCTGTGTGTTGCTGCCCTATTCTGGCCACTTGGTGTACTACAATCTAACAACCAAAGCCATATGTGCAGTAGATCACACTGCACTTGATAAGAAAAGTAAAGTGGAGACTATACTGGTGAAGATCCCAAAAATACCAACGGCACTAAAGAGATATTTTTTTCTCAGAGGAGCAATCATTTCTAGCTACAGTTCTTCAGTGCAACGGTCTAAAATGTACAGCAGTATACAAATATAGTGAAATGTAACGGCAACCTGTTGAGCTGAACTTTGCGCATGCTGTGCAAGCTAAAATACTAAATTATATATACAATTTAATTTTGACAATGGATTAGTTGCATGACGTCTTCTTTGGCTCTCAAGGGAGTTTTCTAAAGTCTGACGAAATAACCCAGGTGATGTCATCGGGGTAATCTCGGGTTGGTCTCGAGGCTTCAGTGGGTGCTTCTCCTTTAAATGGATGGACGGCATTTATACAGCCCTTTTCTACCTTAACGGACAAAGCAATTTACAATTCACACACACTCAGTGTCTCGCTCAAGGGCACTTCGACAAGCAGACAGGAGGAGCCGCCAAACTTGTGGGCTTAAAGGAACAGTTCGGAGGATCTATTTGCAGAAATGGAATATAATATTCATAACTATGATTTCATTAGTGTATAATGAGCCTTCATTTCTACATAGGGAGCGGGTCCTCTTCACAGAGTCTGCCATGTTTCTACAGTAGCCCAGAACAGACAAACCAAACAATGGCTCAAGAGAGAGCCTTCTCTGACACGCTTGTGAAACTGCATAATGTGAGCATCAGAGTGCAAAACCGCGGTACCGCCAGCCGCTGTCTGACTTCCATTGCTCCTGAAGTAGTGTTATTATAGTCAGGATGGCCTCTGAGCGAAGTGAACGGTGTTATGGTTTTGCACTTTTGGCTCACGTTACCACAGTCTTAGAAAGGGAGGGGTGAGCGGAGGGGTGCTCGGTTGGTTGCAATCTGCAACCACACCACCAGATGACACCAAATCCTACACACTGCACCTTTTATGGCTTGAGGCTTCTTTTGAGGAAATCCTTTATCAGACAGATAAACCTCAGGTGTCTATAACTCCAATTTTTTTTATTCAGATTCAGCATCCATATACTGTCCGTTCACGTATCCTCATACTATGATTTGTATGATGTCTTAAAGTTATTCCTCATATTTGGTGTTTTCCTATGAATATCCAGCATGTGACACACGTGTGAATTTCCACTCCAGTCTTTTCAAAATAAACTTCCATCTTCAAAAGAAACAACTTAGTTAGGTTTAGGAAAAGATCATGGTTTGGGTTAAAATATCTCCGGAGGTGGCATAACTTAAGTACAGAAGTTACGTGACAAATAAATCAACATTGACTTCTTGTTTCACACAGGGCACGAACAGCGGTCTCCTGGGCGAAAGTCGGGTGTTTTGTTTTTTTTAACCCACCCATCCACCCTGACCTTATCCCTATGCGGCGTTTGTTGGTCTTTATACTTCTTGGTTCACAACTACGTAGATTATATACAAATTCATTTTGTGTGATATATACAAATTACAGTGCATTACTTTTCGAAGGTATAGCTACGAACGGTGTATGAGAACAGCCTGTCTAGTGAAGGACGAGGACAGTGAAGGCAGGGAAAGTCTGATAAAACATGCTACTGAGTTGAGTTATAGGAAATGTAGCATGCAGTGGTTTTGAAGCTTGACTCATACAAAGTACTAAAATTCAGGACATCTCAGCCACTGCTGCTTGGACTTTAAGTACAAAACCAAATCAACAGAGTACCCCTTCTTTAAAATTCTGGTTTCATATCCAGTTTGCATATGTCAACAGGGCACAACCTGTCCCTTAAAATCCATTCATCAGCTCATGAGCTACAATACAGCAGTATCTTACTACCGACATCAAACATCAGCTGTAGACAAAACTAAAGCAGCCGCAGAGTAAAAACCATCCTCTTCTGTCCCCAGTGGGATTCTAACATCACCTTGAACTCAGCACAAGACTGTGTGAAGCCTTGCCAAGCCTATGAACATGACCTGGGTAGTGCATGTCAGGCGGGAGGAGGCAGAGGATGGAGCGTACATGAAGGGTATGCTGCTCCCTCCATCACAGACAAGACAAACGATGCACGGACAGATGGCACTCGACATCGTTGCCATATTCCGTTAGTTTCCAGTTACAACAACCTGACTCCGGATCAGCAGATGCTTATGTCACGCAATAAATGATACTGACCACAGTAGGATCTTTGCCACAACAGGCTCTCCGATCACTCTTATAATAAAAAAAAACAAACACATTGTCATCATAAACAGCAAATGGACAGTGGATTGAGCCAAAGTTTGGGTGTGTTCTTGCAATGGCCACATGGTGGTGGTGTGACTCAGAAGGGAAGGGTGGAGAGGACACAAAGGTTTAACTCATCTTACCAGTAAACCATATCAGTCACATCTAAATCAGAGTCAGATCATGATATCTCCACCCCACTTACTAATATTATATGAAACATCCAGGGTGCGGCTGAGATGGAGACACGGCGTGAGAATGCAGTTGCCAAGGCCTGGCCTTGGACTGAAAGCAAACTGGACAGTATCAACCATTAACTTATACGTAAGGGAATAAGGAGGCGTACTGGGAAATATAATATTCAATGAACTCTTGAAAGAAAGATGGAACAACAGGTGGTGATATGAAAATACAACGTATCAGGCTGCAGGTCAGAGCTGTCTGATGTTATGATGTGACCATAAAGGGAATCAGCTAAAGGTGGTTTATGTTTAATTTGAAGGTATTTATGTTATGTTATGTAAGTTAACTTGTAATTTGTATTATTGTTAAGATCAGGCTGAAGCTGCTTGAATGACAGTGATGGTGTCAAAGTCTCCATTTTTACTGAAAAAAATGAAATAGGAGAGTTCTTTTTTATTGTTTCATACTGTGCAGGAAAAAAACTGACTGATATTCTCAGTATTATGTAGTTTTTTAGTTGTTTACCAGATTCGCCATAGAAATGTATCAATCTCACATCAGACCATTCATTCAAAAAGAGGTAAATCCCACTATTTAATTCATTTAATTTCAAAATGTCATTATTTTTGGATAGGATATTCATATTATCTACTTTTTTAATGATTGCTAAATTTCAGCATAGTTTCTATTTGGACTCAGAAAATATTCAGTCTGGAGCATTGTATTGGTCCACAAGTTTTCATTAACAACTGTATATGTGAAATTGATGGATTTTTGTTGAATTGTTAGATTCTCCTTCTAATTTTCTCCTTTTGTTGGTGTTGTACATTGGTAATACTGTATGATTCAGTGTAACAATGTAACAGTGTTGTGTTAAGATTGGTATTCTTCTTTTTGTGTCCTTAAACTATATAAAAAAAAGTTTCCATATGACTGAAAATGTTAATGTCTTGAAAATATGACAAATCTGTTTTGCAAAATTGTCTTTTAAAACTTTCTACAGTAGCCTTTATGTGATAAATGTATATTATTGTCTCATCAGAAGGCAGCAGACAGACTCTTGATATATCCAATAGAACAGAGCACATCGCTGCCATTGGAGTTTAGAGTTTTTACAGATTTCAGCATCACAGATCTTGTAACTCTGTATGAACCGGGGTGTGTTGTAAGATCCTCAGACAGGCCCTTCTGGCTGTCCCCGGCTCCAGATTAAAGGCATCGGGAGTGGGCTTTTTGACTTTAGAAGAGCCCGTCTGGTCAGGAGATTTCAATGTGTGTCCTCATTTAAATAAAAAAAAAAAAAACTCACTTTGTCTTTCTTCATTTGTGAAGTAAACATTTTGTATTTGATTTAACTTTATTCTTAAGATTTATACATTCTTTTATTGGCATATGTATGAATATATAATTGTATTTGTATGTCTGTGTGTGTACTGTATGCAGTTAAACAGAGATGCAGTTAAATACTGAAAACACATATGTATATATGTGTGTTTATATATAGACTTATACACGTATATAATGTGTATCTGTTGTATATATACCGTATATGTATTGATGTGTTTATTTATGTGTGTATCCATCATTGCATAGTTACAGGCTTCTTTTCTAATGATTTTAATGTTTCGTTGTTATTTAAAGTTGGATTATCAGCCATGTGTTACTATTTGTAGGTCGTTTGTTTTTTCATTTAAGCTTCTCAACAGCGTATCAGGGGTTGAAAGTAACTACATGTACTCATGTGGGGAGTTTCTCCTTACCACTGTCGCCAAGTGCTTGCTCATGGTGGGAATTGTTGGGTCTTTGTAAATAATATTATAAAGAGCACGGTCTAGACCTGCTTTATATGAAAAGTGCCCTGAGATAACTTCTGTTATGATTTGGCGCTACATACTGTAAATAAAATTGGATTTAATGTATTTTACATTCCCTGAGACTTTCTACATTGACTCATTTAAGGGAAATGTTAGATTTTTCCCTCACCTCTGACAGATATAGTTAGTTACTTTACAATTTAAGATTACACTAGGGCTGCAACTAAGTGTTATTTTCATTATTGATTAATCTGTCAATTCTTTTCATGATTTATCAATTTGTTGTTTGGTCTATAAAATGTCAGATGTCAACTAATTGATTAATTGTTGCAGTTCTAGATTGCATAATAAAAAAGAATAGTATACCTCATAGAAGTAAAACCGTTTAAAGAAGCCAATCGTTCATTATGTAGTAACAATGGCCAGTTGAAGGACCTAAAACATTAACACATAGCTTATATACAGTAATAAATGCATCCACAGTTCAATACAAGGCCATTCTTCAGAATCAGAATGACAACTTAAATCATATAAAGTTTTGAAAAGCAAAGGGTTAATGTTCTCTTGTGGAGAAAGTGTAAAAATGTTTTCTATGTCATCCTAATGAGCCTGTTGCATCCCAATTAGTCTAATCACTAAACAGTTAATGGATCTAAATCACCAAAAGGCCTCTGGGACAGAGAGAGCGAGAGAGAGACAGTGAGAGAGACAGAGAGACAGAGACAGAGAGACAGAGACAGAGAGAGAGAGAGAGAGAGAGAGAGAGAGAGAGACAGTGAGAGAGACAGAGAGACAGAGACAGAGAGAGAGAGAGAGAGAGAGAGAGAGAGAGACAGTGAGAGAGACAGAGAGACAGAGACAGAGAGAGAGAGAGAGAGAGAGAGAGAGAGAGACAGAGAGACAGAGACAGAGAGACAGAGACAGAGAGACAGAGACAGAGAGAGAGAGAGAGAGAGAGAGAGAGAGAGAGAGAGAGAGAGACACCAGGAACGTTTTTAGTCAAGAGACAAAAAATCTTAATTTGGGTCACACGCACACGCACACTCGCGCACATGCACACGCGCGCTCATCGCTCCTCGCCTCAAAATACCCACACTGTTCGTGCAGCGGAAGTTTTTAAGCAACCTTATCTGCAGCTTTATCTGAGTTGGAGATGTGCTGCAGAGAGACAGGTCAAAGGGCTGCTGCAGGATGGAGCATTAGAGGGATATGAAACACATGCCAGACGACCTGTCATCTTCAATTTACACTTGACTGAATGGTTTACTGTCCAGGTACAACTGTTTAATGTGGTGCATGATTGATCAAACCCCACACGATTAATCCTTTGATTTGTTTTATTTCGTTGTTGTAACTATAATGTCAGAAAACAGAGAAACTTTACGCGCAAAAGCCAGTGGAGATCAATCATGAAAACATTTTCCCTCATGTCTTGTGCACCCCCCCCCCCCCCCCCCCCCCCCCCCCCCATCTCCTCTTCCACCCTTGAGTTTACTTTATTTCGCCAATTATTACAGCAAGAGCCAGTGTTGACTCTCACTGCGCCTGAGAGAGATTTTACAGCCATTCATCAGCTCTCGAGTCGCACAAATAGTCTTTAAAACTATAAACACCCTCGCTGGTCTGGAGACAGGGGGACCCATTTAGCCCGTGGCTGCAGTGCTAAACGCTGCAGATAAAACAAACGATAATACTGTCTGTCTCCTGTGACCGTCTCCACAGGCATTAATAGCAGGTTTAGTGCCAACCAAGCAGGGGGTGAGGGGGGGAACACGTGGAGGGTTATGCGTCATTACGCACCGGTTGTCTCCATTTCACTGCTGTCTGACCAAATGAGTTGTATTTTGTTGTTGTTCATCTATCAATTACGGATTGTGTGTTTAATTGACAACATCTACATGGTAAAGAATGCACTCCTGGAAGTGACTTTTACTCGAATTTAAAGCTGATTGCTGAACTAATTGGGATTCAACAGGCTCATTAAGGATATAATCCAGTTAAGAATGACATAGAAAACATTTTACACTTTCTCCACAGAAGCTGTTTGGCGAAATGAAACAAATCCAAAACTTTGTAGCAACATTAACTCTTGCTTTTCAAAACTTTATATAATGTTGTCTCTCTCTCTCTCTCTCTCTCTCTGTCCCGGAGGCCTCTTGGTGATTTAGATCCATTAACTGTTTAGTGATTAGACTAATTGGGATGCAACAGGCTCATTAGGATATAATCCGGTAAGAATGACATAGAAAACATTTTACACTTTCTCCACAGAAGCTGGTTTAGCGAAATGAAACAAATCCCAAACGTTGTATAGCAACATTAACCCTTTGCTTTCCAAAACGTTATATATAATGTTTAAGTTCTCATTCGGATTCTGAAGAATGGCCTTGTATTGAACTGTGGATGCGTTATTTATCTTGGGAAAAAGTCTGCAAAATGAAATGCTTAAAAGCAATAAAATGGGGCTGTTTTTATTGGGTAAAAACTTGGGTGTCACATATGACACATTTTTTTAGGATAAGCTGGCCTGCAGCGTGGGTGGGAGTGTTTGTGTGTGTGCAGGTTTTGTTGTCATCTGTTATCACGTCCTGATAACTGCAGACAGTGGCTCCAGGATCTGTCGGAGGCAGACAGCAGAGTGTGTCGCTGCTGGTTTCAGGTTCCCTGTCCAGGGACACAACCTGTTGTCTTTCTGGACGCTTGTCTGCTCCGTTTCCTTGCTCTAATTCCTCTCAGTATCCTAAATGATGCAAGTTTTGGCACCTTTGATGTGGACGCAGTGAGATAAATCATTTCTCTCTTGGTACTTGAAGATGTGTGTAAACATCCGTCCGAATGTTGGTGCTGCTAGAATTAACTGGAAACGCGTTTGTATTTGTGCGTAATGATGACAAACTGCAAGACTGAGAAATATTCATCTTAACAAGTCATTTTCTTTTAAATTTCACTTCATTTCTGAACTTTTTTTATCCTATAAAACAAAGCAGAATAAGATCAAGTTTCAAGTTTATTTGTCATATGCATTTAAAAGTACAGTGTACAGTGAAATGCAATGTTCAGACTGTACTGAACAGTATAGCACTAAATGAATGCAGAGCTGATGTGGATTGTTTTATGGATGTTTTTAGGTTGCTTTATAATTTTATTCTCAGGTATTGTCTTATTTATTGTAGTATTTATCAACTGTACTATCTATTTATAGATTTTAACGGCTTACAGAGAGAGCCAGGTTAAAAATGCATTTCATTGCATTTCATTGCATTTCACTGTACACTGTATTTTTAAATGCATATGACAAATAAACTTGAAACTTGAATAAGATCTGCTTAAGATTTGCAGTGATTGAACACATATCCTCCTGAGACCCAGCCCATTGACATGTGTCCTCTGTAGTGGACATTTTGTCCACGTGCATATCCTTTTACTCTTTTGACTTACTCTATCAACCCCTGGTGTATTGTAAAGAGGACATCATGGGCTTTCCAGTGATATGGCATGTGTTTTTTTTTTTTAATCAAGTTGAATGTATTCTTGGCATTTCTTTTGTCTTTTCCCACTGAAATGGTCCTGTGGTCCACTATACAGTGGACATGCTGTAAAATAAAAAATAAAGTTTAAAAAGCCTATATTGTAAGATTTTCTCTATAACCCTAAATAGGAAGGAAATCACACAAAAAAAGTATTTGGAAGACTCTTTTTTTACTCGGTTCCCAGGAGGATATAGACCTATTAGCAACATCAGCCCGATGGCATGTAGCAGACATCACTTTATACGTCATGAAATGGGAGTACCAGTGTCTCCATCCAGAGGGTCCCACCTCCCTCCATGCGTCACCAGGAGGCCAAGAAAAAAGTTTGGAGACAGTTGACATTCAAAATGCACACTTCACTCAAGATCAGTCTGCTACACCGAACTAATACTTAAATCCAAGTAAATATTCCCAGGAAGGAGAGGCAGTTTGTTGACGTCGACAGGTTAATAGGCCTCTTTTTTTCTCCAGCAATGTTTCCCAGCCCCAGCACGTCCACTCCCTTCTCGGTAAAGGACATATTAAACCTGGAGCAGAGGCATGACGTTATGGTGTCTTCTCTGGACGTTTCTTCTTCTTCATCTTCTCGTATGGATTGCTGCACCGTGTCGACCTCCTCCTCTTCTTCCTCCTCTTGCATGCTGGCCCGCCTGAAGCAGGAGCCTCTCCGGGACATGTCCACCTCGCTGTTTGGAGAAGACCTCCAGGAGTCCAGAGCAGACAGCAGAGGCAATGCACTCAACTTTGCTACTACCTTTTATGGGAAATCCCTCATGGAGATGGATATAGTTAAGGATGGGAAATCAGACGCGTTTGAGGCGAAACGTAGAAAAGGTGAGTTGATGAGAGGACACATTTTAAAGGTTTTGAAAGGCCTGCATGCTAAAATAAGGCCCACGAGCTCGTGTTCTTTGATTTGTGCAAAAAAAACGCATCAGATGTTCCCAGAAAAGCTCCACTAAAGCATTTTACGCATTAATACAGAAAAAAACACCATTATATACTGGATAACAGGCTTTGAAACTTGATTTTTCAAATAATAAAAAAATAGCTTAAAAGTTGTGTTGATGTGCAGCTTTTTGTAGGTGTGCTAGATTTATTTATTTATTCATAAAATGTATTACAAAAAAAAAAATCAATGTCAAGACTACAAAAGTTGCACTGGCAAATATAAGTTATTCAGTTACGCGTGCGTAAAAAAAGGATAAATTGGCCTATATTGTATATTGGTAGAAATTTAATTTTTTTATTCTTATTTTATTCTAAAGTTTTTATCTATTCTTTTGTTATTATACTGT
The DNA here is from genome assembly GCF_015220745.1 of Sebastes umbrosus. Lineage (NCBI taxonomy): Eukaryota > Metazoa > Chordata > Actinopteri > Perciformes > Sebastidae > Sebastes > Sebastes umbrosus. Next base: position 23,524,877 of record NC_051277.1, read on the forward strand.
TTAACTTGCACCAACAAAACCAAACCAAATTCCTAGTGTATACCTCTTACACCTGGCAATAAACACGATTCTGATTCTGATTCTGATTCTAATTCTGATTCTGATTCTAATTCTGATTCTGATTCTGATTCTAATTCTGATTCTAATTCTGATTCTAATTCTGATATGTGTCTTTTTTTTCCAAAGCTTACACTGAATGCATCATTGACGTGCAAGGGAACTGAATTACAATGGGCACAAGCAAATTAACCATAATATGATACAACAAAATATAGATATATGATAAAGGCTATTGTTATTATTATTGTTATTATTATTATTGGTCGGCTCTAGGCCTAATGATGGAAATACATATCCATCTAGTCCCTCTAAATCTATTAGTAGTACCCAAGGTCAAAACGAAACATGTTGAGGATGCTTTTAGCTGCTACGCTGCTCAACTGTGGAACAAACTTCCAGATGAAATCAAAGATGCACTAACAGTGGCCACTTTTAAATCTAGACTCGAGACCAAAAACTGTTCTCAGACGCTTTTCTTAATTGATCAAATGCTGCACTTAACTGTCTTTTGATTGTTTTTTACTATCCTTTTAATTTTTTTTTCTTTTAACTTATACTTTTATATTCTTATCTTATGCACTTTGTGCACTTTTATCTTGCTTTTATATATGTAAAGCACTTTCAATTGCCTTTGTGTATGAAATGTGCTATATAAATAAACTTGCCTTGCCTCTGTTAAAAAGTCACTTTTGCAGGTATATTTTCTCATCCTTTTTCTTTCTGTCTGGTGTGATCAAAGTTATTCAGTTACGTGTGCGTAAAAAGGGTACATTGGCCTACATGTGTCTTTTTTCCAAAGCTTACACTGAATGCATCATTGACAGGCAAGAAAACTGAATTACAACTGGCACAAGCAAATAATATGATACAACAAAATATAGATATATGATAAGGGCTATTATTATTATTGGTCAGCTCTATAAGCCTAATGGTGGAAATACATATCCATCTAGTCCCTCTGTTAAAAAGTCACTTTTGCAGATACATTTTTTCATCCGTTTCTTTCTGTCTGGTGTGATCAGAGGAGTTCAGTCACAAGCAAATAATATGATTCAACAAAATATAGATATATGATAAAGGCTATTATTATTATTATTATTATTATTATTGTTGTTATTATTATTGGTCAATTCTATAGGCCTAATGGTGGAAATACATATCCATCTAGTCCCTCTGTTAAAAAGTCACTTTTGCAGATACATTTTTTTCATCCTTTTCTTTCTGTCTGGTGTGATCAGAGTAATTCAGTTACGTGTGCGTAAAAAGGGTAAATTGGCCTACATGTGTCTTTTTTCACTGAATGCATCATTGACAAGGGACTGAATTACAATGGGCACAAGCAAATTAACCATAATATGATACAACACAATATAGATATATGATTATTATTGTTGTTATTATTATTTGTCAGCTCTAGGCCTCATGATAGAAATACATATCCATCTAGTCCCTCTGTTAAAAAAGTCACTTTTGCTGATATATTGTGTCATCCTTTTCTGTCTGTCTGTCTGGTATGATCAGAGGAGTTCAGTCCTCCAATCGAGCCCGTGGAGGACCTAAAACCCTTGGAGGATCCAGACCGACCCAAGTCCCGGAGACGCAGGAAGCCTCGTGTCCTCTTCTCCCAGGCTCAGGTGTACGAGCTCGAGCGCCGCTTCAAGCAGCAGAGGTACCTGTCTGCTCCGGAGAGAGACCACCTGGCCGGCGCGCTCAAACTCACCCCGACGCAGGTGAAGATCTGGTTCCAGAACCGGAGGTACAAGTGCAAACGGCAGAGGCAGGACCAGAGCCTGGAGATGGTGTCTCTGCCGCCGCCCAGGAGGGTGTCGGTACCGGTTCTGGTCCGGGACGGGAAGCCTTGCCTGGCTGCGGACTCAGCAGCCACCTACAACCCGTCCTACATCAACCATTTCACCTATAACAACTACCCGGCCTTCAGTAACTACACCAGCCCTGCATGCAACTCAAACTATGCGTGTAATTATCCTGCAGCCTCAATGCAAACTGTGCAGGGATCCTCCAACAACGGGAACTACATGAACTTTGGGGACCTGAATAATGTGCAGAACACCTTTTCCTCCAGTAATGGGGTGTCTTCATTACATGGCATTAGGACATGGTAAACTAAATACCAAATACTCCTATTCAGTTTAAAGGGGTTTATTTCTGACTGCATGCATTTTTTAAATGTGTCAAGACTTGTTTGTGGAGTTTGTGTAACTTTTCTTATATTTAATTACTTACTTTTTTGGTAGTTTTTCGTTTTTATTTTGAGCACCAGTTTTTGTCTGAATAGTCTACATTTTTATTTATTTCCGTGATATTATAGCACAGACATGTCATTTGAGAGAAAATAAAAAAATTAAAATAAAACACAGTTAATTAAAAAAAATGTAATTAAATGTCAAATTTAGAACCATATTCTATTTTATTATTCTTTTATTTTTCTTTTATTTTTTAATTTTCTTGACACAATGACACAGTGTTGTTAAATAATTTTAGCTAAAAAAAAAATCAGACAGTATTTTCAGTGTGTGACGATGAAAGAGACAACCAATAGTAAATTTAGTCTAAAATTATTAATTATATAAGGATATTATCATTATTATTATTATTATTTGTTAAAATTGCTGTTATGCAACTATTTAATTCTGATGCTTAAAGTTGTTTAATGTTATAATTAGCTCTGGTTTGGCTCTGACTTTCAATCCCTAAAATCATTAAAAAATATATAATAAAAATATATAATAGTGAACTATAATTATGACAATACATAATCCATGCCAGTGGGTCACATAATGGTTGAACTGGTTCTACAGTAGATCCACATAAAGGACCCTGACATCTGTAAAACCCTCACATGGTTTGTGTCTGGTTAAAACGTTCAAGTGGCTATTAGGAAGCTTCCTTCAATATGCTTAAACAAGGTTAGAAGGTTGTTAAAAGTTTACACTTTTTACGGCCCGCTGTCAGACACGTGTACACTCTACACCCATGTTTAAAGTTGCTGTGACGGAGATGGCTGCGAGCCATGACCTTGACCTGTATTACATCTTATTAAAGCAGGTTCTGCTGTTTTTTAAATTCTGTGGTACTACAAAACATTCAGATTTTCTTTTATTGTATTGAAGTATTTTCATATACAACATGTCAAAAGCCATCCTGAAGGTCAGCGACCTTTTCTCTGTACTTGTTAATATGAGGACAAATTCAAGATGTTACCTGATCCAAGATATTTATCTATTTTTGGACAGTATACTTGATTATTAAAGACTTCCTTTTTAAAACTTTTTTTTGGCTAAGTCATTACTGTGTTTTATTTGAGAAGTTTAACATTGCTTACAGTGATAATGCATCAGATAAATAGCTGAACAAAGCTCCCTTCAGCCGTAGAAATGACTACATGAATGTGGAGTTGTAGAGATTCTGTCTGGTTGTTTACGCCATCATTGTGGTGCCTTGTACGATCCCCTGAGACCCCGGTCCACTTGTCCAGATACAATTCCAAACACTTGATTGACACTATCACGGCGTTAATGCAAGAATAGTCCAATTTGCTTGACAGAGAGCCAGAGGCCTTGTCTAAGTGTGCAGTTATACATGAACGGGCTCTGCCCAACTGCCACCACTTTACACAAGTAAGAGACGCTTAGACAAATCTCAGGTCTCTCCACACATGCTCTTCTATCTCGTTTCAAACAACACGCCCTCATAACAAACATACGTTTGAGAAACATGTTAAACATCAAGCCAGGAGACTTTATGTTTATTGATAATCAATACGGACATTAACATATTAAACAAAGCAATGCCAGGCAATAGCAGAAGGGTAGCAAGGTCATGTAGCTCCTCTGGCCACCCTCTCCTCCGAGGTGTTGAAAAGGCAACGTCAGATAACGGCACCAAACAGGCCTAAAAATATCCCCCCTCACCCCTCCACCCACACTGGAAAGGGAGAGGGGAAACGGGTCCTAATAATCTGCTTTTCCGGGTCTTATCTGAAGAAAGGCAGGGATGCATGCTGCTCTATCTCTGCCAGTGTGATCGCTGCCACTGCTGTTCTCTGAGCTGTTGTGCTCCGCTGCAGACCAGGGCCAAGCTAACACGGGCGGAGACGGAGGGAAGTGTGCACCCACTCTTTGAAAATGTCTTTTTCAAAGAGTGGGTGCACACTTCCTTTTTAGTTTGCTCGCTAAATGAATAAAACATAGGGACAATGTGAAGTGCAAATGTACAAGTGCAAGCACTGTTGTGATTATCCAGCTAGTGAAACACAAACTGAGTGACTACAGTTGGGCTTGTGTCAAAATTAAAAGCCTTTTCAATATTTTCTATTTCCAAAAAATACCGTTAAGTCACTATAATGCTGTAATAAATTATACCTCACAGTAATTATAAATAACAATAATTATAAATAAACTAAATACTTATACTTCATTTGCACAGTGACTTTATGATATCAGGTGATGACAAATGTTTTGGTTAAAACATCAGTTAGTCAGTAATATATTTGTTTTTTAAGTTGTTACATTTAATACCACTATTGATTTATAGTAATTAAAACTATTGTATACTACTATAACATTGTTTTAATGACGTGCATGCCAATAAAAGCTTGTTGAACTGAAATGAAGAGTGGCACCTTATCAAATTTTACTGTAATTTTGTTACATTATTTTATTTTGAATCTCTAAGAACTCTTTGTGTATCGTACATAAAAATGAGTTTTTATGCTGCCAGCACATTATCTGCAGTCATGGCAACATCTGAAGCAAGCAGAGTATATCATGTATTAGGTGTCTGAAAATTACTTTCTGTACTTTTAAAAGAATCTGCGTGTATATATATATACATATATATATGTATATATATATATACACACACACACACACACATATATATATATATATATATATATATATACTTTTCGACTTTGATATGGGGAAAATATATATATATGAAAACAAAAACTGTACTGAATATCTTCCACAGGAATGTACAAAAGAAAAAATTAATATGGGTCATCATCTCATCTCATAACTGATATCATAAAAAGCAATGCACAGCATTACTGTCACACTAACCAAAGATGGACGTCTGACACATTATGTCCTACCAACACGTACATGTACCTTTTTTTTCCAGGAGAATGAATTATTATCTTTGTATGATGAACCAAAACCTTTTCAATAAATAAACCAGTGTGTGGAACTATAGTTGTGTAGGTTTATCTTCACTCTTTGTGGACAATAATTCACCCTCAGCCGCGTCACAGTTCAACCGAGTGAGCGGTCCACATTCCACCGAGCAGCCACTCGTCGTGTGTAATGTGTGTGTGTAATATGACACGCAGCAGTCAGTGTTGTTTAAATCATTTGACCATGGAAAGTGCTGTATGTGGTAATGGGAGAGCTCCTCAAAAAAGGTACCTGGTCTACAGGAAGGGGAACAGTCTCTTCTTAAGGATGTAGAGAACTGTGGCGAGGAAGAGGGCGAGCGCCAGGAAGATGAGCAGTTTATCGGTGAGCTCTCTGCGGTTGTACTTGGTGATGAGTTTCCTCCCGAGCTTGATGGTCCCCGTCATGGTCTTAAACTCCTCGTTGGTCTCTTGGACTGTCCTAGAGGAGGTCGCTTCAAAAAGAGAAGATACACAATTAATTAGGGCTGTCAAAGTTAATGCGATAATAGCTCATTAATGCAAATTTGTTTTAATGCCACTAATTTCTTTAAAGCATTAACACATCTTGAGATTTTTAGTTGGTAGCGGACTCAGTTTTAAAGCTAGAGTGAAGATACTGGTATCATAGGAAACTACGGGAACCTAAACCAAAGGAATCCATTGGTCCTAATGTCATACTAGCTTGTCGCGAAGGAGGTTAAATAACGCTCCAAACTTAAGCTAAATTTTGGCGAATTCTGGCATGGCCATTTTCAAAGGGGTCCCTTGACCTCTGACCTCAAGATACGTGAATCAAAATGGGTTGTATGGGTACCCACAAGTCTCCCCTTTACAGACATGCCCACTTTATGATAATCACATGCAGTTTGGGGCAAGTCATAGTCAAGTCAGCACACTGACACACTGACAGCTGTTTTGCTTTTTTGGCTTCAGCTTGCCATGTAATGATTTGAGCATATTTTTTATGCTAAATGCAGTACCTGTGAGGGTTTCTGGACATTACTTATCATTATTTTGTATAGTTAATTGATTTCCAATAATAAATATATACATACATTTGCATAAAGAAAGCATATTTGCCCACTCCCACTTTGATAAGAGTATTAAATACTTGACAAATCTCCCTTGAAGGTACATTTTGAACAGATAAGAAATGTGAGATTAATTTGCGATTAATCGCGATTAAATATTTTAATCGATTGATAGCCCTACAATTAATATAAGTGGATAGTCATTTAAGATGGAGTGCATTAAAAGAAATACTAATCCATTTAAGTCTTCGGCGGCCACAAACTTTTTACCCCAACCTAAAAGTATGTATCCATGGCAACACAGCGATACAGTAGGAGGCTCAGTAAACAAGCAGCTCCCCTTTAATGCCCCTTAAATCAGAATTAAACAAGTTCAACAAAACAATCCTATTTTATCTGATATATGCCTGTGGTATAAAAAAGATAATTTTGCTAACACACTGTTAACGCACTCTTTACATCAGGTGTTTCCTACACTAACCTAGTGTCGTCATGGTGTCCTCGCTCTGCTGAACCTGCTGTGACATCATCCGGCTGATGCTCATAAGATTCTCTGTAATGTCGCTGGTTGTCTGAGCCAGGCCCTCTTTGGTCATCTTCCTGAGAACAAGACAGAAAAACAAAAAATACAAGTGATATAAACGTCCTACTGCTAATTAAATGTATCCTATAAAAGGCCTAGAAGGATGTAACAACGTTCTAATTACAACACTAAGAGGATTTCGAAAATACTTTCCCAAGACATAAAGGTGATCCCTGTCCCTGAATGTCTCTTGTTTATGAGATTGTGTCTCACTAACAAGTAGCACACATCAGCTCACCTCTGCCTCAGAGCACCATCTGATCCATTAAGAAGTGCCTGCTTTTCCATTTTGTCTATGGACAGTTTGCTGGCCAGGTTGGCTTTCCTCCAACCTGTCTGAGTACTGCAAAAAAAGCCATAAATAAAAATAAAAAAAAGTCATAAAGTAAACATTATGCAAGTTTACAGGTCTTATTGATAACATTTGTATGTAGGCGAATATTTAAAATAAATAAATAATACATCTACAGAGCCTTTAGAAAGGTGCCGAATAAAAGTATGGCTTTTCCTAAAAGAATATCTTCATTGTGAATTAATCATTTAAAAAATTTGGCGGGTCCAAGATGAATATTTTGTTTATCTCTGTGGAAGATATCTGACGTTTGGCTCCCACAAGCCAATAGTATAACAACGTTGATGGCACGTGGTATCTCTGGGTCATCAGTTAGTATGGAAAAAACAGATAAATGGCTGAGATTGACGGTAAGTGCCTGGCAACAACTAGTAAATGCAATGGAACGGGGGAGGGAGAATGAGACATCTAGTGGCTGAATGTTATCAATAGCACCATTAAGCAGGCAATTTCCACATGCTTAAGTCCCTCCACTTTTGGCAGCATTATCAACATATAAATGTGACAAAATACACAACAGTTCACATTTATACAAGTCAGGGAGTGGTAGAATATTTAAATGTACAGACATTACCTCAGCATCTGTTTTCTGTGTCCCTCCACCTGACTGATCAAAGCTTGCTTGTCTGACTCTTTGTCCTGCTCCATAGCCATCTGCTCAAAATCCTGTCAAAGAAACAAAACAGCACAAATGTTCTCTGAGCAATTATCATACAACCAAGTGCAAGTGGTTGATGATGCACAGCCAATAATGGGTAATGAGTTCTGTCATGTTTGCAGAGATATTCACAAATTGGCGTTTCTCACCTGAATCCGCAACCGGAGATTGTGGAAACTCTTTTTCACGTCTGCGTTCAACTCTGTCAGCTTGCTTTCAGGGCCGGTGCACTCATTAATGTCCTGGTGAGACATCAAAACAGGGATGAGAGACACACATGCATATATGTTTTCATTCTCACTGTTAGATGAAGATGCTGGTATCGGCATCTCATTTGTAACTGCAAAGTTGCTCTGCTGGACAATCAGACAGTTTGAGCTGTTCTCTCAGGATGAACTACCACTGGGATCTCTGGAGGTAACAGGTGCATCATTCTGTCGGTCAAGTGGGAATAATCCGTCAACATGGGCCATCAAATGTGCTAGAAAAAAATAAAGCAACTCTAGGCCTGCAATGATTCTTTTCATTATCAATTTATAACAATTTCCCACAGTCCAAAGAGGCCTTCAAATTCCTTGTTTTTCAGTTTAAAAAAAACAACAAAAGGTATTGCAAATGTAAAATGATATAAAAAGAGAGAAAAGAGGAATTTTGAGATGTTAGAATCGGTAAACATTTGGAATTTTTGCAAGAATTTTTTTTTTTCAACCATTAATCAATTATCAAAATCTGTCAATTCAATTAATCAGCATCTTTGTTGTTTACTTGCTTATTTATTAGATCTTGTTTCTTACTGATGCCTCTTGTTGTTTGCACTGTCCCCCCCTTTTTGCTGCTCTAATCCTGCAAATCTCCCCACTGTGGGATTAATAAAGGATTATTTTATTTTATCTTAAATATAAAATAATAATAATAATAATAATAATAAAATAAATATAAAATAAAATAAAAAACAATTAGTGGAAAAAAAAGCTAACAACAGCTTCAATATGAACCTCTACCTGACAGAGCCAACGTTACCTTCAATCAATTATACACCTGGACCAGGCTACCTGTATAATTAACATTACAGGTAGCGTTAGTCCAATTTTCAATCTTGTTTCTTACTGATGCTTCTTGTTGTTTGCTGCTGTAATCCTGCAAATTTCCCCGCTGTGGCATTAATAAAGGATTATTTTATTTTAAATATTTAAAAAAATAATAAAATAAAATAAAATAAAATAAAAATAAAAAATAAATAGTGGGAAAAAGCTAACAAAAGCACGTTTATCCTACTGGAAATCAGTTTCAATATGAACCTCTACCTGACAGAGATAACATTACCTATAGGCTAATTAAACACCTGGACCAGGCTACCTGTACAATTAACATTACAGGTAACGTTAGTCATATTTTCCTGTTCTGTTACAGCCAGTTTTGATTTCCCACTTGATATGAATACCTTAACTTATCGGTGAGGTCATTTGTCACATTAAAGAGAGATGTTAAAGCACTTTAATAGTCCACTTTGAGCAGCTCATCTCCAGAGAGAGAGAGAGAGAGACAGAGAGACCTGCAGCTGACTGACTGCAGCAGAAACACTAGTTTAGCATCAACGCAATCAGACAAACAACACGTTTCCCTTGTATGACAAGCTCAAACACTGACATGTCTCAACGTGAAGCTAAGTAGTCTTACCAAATAAATACTCGCACCTGGATGAGCGCTTTGATTTCCAGGTCATATTTCAGCATTTCTTGTTCACATATTCGGACGAGGACATCTGAGGACGCCATGTTGTGCCAACATCAAGCTACGGGAAGCAGGAAGCCTGATTTGAATTGTCGACTTTCGACTTTGCCCATACAACAACCAAACATGACACATTTTATGGTTTAAAAATACACCAGGCTGTAAAATAAGCATGTTTTCTATATATAAAATAATAAGTAAATGTATTGTATATACAGTCTGAAAAAAACTACTGTAAATATTTAACCAAAATGCATTGCAATTAGACAAATGTATATACTTCAGTGTGTAAATGACTTCCAACAGCCTATTAATGACATATTTGGCAATGTAATTAAATGTATCATGAAAATAAAATGCATTTATTCATATTATTATTTCTTTTCTTAATTTTATTTCACCTTTGAATGTTGAAGTTATTTTCTCTAGTGTACTTAGTTTGTCTATAAGCTCATCTACTTAAAAATTGGTTTATAAACTGTTGTAATTACGAACTTTAAATTGCATATATGAAAACAACCTTGAAAAAAGTATAAAAAAAAGGAAATAAAATGCATGTATTCTTTACATGTCAACATAATGAGGAGAAAATGATATCTACAATCACATTATTGGAAAATTAACTCATAACAGTCAACACTTTTGGCAAAAGTCATGAGCTCATACATTAGGCAAAACAAAATACAAGTTGTGGACCAATGGTGTTGATTATTAGTTTATTAATTAACAACTATCGAATGGTCACTAATATTATCAGACAACACAAAATCACATCAAACACACCACACATCAACTATTTAAAGGCACAGTCATTCATATTAACAACAGCAATAAACAGGATATACATAACCAAACAACAAGTCAGGGGTTGCTTTAATTTAAAGTAAAGCACATTCAGTGAGATCTCTCAGAGGTCCTTTGGGAATCATTTTTGTACAAGGCACAAGTGTGGGCATCACTCAGTAATCACACAGGGGTCTGAGTTTAAGGCGATTCAGAAGGAATGATCTCTGCATGAAGTGAGAAGCAAACATCCATTGGTGTGCAGCAGCGTCAGGTCCTCCCCTGCTGGGAGAAATTACAATAAACAAAGTTAAATATACACATAATCTATAGGCTACATATAAGTAAGCATAAAAGGTACAACATCAATTGTAGGTTCAATTATTTCCTCTTTCAGAGGAAGAAGTTTACCTGCATGGTCAGGAGTCCTGGAGGAGTAAATTAAGGCCAGTGATATTTCAGGTACCAGATGGTGTCAACAGACAGAGAGGGCCCAAAAAGTGGGTTGAGCTGGGCCAGGATTGCTATCAACCAGCTGGTGGACAGAAAGGATATTAAGATCACATGTATCAATACAAAACTACTCAGTGACAAAACTATGCAATTGAGAGCACATCCTTCAAACCTCATTTACTGTATGTGCGTCATTTCCTATTCTCTAACAAAAAGCAATTCTGAATTAAGGCCAACATTTGTAATGAAAAAATATCCACTTGTTGAGATTATCCAACACAGCATCAAACTGAGGGCCTTTGGGAAAATATGTTCACTTAGCTGCAACACTACTTTGTCTCTACTGTGCTCTTTTACCCATCTGACGTGTAACATGACACCATATGCGCACTTGCAAGTAATTGTGTATGTAAATTATTAATCACAAGACAGAAATACTATATGCATAACAGTACTAACTGCAATGACAAGCTTTATTTTATTGTGACAATAATGCACACAAATTAATATGTAGTAAAGGAGGAAAAACAAAACAGTGTCAGCAAATGAATAATAATAATAATAATAATAATAATAATAATAATAAATTCAGCTTATATAGCGCTTTTCTGTAACTCAAAGACACTTAATTTCAACTTGTGGAAAATAAGTCATCTATTTGATATTTTTTGTTTGTCATTATTTATGATGCACATTATTAAAGCTGCAACTAAAAATTATGTCAGCAAATAATAATGAAAAATAGCCATTACAATTTCGTAAAGCCCAAGGCAACGACTTCAACAATCCAAAAGTTATACAATAAGACACTGAAAAGCAACAATCATTGCATTCGAGAAGTTGGAATAAGGGCATGTTAGTTGTTTTTGATGATGCTGACTAATGAGTGATGTTACTTCAAAATCAATGCCAAACGGTTTTCTGTCAATGGATTGTGACTGATCATTTCGTTTATATTATAGACCTCATTCTTACTGACCCTCCATTATTTTTTATTAAATATATACTATGGAGTACCACATCATGATATTAAACAAGTTGAACAAGTAAATAATTGGATAATTGGATAATTCAGCTGAACAAAGACAAAACTGAGGTCATAGTTTTTGGAGCCAAAAAGGAAAGATTAAAGGTTAGTGCTCAGCTACAATCTGTAATGTTAAAAAGCTCAGACCAAGCCAGAAATCTTGGTGTAGTCATGGACTCTTACCTGAGCTTTAACAGCCATATTAAGACAATTAAAAACACAGCCTACTATCACCTGAAGAATATAGCAAGAATTAGAGGACTGATGTCTCAGCAGGATTTGGAAAAACTAGTCCATGCATTTATCTTCAGCCGACTTGACTACTGTAACAGCGTCTTTACTGGTCTTCCTAAAAAATGGATCAGACAGCTGCTGCTGATTCAGAACGCTGCTGCTAGAGTCCTCACTAAGACCAAGAAAGTGGATCATATCAGTCCAGTTCTGAGGTCTCTAAACTGGCTCCCCGTCTCTCAGAGAATTGATTTCAAAATATTGCTGCTGGTTTACAAAGCACTAAATGGTTTAGGGCCAAAATACATTTCTGATCATCTGCTATGTTATGAACCATCCAGACCTCTCAGGTCATCTGGATCAGGTCTGCTTAGTGTCCCCCAGAGTCAGGACTAAACATGCAGAAGCAGCGTTCAGTTTTTATGCACCTTTATACTCTTGTGTGTTATACTCTATTTTAGCTTCGATCCTAGCTTTTATTTTTAGTTTGTTTTTATTTTCTAATATTTAATATTATATGTTTTTATAACTGTTTTAATTATGTTTTAATGTTCTTTTGCACTTTGTCACAATGTTCACTTGGAATTGGAGCACTTTGAATTGCCCTGTTGCTGAAATGTGCTATACAAATAAAGCTGCCTTGCCTTGCCTAAAGTAATCCTGGTACATTTCCTGGATGATAATACTTACAACAGGTAGCAGCAAACTGCAGTTAACACCAACATTGTGACAATCACTCTGTGGAAATAGGAGAAAACATTTAAGAAGTGGTATACTTAACATCAAATGACTGCATTTATGGGTCTAAAATACATCACAGGCTGTTAACATAGAGCTTGATCATGTGATGCGAGTGACAAACAAGGCAAATAAGGGAAGTTTCATTATGCACATTTTCCAGAGATGGAATATATTTACTCTTGAGTTTAGTATTTAATTATATGGAAATAGACAATATAGATATATAGTAGCCAGATGTGAATAACACCAGTATAGAAAAAAAGAGTAAAAAGCAGTGGCGGCTGGTGGAAATGTTTCTTGGTGGGGCTGTGCCACATCCAATCAATTTCAGCAAACATCCTGATATGATTTAATGCAAGGTATCAAAACACATTACTACTTTGCAGTTAAATAATTAAAAATGATTTTATTCCAACAGGAAGAGTAAATAATGCTTTTAAAAAACACAACAGTATAAAATCTACTCAGTGGTGGAATGTAACTAAGTACTTAAATACAATTTTGAGGTACTTTACTTGAGTATTTCCATGTTCTGCTACTTTCTACTTCTACTCTACTACATCTCAGAAGGAAATATTAGACTTTTTTACTCCACTACATTAATCTGACAACTTTAGTTACTTTACAGATTCAGATTATTAATACAAAATGTAATCACATTACAATCAAATTACACATTACAATCAAATTACACATATTATTGGGTGCATTCCATATTTAAAACACAAATATTGACAATTTGTATAATTTGTATTATTATTATTATTAATAGTAGTAGTAGTACCACTGGTAAAAAGTGTGAAGCTTCCTAACTAAGTACTTAAATACAATTTTGAGGTACTTTACTTGAGTATTTCCATGTTCTGCTACTTTCTACTTCTACTCCACTACATCTCAGAGGGAAATATTAGACTTTTTACTCCACTACATTAATCTGACAACTTTAGTTACTTTACAGATTCAGATTATTAATACAAAATGTAATCACATTACAATCAAATTACACATTACAATCAAATTACACATATTATTGGGTGCATTCCATATTTAAAACACAAATATTGACAATTTGTATAATTTGTATTATTATTATTATTAATAGTAGTAGTAGTACCACTGGTAAAAAGTGTGAAGCTTCCTAACTAAGTACTTAAATACAATTTTGAGGTACTTTACTTGAGTATTTCCATGTTCTGCTACTTTCTACTTCTACTCCACTACATCTCAGAGGGAAATATTAGACTTTTTACTCCACTACATTAATCTGACAACTTTAGTTACTTTACAGATAAACAAAAAGGTAAAAAGTGTGCAGCTTCCTCACACAGGAGGAGGAAGGGCTGTCAAAGTAGCTTCAGAAAGCTAACCATAACTTTTACTTAAGTTAACCACACACGGTGTAAGTGTCCTAAAGTGTTCAAGTAACATTGAGAAACGTATTTAAAAACTATTTATACACTGTAAAGCTACTTGTATCAAATGAGAGTCACGGGACGACATACAATAAAAGCTCAGCTAGCTGTGTGAAGCTAAAGTGAAGCTACAGACTCACCCTCTGTTGGGTCCTTTGGGGATGAACCAGGGCACTACTCCTCCAACGATGCCCCAAAACAGAGTCACCACGGACATGGTGATCACAAAGCTCAGCTCCGCCATGGTAGGTGCTTTTCTTTAAAGCCCAAATAGTATCTCAGAAGTTACACACTTTTGACTGGAGATCAACTTTGTTTGCTGTCCAGCTGGCAGACAGACAGGATCCACAGCGCGACAGAGAGAAAGCAGCACGTATCACATGACCAGTCACCAGAGAGGGCGGAAGTAACAGCAACATGTCAGAGTCCCACCTCCAGCCTCCGACTAAACCATGCAGACAATTTAACCTTTCACCACCTGTAGATCAGCGCGCTGTTTGAGTTTAGTTCATTTCAAAATTTATTTCGAACATGTAGAATACAAAAAAAAAATTAAAAATAAAAATAAAGTAAAATAATGATCATACCAACAAGTGGACATTCAGAAAGATAAGATAAAATAAGATAGAACTGTATTAATCCCGAAGGAAATTATTGTGCCAGAGATTGCTCAAAAATACAACAAAATTACAATAAATTCAAGTGTATAACAGAAAAAAGTACTATTTCTAGCACCAGTGCCTAATAGAATAACAATTAAAGTAAGATACATTTAGTAAAATGAGTTAATAAGATAAGATAAGTAAAATCTTAAAAACAAATGTAAAAATAAGTAATATTGCACATGTTGGACATTAATATTGCACACAATGAACAGTGATATTGCACATGAGAATGTAAAAAGTAGTATTGCACATGATATTGATATTATATTTGTACTCAGTGTCTGGTGTTTTCAGCTGTCCTTCCTGCAGAAGGGGGAGGAGTTATAAAGTTTGATGGCTGCTGTTAGGAAAGACCTCCTGTGGCGTTCTGTGGTGCATCTCAGTGGTCTCAATCTACAACTGAAGGTGCTCTGGTATGACTCCAGTGTGGCATGCAGGAGATGAGAGGCGTTGTCCCTGATGCTAAGTAGTTTCCTCAGCGTCCTCCTCTCCGACACCTCCACCAAAGACTCCAGCTCAACTCCCAGGACAGAACCTGCTTTCCTGATGAGCTTGTTGAGTCTGTTGGCGTCGGCTGCCTTCACCCTGCTGCCCCAGCACACTACAGCGTAGAAGATGACGCTGGCCACCACCGAGTCATAAAACATCTGCAGCATGGTCCTGCAGACGTTGAAGGATCTGAGTCTCCTGAGAATAAACAGGCGGCTCTGACCCTTCTTGTACACAGTCTGTGAGTTCTTAGACCGGTCCATTTTATTGTCTAAGTGGACGCCCAGGTACTTGTAATCCTCAACAATGTCCACTTCTGTCCCCGTGATGCAGACTGGTTTAGGATGGGTCCTTTGTTTCCTAAAGTCCACCACCAGCTCCTTGGTCTTTGTGATGTTGAGCTGCAGTTGATTTAGGCCACACCATTCCACAAAACTGTTTACCACTCTCCTGTACTCATCCTCGTGTCCCCTGCTGATACAGCCCACAATGGCAGAGTCGTCCGATAACTTCTGCAGGTGGCAGGACTGTGAGCAGTATCTGAAGTCTGAGGTGAATAGCGTGAACAGGAAGGGAGACAGGACCGTTCCCTGAGGAGCCCCCATGCTGCTCACTATTGTGTCCGACACAATGTTCTTCAGCCTCACATACTGTGGCCCACCTGTGAGGTAGTTGGTGATCCAGGCCACTAGTGGATCATCCACCTGCATGTCCAGTAACTTAGTCCTGAGCAGGGCAGGTCGTATGCTGTTAAAAGCAAAAAAGCCAAACTCTCACATTGCTGCCTGCCTCTTCCAGGTGAGTATAAGCCCTGTGCAGCAGAAAGATGATGGCGTCATCCACTCCGATGCGGGGCTGATAGGCAAACTGCAGAGGGTCCAGTGATGGCTCGACTAGCGAGCGTAGGTGCTTCAGGACTAGCCTTTCCAGTGACTTTGTGACATGTGAAGTCAGAGCCACTGGTCTGTAGTCACTGAGGGTGTTTGGGTGCTTTTTCTTGAGGACAGGAACAAGGCATGATGTTTTCCACAAAGCAGGGACTGCCAACAGGCTCAGGCTGAGGTTGTAGATGTGTTGAAAAACCACACACAGCTGAGTAGCACAGCCTTTGAGTACTCTGGGGCTGTGGCCATCAGGGCCTGCGGCCTTTCCTGGGCGTAGTCTACTGAACTCTCTTCTCACATCCTCAGCAGTGATGGTGATGGACCCTGGAGAGCCGTTAGAGAGCCCTGATGGGGGAGGTGGGCAATCGGGCTGAGGTGAATGGACAGGAGCCTGGGGATTCACTGAGGGGAAATGGTGGGGTGAGGGTAATGAGGGGAGGGGTGTTGAAGTGAATGGTGGCACGAGGGAGCCAGGTGAGAGGTGTAAGGGGAGGGGGGTAGAGGTGAATGGACAAAAGAAGGAATGGCCAGTGATGGTTCTCATGCAAACAAGTAGTATTTACAAACAATGAAAAGCATAAGAAAAATTGTCAACACCTTGATCTACATATTCGAAAAGGAGTGAGAAGAAGTATAAACTTATTTAATCCCACTCTTTCTCATAACTCAATTATTAATTATTAACTAGCTTCCTTATTGAGCCATACAAATACTCTAAATAAATTTTCCTAAATTTGACTAACTATTATTATTTATAATTTTTCTAACTATAATTATTACCTTTAATCTATGTCATAAAGAAATATAAATTAATTACTGATATAATTATCCTTATCAAAATATAAATTTGTTATCAATCCAGAATACCAATTCATTACTTATAATATAACTTAATCACAATACCAATTCATTATTTACATATTTATCTTAATCATGACTATTTGTTATCTTTTCTTATATGTGCAAATTATTATTTATAATATACAATTTATAATATACAATATGCACATGCAATACAACCCGCAATATATACATACACATACACATATATAAATATATATACACATACATACACTGCACATTGCATTACATGCGCACACTGCATACCACATATATACATATACATATATATAGAATCAATTTATTAGTGAAACTTGTAAATTAGATCAATATTAGATTGATAAATTAGTACAATATCAGGATTATGACCATTTTCTTGGATATGTAACATAAGCTGTTCAAGCAAATGCTTGACTTTGACGGTCAGGGTCTTTGCTGAGTCATGCTTGCTTAGAGACACTTCATTTGGAAATGTCTATTATGTAGTACTATATATATTTTTTTTTTTTAGAATTGGGAAGGTTCAGTCTGTGGTAAAATAGTGACATATATTGCTCATTTTGTGAAATTACAAAATGATTAGTACCATTCAAGCAACACCAGCCCCTGTAGTTAATAAAAATATGTTGCAAAACAAGACATTCGGAGCACATCGGATTTAATTCTGCTTTTAATGTCACCTTTTCCCCTTAAAATGCACGCTCGGTGTTTAACAAAAATCCTTATCAGTTTTAAGATAATGGGCTGACCCTAAAGTAATATGAGCAATTCAATCCATCAGACACATTTATGAACTCACCACCAGCATTTCATTCAGGCTATCTGCAATTTCCTTGTTATCCGTGTTCTGACAGACTTCAACCAAGTCATTTCTATGCTAATGTCACATCTAGGCCTTTGTGTCATCTTGCCAGGTCAGTTTGACATCTTTATAGCCTTCAAGCAAAAGGATTCATAACAGCCAGGCCCCATGCACTGCTAAATTTATACTAACCGCACACCTCAAACAGAAGAGCAGAACTTATCAGTATTCAAACTTAGTTTCTCTGGAGAGCAAACTTCTGCCAGCACAAATTCATAGATAAAAGCATCAGTTTCCAAGACGGCTGCAAGATTCACTTTGAGAACTGCATTTAAAATGTGTACTGCAGTGTTGTGTGGGCTCTGTACAGACCTATCACAATGACCCAATCTTCTGACAGGTGATGTACAACAATATTTGTGTTAGATTAGCTAAAAATAAGGTATGCGTGTTTGAAATATGAATCCCTTAACCTACAAATATATTTGTCACGATGCAAAGACAAAACCATCCCACCTCCACAACCAAAACATGAAGCAGACAAAGTATGGTCCATTTATACAGTTTATTGATAGCAAAAGATCAATTTCACTCCTGCATCTTCTCAATGGTTTCCTCCTTGTATTTGCCCTTCTCCTTTCCATCGGCGCGAGACTTGGCCTTGCGTTCCAGGATCTTCTTGCGGTCCTTGTCCAGCTTTAGCCTGGTGATGACCACCTACAAAAGGAACAAAATACTAGGTTGGTAAACAAGTCAAAGAATCTCTCATTGGCAGTGGTACCAATTATAAAGATGACAAATGTCTGAAACTAATCTAGTGACTTCACAACTCCTTACAATAACATTGAAGGCATGACCACAACACATTTTTAATGACCACATCAACCAAAGCTTCAGACCTGGAGGAGTCACAGCCCTTAAGTCAGTTATTTGCTCATGTGTATGAAATACTACATAGATGCATATTTAAGTCACAGCATAACCTATATTGCCATCAATGGTACTGTCCCATTGGCAGTCAAGCTCTCTAAAACACTGATTAAGTATCCTTTTTCTCGTCCGATATTAAGATCGGACAACAAGAAAAATGCAGGTCTAATAACATTAATTATGGCTGCATTCCATTTAAGGTGTGCCAATTCCTGGGCCTCATGTGTTGTGCATGCTGGGTAAATGGCTTTGCTTGCTCGAACATTAAAATGGAAATGCTCATTATTGCCATGCATCTGCTATGACGTGTGAAATGTCTGACAGTGGACGACTAGCTGAGCCAAATGCTCCACTTTAAGTATCAGAACTTCAGTTTGCTTCAGCAAGCTCGCATGTACCTGCGAGAGCACTGATAAATACTGCTGTGTCGTTTTCATCAATCTCATCTTGGTGACTGACAGCTTAAGGCTGGCCCACACTAAAAGATTTTTCAAATCTTAACAGATATTGAAAATGGGAGCGACCCCACATATAACATGTTATGATAAATTTAAGAGTTTTGTTCCTAAAGGGTGTGGTGAGCAACGATTTGGCCGAAACAGCACACCACACACTTACAGATTCCATTTCTGAACAAGTCCGACCCCCCCGAAAAAATGGATATCTCGATTGTCGGGAGTGGGGGAATCGGGCCCAAAATTGGCTCGATTGTAGTGTAGTGTGTACCTGGCATTAGTCACAGCCCATTGACATTCTACAGCCCAACACTACTTGAATTTGATCATGAATACAAAAAGATCTGCCAGTTGACAGAGAGCCAACATGCATAACACCAGGACCTTCAAACTGAAGAAGCTTAATGGATTTCAGCCATCATTCATTTCATTATTTACACCGGTACTATTTCTGCAGTGACAAGTCAGGAGGTCTTCTGTGGAAGGGGCTTCTACGAAAGCCTTGCAATTAATACCACTTTAATCTAAAAAAAAAAAAACAACAACCCTCGATATTAGTTGTTTGTGTGACTCCATTCTATGTTTTTGAGGCTATATTTTAAAATGCCTTTTTTTGGGCTTCGAAGCTTTGGTGAGAAATATGCGAAGCTTCACAGCAGGCTGACATGTTCTTCTGTCTGTCTGTCTCCATCTCTCCCGTTTCAGTGCCGCACTACTGTACAAACACGCACCTCTACACAACAGGGATATCTGTCTGAAAATAACTAATAAATCATGTTGAATATTAATAATGTTTTGGGATTTATACATCATTACATACTTACATATAAAAAGCAAAACAAAACATTCTAATACTGATTTTGAGGTTGAGTACCATGGCAACGGTCGAAGCATTCAGGTCAGCCCTATAAATTACAATACAATTTGTTTGCCTTCTCTGACATTCAACCAAAATTCATCATTACAAGATTCACAAAGGTGGCATTTTTACTAGGTTGTTCTATTGCATTGCATTAAAATGTTCAAGGGTTTCTACCTTTCTAGTTACTATGTATACCCCATCATTCATTAACTGTTTGCATTCGCTACTTTCATACAACTTTTCAGAGACAAACTTCAGTGATGTTGAATGTTGTGTTTTACATTGCCTTCACTGTCTTCATGTGTTCAAATATCATATTGTTAACTCTCCTGTACTCAGATTAATTTGAGTAAGAACTACAACAACAATTTCTATGTTAAAAAATATGTTTGATCAAGGAAGTTTTTATTGTCATTCCAGAACATGTTTGTACATGAAAGGGAACAAAATATAGTACTCAGGTCCCGGGAATAAGAAAGCACTAATAAACAATAATAACAGTACGGTAAAACTTATCTCTGGGAGCTAGAGAAGTCGCCACACTGCTGCACGCCGCAATCGTCCCATCCTTTCGCTTTAGCAAAACGAAATCGCTCTTTTACTCTATTATCTTTTTAATCTGTCAAAGTTCCACATCGCCTTAATTTGCCTTATATCGCTGTCAGATCCACACGGTGCTTCCATATATATTACGGTCTTCATAATATTAGATAAAATTAAGTGCATATATACTGTTACAAATAATTACTTGTTAAGCGCACTAAACATTCAAGGTTGTGAACAAGAAAGCGCAATCTGGATTATTTGACGGACCTAATGGAGGCTGAAAGTGTAGAAATATTGTCCACAACTTACAACTGTAAGAGATCATCTTACCGTTTCAGAGAACTTGATGGCGCTGAAGTAACTGTCTCATACATAATGTATGTAAATGTGGTGGAAAAACATCAGAAACACTCAACATAATGCAGTCCAATGGAACACCACCCACTTACTACAGCCTCAAATATAACACAAAGCCGAGTCAACCCTGCTATGACCGTGTTAAGAACTGAACAATACTCATGTATTACAAGTCTTTCATCTGATATGCACTGGGTTAAAACAATGAAATCAAGTGTGGTCCAGCATTTTCAATCTAATGTTGAAAACAACACAGTTGCCCTGCCGTTGTTTACGTCTGTTGCACAGTGCTTGCCGGATCAGCCATACAACTTCCGAAACATAAAGAACATGTCTCTGGTGTGTGAAATTATGTTTATCACTCAGTTTGTGCGACACTTATTTTCACTTCATGTCAATGAGATGCCAAAAAGGCATAGGAGGACATCTCTCAAGTGCAAGTCTTGACACACAGGTAAGTAGGTTTAGATTCACTGACTTTCCTGGTGCAATCTACAGTGTTGAACAATATAAAGTTTTACACTAGAGGCACACCAATTTGACGATCCACACAACTGTCTCACCTTGCTAGGGTGAATGCCGACATGGACTGTGGTTCCGTTGGCCTTTTCTCTCTGCACACGCTCGATGTAGATGACGTACTTTTTCCTGTAGACCTGCACTACTTTGCCGATCTGCTGGCCTTTGTAGTGTCCACGGACAACCTGTTTGTGAACAACACAAGCAAAGTCAAGCAAGTGTAGCTTACACTTTTCATGCCAAACTGACAATCTTTTCAGCAATTTAAACTACAATACCTGGACTTCGTCATCTTTGCGGATGGGCATGGACCTCACATTGTACTTCTGGCGGAGTTCCTTGGACAGGGGGGAAGACATGATCTTCCTCCTGATGTGTGAGGGGGCATTGAAATGCCTCTTGCGGTTCTTGCGGCGGGAGGAGGTTACAAATGGATTCAGCTTCATGATGCTGAGGGCAAAAAGGAGGACATACGGGTTATTAACCAGGTGACAACAACAAAACTGTCAGGACAGAAAACACGCAGCTGTTGACAAAAATCACTGTTTTTTTTTTTAAAACAGAGTTTATTTCTGAATTTTGTTAATACAACTCTGACAATCCATTGCACAAAAATGTTTGGACTGATAGATATCCCACCCACGACAATACCTAGAGGGCACTCAAAAATGAATATAAAGAGAGTAAAAAAACATAAATCATGATAAATTGTTAGAGGTCTAGGACAGTACACCCTATCATCTAGGGCACTGACATACATAAGACAAGCACAGGAGTTAAGCCGAAGAGTTGGACACAGACAAATCAGGGGTCCTTCCAATGTTTCGTTTGAAATATTCCTGGTCAAATATATACACACATATCCTTTATCCATATACATATATACACATACATACACACACATCAAACTTTAATCAGCCTCAGACCAATATCACTCTTAACTGCTGAAAACGTGACTCAAGCAAGCACAAAGTTTCAAAGGCAAATGTAGGCAAGTTAGCAAATGAATGCTAGTCTCCAAACACCTGAGTAACTTGGCTAACATTAGCTGGCTAGGTTATGGTAGCATGCTAAGCAAGCACAAGATGCTACTGTGGTAGCATAATCCAAACGCCAGTATCAACTCAAGTTTGAGCAAAGTTACTCTGAGAAACCATAGTTTATCTACACACCACCTGCCCTGAAACACGAAAAGTCGCCTTGTGAAACTAACATTGCAACTAATGTCACCTAAAACAAATGGATTGAGCTTCATGATGCTGAGAGCAAACACAGGAGGACATGCAGGTTATTATAACCAGTTGACAACACAACTTGTCAGGACAGAAAACACCCAGTTGGTCGACAAATATCACTCTTAACTGCTGAAAACGTGACTCAAGCAAGCACATAGTTTCAGAAACAAATGTAGGCAAGTTAGCAAATGACTGCTGATCTCCAAACACCTGAGGAACTTGGCTAACGTTAGCTGGCTAGGTTAAGGTCTGTCTTACAGTAGTAGCATGCTAAACTAGCACAAGACGCTACTGGGTTAGCATAATACAACACACAGACTGGAGAGGTAGTATTCCTGTGCAAACAGTAACTCAGTCAAATTACCGAGCGAGTTACAGACTAAAAGAAAACCCATTAACTGTAAAGAAAGACTAATACTAGTCGCTAGCACCTTTAGCTCTAGCCGACATGCGGAGATACTGACGGAGCCTAGCAACGCCGAGTACTGAGGATATAAACTATCAATCTATCATCAATCTGGGTTCAATACTGGCCCCATTTTAGTGTTTAAAAGGTTCACGAGGTGTTTAGACGTTTATATGGATACACAGTGACAGTAAATGGAGGATGGATGGTGATAACTTTAGTGAAATTATCTGCCAGGATTTCTTACCCTGCCGTTTGCTCCTCTATGGCCGGCGGAAAAGAGACTCACATAGTACTTCCGCCGGCATTAGTTCACATCGAAATCTCGCGAGATGTCGGTGAAACGGGAATAAAAACACATTTATCACAATAAATACATAAATATTTGTGATCAACTTTTTTTATTGAGTTTGTCAAATGAAAATCGTTGTACACAAGTTATTATAGACAAGGATTCTTGCACATACTAGTTCACACCGAAGTCTCGCGAGATGTCCGCGAAATGGGAATAAAAACACGTTTATCACAATAAATACATAAATATTTGTGTTAATTTTTTTTATTGAGTTTGTCAAATGAAAATTGTTTTGCACAAGGTATCATTGACAAGGATTCTTGCACATACAAACAGCTTTTAACACAAACTATATACATATATCACATTTGCCTTGTGAAAAGAAAACTAAACTAAACAAGACATGAACCCACAGATAACAAGATTAATAAATAAAAGAATAAATAAATAATAAAATAAAAAGAATATTAAAGTAAGTGTGTAGGTCTTCTTACATTCTATCAAAGTATATATTATATATATATAGGTATCATAGACAAGGATTCTTGCACATACTAAACAGCTTTTTATCTGAAACTATATACATATCACCTTTGCCTTGAAAAGAAAACTAAACTAAACAAGACATAAACCCACAGATAACAAGATAAATAATGAAATAAAAGAATAAATAAATAATTTAATAAAAACTATATATATTAAAGTAAGTGTGTAGGTCTTCTTACATTCTATCAAAGTGACAATATATATATTCAAATCAATTCAATTCCAATAATAAATAAAATAATAAATAAAAATAAAAATAGAACAAAATAAAAACAAAAACATATATATACATATATACAATTCATTAAGCAAATTACAATATATAGATATTTAAAAAGAACATGCATGTAAATGGAAGAAAACAACAAAGACGTGATTAATGTTTGTTGTGTCAATAAAACAAACAAACAAATAAAAAACAATTAATAACAATATATTGCAATATCAAAGAATAAATGTTACAAAAAAACAAAAAAAAAACATGAAGTAGAGGATTGAATAAAAGGCAGAGTGTGAGTTACATCTTGTATGTGTTGTTGTGGTTGTCTCTTAGGCTGTGCAACAAAATTTGTCTTCGAAAGAGAACTGATGAGGAAATCCCAAGCCTCTACAGTGGATGATATTAGTATTTTAAAACTGTTACGTCTAAGTTTAAGAGTTGAATTTGACTTATGGGGTGATTTAAAAGCCTTTTGGTCATTTTGACTGTTTTTTTTAATGGCCCTGCATTATTACCACAAGTTAAAGTTCATAAATATGCATTTAACGAGACTGAGTTTAACAAACACTGGTTTTATTACTGCTCTTATTTTTTCAACATTATAACTCTCGTTTAATTGCCGTCAATATGAAATTTTGCCACAAGATGGCGCCAACCCCAATTAATCAATAAACATGGTCAGCATGTTGGAAACAAGTTTTTGTCCATGATTCATCAAGTTTGGGCTTATTGTATTCACCACACACTGTACAGTGTATGATTTCCACACCACTTAGAATAAAGAAATAACATTAGTAATGGGAAAAAAATATATAAATATAACTGCAAATCATATAGTGACACCTGAAAATATGTGAATCAGGTATAGGCTATTGATTTAGCCTTATAAGACTAATAGCCAGAT
The DNA here is from genome assembly GCF_015220745.1 of Sebastes umbrosus. NCBI lineage: Eukaryota > Metazoa > Chordata > Actinopteri > Perciformes > Sebastidae > Sebastes > Sebastes umbrosus. Next base: position 23,550,073 of record NC_051277.1, read on the forward strand.
TCATATGGGAACATCATCATCTCTATAATTATTCTTTTTACTCCAATGAGTTTGTCAAATGAAAATCGTTGTGCACAAGGTATCATAGACAAGGATTCTTGCACATACAAACAGCTTTTAACACAAACTATATACATATCACCTTTGCCTTGAAAAGAAAACTAAACTAAACAAGACATAAACCCACAGATAACAAGATAAATAAATAAAAGAATAAATAAATAATAGTTGAATTCGACGTATGGGGTGATTTAAAAGCTTTTCGTTCATTTTGACTGCTTTTTTTAATGGCCCTGCATTATTACCACAAGTTAAAGTTCACAAATATGCATTTAACGAGACTCCTTTTTGTTTTCTTTTTTAACAAAAACTGTTTTTTTACTACTGCTCTTATTTTTTCAACATTATAATTCTCGTTTAATTGCCGTCCATATGAAATTTCGCCACAAGTTGGCGCCAACCCCAATTAATCAATAAACTGGTCAGCAGTTGGAAACAAGTTTTTTTGTCCATGATTCATCAAGTTTGGCCTTATTGTATTCATCACATACTGTATAGTTGTAATTTTCCCACCACTTAGAATAAACTATAGAATATTAGAATTAGAATTAGAATAAACTATAGAATATTAGAATTAGAATTAGAATAAACTATAGAATATTAGAATTATAATTAGAATAAGAATTAGAATCAACTATAGAATATATATAGAATAACTGCAAATCATATATAGTGACATCAGAAAATATATCAATCAGGTTTATTGATTTAGCCTATAATAATAAAGCTCTGCCAGATTCATATGGGAACATCATCATCTCTATAATAATTGCTCTTTTTACTCCAATAACAAACAAACACAAGTTAAAGTTCATAAATATGCATTTAATGAGACTCCTTTTTTTTTTTTTTTTTTTTAAACAAACATTTTTATTACTGCTCTTTATTTTGCAACGCTCGTATAATTGTCCTCCATATAAAAATGTTCTTTTTTAACAAAAACTGGTTTTTACTACTGCTCTTATTTTTTCAACATTATAACTCTCGTTTAATTGCCGTCCATATGAAATTTCGCCACAAGATGGCGCCAACCCCAATTAATCAATAAACTGGTCAGCAGTTGGAAACAAGTTTTTTTGTCCATGATTCATCAAGTTTGGCCTTATTGTATTCATCACATACTGTATAGTTGTAATTTTCCCACCACTTAGAATAAACTATAGAATATTAGAATTAGAATTAGAATAAACTATAGAATATTAGAATTAGAATTAGAATAAACTATAGAATATTAGAATTAGAATTAGAATAAGAATTAGAATCAACTATAGAATATATATAGAATAACTGCAAATCATATATAGTGACATCAGAAAATATATCAATCAGGTTTATTGATTTAGCCTATAATAATAAAGCTCTGCCAGATTCATATGGGAACATCATCATCTCTATAATAATTGCTCTTTTTACTCCAATAACAAACAAACACAAGTTAAAGTTCATAAATATGCATTTAATGAGACTCCTTTTTTTTTTTTTTTTAAACAAACATTTTTATTACTGCTCTTTATTTTGCAACGCTCGTATAATTGTCCTCCATATAAAAATGTTCTTTTTTAACAAAAACTGGTTTTTACTACTGCTCTTATTTTTTCAACATTATAACTCTCGTTTAATTGCCGTCCATATGAAATTTCGCCACAAGATGGCGCCAACCCCAATTAATCAATAAACTGGTCAGCAGTTGGAAACAAGTTTTTTTGTCCATGATTCATCAAGTTTGGCCTTATTGTATTCATCACATACTGTATAGTTGTAATTTTCCCACCACTTAGAATAAACTATAGAATATTAGAATTAGAATTAGAATAAACTATAGAATATTAGAATTAGAATTAGAATAAGAATTAGAATCAACTATAGAATATATATAGAATAACTGCAAATCATATATAGTGACATCAGAAAATATATCAATCAGGTTTATTGATTTAGCCTATAATAATAAAGCTCTGCCAGATTCATATGGGAACATCATCATCTCTATAATAATTGCTCTTTTTACTCCAATAACAAACAAACACAAGTTAAAGTTCATAAATATGCATTTAATGAGACTCCTTTTTTTTTTTTTTTTTAAACAAACATTTTTATTACTGCTCTTTATTTTGCAACGCTCGTATAATTGTCCTCCATATAAAATGTTCTTTTTTAACAAAAACTGGTTTTTACTACTGCTCTTATTTTTTCAACATTATAACTCTCGTTTAATTGCCGTCCATATGAAATTTCGCCACAAGATGGCGCCAACCCCAATTAATCAATAAACTGGTCAGCAGTTGGAAACAAGTTTTTGTGTCCATGATTCATCAAGTTTGGCCTTATTGTATTCATCACATACTGTATAGTTGTAATTTTCCCACCACTTAGAATAAACTATAGAATATTAGAATTAGAATTAGAATAAACTATAGAATATTAGAATTAGAATTAGAATAAACTATAGAATATTAGAATTAGAATTAGAATAAGAATTAGAATCAACTATAGAATATATATAGAATAACTGCAAATCATATATAGTGACATCAGAAAATATATCAATCAGGTTTATTGATTTAGCCTATAATAATAAAGCTCTGCCAGATTCATATGGGAACATCATCATCTCTATAATAATTGCTCTTTTTACTCCAATAACAAACAAACACAAGTTAAAGTTCATAAATATGCATTTAATGAGACTCCTTTTTTTTTTTTTTTTTAAACAAACATTTTTATTACTGCTCTTTATTTTGCAACGCTCGTATAATTGTCCTCCATATAAAAATGTTCTTTTTTAACAAAAACTGGTTTTTACTACTGCTCTTATTTTTGCAACATTATAACTCTCGTTTAATTGCCGTCCATATGAAATTTCGCCACAAGATGGCGCCAACCCCAATTAATCAATAAACATGGTCAGCAGTTGGAAACAAGTTTTTGTCCATGATTCATCAAGTTTGGGCTTATTGTATTCATCACACACTATAGTGTATAATTTGCCTACCACTTAGAATAAAGAAATAACACTAGTAATGGGAAAAACATACATATTTCCAGGTGTCACTATATGATTTTGCAGTTAACTGCAAAATCATATAGTGACACCTGGAAATATGTGAATAGGCTTTTATTGATTTAGCCTATAATAATAAGGCTCTGCCAGATTCATATGGGAACATCCTCATCTCTATAATAATAATAATTGCTCTTTTTTACTCCCATAACAAACAAACCCTGCAGGGTGGTGGTGGTGGTGGTGGTGGTGGGGGTGTTTACACCAGCAGACCACACATACATTGACCTCATCCCTTCTTCTATGAGAGGACAGACACGACCTGCTGTCCTGCTCTCACTCCAACAACTCTACATCCGCGGAAGCTGAGGTGCGCTGACATTGTGCGCTGTTTCACCGGCTGCTGGCTGCCTGGCTGGCTGCACCGTCTGCCTGCCTTGGAGAAGTGATGCTGTCATAGGACGGAGAGCCTCTTTCCTGCACACCCCCACCACCACCACCACCACCACCGGTTCCTCTCTGGGCTCGCTGTCGCGGCGGCAGTGCGGATGTGGAGCCCGCAACGCAACGCTCTTCACCTCGTCTGCAAGCATCGGAGGAGGAGAAGATGAAATGTTTTTCCCGTTATCTCCCGTACCTCTTCCGCCCTCCGAGCACCATCCTGTCCTCCACTTGCCACACCGAAGGTAAGGGTGGGACTGTCACGGTGCTGCTGTGAGTTAACGCTTTACTTTGAGCGTGTGTGACATGAATGTTTATATGCACACACACACACACACACACAGACAGTGGGGCCTATATAACATGTGTTGTTGTCAGAAGTTAGATTGTCCAGTTGTTGTTGTAGGGCTGCTAACTAACCCCACTGCAGATGTGTCACAGTGCATGAAGTTGTTGGAGCCATTCACAGATATGAGAAAAAAAGAAAGATGCTTAATGTCTGAGAGGATTTTTATGTGTCTGGTGCAAAGAGCACTCCTTGTTTCACTCATTATGTTTTTCCTTAGAGCTGTCAACACTATGGGCCTGCAAGCCAGGAAAAGAGGCACTCAGTTTTGTGGAGTTGCATCACAAGTATCTTCCATATCATTAATTTCAGACTAGGGTTGTATAAAAATATATTTTAAAAAAATCGAATATCACGATATTATGTTTTGTGATACTGAATCGATTCTCAAAAACACTGTATCGATTTTTAATTTATAGTTTTAATACATGCAAAGATTAACTCAGACAATACGCTATTTCATTTGCAAGGAGATGCACCCTCTCAGTGTATGTGTCCTCTCAAAGTAGTGCTATATGATGTTGGATGTTAGAGGGGACTGTGATAAATGTGTTCTTTATACTATGACAGTTTTCTTAAAATTAGATTCAGAATTGCAATATATCGCCTTACTTAGAGTATCGCAATATATCACAATATATTGAATCATAACCCAGTTGTTGTTGTAGGGCTACTAACTAACCCCACTGCAGATGCGCCACAGTGCATGAAGTTGTTGGAGCCATTCACAGATTATGAGAAAAAAAGAAAGATGCTTAATGTCTGAGAGGATTTTTATGTCTGGTGCAAAGAGCACTCCTTGTTTCACTCATTATGTTTTCCTTATAGAGCTGTCAACACTATGGGCCTGCAAGCCAGGAAGAGAGGCACTCAGTTTGTGGAGTTGCATCATAAGTATCTTCCATATCATTAATTTCACCTTTTTTGCTTAGAGACTATAGGGGTGGATGAAAATATTAAAAAAAAATCGAATATCGCGATATTGTGTTTTGTGATACTGAATCGATTCTCAAAAACACTGTATCGATTTTTAATTAATAGTTTACATGCAAAGATTAACTCAGACAATACGCTATTTAATTTGCAAGGAGATGCACCCTCTCAGTGTATGTGTCCTCTCAAAGTAGTGCTATGATGTTGGATGTTACCAGGACTGTGATAAATGTGTTCCTTATACTACGACACTTTTCTTAAAATTAGATTAATAATTGCAATATATCGCCTTACTGACAGTATCGCAATATGTCGCAATATATTGAATCATAACCCCTGTATCATGATACGTGTCGTATCGCCAGATATTTGCCAATACACAGCCTTATTAGATATACCCCGTTAGGCAACATGGGTGGCAATAGGCATTTCTGAGACAGCATCAGACTTAATTCACCTGCGATTCACTCAGTTCAGAGGGTCTAATTTCCTCAAAATGCCAAAACCTTTACCATGTAAATACACCCAGTCTGTATAGAGTTATTGTTCTGGAGATGTGCAGGGTTCAAATTGTTGAATTGAGTAAATTGACCCCCAGTCGTGAGAGCAATAAATGAGCTCACAGGAGCCGGTCCATTCATCCTTCTGATGGTGCTGTCAGACTGGGCAGCCCGAGAGGGTCTGAGTGTTTGTATAACCAGCCATTTACTAGGTCATAATGTGGAGACTGAGCCACTGCATTATTTAGCTTTGCATGGTTGCCCTCTTTCCTGTGTGCGCGCGCTACCCTCAGCCCCCTGGCACAGGAGGGAAGATAGTGTGGTACAGTGTACAGTGAAGTAGGTGCTGGTCATAGCCAGGGCCCTTCACAGCCAGTAGAGATGACCTATATATACTCTATATGATCAGGAAGGAAGACATGAAAGACATATATGTACGCACTCACGCACTCACTCACTCACTCACTCACTCACTCAAGTTGTATTCTTCTGCTCCATCACACCCATTACCTTTCCTCACCCCCTGTTGTCTCCCTTCCACTGTCCTTCTGAGCAATTTTGCATTGATTAGCCATTTCAAATAGGATTCAATAGCTCTCGATTTGTAGGATGAATTTAGACAACAAGGTTTAAGAATGAAAGACTATTTATTGACAAAATATTGAATACATAACATGAGCCGGACATAAAAATTGCAACTTGTTGTAATTGCAATTACAAAAAAACAAACATACTAACTGTATGTTTGTTTTTTTGTAATTGCAATTACAACAAGTTGCAAACAACAGAAGAGAAAATACATTCTAAAAGACACTATAAAAAAAATTGAATATAAAGATTGTTTTTTTACATTAGTTAATTCTTTGTATCTAGACAATCGTAAGTACATTTGGGGTTCTTTATGTGGCCAAAAGAGTGCAAGAGACATTGGATTTCTGAAAGAAAAGGCAAACTAGTCAGGGATTAACACATTTTGTGATTTCCAACAAAGTGTAAGAAATGGCATTGCACTCTAAATAATTATTCTTGTGTAATTTAAAGTAAAATTATAATTTACATTAAATAAATGAGTCTTTGTTTTAGAGTTACTTGTGACAAATTTTCATGATGACATGAAAACAAAGGATTAACATCTATGTTAAAGTATTATCACCATGACAACTGAGCAAACTGTCCAGCGAGGAAGAAAGTGAAAAGTGGTCGAAAGTTCTGGAAAATAAGTGCGGCTTGAGTTGAGATATTTTTTTGTTTTTGTCAAAGTACTGTTACCAAGGTCGAGAACTTTTAGGCTCAAGCATTATCTTGTTCATATCTCTGGGTTATGTTTTTTTTTTGCCATGTTGACAGCTGCTTATGCTGTGTTGAAATGTAATGTTTGAACAATTAATACACTATTCACTTTATTTAGCCAAAAAGATTCTTTGCCTTATGAAATTAGATTAGATTTATTTGTTCCATAGGGATATTTGTTAGGGCTGCCTCCTCTTAGTCGATTAGTCGAGTAATCGGTCGTTTTGGTAGATTTCTTTAGTCGATTAGTCATTTTTTATGCTTTTTCCCTGCTGAAGGACTTGTTTACAAGAAACTTATGAGCACATATCTGATAAACACACAATTTAAATGGTGCTCTTGTGTGATTCTTTGTGGAGAAACTCAGTTTTACAGATCTGTCGATTAAATGAAGTGTTTCTTGATGAAATGAAATGAAGAATTTCTTTGGTCGAGGACAGCCCTATTATTTGTTTCCACAGCCAGTACACAGAAACATACAGATATACACATGGCAACAAATGTAGAGATATGATCGTCATAAACGTGAGCTCCTAAATCCAAGAAGTGAAGTCAACAAACACAGTCTTTCTCTCCCACACTCCTAGCTCTCTGTCTGACTCTCGTTCCCTCTGCCTGAGATTAGGGAGTGGTGTAATAGAGGAAGTGATAGATCAGTAAACATGGAGCTGAGATGCTCGGCTTCAGTATGACATATGATCCTGCATTTGCTCTCTGTGTGGAGAAATATGAAACAGTTGAACTGAGGAAGCGAGTGAGAGACGTTGAACCTCATGTGCTGGAGGCCAGCGGGGATGTGATGATGAACCGGCAGATGACCTTGGAAATATGACGTGTAAAAACCTCATCTGCACGCTATCTACTGTTTGTTTAAAAAATGAGGAAAAAGTAGAAGCCAATCAGTTTGTACATATGTGTTTGCGTTGCATGGGAGGTCAGTGTTTGTTTACACTTGTGTTTGCACTTCCTGTCGTGACCTTGTTGCCGCGCTTTGCCTTTCCATTAGACCTCCTGGTCTTGAGGAGGCTTGGTGCACCGCTGTAGTCCTTGTTTTTCCTCTCAAGCACCCCCCCTCCCTCTCTTCAACATCTCCCAGCATTCATGTCCGGCCCAGCTGAGCCGAGTTCACCCCAGAGGGAAGATGAGTGTGCAGTTACCATGTTAGCGGAAAATACATTATATAAGCCCCGGACTGGACCGTATTGTGTGTGTGTGTGTGTGTTCTCTTTGTTTATCTGAGTGCCAGAATCTCTCGGATTCACCTGGGTCCAGTCTCTGAGGGAGACACAGCCAGCTTTTGACTGCCTGTCTCTTTTTTTTTACTTGTGTGTGTGTGTGTGTGTGTGTTTGGGCCCCTGTGTAAGTGAGTCTCAGTGTTTTTTTCTGCCCTTTTGTCCCCCGGTGTTCTCTTTTTTTTTTTTTTCCATTTCACATCAATCTGTCGGTTCTGGTGTGATGGATTAAGTCTTAAAGGTTTCTGATGGGTGTGTGTTTGTGTGTGTGTGTCTCCCTTCTGCTGTCAGGGAAAAAATGTGCGTCCCCAACTGACATCTCGCCACATCTCGCGCTGCCATCAATCAATGCAGCCAGTCCTGCCTCAGCTTCCTCATCTTCCTCCTCCTTCCTGTTCCTGTATAGAGTCTGAGGGCAACTCTCTGCGATATATTATTTGAGTGTGACAGAAAAAAAGCAGAATAGAGTCGCAGATATTTAAGATTAGATCTGTGACAAGAAAACGCCTTTGATTATAGTTGTCTCGTGTTGTGCATGTCTTTGCATTTTTTGCAGTTTTACTAGGCTGTTTTATTTATAAGAAGAGCAGCGAGCTCGTCATGGCAGCGCCTGAGGGGGACTTCTGTCGCCGTTTTGTCAAAGCATGACATTGAGTTGAGGAGTTTTGTGGCTGAGGAACGCAGCGTATGCTGGTGTGTGTGTATGTGTGTGTGTGTGTGTGTGGCGTTATCATACATCCTGCTGTGTTGTTGCTATCCTGACAGACACCCACTTCACAGCTCAGAACACACTCCTCGCAGTCGTCCCGTTCTCACATGCCGCCGGGGACAAACACCCTACATATAGATACACACACACACACACACACACGTATAAGGCATCCACACACTCATACACGTGACTGTTCTGTTTCAGTTTGGTCAGCTTTTCTTTGCAGAGGGTATAGAGATGGGAGAACAGGGAACAAAAGGGTGCTAAAAAGGCTACCAGAGAGAAAGAGGGAGAGGAGATGAAGTGGTAGTTCTTGAAGATGTCAGACCAACCCGGTCCTCCTCTTTGTACTGTACCACCCTGACAAGCAAAGTAACATGTTGAGAGAGGAGAATATCCTGAAAGGGGTAGGCTACTCTTGATATTCTAGTATTGCACTCCCATAACGTTGCAAGAGAGGGATAAATTGATAAATCGAAGCAGCAGAGGCAGAGATATTCTGACTTTTAGTTTCTAGTATGGGACAAGCTCCCAAAAAACACTGGACCCTACATACATTTCCCATAATGCAACTCATCTCAACAGCATCTTTTGTTAAGGCCCAGACACACCAAGCCGAAAGAAGTAGCGTGAATGAAGGCCGACTGTTTCGCCTCACGTCGCCTTTGTCTTGGCCGACAAGTTGCAATTAAACACACCGCAAAGACTACAGCCATCGGCCAGTTAGCATGAACGTTCTGTGTCTACGTAAGAGGAAATAACTCTCCACACCAGCAGGCGGCGGTAGTCTGTATTCGTCATTTGAAAAGGGAAACTGGAAGACCGAGGACTGCGGATATACAAGCTGTTGTTATGATACGTACATGAAATGAAGCGGCGTTTGACGACCATTTTCATACCACTCACACTCACCACTTAGCTTCATTCCAGATGGCATTATCGGTGTGAAAATATCCGTGTGTTGGAATGATCAGATGAGATGAAGATGAAAAATGAGAAGAGCCTTCTGTGTGTGCTCTCTTGGCTTTACGTCTTGGCTTGCTTTCCTCACTTCCGTTTCTCTTCTCATGCACTGATTCGCTTAAGCTGAACAGTCAATCAGAGTGATTTCTCTCACCGACGCCGATTCAACATGACGAATCGTCCGAAAAGCTTCCGACACAGGCAGACTAGAGCCTTTAGATCCTTTCTATTAAAAGTTGCCCAAGCTGAGATGACATCACTCCAACATCATTAGGGTTATTTCCTCAGGCTCTAGAAAGCTCCTCCAAAGCGAAAGAGGATGAATAGTCATCTTCATGACAAGTGAATCGAAGTTTTTGTGTAAGATTGGTAGAGTGCCTCTTTAAAGTAAAACACACATGCACAAGCTCCAGTGACAACAATCAGCTGCTCTGCTGAAGTGCCCTAGAGCAAGACACTTTGATGCCTACAGGCTTCAGGGTCTCTTCTGCAGCAGAGCTTGTGAAGAAAAGAGGATTTCCCTTCAAAAATTAGAATGACAAAAAAGGAGAAATTTGTTGCTGTTTTTGGAAAGGATTGATTGAAGCAGTGTTATCATTTTTATATCTATTTATCAGTGACATGCCTTGTCTTTTTTCAAATCAAATAACTACATGCAATAGGAATGGGTGGATCGATACTGTGCATCGATACTTCAGTACTCACAATCTATCGATTCCTTTAAAAACATATTGAATTATATACATACAATTGTGGGTGGCTGCATCACTTCCAAACGTTTTCACCACTTTTGTATAATGTTTGTGCCAAAACAGCCTTGACATATTTAGCTGGCTTGTGTCACATGACTGTGGAAACCATGTGACATCAGAACCTACACACACACACTTCTACATGAAACATGTGAGAGAAAGGCAGAAAGGAAACATAGAGTGGAGTGGTGAGACTTGTCACCTGTAGATAAAAATACAGCAAGATGCACTATTTGTGATAAATAAAGTGACACACACCGCAACACGAAAAAAAACAACACACCCTGAAAGTTATTAGGAGGCTTATTATTTAATCATAGTATTTCTGTAAAATACTGGACTACTATTTTACACTTCGTGGCACAAACTTTGTTATTTAATTGTCCTCTCATTTGTTTTTTTAATAAATAAATAAATGAATAAATAAATAAATAAAATAATCAGTGGTTTGTGTCATGTGATTTGGCTTTTTTTTCTAAAAATTACCATTATTTTGAAAAATCACATACGCATAAGTATCAGAATCCTTAAAATTGTAACAAAAAGTATTGGTATCGTATCGAATTAAAGTAGTTTGGTATCGCCCATCCCTAACGTGCAATATGAAAGGTGTTGCTTGACGAACCCACAAAGAATTATCACATGACTCTGCCTTCACCCTGAGCTCTATGGTCCGTTTTGGTATTCCTGCCCACAACTTTACATTTGCTTCCCTTTTTTGGTCTCATCGTTGTCGTTATCAGCTGCAGCAGGCAGCTGTTTTTAGCGCACAAGCTCTGATAAACCCACCGTATGGTACCTGCTCAGCACCAAACAGCAGACAGACAAAGTTAGCTGGTAAACATAGTGGAGCATTTGAAGAACCAGATACTTTTCTCATGTTAATGCTGCTGGTTGTGTAAATAGGCAACTGTTTACTAACAACTTTGCCATATCAACTTTAGAAAATGATAAACTTATCAATGAATGCAGGTTTAATGTGGACTGGATGTGTCACATCTGGCTGATAAATGATCTGTTTAATAAGGTCAATATCGGCACAGATACCAATCCAGTTTATTGGATTAGTGCATCACTTTGTGAAAACACCACCAATATGGACGTTTAAGTGGTGTTTTCTACTCACAGTGGTCATACGATTGTAACAAAAGAATTTTATAAACCTCAACAATATGATTAAAATGTTCATGATCCTAAAAAGGATGCTGGTGTGTGAAGCAGGTGTGGGCATCATAATTTAGTCGCTGCAGCTGCAGTGACACCTTCTGTTGGTCAGGGTGTCTGTGTAGTGGGACCTTGGCACTTGTTCTGCTCTGTTGGTGAAGCTCCTCACTAGTATGTGAAAAGCAGCGGTTGGCGACTACATGTGCATTGCATCAGACATTTGCAATACACAGTCTGCAATACAGTGTGTACCCTCCTGAGGCTAACAGGGGGGAGTTAGCAGCAACATGGGGATTGTCTGGTCCACATTGGAGCAAAAAGGAGAGAAATGCAGACATTGTTTAGATATTAGGTTAGAGGTTTAGCTTCTTTGCATTTAAGTAGGGTTTGGTATGATTGAGGTCAAATTAAGGACATGGGAGAAACGTTCCTGGTCTTTACTTCCCTTCATTCAGCTGCATTACCATGTGACAATGATGCAAGTTTTACAGGAAAAGGTGACAGAACGTTCATACTACAGTACGTACCTATGTGCTATACAACAATCATTTTCATACTGAAATGAAAATGGCTGTTTGTAAGGAAGGATGTCAATCAGCGGGCAACTCCGGGGTCTGAAAAGTGAAGCCAATGTTGAAGTGCCTTAAACTTGCATTCTTTCTAATAGCCAGCAGGGGGCGACTCCTCTGGTTGCAAAAAGAAGTCAGATTGTATAGAAGTCTATGAGAAAATGAGCCTACTTCTCACTTGATTTATTACATCAGTAAACATTGTAAACATGAGTTTATGGTCTCAATCGCTAGTTTCAAGTCTTCTTCAATACAGCATGATGTTCATTTAGTACATTATGGTCCCATTTAGAGTCAAATAGACCATAAAGCAGGGGATGCGTTAGGGCGTGGCTACCTTGTGATTGACAGGTCGCTACCACGGCGTTGTCCGGTCTGGGAGTTGTCTGTGTTTTCGTCTTACAAGTTTAACCCTTTCACAGTGTGTTTTCAGTTCATGGATATTGATTATAACCTTTTTGATCACCTAAAAATGTCTTCTTAAGTGTTCGGTTGTACTTAGCTCCACCCTCTTATCATGTGTCACTTCTGGTTGCAAAAAAAACAACAACATAGCGACGGCCAAAATGCTGAACTCGAGGCTTTAAAACTGTAGTCCACAAACCAATGGGTGATGTCATGATGACTACATCCACTTCTTATATACAGTCTATGGTGTCAACATAGAAGCTAATGTATTATTCTTTGGAAAAATAAAGCACAGGTGACGTGCAGTTAACGTGCTAAAACGTGTCCTCTGAATCCCACGAGTTGGATCTCATGTGCCTATGGGAACTGATATGAACATGATGTTCACGAGAAAAAAACAATATAACAAACACGCCTCTTTCTCACACAGCACTTATCCGCAGTCTCACTTTACCACAAACACTTCCTGCCAGGTCTCCACAGTGTGAAAACAAGGAGAGAAGCATCAGCACAGTATCACTGAGGCTCCCCTCACTCCTACAGCCTCGCAGGAGGCAGCGTATCATTACAGCAAACACAGTGACGCAAGTTCTCATTCTCTGCTTTCTTTATCACTGTTTCACAATACGTAGAGCCGGTGCAGATGTTTCACCTGCGGCCTGTAACCTGACGGTGAGCCTCAGTGTCCGAGCCCCTTGTGTTGTAGGGCATCGACTGTGCTCCTGTGGGGAGCTATAGAGCCAGACAAAGAGGCTCCTTATCGAGCCGGACTACTGGGCCTTTCGCTCCGGATGGCAGGCTGCAGCACAGAGACAGAGCCGACTATTGGGATTTGGGTATATATAGAACATCAGGATGGGCTTCCTCCCTCTCTCTCCGCCCATCTGTCTCTGTGGTTTTATAAAGGGTCCTGATGGGTTGAGTGAGACAGGTTTCCACTGCTGCAATAAAAGCCTTTCATTAAATCCTGAAGTGCATCTTGTATTAAATCGGCACTAAAAAAATAATATAGCAATGAAATATACAGCAACTGGCATTATTATTTCAATGTGATAAATGCTTAGATGTGGTGAATCAACTTTGTGTACTCTCTTTGCTTCTATGTTAATCTCTATTATTATTTTGCTTTGCATATAAAACCTAAACAATTAGAATCCAGCCTGAGGTATAACGAGTGCTCGGCTTACCCAGGTGACACACACGGATAAAAAGCTTTTCTTGTTTGTATCTCAGCCCTTTCAAGTTGTGTGAATTTCGAAGAATAGACCAGCTTGGATGAAACTTTAATGAGGTTGTGAAGCGGCGGAGGAGAGGATATACAGTTGATAAGAAGAACAAATGGTGCTGGAGATAATACAACAAAGTGCTACAGCAACTTTACATATTTTAAATAATGCAATAGAGAGAAAAAAATGTGATTTTAAACCTCAGGCAGATGCGCTGTATGTGTGTGTATTGCAACTGTGTTTAGATTATCATGTGTACAGGGAGAATATTTATATACAGAAGGGTCTAGTATGGGAGTTATTCCAAACAAGGGGTACTTATACTTCTGCAGATGTCATTGGGTACAAAGAAAAATCATGTAGTAGCTCAGCTATTTTGGCCTTTGTTTGGGTTTAGGAGAAAAATAGGCCGACTGTTGTGTCCCCTCACGTCGCCTCTATCTTGGCCGATAAGTCGCACTTGAACACACCGCAAAGACTACAGCTGACAGCCAGTTAGCGTGGACGTTCTGCGCCTGTTTGAGAGGAATTAACTCTCCACACCAGCAGGCACCGGTAGTCTGTATTCGTCATTCAAAAAGGGAAACCGGAAGACCGAGGACGGCGGATATACAAGCCGTTGTTATGATAGGGACATGAAACAAAGCGGCGTTTGCCGACCATTTTCCCACCACTCTCACTCCCCACTTAGCCTCATGCCATATCGTTGTGGAAATATCAGTGTAATGGAATGATCACATGAGATGAAGATGAAAAATGAGAAGAGCTTTCTGTTTGTGTCGTCTTGACTTTACTCGTTGGCTTGCTTTCCTCACTTCCTTTTCTCTTCTTGTTCACTTATTTGTTTAAGCTGAACAGCCAATCAGAGTGATTTTTCTCACTGACGAGCTCTGCCGCCGATTCAATATGCTGAATCGGCTGAAAAACCTCTGACACGGGCAGACTAGAGCCGATGGTGTGGGACACACCGCAAAAACTAGGTCGACAGACGCCCAACGACGGCCCCAAACTGTCTCTCTGTCTGTCTTTGGGCTGATCTTTAATTACTAATAACCAATAAGATAGCTATGATAGGCCAACTAAACAAACCTCATGCCTGTAGAGCTTAATAGACTGTGGGGGTACATCAGACTAAAAGGTCAAGATCCACTGCTCAACAACATCTGTCCATATTTCATGGAAAGTAAAAGCTAAAGAGAGAAAGGGGGCACTGCGGAAGTAGTCCGCACGACTCAATGAGTAACACTTCCAAGGCCCCAGATGTACAACTTAAGTATTGTGAGTACGATGCAGGATGTTCCTGATCAAGAACATCCACGTTCAGTTGACTTTCCGTGGATAAATAAACGTTAATAAGAAAATAAGATTAGAGATATAAAGGCAAGAGAGCTTGAGGCCCCAGATGTTGGTTCCCTTTCTGATCTCTCAGAGCTCCCCATGTCTGGCTGTCATTAGTGCTCCCTGGGGAGGAGGGGGTCACTGTCCAGGTTTCCCAGGAGCCCCGAGACAGATGAGAAAGGACCGACTTGCTGTCCTGATTCAAGTTCTCCAGGAGGAACAGAGGGGTAGAAATTGAATTTCTTCTGCTGGTGTCAAAGGGCAACACACCCACAATAATAATTACATACATCCAACCAAAATGCTCCACGAAGTCAAGGGTAGCGACTCGAAGTTAGAGATATCTGAGGCTTTCAGAAACACATTTGCTGGGGGTCTATCTGTAGAAACCCAACCATACCCACGGGGGCAATGGCTGTGATCCAATCAGGTCTCACGTTAAGGTGCCCTTTTATAGTTTCCCAGCATAATTTTTCAATATCCCTCTGAAAATAGCCGTCCATTGTTGCAGAGTCATCACAGCACCCGTTTGTACAGAATAACCTGAGTAAAACGGTCGATACGGAGCACGGATCAAACCCGAACAGTCTGGAGCAAAGATGGCTATAGATAGAAAGCTGTTTATGAGGTGTTTGTTGTGTTTTTCTCTCCGTCAGCAGCATCGTGTACAGAGTATAGTGGCAAGTGTGAGGCGAGAGGGATGCTACATCACTCTTCATACTGTAGTGAAGGCTTTTACTGTTCTGTCTGAATGGTGTTCTACACATACGCTATGGCACTAGATAAATAATGCAGCCTAATGCTACTGTATGGAGCAGCAGACAGCAGCAGTACATGAAGTACCAGTCTGTCTCTGCCACCCAACAGCCCCCACCCCACACACACACACACACACAGTATAAAACACACAACTCTGAATGGATGGATGGCACATGATGTCAGATGATGATGAGTCATAAATCAGCAAACCAATTCTCTCTCTCAGTCTGCCTCGGTCTTTTCATATTTGTGCATCTCTAGTTATAGACTTCTGATAGTCACAATTTGTGATAAACAGCATCTACCTGCAGCACAATTATACTGATTCACACTGCAAGCCTCACCTTTATTTATAGCTGGTATTGTTATGCAGGAAAGGAAGCTGGTGGAGTTCCCCTGTGTGAACCGTATTAGTCATCAACTAGACCCATTTAAGACAGTATAATACTCTGTAAACTACCTGTAAGGAGTACCTATACCCAAAAACATCTATAGTTTCATATCAGTACTCATATCACCACACATTACACAAGATCTTTCTTTTATCTACAGCTGCCTGTTACCTTTGGAACTCCATAAAATGACTGCTAACTTGTCTATATCTACTATTTTCTTGCAATAACTAGTTTAAACAGATGGAAAAGGAGTCGTTCCCTCCACCACTTTACTCCAGATGGAAATGTCTCAACAACTATTGGATGGATTGCCATGAAACATGGTACAGACATTTATGGTCCCCTCAGGATGAATTGTAATAAATGTGTTGATCCCCCGACTTCCTGTATGCCATCCATCATCACATCGGCATTTCATTGTGTCCATAAACTTTGGTTTATGCCTGTAAAGCGAATGACAATCATCTTTAAGCTTTGCTTTGTGTTTAGTGCTAATTAGCAAATGTTGACATGCTAACACGCTAACCTAAGGTGGTGAACATAGCAAACATTATACATGCTAAAAACATCATTTTGTTGTACATCAGAGTCGCACATCAATTGTGATTTATTGTAGGCATGGACAGGTGGTGGGTCAGGTTTAGGCTGGCACAATCAATGCTGTTTTTGATCTAAACAGAAAATATGTACCATGTGTACCACGTATTGTCACCATACACTATATTTACTAAACATGGAGCTACCCTATAACTGACAAGAATTAACACAATGTACATTCATTCTAACTTAAAGAGATTGTTTAGGTTTTTTATAGTGGGATTGTATGAGGTACTTATCCATAGTCAGTGTATTACCTACAGTAAATGAAGGTCGGCACGCCCCCAGTTTGGAAAATCAGACAGGAGTACCGGCATGGAAGCAAAGCAATGTACAGCTGTGGACGGGGCCGGCAGCAAAACGTATTTTAGCTACCTAAAAAAAACTAAAAATCAGTTTAAGTGTACACTATATTTAGAATATTTTCGCAGGTTTACCTTGCCATGAGACAGCTACTGTATACAGTCTATTTGTCCGACAGGGAACTGAAGCCATTGCCTATTTTACCTAGTTCGTATTCACCAAAGTCATACAATAGCACAAACAAATTACCAATTGAGGCAGCGGTAGACCAGCAACCCCCGTGTTCAGCAAGGTAGAATTACAGTTTTTTTCAATGGAGTTGCTTTGGTTCTGTGCCGTAACTCCTGTCTGCTTCTCCAAACTGGAGGCGTGCTGACCGTCATCTACTGTAGGGAATACACTGACTATGTGTAAGTACCTCATACAACCCCACTTCAAAACACGCCAACTATCCCTTTAACAGAAATAACTCAAGCATCACCAAGAACAAAGACACATTTTCAACATTTAGAGAGCGCAGGGTTCAGCTGCAGGTAATGCAAAGGGCTCACACCTGAACTCGTTCCCATATATATAAGTTGTGATCAAACCATGCTCCTCACACTTTCTGTTCCTCCCTTCCAGACTACTATTTATACTACATTGTTATACTACAACAATTCAACTCATTTTATAAGGCAACAAGATATTTTCTTATAAATGAATTGGATATTAGTATCAAGAAGCTGTTTATGTTGATATATTTATAGTATTGAAGTTGTGCTCTTTATAGTTTGGAATTCGGACCCACGCTTCCAAGTTTAATTTAGTAAATTCACACATGAATTTTAGAAGCTGTGATGATGACAACAGGGTAAATGTAACCTAACATAAAAGAGGACTTTAAAGATAGCAGCTGACAGCTACTCACATAAATTGATTTGGCGAAGAGCCCTGTTGACCAGCTTTGTCTCTCTGGAATTTAACCAGGTTTTAAATCCCACCACTGACACCGTTACCATACTGTGTATTCACATATTCACCCTCTTCTCCAGTGGGATTACGCAGACGTGACTGAATTAGACTCTGTGGGATCAGGACTTGTTATCTCATTTGCTCGACATATTCACAGGCAGGCTCGAGAGACAGAGACTCCAGTCAGAGGCCAAGGACTCCGACAGAAAAAAAAGTGAAGATTTTTGTCACTTTCCATCACAAATTAAATATAATAAGAAAAACGTGTCACAATGTGTGAAGATCTTAGTCTGGGAACATTTTGTTAAAATACATAAACAGCTACATGTCATTCACTCCAACCTCTACATATAGAAAATCAGTTTATCTGAAGTATTCTCCAGACTGAGGATCATTATCCATCAACATCCGTTAACATTAATACTAGGGCTGTCAAATATTTAATTGCGATTAATCGCATGATTGTCTATAGTTAATCGCAAATTAATCACACATTTTCTGTGGTACATCTGTTCGAACTGTACCTTAAAGGGAGATTTGTCAAGTATTTAATACTCTTATCAACATGGGAGTGGACAAATATGCTGCTTTATGCAAATGTATGTATATAGTTATTATTGGAAATCAATTAACAACATAAAATCATGACAAATATTGTCCAGAAACCCTCACAGGTACTGCATTTAGCATTAAAAATATGTTCAAATCATAACATGGCAAACTCAAGCCCAACAGGCAACAACAGCTGTCAGTGTGTCAGTGTGCTGACTTGACTATGACTTTCCCAAAACTGCATGTGATTATCATAAAGTGGGCATGTCTGTAAAGGGGAGACTCGTGGGTACCCATAGAACCCATTTACATTCACATATCTTGAGGTCAGAGGTCAAGGGTCCCTTTTGAAAATGGACAGTTTTTTGCTCGCCAAAATGTAGAGTAAGTTTTGAGCATTATTTAACCTCCTACCTTCAATCTCGCTTTGAAACGGAGCCCACTACCACCTAAAAATCGCAAGTTATGTTAATGCGTTAGAGAAATTAGCGGCATTAAAATTAATTTACGTTAACCCGTTATTATCGTGTGACAGCCCTAACTAATACATAAAATTACGAAATAAGTATGAATTTAGAGTGCCAGATTACGTGCAGCTAAATTGGATACTGAAGGCTGATAAAATATGGTTCCTCAGTCCAATAACCTGGCATTAACCTTAAAATAAATGACTTTGCAGTCCAATATAACAGCCTTTTAACTTAAAAAATGATTCAATAAGTAGAGGCCTTGTTCCCATTCTGTTATATAAAATGAGCTTTGTTCAGTTTCAACCTTGGCTCTCAGTGATTAGCTCCCATTGATCTGACCAAATGGCTCTGTGACCCACCTAGCATAAAATGTGTTTGGAGGGAGGCCTGGCGTGTGACAAAGTACAATACTGAGCCTAAATTAGGTTTCCCACCGGCAGCCAATTTAAAGCTCCGAAATGACTTACAGTAAATGTTTTTGAGGGTCACGACCCGACACGACCGGTCTA
The DNA here is from genome assembly GCF_015220745.1 of Sebastes umbrosus. Taxonomy (NCBI): domain Eukaryota; kingdom Metazoa; phylum Chordata; class Actinopteri; order Perciformes; family Sebastidae; genus Sebastes; species Sebastes umbrosus. The sequence goes on from NC_051277.1 coordinate 23,569,547, forward strand.
TCCTGAGAGGCATTACGTTTTTTTTTTCTATGGTTCGTAATGACCTACATATTGCCTCGACTGCCTCAAAGTGACATTGCGCTAAGCTGGTTTTGTAGTAGACACTTTGGCCAAAACTGTACTCGGAAATGAAGCAGCTCAGGAGAGCAGTATCATTACGGAGATTTAGACGGCTGCAGGCAGTCGGGTGTATTTCATTGAGCCCATCTGGCCTGTTTGAAAGCGTTGCTGAGTCTAAGAGAGGCAGTCAGGCGGTAGAATAGAGAGGGTGATGGATGGGGTGATGGATGCAGCGGGAGGGGGAGAAGATGAGAGTGCAGATTTGGGGGGGAAAAAAGAAGCTCTTTTCCGGCAGAGTTGAATCTCAGGCTTGGCTGCGGCACACTGCTCTGCCTGTTTTCATACCAAGCACTCGGCTCTGGCTCCTAACCAGCTTTCGACCAACCAAATGCCTCTGAACCCACCCGCACGCTCTCTTTCTCCTCCTGACGTTTTGGCTCACCCCTCTCTCCCCCCTCTTCATCTTTCTGACTCTCATTCACTACCTCCTTCCTTTGGCTCACTTTTTTACCATTTTTCTTCACCTTCACTCTCTTTTTCTCCACCTAACCCCAGTAGGCCCTTTTTTTTCCATCCTTCCGGTAGTACATAGGGGTGTGGGATCGAGCCAGAGCCTCCAGGTTTCCATAGTGATACTTTGTATCCTGATGTCATTAGTATTGACGGTGTGCAGCTAGGCCAAGCTGTCCTGGCACAGGGGCTGTTTTACTGTTTACCCCAAACTTAAACCATTCAGACTTGTGTGTGTGCATGTGTGTGACATCACAATTAAGTCTTAAACCTGCAGTAGGCAGAATTTTTTTGGCATCATTGGGCAAAATTTTCTAATAACCTTTCAGCATATTGTATTTCAAGTGCTCTGAGAGAAAACTAGACTTCTGCACCTCCTCATGGCTCTGTTTTCAGGCTTTAAAATCTATCGTTCCTATTGGCTCTGCTCCGGCTGGTGGGCGGCGCTTGGTATATCCTCAACTGATCTCAGCATTGCAAAAACTTTCTAATTTTACAGCTAAACAGTAGAAAGATGTTTCTGAAAACATTTGAGGTGAGAAATAGGCATTACAGTAACAGAATATTGATTCATATTTGATCAGCGCTGCCTAGTTTGACCGTTGAGTGATTGACAGCTGCTCAGAGACGGTAATGCTCCAGCTCGGCTCTGATTGGTTGTTTTCCTCCGGTCTGTGAAATCTTGCATATGCCATTAGGAGCACCGGAGGACACAGAGACACATGATTTTTTTCAGATTACCTGTCTCATGCACTACTGTCAGGATATAGTGACCGTTTTATAAAAATAACTTTTTTTTAAATCATATTTGCTCCATTTCTACCCACTGCAGCTTTAATTATCTCTATTTTACATGAATAAATAAGCAACAGGTAAAAAAAAGTGGTTCATTTGTGACTGTCTGATGAAAAAGCTCTCAGTGTGAAGTGCTGTGGTGCAGTTCCAGGAGCTGGATGTGCACCAGCAGGGAGAGAGAGGCTTGGCAAGGTGGAAATGGCTGTTTCATGAAGAAACATCCCCCGTCTGCTCGCTCACTGTATGATTACTGAAGCGTGTCTGTAGAGCACAACTCCCAGTCCCGACTCCCCGTCTCGCTCCTCGCTGCTTCACCGGCTCGTCCGTCTAAGGAGACGGGCGCCTCCTTAGCACCACTCCCCTTGGAAACGCGTATGTGTTTATCTGCTCGCTCGTGTGCCCACGTGCATGACCTCACACGTCCGTGGTGAATAATACTCGAATCACGGGGCTGCTCCCACGTCTCCGCCTCCCACAGATTGTTGAGCTCAGAGCTCTCCTGCAGGCCCTCGGCTGGCAGGTTGCGGCCTCTGTGTTGCCAGAGTAATTAGTTCTGCTCGGTGTCTTAGGCCAGGGGTGGACAAAATATGGATCCCATATTGATGCTGTCACATCACATGCAGGCAGAGCACATCTACATTGCTCACTGCAGGACACATGCACAAACATGTTTCCACATACACAAATAAGACCCTCCTCCTTCATGGATGATGTAATGGCTAAAGATTGTTCAGGGATGCAGAAAAAAACTTCCAGCATTGATTGAAATGTGAACTGAGCCTTCACGAATAGTTTATTTTTGGGGACATGCCATTAGAGAGAGAGCAGATACTGTGTTACAGCTGATATTTGTTTATCACAGATAAATCAGTATATGTCTGGCAGATATGTACAAATGGAATTACAGCACGTTAATGTTTTATAGGCTCCGTCTTTTATTTCAGTCCTTTTTCTTCATTTAAACATATTTTTTCTGTTTGTGTGTGTGAATTATTTATTTGTTTTGGGGCATCTTGTGCTGTTATTAGTGAGTCAACAGTAGAGAGCGAACAGGAAATGAAGGAGCGGGAGAGAGAAGGGGAGAGACATGCAACGAGGGTTCCCAAGGGTTGTTATTATTGTTCCTGCTGTCCATATTGGCAGCAAAGAGATTCCTTCCTGAGGTGATTTCAATGTAAGTGATGGGTCAAAGTTCACATGCAGGGCAAAAATTTACCCAAGAGTTCAGACAAAGCAAATATAGTGATTTTGCAGTCTTTTTAGTACAAAATTCCCTTTTTTGTGCTTCAACAGATTTTGCTAGTACCATAAAGAGGAGCTAGTCTACTTAAAAGACAGCAGCTTTGGAAGATACCACTTCATTTGACTAACTCAGACTGCTGAAGCCTCATATTAACTTCAGCTGAACTTCAACACAGACGTAGGACTGTGGATATTTCCCGCTTCACTTACATTGTAATTGCATTAGGAAAGGATCTCTTTACAGCCAGCATGAACAAGAGGAACAATTACAGTCAACAAAGACTCGTTCATTTTAAATATGGGCATGTGGAAACTAGAATTCCCGCCTCGTGATTTTATGCCTCCACCAACCAGTCAAGTTGCAGTTTATATCCATGTCTGTCCAAAATGTCATCACTTCATCCTTTTATCCTGTTAGATATTTGTGTGAAATTGTCATAATTAGCATATGAATTATTGAGTTATGGCCAAAAAAATGTGTTTTTGTGAGATCACAGTGGCCTTGACCTTTGACCACCAAAATCGAATCAGTTCATCTTTGTGCCAAATTTGAAAAAAATCCCTCAAAGTGTAGATATCGTGTTCACGAGACGGAACGGACGGACGTATGGATGGACGTACGGACGGACAACCCAAAAACATAACACCACAGCCAAGGCTGTCGCCGGCGCAGAGGCATAAAAATGTGGACCTTTAATTCCCAAGGCCACCAAGGCACCCCAAGTTCAGTCATCTTTGATAACAAAGTCTCTCGATCAAATAAAGATTGTCCCTCAGTACATATCTTTGTCCCATCGCTTAAATAACCAAAATTAAGGGATCCTTGTTAGGTGTTACAATTAGGGCTGTCAAAGTTAACGCGATAATAATGCGTAATGCAAAAAACTGTCATGGCCATTTTCAAAGGGATCCCTTGACCTCTGACCTCAAGATATGTGAATGTAAATGGGTTCTATGGGTACCCACGAGTCTCCCCTTTACACACATGCCCACTTTATGATAATCACATGCAGTTTTGGGCAAGTCATAGTCAAGTCAGCACACTGACACACTGACAGCTGTTGTTGTTTGTTGGGCTGCAGTTTACCATGTTATGATTTGAGCATATTTTTTATGTCAATATTTGTCAGTGTTTTGTGTTAATTGATTTCCAATAAAACATATATACATACATTTGCATAAAGCAGCATATTTGTCCACTGTCATGCTGATAAGAGCATTAAATACTTGACAAATCTCCCTTTAAGGTACATTTTGAACAGATAAAATATGTGTGATTGATTTGCGATTAACTGTGGATCATGCCATTAATCGCGATTAAATATTTTAATCGATTGACAGCCCTCGTTACGATGGCATACAATATTTTGTTATCAGCTCCTCTAATATTGCATTGTCCATACTGGTATCTGCCTCAAAAGCCCAGTGTTAATGGAGCTCTATACTTTGCATTGCCTTTGATTAGATTGATATATTACCTGGAGTATAGCCAATGTACGCCTAACCATTAAATCTAATTGTAATCTAATCCCAACAAAGACAGGAACCATTATAGCTTGTGAATGGTACTGTAAGTTTGGCAGGCTGACAACTAGCTCTTGGAAATCATGCAAAGGCTGAGGTTAATGCATGTGTTTAATGTATCTTATACAGTATGTTGATGGTATTATTACCCAGGTTTCAACATGTAATATTTCATTTTGCCAGATGGTGGTGCTCTAAGATCAGCTCTACTAATGCTGAAGGGAGGTTGCTCATGCCAATACGCTCAATACAATCTCCTCTAAATGTATGTATGCTGTATAATACCATTTAAAGCATAGATAGATAGATTTACTTTATAATGCAGATGATATGAGAAGACATTAGATCCCATTAGATATTAAGAGTTTGTAATGCATATATTATTTCATTGTTTCACCTGTGTATCATTTCTCAAAGTGTTTTTGACAGACCGCCAGCACGATAAACAGACAGATGGACAAACCACTTTTGCCAGCCAGTCTCCTCGCACACCGCTATGTCAGAAAGGGCGAGTCCCTGAGGCTACTCTACAGCAGAGATCCCTCATGCCAGATCAATGCATTGAGCAATAAAAAGTTAAGCCCCGCTCAAATGAGGAACTGGCCGGGTGAGCCAATCGACATGTTCCTATTAAAACAAGTGGCAAGAATTTATCATCGCAGTGGTAGGGCCTGATCCCACCTTAAGCTCTTCTTCAAATGTGTGTGTGTGTGTGTCTAGTTGAATAGCGTGGATGGACAGCTTGCCACCCTGTGGGCACCGCAGACTACAGTCTATCTGTGATCCACGCTGGCAGCTGCTCTGCCAAATGGGATTTTCCTGGAGATTACAGCCTCTAAGTGTGACACGCTCGCATGTGTTTGTCTTTGTTGTTGACGGAGTGCGTGTGAGGAGGACTATTGTAATAAAGCTGTGTAGGTTTTTTTTTTGTGTGTGTTTTAGTGTGTGTGTGTGTGGGGGGGGTCTTCCTTGAGCCGAGGTGCACGGAGAACATGTCGTGTTGTCACAAGGGGCTGGTTGGAACATGACTGAACTCTCTCTGGCGAGCTGTACGCAGAAAAAGGGGAGGGGACGTGTTCAGATGTGGGGTCAGGACCACACTGGTACTGTTCTTATTAGCAACATTAACCCTTGTTGAATAGACCGTATCTATCTTGAGCCTGGTGAAGGACAGGGTGATTTTGGTGAAGGACAGTTTGTCAACTGTTCAATCTTTAAGTGTTGTAGTGAATTGTATTGGAAAGCAATGGTCATGGTTTATGACCAAAATACCTGCAAAACTAATGACATCAGCCTCATCTGTGTAGTGCTAATTAGCAAATGTTAGCATGCTATCACACTAAACTATGGTGGTGAACATAATATACATGATGGCTGTATTCGAAACCGCATACTGCATACTACTCAGGAGCGCAGTATGCAATATGGAGTACATACTGCATACTGCGTTCCTGAGTAGTATGCAGTATGTGACAGTTAAAGTGATGTATTTAGCAGTATGCTAGACGAGGCTTAAGCCTTTAAACCAGCTCTTGAAGCACAGGACAAAAAAACTAACTTGTGCCACTATTACAATATTATCAAAAAATACAACTTTGATTTTGTTGTTTATGTTATGCTTGTTTACTTTATAAGATACTGCAGGTTTAAACTATTTATTCTGACAGCTCATAAAGAAGTCCGACAAACAGGATCATCAACGAGGAGAGACGGGAAATATAAAACATTCATCCACAACATTTACTTTACTCAAACTGCTTTTTCAGTTACAGCAAAAGGACTGATCTCCCTCCAGATATTAGAGAAATGTTAAAAAAGTGTCATGTTGTCTCAGCAGGAATCTCTCTGCCCCGTCAGAAGCTGCTCTTTCCCTCGCCACTCTGCTGCTCTGCAGCCGCTCTGTGAGCGTCACTGGCCGGCTCTCCAGCGAGCTACGCCCGCGGGCGATTGTGGAGCTTTTTAACTCGAAAAAAGGCAAATAAACACAGTTTCCTGTAAATTTATAATGGACATCTGTGTTGTAATATTTAAACAAACTATCCGTCAACAAGGAAATAAAAGCCTCTTGTCTACGAGACCGGAGTGAGCTCCAGCAGCTCATAGCGGTCTCTGAGCGTGACTACCCGGCTTGCTGGCAGCGACCCGGGCAGGCAATAGCTGGCTGTCACGGTATTCTGTGGAGCTTCTAAACTCCGACAACGGTGGAACAAATGTTCGATTCGCCATCTAACTTCGTAAAACTGCCGATATTAATAATCTACACAGTTGATTTCTCGCCTCAAAAACTTTCAGAAGTGAATTTAGTGTTGAAATGGCTACAAAAAACGTAAAAAAACGAGTTTTTGTACCCGTAGCCTGTGCTGTTCCGGCGCTTTGCATTGTGGGATACAGTAGGCGAGATAGACTGGTCCGATGCATACTGGAGAATTTTTCCAAATCAGTACGTCATCCGGGTATTTTTGGCATACATACATTTGCTTTTGTTCGCATACTGCATACTACATACTACATTTTGGCCAAATCAGTACGTACTACTAGTATAGTATGCGGTTTCGAATACAGCCGATATCTGTTAAAACATTAGCATGTTACCATTTAATTGTGAGCATGTTAGCATGTTGAGATTAGCATTTAGCTCAAAGTACTGCTATGCCTAAGTACAAGCCCAAAGAGCCGCTATAGAGTGCTGCAGGAATGAGCCCTAAAACCCAGAAATGAGTTAGCATTTTAGCACTTCCGGTTCCCTCGTCTTGAAGACAATGTTTTTTTTTAATGGGTTTTTAGTTAGATGCCTGAAATAAGGTCGGTGGTTAACACAAGCTGAAGAGATTTTAACGTTTGTTCTACGACATAAAATACATCAATAAATACCCCACTCGTGAATTTTGAAGCTTTTACGTGTCTTAAAAAAGGCGGTTGCTAACAAGTGGCTAAATTAGACTACAAAACGTCATCACGCCGACTTGTCCACCTTTACAGCCTCGTTGTGTATACTCACGCTCATGCGACCGTGGTGTAGTTCGTTTATAGCCTATCGTTAGCTTTTTACTTCTACCGATGGCATTCACACTTCAAAAATCATAAAAGTGTTGTTCATTTGTAAAAGTTATCTTGCTGAACAAAACCTGTCAGTACCATAAATGTTTGTTTGCCACAGAGCTTTTTTTATGCAATAATCCAAAACCCAATGGAAACATCCCATCGGCTTTTTGTCGAGGGGCGATGCTAACTTCCTGGTTGGCCTACAAAAATACGTCATTCCTGGGGCACTCTATGGCTGTCGACTCTTTGCGTTGTTGCTTAAATAAGTGACTTAAAATGATGTTGCCAGATAATAATATATACATACATAATACATTTAAAAAAAAAAAATCTGCATTCTCCATGGAGTAATATGGCATGTATACCAAATACTAAATATTTAAAGGGGAAATTGATAAAATAGTTAAAATTGATTCTCAGTGATTTCTGACAGTAAATACCGACATCTACAAACAAAGACAATGTCAAGTTTTACCAAGCCTCATTATTTGAATTGATAATGTGACTTTTGGAATTGGTCCATTGACACTGATGGTGACATTTAATGAGTTTTAGTTTGAGATATGACAATTACATTTGTTTTATTTAAATGTTGTGCTCATAGCTAGATGGAAAATCTCTCTTACAATATCATAGGAGTGTTTTCCATTATTTTATTCATTGTTCATTAGTCTATAAAGCAGCTCCAGGATTGGTCACTAGGTGACATCATCATACATTTTTTCTCTCTGACTTCAAATGATATATTATAAAATACCAGATAGGAATTTCCTTTTTATGGGTGGATTGTCCCTTTAACCCACTTTCCGTTTGCCTCAGCGTCTGCTCTGTGAAGAGCTGTCCGCGGTCCTGAACATAAGCTGTGCATGGATCCCTGGTCATGTATGGGGAGGTGGCTTTGTAGTCACTCACTAACCTGCTTAACCTACTTTCTACTTGCCGGTCTTTCATCTGTCCACAGAGAGGAAAGTGCTGTAGGATAAATATAGCATGCTTAACAACACGCACAGTGTCCTTTCCGGGCAGCACGGATGGCACCGTGCTTTGTTGTGTTTCTGTATCCCTACCCTTAATGCATCACTGATCATTTCCCTTAATGAAATCCAGCTTCGCTTCGAACATGAACTCCTCATGTTCGGCCCATTAACCCAACTGGTAGAAAACGTGTTGGGACGCGCTTGAACCTTCATTGAGATGAATATGACCAAAATAATGACATTTTAAGATCTTAATTGTCCAATTATGTAGACAGCTGTTGTGCTGCATTGCAATGCCAGTTCAATTGCAGTTTCCTAGCAACCGGAGAGGTACAATGCAATGATTTTCTGTTAAGTGGCATCATTTCCTCTCAGCGAGGCTAGACTGTATATTCACAGAACAAATCCGCAATATGTGCATGCTTCTTCATGCAGGCTTCTTTTTTTATGATGCTTATAAATATAAGAAAAAACCCAGCAGAAACAATTGAAAGTGTGTATGTGTGTGTGTTTTATGATAGGGTACCTGCTTATGTAGACATCCATATGGGTCATGTGTGCATCTGTACACCCTCGAGGTGTGTCAACGTCTATGAAATAGCTGCGCTCCTGCAAAACAAAATCATTTCAGTTGATTAATGTTCACCCAGAACGCTCCGTCCTGAGCTAATCATTGTACATGCGTTCTTTTCAATTAATTCATTATCAAGGGAGGTAGAGAGAGGGGGGGAGGCTGGGGGAGGGGAAAGGAGAGTCAGGGGGAAACAGAAAATCCAATCCTGCTGGTCTGAAGTCTCGGAGCAATGGAGCATTAGTCTCATCCTGATGTAATTGGAATGACACCAAGAGTAAAGCCCGCTGATTTAGGGACAGCCTCTAGGCTTGATTTAATGCCCTCTACCAAAACTATGCATCCATCTTTTTATCTTTCTCTCCTTCCCTCTCCCAGGCCCTCTTGTTCTCATCCGCGTTCCTCCCCCACCCTGCCTTGCGCTCTCTTCATTCACCAGCTACTGCCATGCATCTCCATCTGTACTCTATTAACAGAACAGTAGCTGCATTTTATAATATTTAAAGCCAGAAGGTCATAAACTCCCGCAGAGCGTGTATTTTTTCAGCAATTTACTCACTCCGTATGGCATTTACACACTTGAATGGACGTGTTTTACTCTCGAAGAGGTTATGTTTTATTACTGAATAAATATCTCCAGAGAAGAGAGCGCAAAGAAAAGGGCAGTTTAAGCAGGTGTATCCAGGCCAGGGTGCTGCGTCCCCGGGGTTTGCTGCTGCTCAGTCCCCTGACAGATGGACGGCCAGGGCAATCCTATTACCCCCGTGTGTTTAGCTCCTCTTAATGCCAGGGTGGGTTGCATGGCTAATGGGAGCCAATGAATGTTTGGAGGGAGAGTCTCATGCTACTGAATGATTTGTTTAATAACTTTGAGGAGATCTAAAAGCAGTGAGCAGTCAGTGAAAATTAGAACCATGACGACTTTGTAGCTCAGCTAGTGCACTCTGATGCAGCTCGCCTCTCACTGAGGGATGTCATATTAAATCAGCTCAGCCACTAAATAGGCTTTACTGTATATATTTCACATGGTGATTTCGTCAACCCTTGTCCAGCAAAGATGAAGAAAGTGATTTTTTAAAAGTCCCATCACTAGCTTCGACCCTCTGGGCTCAAATTGCGTTGAAATGACTTTTTCATAAAAAGTATTATAGAGCATGTATCACAGCACAGTATCACATCACTCACATGCCAAATAACGGCATTTATGAATACCCTAAACTGTCCTGAGGATAATAATATATGTCATGCCTGATTGAGACATTTCATGACTATACAATAAAGCTGGAAATAAAGGGAGCAAAACACAGTCTCAGGTTGAATCTTAAAGATGCAGTGTGTAGGATTTGGCAGCATCTAGCAGTGAGGTTGCAGATTGCAACCAGCTGAAACTTCTCCCTTGTGCCAAGCGTACAGGAGAACTGCGGTGGCCGACGCAAAACGCGAAAACGTGAATTGCCCTATCTAGAGCCATTGTTTGGTTTTAATATTAATATTTTATTCTATTTCTGCAAATAGATCCCCCTAAATGCAACACACTGTACCTTTAACACTTCACCCTCAAACATAGGGTTGGGCACTATGACTGTATATCCCATGAGATACTATAGATTTGTCTACAGTCCACAGATTTACATTGTGGCAGCTATTCATTTTAATCTCTGTATAAATCAATTAGCAGGAATGCTTTATGACAATATAAATAATTTATCCATGCTAGTGGCTCTATGGATGGCAGTATTGGTTGGTTGGTTGGTCAATCCACCACTTTGGTCCAGACTGAAATATTTCAACAACTATTAAATGGATTGGCATGAAATTATTTCCAAACGTTCATGGTCCCCAGAGGATGAATCCTAGTGGATTTTCCTCTAGCGCCACCATGAGGTTGACATTTTTGGCTTTTATTGAAATATCTTGGCAACTATTGAATTGATTTCCGTGAAATTTGGTACACACACCCATGTCTCCCTCAGGATGAATTGTAATAACTTTGCTGATCAGCGAATGTCAGCATGATAACACGCTAAGATGGTGAACATGTTAAACATTATACCTGCTGAAGATTAGTATGCTAGCATCGTCATTGTGAGCATTTTGCTCATAGCACCGCTGTGTCTAAGTATAGCCCACACAGAGCCACTACCATGGCTGTAGACTCATTATATATACTGTATATATATAATTTTTTTTACATAAAAGCATTGATAGGTTTTAATTCTTTATTCTGTCATTTTGTCTTAACATTCAGACAAAATCATTTCCATATCACAAAACAGATATTGGGCAATCTTAGTAGCATATCTTGTGTTCAAAGGTATTTGATACAATTTCATGGACTTCATCAAATCTTCATTTATCTTCAAGGCATTACAAATGTGATTATTTAACTGTTTAGAAGGAAACCAACTTACAATTGAATCACTGTCTACCAGTCAATTAAATTTACTGCACAATGATACATTTTCCACTTTTAGTTGTTCCGTTATTTATACTTTATCCATCTAAAAATATGATTAACAATATGGGTCTTAAATAGATGTTGTATTGATTTATCTTAATCTCATATTTCTTGGATTAACTGGATGAAATAATCAATATCTTACCCTATTTAAATCTGACATTATCCAGTGATCAATATAACATTGACTGCAATCTTGAGCTATGAGGCAATTGCAGTGAAGGTGGAGTAACTGCAGCTGTTGTGTGGTCAAATATCTATACTGATGTGTACATGTGTGTGCATGTATGCTGCTTGGTATGCAGACGGCGTCTTTTGCCGCCTGTAGCCCTACGACGGCATCCCCAGGTCAAGCAATTACCACACATCAAGGAAAGCAATTGGGCATGACTAAAATCGTCGGCATGTGATCGCGTCCCTATGTTTGGGCTGCCGGAGCCTAATTTAACCCACTTTGTCCATACGATCGAGGAGAATTGAGGACACGCTCTCCAATTCTGGTGGCCCCCCGAGCATTTCCTGCAAGCCTGACGCGCAGCAGCTGGGCGGTAGACGCGCCGTCACCGGCCTCTTACCCAGCGGAGTGGGAGATGGGGTGTAATGAGCGAGAGAAGTGAGGTAGCAGAGGAGAACAAGTAGAGGAAGGGAGAATTCAATGAGCTATGGGGGTGCAGAAACTTGAGGCCTTCTGAGTAAAGGATCTCAGACTACGCGTGTATCGATCTGGGATCACTTGCAAGGTCACGCGCCTGCATCAATTTAAGAGCCAGACTGGTTTCCAGTCAGGGTTGTTGCTCTGAGATGCTTTCCACTGGCATAGGAGCCAGTGTGGTCACATTCGGATTTAGTAGGAAAGAGGGGGGAGAGACGTAGAAGGGGAGAGGAGATTGGCATATATGCAGAGGGATTGAGACAGAGGCAGGGAGGGAGATGGTGGATGTTATTAGAGAGGCAGCATTGATCCCAGGCTCTGGCTCCGAGCAGCATTCGCCACTTATTCCCTCATTATACAGTCAAATATCTCGGTGCCTTTAACTGCCACCTCTGCCCTTCATCTGTCTGTCTCTGCGCCTTACAGTTCCCCCCCCTCGCCTCCCAACAAAATCTGACAAACCTGAACCTCTCATCCACGCGGCTTCACTCTACTAAATCCATTGTTTCACCGATTCCATTTCAATTTCATTCGGTCTTGCCGCTCAGCTGTAACTTAGCCGAAAGTCTTTTTGCGGAAGAGGAACGCCGTGGTGTTTCTTTTGTCCTCGTACAGCCTGTTTAAATATTGATAGAGATGGGAAGCACCGCTGACCGCTCAGTCAGATCCGAGAGGGTCAAGGATGGCGGAGTTTCTCTGCGGATTTCATTAAACGAGCAGAGGACTGTAAATATGGAAGCATGCGAATCAGAGGCCCTTGCAGAGCAGCAACCTTCATTATCCCCCCGCATGGATAACGCCCTGTAATGTATTCCGATGGAGATGGAGGTTGGAGGGTGATGGGGTGTAAAATAGCATGGTGTAGGAAGGCCCTGTTTTTTCTGCCACGAGCAGCCTGCCACCATCACAGCCAGATACCCATTAGTGCAGGAGCAGAGGATTGGATGTGCAAATGGTCCCATGGATTAGAGAGATAATGCATTTAGGAGAGGGGGCTCCACAATATCTTTATTGCCACTGCTGCTGTGTGTCTGTATGTGTGTGTGTGTGTGTGTGTGTGTGGAGGCTCATGCAGGGGAGATACCCAGTCCCTTTGTGGAGCCTGGGAGATTTAGGGTAAAGTGAGTAGATAAGGGCAGGGATGCACTGCGAGGACAGACACACTCATCATCAAAGCTTACGGTTTGGGCAGAAGAAGGCTCGTTGTGTGTGGTGTTATTAAAAACCTCAGCGTGGAAATGAGATCTTTCCAGAAAGAGGCGCAGACGGGCGGCCCTACTAATCTAATTAATCAGCGTCTGGGATTTTTCATTTCGTCCCTCCAGTCCTCTCCCTTTCTCTCTCTCCTTTGTGCCCCGATTTCTCTGAATCTGAACTTCACGCCCCACAGCTCAAGTGTTTTGGGCCGAGAAATGTGCCATGTCATGCGCTTCCTATAAAGCCTCTGTTGTTGTCTCTTTTCTTCGTGAATAGCTCTGCTCATAAGGGAAGCACAGGCTCACAATCTGCTGTGTGGCGATGTGTGGATGCCTCTGCAGCAGCAGCAGCAGCAGGATGGAGATGGAGTGATGGTGATGGGGATGCAGGATGTGGCTTAAAGGGGACATATCGTGCTCATTTTCAGGTTTATGCTTGTATTTTGGGTTTCTACTAGAACATGTTTACATGCTTTAATGTTCAAAAAACACATTATTTTCCTCATACTGTCTGTCTGAATATACCTGTATTCATGCTCTGTCTGAAACGCTCCGTTTTAGCGCATTTCAACGGAATGGCGACGAAATTGCGTTGCTAGGAAACAGCTTGGGTCCATGTTTACATCCTGTCAGCTGATGTCATTCACATCCACTGCAACAGGAAATAAACTGGGACACATTTAGTATGTTCAAGTTTAAAACTGTGTTTGTGACATCACAAACAGACAGAAATCCTGATGGCTTGTTTCAAACGCACAGTTTCTGAATACAGGCTGTGTGTATTTCTCCATGGATTGAGTGCTTTGATACTTTCACAGTATTTATATATCATTTAAACCTGCTTTATAATATAAAAGACATGAAAATCTCACTTTTTACAATATGGGACCTTTAAGAGGCAACCTGCTATACCAGGCCATAAGGCAGCTGTTGGCTTTACACACACACACTGAACCTTGTAGGTGGCCATCAAGCTGCTAGAGAGAGCAGAATATGTGAACTCTGTGTTGGTGGTGGTGAGCATCACATTTTTTGCTGCTTGTAGGTTGTTTTTTTTTAAAGAGCCAGCCCAGAGGCATGCATGGGAGGGGCCCTGCCTTGCTGAAGCACAGCAGCAGCAGGATGGAGATGGAGATGGAGATGGAGGGATGGTGATAGTGATGGGGATGCAGGATGTGGCTTAAGAGGCAACCTGCTACACAGGCCATAAGGCAGCTGTCGGCTTTACACACACACACACACTGAACCTTGTAGGTGGCCATCAAGCTGCTAGAGAGGGCAGAATATGTGAACTCTGTGTTGGTGGTGGTGAGCATCACATATTTTGCTGCTTGTGTTTTTTTTTTTTTTTTTTTTTAAAGAGCCAGCCCAGAGGCATGCATGGGAGGGGCCCTGCTTTGCTCAAGCACAGCAGCAGCAGCAGCAGTAGCAGCACAGCACAGCACAGTGGGTAACTCCAGCTCTGCTCTGCTCTGCACAGTGAGTCAGCTGAGTGAATGAATGAATGAGGGAGAGAGGAGAGAGGAGGAGAGTCTGCAGGGTTTTGGATACAGAAAAGGCGAAGGTGCTACTTCTGGGGATGCTCGGAGAGGCTGACATGGAAACAGTGAAGTGATCGGAGCAAAAAAAGCGTGTTGACGCATAATCCCGCCCGCCCCGCTGGCACTGGGAGGAGGCAAATCCAGCCTGTCTGTCTCCAAACTCCTCCAATCCTCCACTAGAGATTTACGCGCTGCTGCTGCTGCTGCAGGTTCCTTCAAGAAGACATTGCATTTTTTTTTTACCAGCAGCTCTACAGACTCATCATCTCCGTGGTGATTTCATATTTTTGTGGAGATAACATATGTCTCTGAAGAAAGAGGACCTATCATAATTAAATCCCACTGTTGGAATCACTGCGTCGTTGGACGTTTTGGATGCGCCCTGAGGTGTGGACATCATCTCCATCATCTCCATCACCACTATTTGATCGCGTTATTGCGTTGATTAACACCGGGAGATCTGGAGTCATGACAGGCCCCCCGCTGGTCCTCTCACAGCCCGCCGCCTGCTGACGGTACCGGGCAGGATGGGAGCAGGTCTGCCGCGTTCAGGATCCCGAACCAGCCGATTTATCAATGGAGGAGGAGAGTGACACCCGCAAAATCAACAACAGCTTCCTTCGCGACCACAACTATGCAACCGAAGGTATTTAAACCCGATGATGATGATGATGATGATGGAGAGGGGAAAAAGAGAGAGATGTTTTAATGACCTGAGGCTGTATAGCTAGAGGGATGCTCATATCATAGCAGAAACATAAGTCACTGCATAGGAGGACTAAACAGAAAATAACTATTAAGCAAATATTTAATAAATGGCCATGGGTGATCAACATAAATCTATAATATTAGGCTTTATAGTGATGCTGTTTGGCCCATAAAAGTGCGTTAATGCTATTTAATCACCTCAGACACTATAAGCAGGCTATTAAAGGAATATTCCTGTCATAAACATGGAGCTTGGAGCGTGTGGTGTCAATAGCACTGCATAGGAGGATTAAAAAGAAGCAGAAAAATAACTATTAAGCAAATATTTCATAAATAAAAAATGTATAAATGTGATAAAAAATGTTATAAAATATAATATAATACAATATAATAATATGAAATAAATAAAATAAATGTGATAAAAAATAAATCTTTATTATTAGGCTTTATAGTGATGCTGTTTGGCCCATAGATTAATGCTATTTAAAGTGCATTTAATCACCTCAGACACTATAAGCAGGCTATTAAAGGAACATTCCTATCATAAACATGGAGCTTATAGCTGTGTGGTGTCAATAGCAGATGATGATGATGAGGTGGTTTTCCCATCATGCCTGCTATTTCAGGATGATCATCCTGATAGAGGGCTTTAATCTGTATGGACTGTATAGGCAGTAATGGAATAAAGCCTCCATGTACAGCTGCTTCAGCATCTCCAGGCTGTAGAGAATAAACATGATGCAGTTCAAATTGATCAATTATTGATGGAAAAATTTATTTATCTCATTCTTTGTTCACTTGTTGAAGTAATTAAGGTGCCCTAGTTTTAAAATGCAGTACACTGAAATATGTGTTTCTTGCTCTCTCTTACACATTCAATGCATTTTTTTTTACTGTACATGCTCATAACTGGAGCTTTGAACAAAAGCTGTTTTCTGCAGCCCAAAATGCTGCTCCTGCACATGTGTGCATTTCCTCCTCATTGACCACACATCAGCCCCTTGATGATCAGCCTGTTAACTATAATTGATGCGAAATAGTCCCCTCATGTTCCACCAATCAGCTCCACAAGCTGCTCAGATCACTGATCAACATTAAACATTGATTTACAGGTAAAAAAGCTCCATCATTAATCTCATTACCACCTCGGTCCCCATTCACTGATTATAATTACTTTATTTTATTATGCAGATTGAACGTTAACTGCTGTGCTGATATGAGTGAGATAATAAAAAAAACTGTGAATTGATCATATAAAAACATACTAAACTGTCATACTGTAGGGCTGTAATGTGATGCACGGTTGCCCCTATGAGTTAGCAATAGCACTTCCGGTTCCCTCGTCTGGAAGTCAATGTTTTTTTTTAATGGGTTTTTAGTTAGATGCCTGGAATCAGGTCTGTGGTTAACACAAACTTAAGAGATTTAACGTTTTGTTCTACGATATAAAATACGTCAGTAAATATCCCACTCGTGAATTTTGAAGCTTTTACGCGTCTTAAAAAAGGCGTTTGCTAACAAGTGGCTATATTAGACTACAAACTATCATCATCGTCCGCCTTTACAGCCTCGTTGTTTATACTCGCATTCATGCAAGCGCGTTGCTGTTCGTTTATAGCCCAACGTTAGCTTTTTACTTCTGGCGATTGCATTCATGCTTCAAAAATCATAAAAGTGGTGTTCATTTGTGGAGATTATCTTACAGAACAAAACGTGTAAGTATCATAAACGTGTGTTTGCCACGGAGCTTTTTTTCTGCAATAATTCAAAACCCAGTGGACAAATCTCATTGGCTTTATGTCGAGGGAACCCAGGGTGATGCTAACTTCCTGGTTGGCCTACAAAATACGTCATCCTTCACCACTCTACATCAAATAACACATTGATATATATATATATATATATTTTTTTTTTTTACAAGATTTCAATCAATTTCTATGTGTATATGTGGATGTATATTTTTTTCTCATTAATTATACATTTTTTAACAAATAATTGTTTTTTTAGGTATTATATAGATATTTGGAATAAGTACAGTTAGTGGTCTTGTTCAGATTGAACACAGATTTATTTGCAGTGCAGTCAGTTTTAATAATAGTCTCTGCAGCACTATAGGGCATCCTTTAATTCTTTCACACCAGACTCATTTCACCACCCACTTTGCCATGTGGCTTGAAAATTGAAAATCTAACAAAAAAGAAACATATTTAAATTTAAAATATGACGGAGTATCCCATAATATAACATGTTTTCACAAGTTCTCTACATGATTTGATAGAATAGAATAGATAGAGGGATATGGAGGGTATGTGTGGCTGCAGGGTGGGTCAGAGCCACCCAGCTCAGGTTACTGAGGCCACTGCAGGTTGGAGGAGAGACAAAGTCAAAGCTCAGTGAGTCTCATTTCTCCCAGTTTCTCCTGCTGCTTTCCTCAATCATTTAAATATGAGAGGGCATCATCATTTGCTCCGCTCCTGCACTAACAGATGATTCCCTGTCACTGCTAAACATACAGTCACGGATTCAGAGCGAGAAGAAGAGATGTGGGGGTGTGATGGATATCTTTGTTTGATGTGTGCGCTGAGATGAAAAACAGTAGGGGATCCAGCTTCTTCCCGTCTCTCTCTGTCTCACTCTTTCATTCATTTGATCAGGAGAAAGTGGGCGAGAGTCACCCAGGGTGTAAAATGTGTCTCCTTAAAGCAAAGGACTGTCTGGTCTAGGGCCCATCTGTGCTTTTCAAACAAGGAACGTCTACTTTTGTTATGTTTTATTGCTGTAATTTATGACTGATCGTCACACCTCATATACCATGAATGAGTGTGTGTGTGTGTGTGCCCATTCACTCGCTCGCTCCTTGTCTCCTAAGTGGTATGAAGTCAGTCTGAAGCCAAAGATCATATGTCCCGAAGTCTGGGTCATCATAAATTTACCGAAGTGCACATCAGGCCCGGTCCATTCAGACCACACACACAGAGTCACACACAGTCACACATACATACGCAGGTCCCTGATGAGTGGCGGTGAGCTGGTAGGGATTTCCCTCAGGCCATGTTTGCCCACAGCAGCAATACACTTTAATGATGTTACATTTTAATGATGTCACTCACGCTGACCTTTGGTTTGCACCAATCCCACGCCTCAATGGGTCTGTGGGCGGCTACATTGACCCGGTGTGTGCGTGTACGTGATGTGAGTAAAGCTGTGTCATTGGACATTTAAAAAAGTCTTCTAATGCAAAGTTTCCAGAGACATCGTTGTTGTCTAGATGGAAGTAAATTACATTACAGTCTGATTTGCATTCGTCGGCCGCCCTGCAGATGACACATTGCTAATGGTGATAGAATGGATGGTGTGTGTGTGTCGCTGCAGCTGTGTGTGTTGAGTCAATGGACTGTTACGCTCCTACAACATGGGTCTCAGTTAATTTTCATAATCTGCACCTTGGATGTTCCTATAATGGATGAAATTGTCAAATAGCACAACACCACTTGGGGTGTGCAAATGTAAATAGCTCCCTCGCTGTGAGGCAGGACCTAACCTAATGTCTGCTTTGCTATTGATTTCTGGTCCTTTACAATTTAGCTACCGGAACAATGGCCTAAAGATCTATTGGTAGGACATGTAATCCTTTCCACCTTCTCTCCCTTACCCCCTCTTTTCTCTCATTCTCTCTCTCCCTGCTTCTATGTCTGTCTGATGCGAGTACAAGCTTGTGTGTGATGTGACCCCTCTAGCCCCGCTGAATACTGATGCAGTCCCGTAACAGAGAGCTCACCGCCTTTATTGCAGCCGCTGATGAGAGCAGAGCACCGCCTCTGGTTCGCCTGTGCCAAGGCAAACGGCCTGGGGCCACACTTTAGGACCCCGGCATAAAAAGACTTAGCCCACCATACCCCCAGGTCCCATCCATTATTCACGGCGAAACACTCAAAACGCCGAACCCCACCTCGGCACATAGCGCAAGAAAAGATAATGTCTTATGTATGGGGGGTTGGTGTTGGGGGGTGGCGGCGGGCGCTTAATGGCAAGCTGTGAAGTTGGGGCGAGTCACACTCCTTATTCAGCAGCTGCTTTCATCCCCTGATTAGCTTCTTATTAAGTCTGCAGCTCCATGAAAATTTAATGAGAATTTATTAAAGAATACCCGTGGTGTTGCTACTGTAAAATAATATCCTATTTCTCAACCGCTCGTTTGAGGCGCCGCCGTGATAGATGTACTGTATACGTAAGTCACACATACGCTAGCCTGACAGGTAAGCAGTGTTTGACCTTTCTGGACTTTATAATGGGATACATTTGTAAGTTTTGATAGCTAATTCCTGCGTCTTTTCGAGGAAGCGGCGTCGCTCGGGATCTTTCGTGTTTCGGTGATAAGGTCACCGCAGATACAGGATTTCAGTCTGTACAGCAGCCGTCTAATGTTTGATTCACTCCAGCCTTGAAAAGATGAAAGGGAAAGCACCACAGACAGATAGAGAGGGAGAGGCAGCTTTTTGTTTTGGTGGTGGATTATAATTCTATGCACCCCCGCTTCCCCATGCACCATCCCCCCCTCCTACATCTTCAGTTTCTAAGAGAATACCAAATAACAAGCATCTGAAACGATCCCCGCTTGGTATTCGTGTTAGTGCATGCAGGAATCGATCGCCACTTCTTCTCGTTTCGCTGCCCTGTCCTGTCCTGTGTTGTGTCTGTAGTCAGATGTGTGCCACGGCGATGTGTTAATGAAGTGTGAGAAGTGAAGCAGTAACACGTCTCGCCCATTTCACCCTCGACTCCCTGGAGCGTGGGGATACAGAAAAGCAGGCGCACACACACACACAGACATACATGCACAAAAGAGAGAGACTACACACATTCAGTCGAACACACACGCACACTCACACACACATTCTGTCTCATTCTCAAGGGGCTGATCCCGGAGAAACCAGGTTAATTAGCTTGTTCACTCCAGATCTTACAAAGAGTCACGCTCTTCAGATGAAGAGAGCTGCATTGTGCTCTGTTGCTTTGTGTGCAGCTAATAAAGCCTAATAAACCCTTAATCATATGGCTGGGCGCCGGACCAGTAGGTAGCAGGGTTTGTTCAAAAAATTTCGATTGATCTCCATTGTTTGCTGGAGTGAAATGAAGCCGTTACCAGCTGCTTATTCAGCACAGAAATTGGAGAATTTGTGGTACATGAAGAAGACGTACAGATTGATACGTATTGTTGATTATCACAGAAGGAAGGACAGCGCCGGCGGGTGAAAGAGAGTGCGAGAACGGACCTGAATTATCCCCCGGCCTGATCCTTTGACGCAGGCGGCTCAGCACAAGTGCTGTAATCCTCTCCTCGCCACGTCTGACGCTAACAAAGCATTTACACGACACCATATTGCTCACGTCCCTCCCTGTACCTGGACTTACTGCAAAGCACTTACGCAACCACGCAGTCGCACCATTTTGGGTCCGTCTGTCTTAACCAACCCGTCAATGCCACAGGATCAAGCTTCAGTTTGTTTGTTTTTCCACCCCTGGCAGGATTACATGTTGTCTAGAGGTTAGGCAGAGTGCTCCTATTTTGGTCTTTGCTGTATTCTGTACTGATGAGACTCTCGCTGTACTGTACCATCTTTTATTGACCTACTTACCTCCCCAGACTTCCCCCCTCTCTCTTTTCTTTTAGCGGCCCTTCCTGTTACGCGTGATAGATGCTGCACGCTCGGGCGTCTATAAATACATTCAATATCCTCGCTCCCCACCCCGCGTTTTCTGGCTCCTCGTGCACTCTTTTTCATTCCAAAATCAATGCATATCTATGTTTCCATCCAATTGGTTTTGAGTCCTGATTCTATATTGCATGCTGAAGGGGGGGTTATTGAGGGTCAGATCGGTGGATAGAACCAGAAAAGAGCTTGTGTTATTTCAGTCGTATGTGCAGTTACACACACACACACACACATCACAGCATCAGGCCAACAGGCTTGTCTGTGTTATTACTGGTGATGGATGTGTGTTATCTCGAGCATCCCTCTGATGCATCAAGAAGCGCTGACCTGTCTGTGTCAGACCTGGCTGGCCATGGGATTTATGGGCTTCATGTGGTTATGGTCTGCTGATGAAGCTGTGTATGTGTGTGTGTGTAAGTTCACATTTGATCTGCTAATTCCAGTCCACCCTGAACCTGCTGATGCTCGCGTAATAAAAATCGGATCTGGTACGAGCGGAAATCACGACAGAGACCACGCCCACCTGCAACGCCGCTGCTAATTGAATGCCAGTTTGTTCGCTATAATGAAACTTTATCAGAAAACACTGTGTGTTGCCACTTTAACACAATTCCATCAGTGGCTGAGGTTGAATAAATTGCCTGGTTGAATACATTTGCATGTGGAAAAACTCATTTAGGGAAGCATTCCATCACGTTACTCGGAGTTTCTGCTCCACCGGCTCTCCCCGATTCTCCATTCAGCGAGATGATTGAAGGACGTATCCGTGTGCAAACTCGTTAAATGGCATCCATCAATTACTGTTTCTCCTCAGTGACTTAATGGGATGTTGATGAGGGGAGGAGAGAGTGGAAAAAAGTATGGGGGAAAAAACGAGAAAAGCTTTGATTCGAGAATGCTGACTGTTAAGCCGAATCCATTAGATTCACAGCAGTGGCTTTGGCCTGATGGTGTTGGAAGGCACCATTGTGTGAGTGTGTTTGTAAGTGTGTGGTTGCACTACACATCTCTGTGCATGCAGATACAGAAAGAGAGATAACTGCAGCCTCTGTTTTTTGCGCTTGGGAGGGTGTATGCGACATAGGGCTGGGCAATATATCGATATTATATCGATATTGTGATATGAGACTAGATATCGTCTTAGATTTTGGATATCGTAATATCATAACATGGAACAAGTGTCTTTTACTGGTTTTAAAGGCTGCATTACAATGAAGTGATGTATTATACAGGGTGGCTCAGAGGTAGAGCAGGTCGTCCACCAATCAGAAGGTCGGAGGTTCGATCCCTGGCTCCTCCGGTCACATGTCGAAGTGTCCTTAAGCAAGACACTTCACCCCAAATTGCTCCCAAAGGCTGTGCCATCGGTGTGTGAATGAGTATTAGGAGGATTAGATCCTGATGACCAGGTTGTCACCTTGTCACTATGGCAGCCACTGCCATTAGTGTGTGTGTGAATGGGTGAATGTTGACATGTAGTGTAAAGCGCTTTGAGTGGTCGAAAGACTAGAAAAGCGCTATTTAAATACAAGTCCACTTAACTTTAACTTTTAACTTTTAATTTCTGAATTTACCAAACTGTTCTAGCTGTTCTATTATTTTCCTTTACCCACTTAGTCTTTATATCCACATTACTGATGATTATTTATCATTATTTTCGTTGTATAGATATTTTGTAAAAGCACCGATAGTCAACCCTACAAAATCGTTGCAATATCGATATCGTGGTATTTGGTAAAAAATATTTCGATATTTGATTTTCTCCATATTGCCCAGCCCTAGTGCGAAAATGGTATGGTGTGTCAGTGGGGTACTCCCAGGCTCTAATTAGGTCAGAGTGTGTCTCGTCTATGAAACGTTAATTAGTTTCTAGATTCAAATATGATTAGGATCGCCCCCCCACCCTCCACCTCACGTCATTATCAACACATGGCCGTAAGAATCCCTCTGGTGTCGTCTCTGAATGTGGCTTTCTTTTACAATTAACTGAAACAAGGGTAGGACACACACATATTCGAAGACACGGCGCTTAGTCATTCCCACCATGCGCAGCAGCTTTATGTGAGGAGATGAGCCCGTCTACAGGGACTCTATTGTCTGAAGTTGTGTGCTGCTGCTGCTGCTGCTGCTGCATTGAACTGAACGCACTCCCCCAGATGCAGTAGCAGGTTTTTCACTCTATTGCAGCACTCGCTCGCTCTGTCTGCTGAATTACAGCTAGCATCAGCAACTAAAGTCTGAGAGCTATTGGCACACACACACACACATATATACACCCCTTCGACTGCCGCTAGAGATGGAAACGGTCTCCATAGCAACATTCCCCTCTCCTGTTCAGCGCTCCGCCAGTAGCAGGTCCACAGAGGGCGTGGGGGGGGGGTACAAAACAACAAGCTCTCTCTTTCTCTGTCTAATATTATTGTCACTGTTAAACAGAGGGCTAGCCTCTGCTGTGGTGTGTGTGTGTATGTGTGTGTGTGTGCAACAGACATTATGCTATGCCTTTTTAGCCCGGGGCTGTATAATAATTACAGTCACCATTAGCCTCTCCTGAAATCCAGGCAGATGTATGTCTTTGAGGAGGAGAGGAAAAGCTACCTTAAGGGTAGGTGTCTGTTATTTACTTTTGGAGAAACTGTATGCAGAGAAACTGAGAAATGTTGGCGATACATGGAGCAAATATATGCTGTATTTTGTTATCCTGTTGATGCACTGCACAGATTGAAAGTTAAAAAGTGTGCTACACATGTTTAAACGTATATGAGCTGCAAAAAGTGCATGATTTAAAGGTGTATGACTGTGTTTTTTAATGAAGGAGCAGGAGAGTCGCCGAGCAGCACGGGGTCTGGAGAGAGGTGAATGGCGTTATTAGTGTGGCGGCGGTGTCCTTTAAAAAGCAGGAGTGCAATTAAATGACACAGATTGGCTCACTTCAGTCAGACGAGGGGCCGAATTAGTTGATACCATGCAGTGAGTCATTCAGTGGCTTCTCCTAACCCATATTACACCAAACTGTGCCGGAGAGTCCTTTGTGGGTTTCCCCCTTCCCCTCACGTTTCTTTCTAGAAGTCACTCTACCAGATCTCGCTGAAAGCTCTTTCTTTCTGTCTGACTGATACCTTGACAGTTTTGTGCACGTCGTCCATACTGACATTTTCTCCTCTCCCCCCCCCATCCCTCTCTGCTCTGCTTCCTGTGTTGCAGCTGACATTATCTCAACGGTTGAGTTTAACTCATCGGGGGAGCTGTTGGCCACCGGGGATAAAGGAGGCAGAGTGGTTGTCTTCCAGAGGGAACAGGAGGTAGGAAATGCCAACAATGCAACACTAATTATACTGCCCTTCTGCTGAGAGGATTTGACTGCCACGAAACATTAAAGTTGGGTTGTTTGATTTTAAGATTACTACCTAGTTAAAGGGTTTATTTGAAAAGCTGGAAATTCAGCAGTAAATATTTTAAAACCACAAACAACAAAAATTCTCCTTTATTGTTAAGAAGCTTTGTCAGGGCCGCCATTATAAACGCATGTTACATGGAGAAGCATTGTTTAAGACCACCAAAATGTATTCTGAATTCCAGTTAAGATGCCAATGTTTCTTCATGCTGAATAGAGAGCTGCAGGAATGAGCACTTCCGGTTCCCTCGTCTCAAAGTCAAGGGGTTTTTAAATTAGATGCCTGAAATAAGGTCCGTGGTTAACACAAGCTTCAGAGATTTTAACTAGGGCTGTCAAAGTTAACACAATAATAACACGGTAACGCAAATTTGTTTTAACGTCCACTAATTTCTTTAATACATTAACGCAACTTGCGATATTTAAATTAACCTTAGAAATCTGATGGGCCGCCATCGGGCCCGGCCGCAATTCAATCTTTCAGAGGTTGTAGCGGGCTCAGTTTTAAAGCTAGAGTGACTACTGTCATCATATGAAAAACTAGAAAACCTAAGGAGTCCATTGGTATCAAACATGTCATACTAGCTTGTCACGAAGGAGGTTAAATAACGCTCCAAACACACGCTAAATTGACGAAAAACTGACATGGCCATTTTCAAAAGGGGTCCCTTGACCTCTGACCTCAAGATATGTGAATGAAAATGGGTTCTATGGGTACCCACGAGTCTCCCCTTTACAGACATGCCCACTTTATGATAATCACATGCAGTTTGGGGCAAGTCATAGTCAAGTCAGCACACTGACACACTGACAGCTGTTGTTGCCTGTTGGGCTGCAGTTTGCCATGTTATGATTTGAGCATATTTTCTTATGCTAAATGCAGTACCTGTGAGGGTTTCTGGACAATATCTGTCATTGTTTGGTGTTGTTAATTGATTTCCATTAATAAATATATACATATAAATTTGCATAAAGCAGCATATTTGCCCACTCCCATGTTGATAAGAGTATTAAATACTTGACAAATTTCCCTTTAATGTACATTTTAAACAGATAAAAAATGTGATTCAAACGATTAAACAATTCAATATTTTTATCGATTGACAGCCCTAGTTTTAACATTTTGTTCTTCGACATAAACTACGTTAGTAAATATTCCACTGGTGAATTTTTAAGCCTTTATGTGTATTAAAAAACGCGGTTGCTAACAAGTGGCTAAATGAGACTACTAAATGTCATCACGCTGACTCGTTCGCCTCGTTTACAGCCTCGTTGTGTATACTCGCCCTCATTTGACCGTGGTGTAGTTCGTCTATAGGCCTTCAAAAATCATAAAAGCGGTGTTAAATTGTGGACATTATCATGCTGAACAAAAGGTTAAAGTATCATAAAGGTTTATTTGCCACAGAGCTTATTTTCTGCAATAATCCCAAACCCAATGGAAAAATCCTATTGGCTTTTTTTCGAGGGAACCAGGACGATGCCAACTTCATGGTTGGCCTACAAAAATACGTCATCCTTGGAGCACTCTATTACAGCGAATATGTGCAGATGGTGTATTGTACATCTAGAATTTTACATTTCATGGAGGCCTAATGGAGCAGCAATGCAAATACAGCATCTTGGAATTGAATGTTGATTCAATGTAAATGTGCCATACATGATTAATGGAGCGGATGCTATGGAGTGCTAGAACAAGCAAATAATAACAAATGCTAACATCAGCATGCTAATAAACTGTTTGTTGTTTAGCAAGTATAATGTTTACCATGTTCACCATCTCAGTTTAGCATGCTGGTATTTGCTAATTAGGACTAAACATAAAGTGAAACTGAGCCTGATTAGAATATCATTAGTTTTACATGTATGTGATCATAAATCAAAGTATTGTAAATTTAACCTGATGATGGTGGATAAAAAATGCTTTATCTAACTTTGAAGGCACTTAAGGAGAAGTTAATTCTCAAAAGTTGCACATCTTGTTAAGGAATTAAACTCTCTATAACAAATTTGTATGAAACTATATTAAATCTAACAGCAAACAGGTCAATCTCTCACTATGTTTCTCTTCTTGCAGAGTAAGAGCCAGCCCCAACGTCGAGGGGAGTACAACGTTTACAGCACATTCCAGAGCCACGAGCCGGAGTTTGACTACCTGAAGAGTTTGGAGATCGAGGAGAAGATCAACAAGATCAAATGGCTTCCTCAGCAGAACGCCGCCTACTTTCTGCTCTCCACCAACGGTCAGTCAGTTAGCTATAAGGCGGTACCGTGGGAGCGACGCGAGCGGCGAAATGGTCAAAGAAATCATTAATCTGTCACGAGAACGTGTTTGAATGTGGGCAGAGTGTTGCTGTTACTCAATAACGGTGTCAAGTAAAGGCGTGATTCATTCCTCACTTTGCAGATATACAGCTGATGTAAGAGGAGACATTATTAATATCACATGAAAATGTCTTTTTGACTGTCAGTGTGAATGCATCTGTGTTTCGCCTGGCTGAGCAAGTGCCACCAGCAGAAGCGTTTCAGATTGAGAACTTCATGCATGGCTGCCACGGCAGGGAACACACACACACATATATCAAAGCATGTGCCACCACACACCATACGTGCACGCCGGCTCAAACAGACGCACACACATCAGCAGAGAGACGTTTTGCAGATTGTGGGCTTCATGCATGGCTGCTACAGAAGTGCTAGCGGTGGCTGGAGCAGATGGTGGAGGGTCCTGTGGCGATGGCCTCGCTGCTCTGACACCAATATTCACAGCGGAAATTAAAAGAAAAAAAAAAAAAGGCAACAACCTGACTGCTGCCGCCATCCCCCCTCGCTAGACCGAGAAGATGGGATGTAACTGGTGTTCGTGTGATGCAGAAATGAAAAGCGCCCAGATGGCTTTTTTCCGGGGGAGCGTATACTGAAGACGGGAAATGTAGTCAACGTGTAGATTGATATCAGTGACATCAGAATGTACACAGGAGCCGCCATTCATCATTCTCGCTGGCTCCTGCCCAGCTACGTGCCAGATTGGCCGCCCAACCCCCCCGCATCCATCTTGAGATTCACTGTAGTGAGCCATGATCTAACTGTATTCTGTGTTTGTGTGTTTCTCTGCGTGTGTGTTTGCGTGATGTATCCATTCCAGACAAGACGGTGAAGCTGTGGAAAATCAGCGAGAGAGACAAGCGCCCGGAGGGCTACAACCTGAAGGATGACGATGGACGGATCAGAGACCCGTCGACCATCACCTCGCTACGGGTAAGGGCCGGGGTCACGCAAAACTATCGCGTCTTAACACCACCCAAAATGTCACACGGAGTCAAGTAAACACTCATCCACGCCTACGTCACCTCACGACTCGACTACTCCAACACATTCTGTACGGCACATCCACCACAACCCTCAACAAACTACATCCAAAACTCAGCTGCCGGTCTGCTCACTCTCTCCCACACCAGAGATCACATCAACCCAGTCCTTCAAAACCTCCACTGGCACCCCATTCAACGAAGAATCCAGTTCAAAATTCTCCTCATTGCCTACAAAGCCCAAGTCAAGTCTTATCAGTACCACTATAACACCGAATTTGAGCTCAATCAGAGCATGCCTGGCTTTATTTTGTGTTTCTTTTATTTGTGGGGTGTGTCACAATATCTGTCACTTTTGTAGTAAAATTATTATTATATTATATTATTATTTTTATACAAGAATCCATTTCATATATAGGAGACCGAAGAGAATATGAAAAACATTGTTGTGCTTTGTTCTACCTAGGGGTATCTCAAGATTTTGGGTGTCTTCCCACTAGCCTATAAGCTAACCGACTGCTGGCGGTAGCTTTATATTGAACTTACAGATATGAGAATGGTGTCACTCTTCTCATCTAACTCATGGCAAGAAAGCAAATAAGTACATTTTCCAAAAGGTTGAACTATGTCTTCAAAGGCATCTCAGCAGTTTAGGAAAACGACAATGAGAAAATCATATGACTCATATGAAAGCCAAAGGTGCCCCCGTCTTCCTAGAAAGACACGATGATGATTTTTACAGGAGACATTTTGACTTGTCATAGCAGCAAAAGCACATGTGTTCCTAATAAACTTAACAATGGCCCACTAACCCATGACAGTGTGACAGTGAACCAGCATGCACAATACCAGAAGCTAAATGGAATTCAGCCATCATAAATTTTATAATTAACACCTATATTTTTCCTACTGTGATATATGTCAAAAGGTTTTCCTGTGACAAAAGTCTATCCTCAGTTTGCACATTGAGTGGTCTCAATACGCACAGCTCAGATAAGCTGATTAAATCAGAATGTAGCATTCAGTCAGTGTGCTATGATAGCCTTTAATCCTACTTAAACGTCTTAGCAACGCAGTATGTCTGCACTATAGGTGTCAAAGTCGACACAGTTTTCCCTGTAAAATATGCTCACTTTCAGTACTGATAAATGACACTCTGACACCAGCAGACACACAGTCGTTGGACAATTTTGAACTTACACTGGGGGAAGAAAGTGGGAATGAGTGATCGATATGTTCACTGATGTGAAGACCATGAAGGGATCATCCTCTCTCTCATTCTTATCACTCCACTACCTCTTTAATTTCCACACAAAGCGGGCAGGCACATAGGACAGTGTGTGTACGTGTATATGTGTGTGTGTGTGTGTGTCTGCCATAGTAGATTAGTGCTGTGTTCAGCGTGTCTGTCCCTCTTTGTCTGGCTGGCCAGGGGATCATAGCAACCTGGAGGACAGGCCGGGGACTGTGGCAATCCTGTTTAGAGGCTGTGAAAATCTGCGCATGGGGGTAAAAAGCAGAGGAGGAAAGGGAAGAGCTTCGAAATATAATTACAAATTGTAGCCAAAAAAAACCCAAAACAAAAAATATTGTATCATGTAAAGTCTATGATTCAGTATATCTCCTTAAAACACACATTTTTTTATCTAATTTTAATTTTTGTGTTTTAACTGATTGCTGCTTTAAAAGCTTAAAATGGTGTGTTGTGAATAGATTTCTAGAAGTATTTGTTGCTTTTTTAAAGCAGACATATCTCAATTTAAAATATTCAGTTTTACATTTTATGAGGATCTATTGCGTCATGTCGAAGGTGCAAGAGCCAGCTGAACAGTGTAACTGTCAGTGTTGGGGGGGTTACGGGTTAATACGGTCCATGTCTCCCTGGACGGCCAGTGAAAGACATGGAAATGAAGTGACACCCATGGAGATACAGCAGCCTGCTGGGCTGCCATGTCTCTCTGTCAGTGCCAGCAACGGACGAGAGAAAAAGGGAAGAAGCAGTCGATTTGTTCTCCTCTCTCGCTCCCCTCCCTCCTCTCTTTGTCTGGGTTTTATCTGGCCAACGGGGGGCTGCATGCAAGACTGGTGCTGGGTGTCTTTGAAGCCCGAGCAGCACTGTGTATGAGTGTGTGTGTGTGTGTGTGCGCTCGTCTTAATTCTGCAGAGTTCAGTTATCATTCCTCAGCAGGGCCTAGCGATGCCCTCGGGCCATCTCTCTTTCCACCTCCTTCGCTTTCTCTCTTTTCTCGCTTTCTCTTTCACACACACAAACAAGAGAACAGGAGTGACTTCTTCAGCACTTACATGAGAGAAAGAGAGAGAGGGAGGCAGGCGTGATCTCCGAGTAGCCGTGTAGCCAACAGATATTCACAGTCTGATTGAACTAGCTCATCAAACAGCCTCTGAGCCCCTCAGTCACTGTCTCTGTTTCATTAAGATTTGTGGAGTAAATGTCATATGAATCCCTGGAGTCATCTGGTTGTGGTTCACTCACACATACACATGCAGCATATTCACACACACAAAATTAATGCACACATGAAACCATGTGCACAGATAAATATCTAAGAAGGCCTCGAGGAAACCAGCATCAAAGTACATAGAGCACTAAATCAGTGTTACAAAACCCATCAAGATGAATTTCTTGCATATTTTTCTGTGTTTCTTTACATGTTTCCTTTCCCTCCTCCCTAACTGATCTGTCTTCACCAATAGGTGCCGGTGCTACAGCCTATGGACTTGATGGTTGAGGCTACAGCCAGGCGTGTATTCAGCAATGCGCACACCTACCACATCAACTCCATCTCCGTCAACTCCGACCTCCAGACGTACATCTCCACCGACGACCTCAGGGTGAACCTGTGGAACCTGGAGATCACCGATCGCAGCTTCAGTATCCTCTGTCTCGGGTCTTCTGTCTTTAGGGAACTGTGGGGAAAAAAGGATGAAAAGTAAACATGTTATTCAAATCTGTTTGTATGGAAAATGTGTCACTTTTTCAGAGCAAAAAATTTTGGTTTTGGTCTTCCCAGTGTTAGCTAAATATCCGCGGTAGCTGTCTAAAAGTTGTTCCTTAGCGCCCGTTTCTCAGACATTGTGGACATCAAGCCAGCCAACATGGAGGAGCTGACAGAAGTGATCACCTCAGCGGAGTTTCACCCCCAGCAGTGTCACACCTTTGCCTACAGCAGCAGCAAGGGCTCGATACGCCTCTGTGACATGAGAGAGGCGGCGCTCTGCGACAAACACTGCAAATGTGAGTACAAGTTGAGTGCGTCATGGGAAAAATGATAAAAGAGTGGCGAGAAAGAGCAAATAGTTATCTTTATAGATTTTCTTTCATGTGAAAATACTTGATTATGTTAAGTATTACTTTTATTCTATGGTGCCTCATTGTGTTTATTGATTATACTAAAAGGTTATTATGGAATTTTTGCCCATTGATGCCAAAAATATACTGCCTACTGCCACTTTAATCACAATTAATTGCAAATTAATCACACATTTTTTTATTTGTTCAAAATGTACATTAAAGGGAGATTTGTCAAGTATTTAATACTCTTATCAACATTTGAGTGGACAAATATTCTTGCTTTATGCAAATATATGTATATAGTTATTATTGGAAATCAATTAACAACACAAAACAATGACAAATATTGTCCAGAAACCCTCACAGGTACTGCATTTAGCATAACATATATGCTCAAATCATAACATGGCAAACTCAAGCCCAACAGGCAACAACAGCTGTCAGTGTGTCAGTGTGCTGACTTGACTATGACTTGCCCAAAACTGCATGTGATTATCATAAAGTGGACATGTCTGTAAAGGGGAGACTCGTGGGTACCCACAGAACCCATTTTCATTCACATATCTTGAGGTCAGAGGTCAAGGGACCCCTTTGAAAATGGCCATGACAGTTTTTCCTCGCCAAAATTTAGCTTAAGTTTGGAGCGTTATTTAACCTCCTTCACAATAAACTACAGAAGTGTGACATGGATTCTATAGATTTTTTAGTTTTATATGATGCTAGTATATTCACTCTAACTTAGCCCGCTACACCATAAAAATTGCAATTTGTATAATGTATTAAAGAAATTAGTGGCATTAAAACAAATTTGCGTTAACACGTTATTATCACGTTAACGTTGACAGCCCTAATTCTGTTTCATCTAAATGTTGCTTCAAAGCCTTCTCTTTAGAAAGCTTCTGCATAAAATTGCCCTTGCCGGGATAAATAATTGTATTGAACTGAATTGAACTACTGAATCCCTTTATTTTATTTCATTTATTATTTTTTTCCCTTAAACAGTCACATTTAGATATTGAGTATAAAAAAACATTAGGGTCAGTCTTAAGAAAACCACTGAGTTTTATTGTAGAATGTAAACTCCTTTTCTTGGCCATCAAAACCCCCAAATTTCCCGAAACAACACAAAGAACATTACCTCATTGTCTTCAATGAAGCTGAGTAATAGTATTATTAGTGTGATTAGCTTCAAAGAGTGGAAGAGTGGAACCAGAAGAGAGTTCTGCAGGTTTATCTAAATTTGTAAATACACAACAACATCAGAGAGATGGAGGTGGGAGAACAGAAACAACATGGCAGCACTACGGTTGTAAATTCACACTCATTTTTTCTGCTTCAGCTCCACCTTTGTGTGGCTCAATATGTCAGGATTGATAACCCATCAATGATTCTCGCTGTGTGTGTCTCAAACAATGAATGGCCTTCTCTAAAGCTTAACATCACATGCATGCACGCTGGTCAAATGAATAATGAATACATTGACATTTTCGCTGGAAAATCAATTGCTTAAGAGCAATCGCATTAGTCCCTCATGGACACACCTTGTTGTTCAATAACGTCAGTCACTTCCTCAGACATATTGATGCGTTCACTGGACCATGCACTGACACGGCCTGTTGAATTTCACATGAGCATTTATTTGAGGGCGAAATAAGTATATAAGAAATATAAAATGTTTGGATTTTGTTGTAAATTTTAAGTTGTGGTATTCACAGTTTCACATTGACACGCCCTGTCTCCTAAAAATTACGTTCCCATACAATAAACTGCATTCTAGGGCTGTCCTGAATACCTTTTTTTGGGCTTCGAAGCTTCTATGAGAAATATTCAAAGGTATTCAAAGCTTTGCGGCGCGGCGAAGCAGACACACTACTATACGCACACGCACCTCTACACATAACGAACAGCAATATCCATCTGAGAATAACTAATAATAATTCATGTTGAATATGAATAATGAATAACGTTGTGGGATTATTCCTTATTTCATGGGCTATTTTGGGATTTATACATTATTCTTATTACATACTTCTATATAAAAGTTAACAAAATTAAAAAGGAAGCATTCGGGTCAGCCCTACATCATTCACAATTATGTTTGGTGGGAAACGTATTTTGTCGTGGATTACATTTGTCTTTGACGTATCACAAATAGTCAGTGGAAGGCCACACCACGTGACGTAGTACATACAACATACAACGAGCGATGCGCAGAGCAGGTAATGTAGTATATCGAGCGACGGTTAAAGGTACAGTGTGTAGATTGCGACTGAGTACCCCTTTGCTTACCCCTCCCTTTCCAAGACTGCAGTCACGTGAGGCGCCGAGTGCAAAACCGTGGTAACGCCATTCGTCTCTTTCAGAGGCCATCCTTACCATAATAACACTACTTTAAGAGTAACGGAAGTCAGACGGCTGCTGGCGGTACCACGGTTTTGCACTTTGCGGCTCACGTTACCGCAGTTTCACAAGCATGTCGGAGAACACGGCGGACTCCATGATGAGAACCCGCTCCCTATGTAGATATGAAGGGCTTATTCTAAACTAACGAAAATACAGCAATTCTTATTTTCTGGATATTATAAACTAATGAAAACATAGTTATGAATATTATATTCCATTTCTGCTAATAGATCCCACACTGTTCCTGGTGGATGCGTCAAACAAGGAGACCGATGCTCTGTCCCCATTTTAAGCCAAACCATGATGTTTTTTTTATTAATCCTAACCTTGTAGGTTTGTTGCCTAAACTAAGTATTTTTGTTTCATTTTTGTTTTGTTTCAATGTCGTAGTCATTTTAAGCCAAACCAATTTTTTTCACTAAATCCAACACAGTATTTTTGTTGCGTTTTTGTTTACAACATTAACCACATGTTTAAAACTGTTTAAAACGGCAACCCTAATCCGGGGGAAAATATAATCTGATAATAATAATTGATAATTAATATAATAATATATAATATATAATATATAAATAAATGATAATTTCCCTTGAAACGTAATGGAGAATGCAGTTTAGGTGTATGGGAACGTAATTTTGTAAGAGACAGGGTTGATATTGACATGTACGTGCCATTAGGTGCCCGCAGCGCACACACATACACACACACACACTCACAGAGCAGGCAGGTGCTCTCGTTAGCCTCAGGACAGGTCTGTTTGCTACTGACCTACTGTCTCACTGCATGAACGGTGTATGGCTCAGAGCGATGTATGATGCCCTCCCTCCCACGCATACACACACACAGCACATCCTTCCCTTGACATCCACACACACAAAACTTCCTCAACATAAAAATCTATCCCCTCCCATACCTGTAAATCTGGGAGGCTGCTGGTATCAGTCAGTGTTAGATTGATGATGGATGGATGGATGGAGGGATGGATGGAGGGCTAGGGGAGGATTGCCAAAGCGCTGAGCCCGAGGATAGAGAGAGGGGGACCAAACAGCCCCCATGCTGACTCCCCAGGGACCCTATTATACACCTCTGGAGTGGGACGGAAGGGAGGGCAGGGACACACACACATGCATATATACATGCACATATTGCCCACACCCACTTATACACAAACACTCATTCACTGACACACACACAAATCCAGCGGGGCCCAAATGGGCCCAGCACTTTGACATTGATTTGTTTTTCTTATCCCTTCCTCATCCCCCCATTTTTTCATCTCTCATACAGCATCCCTTGTTAGACTCCCCATTGACACATCACAGAGCGATTCTCCAGGCCTCGGCTGAGGAAGAGGGGGAGAATGGTGGGGGCATTTTTTGGAGAGATGGAGAGCAGAGAGGGGAGGAAGGGTGGGAGGAAAAAGGAGGAGGAGGAACAATAACTTGACAGCTAACGATGGAATGCCTGGCTCTTATCCCCAGCGTGCTGGCCTGCACACAGATCAGCAGCTGCCAGAATCAATATGAATCATAACCAATATTTACCCAGCATGCTGACCCACGACTCTCTCCCTAAACACACACAGAAATAATACCGTGAAGAGATGCAGCTGCTGCGGCAAACCCCGCATCCAGGCATAGTTGTGGCTGTTATTGTTCGCCAATGGCGGGCCCCCACCACCCAAACAAAATCTGTTTTTTTCTCGCTGCGAATGATTAAAAGACTTGTGGGAGGAAAAATATCTCTTTTAAGCAGCGACCTCCTGCGGTGAAAAATGTGTTTTCTCCGTCAGCAGATAACCGCCTTTTGTTTTTTTTCTCTCGTAGACTTTGAGGAGCCAGAGGATCCCTCCACTCGCTCTTTTTTCTCTGAAATCATCTCATCCATCTCTGACGTGAAGTTCAGCCACAACGGGCGCTACCTGATGACAAGGGACTACCTCACTGTCAAGGTGTGGGACCTTCAAATGGAGAACAAACCACTAGAGACGTACCAGGTAAGCCTCAGCCTTGCTTTTATGTGCCTGCTTGACTGTTTGAAGGCTCCAAAGATAATCCTAAATAACGGTTAGGGCCCAGATCGAATCAAAACTGATTGATTTCAGACTAATCACTCAACATAATCCTGTTTCACTGTCACCCCGCCAATCTGTAACTGTGTCATCCACGGCGATTACCCCAGGAGGGATTATTGAGCCAACTGTCCGTAAAAAGACAGATAGTGGCGGTGCTGATGCAACCTGAAGGGCAAAACCTCCCACTGTGTGGTCACCGGGGTCAGATCCACACGGTCTGATCAGGGGAAGCCATCTTAGGGCAGGGTCATGATTGATAAGGCAATCAGCTGGGCTCAAGGGATTCTCCGTCCAATTCCAGCTCCGCCTCCACCTGCTACCAATAGCATCTTAGCGTGGGTCACCAGGTCTGGAGGGATTATTGAAACTAGAGCATATGGCAGTGCAGCTTATGGTTGAAAGGCAATGTGACAAACTTTAGATGCTGGAAAAGTGTGATCATGACCCACCAACTAATTCAGACATTCGTGTTTTTATTTTGTTTTTCAGGTTCACGACTATTTACGTGGCAAACTTTGTTCTCTTTATGAGAATGACTGCATCTTCGACAAGTTTGAGTGTGTCTGGAATGGATCAGACAGGTAAGAGTTATTTCTTATCCATCCATCCATCCATCCATCCATCCATCCATCCATGCATCTCAATAACCCTCCACTCTCCTCCTCCTCCTCAGCGTCATAATGACCGGCTCCTATAACAATTTCTTCCGAATGTTTGACCGGAACACTAAACGTGACGTCACGCTGGAGGCGTCCAGGGAGAACAGCAAACCCAGAGCCATTCTCAAGCCTCGCAAGGTACGGCACAGCTCATCAATAACAGGTTACCTGATATCTGGAAGTCCTGTGTTTAAGGCAGCTGGATTTGTTTTATATTACATGGGTATATCTATTAGTGAGGAAAACTTAGAAAAGATACCTCCACTTGGCTTCAAATTTGTATTTTTTAGATATCCTGATGATTGGGAATCTTCATAGATAAGCTAACATCAAACTATGATGTTTGCATATCAAATACACCTGCATTATCAGCATGGACTGTAAATAAGAAGTGGATGTCGTCACCATGCAACCAGAAGTGACACAAGAGGGTGGAGCTAAGTACAACCGAATGCTGAATAACACATTTCTAGGCGGCCAAAATGTTACAATTAACTTTCATGAACTGAAAACACACTATGAAAGGGTTAAAGCTAGACGAAAAGGCAGACTATTCCCTGACCGTGGAAGCAATCATCCGCATTGGCTTCACTTTTCAGACCCGGAGGTTGCCCACTAGTTATCAGTCACAAAGTGTGATTGCAACAAGCCAGAACTGTGTGAAATCCATGTACTGTACTAGCTGTGATTACTAGCAGGAATGTGACAAATACAAATGTACAAATGAAATATCAAACTTTTTCCTAAGTAGAAGAAAGTCTTTTGAATTGGGGTGGATGGGTGGGTCGAAAACAACATTGGACTTTCTCCAAGGAGACTGTGTGAAACCAAAAGTCAACATTAATAATATGTATTTATTATGTCTAAACTTACACCACTTCCGATATTATTTTAACGCAAACCACAATCTTTTCCGAAACCAGACCAAGTAGTTTTGTTGCCTAAACTTAACCAAGTAGTTTCCTGTGAATATGGAAGTTTATTTTGAAAAAACTGGAGCGGAAATTGACGTGTGTCACAGGTTACTGGACATTCGTAGGAAAATGCATGAAAAATTAGGAATAACTTTACGAAATGTTGTATGACAATATGTTGCAATACACAACTGTTTGGTAACATATTTGCCATATCTACTTTACGAGGTGGTATTATATCAATGTTGGGTTTCACAGCTTGTTCTGGTGCCCCCAAGTGGGCAAAAACAAATAAATACTGCTTTAACATCACTGAAATCTGTGTTAATTTAATCTGTACACACTCATATCTTAACGCCTCTTCATCCCGCATGTTGTCCTCCAGGTGTGTGTAGGTGGGAAGCGCCGTAAGGATGAGATCAGCGTAGACAGCCTAGACTTCAGCAAGAAGATCCTTCACACTACGTGGCACCCCCATGAGAACATCATCGCTGTAGCGGCCACCAACAACCTCTACATCTTCCAAGACAAGGTCAACTAAAGGGCAAACTGCCCCTGCTGACCCCTGACCCCCCACACAGGAAGGGGGCTGCAGGGAGAGCTAGGGTTTGGAGAAAGAAAGAGATGGAGCCCTGATCTACATCCTTCTCCTCCTCTTCCTGTCTTGTTGCTGCCAGTCTTGTATTTTGCCACTCTGCTGAAGAAGTGCAGAGATGAGTATCCAGTGACTGTGAATTTTGGGAAGCAGGAAATCAATATAACCTGGATACAACGTGAAGAAATCCTCGAAATTGAGAATGGACTTTCATTCTTCAATTTTGACTTCTAATTTAATTTATTTAGCCATGCGGACACCTGGAGAGGTGAATCCTGAAGAGGATTGCTGCATGAACAACATGATGTAGCAGCCCTCCGGACCCTGGAGGAAGGGGTTGGATGTGGGTCCACTGAACATAAAGTAGAGCACACAGACAGAAACCTAGCTTACATGATGGTGGCTCATTGTCATGTAGCAACAGTGCCCCCTCTCTTTCAATCTGTTCATGCTACAGTGCATGTGATCATCTGCGGCCTCGAACTGAGGCAACGTTTCGGACAGCGCAACCTGCTGCAGAGTTCCTTACAAAAGAGGAAAAGACTGTTAACGTCTGACCCCAGAAACTGAGAGTTTTCTCTGCCTGTGACACAACACGGTCAGTCTTTCTAGTACCAATTCTGTGTCTCCCTGGTGAGACTGCTGTAGTCTGTAATGTGAATGAAGGCCTTCCAGGCTGTGTCAATGGTTTTTATTTAATGCTGTTGTTTTATTGAGTCCTTCGCTCGGTCAATGAGTCTGTTTAGAAGCTGTGGTGCCTTCTTTTGGTATGTGGGGGTTTGATGTAGTGGGAGCGGGAGGGAGGGGGGGTGGGGACTGAGTACAAGGCAGGAGTGTGAATGTTTCAAATGAAATGTTAACTTAGGAATTTTTTCTTTTGTTTTTTTTCTCTTTCTCTTTAAAGAAAAAACAACAAAAAAAAAGCTCCACTGAGGTCCTAAGTGGAAAAAAAGTGCTTGAAGCGATGTAGTCATGATTACAGTATAGCACCGGCTACATGCTTGGGAGTTCAGGGGAGGACGCTGTGATATGTACAAAGTAATTGTTGCTCTTATCACATTGCAGTCAGTCTGATGTCAATGGTTTGCAAGAGACACGACAAAACCACATTTTGTTTTGCAAAATCCCTATTGGAAAGAAAAAGACTCCTTACCACATTTTTAGCTTATTTGGATTGTGCTGAAAATGATCTGTAGATGGTAGAACCGTACATTTTTCATGGTGAATTATTGAAGATTTCTTGGCGTAACATAATGCTAGCTCTTTTTGCATGCGTTGGATCTGATTCCGATGAAACCGACAGCCTGCATATTGATATTTGAACATCTACAGATCATCTGAGGCACAATACAAGTAAGATACTTAGCTTTCTCCAGAAGTAGCCAGTTTAAAAATGTTTGATTTCTGATCGAGATTGCTGCGGTGCCTGTCCGCGTTCCTCCTCTCGCTGAAGATGGGTGACGTGGAACAGTAGCAGGTTTGTATTTCAGCACTCGGCTCTGATCGGTTTAGAGATCCTCATTTGTCTCAGATTTATTTTAATTCCCAAGAAAAGCAGTCAAAGGTCTAAATGAACTCTGTGAAATCAGGGAATTATTAAGTGTGGTTCCTTTAAACAGTAATGTCTTCTAAACAACCTCCTTTGTGACACTTCTAATTGAAACAAAAAAAACAACCTTTTATAGCTCAGAATGTATTGAAATGCAATTAATTACCATGCAGTCTTTATGCTTACTGGACTTTCTTTGAATAAAAAAAGAATAAAGATGTGCAAGTTGAAAGTGTTGTTGGACCTCCTCTGTTAACGCTGCTGACTTAAATTGAATGTAAATCAAATGATTCATTGCTGCTTGTGGTGCAAGGGCGCCCTCTTGTGGATGAAGAGTAAACCATGTAAAAACAATCTGGCTGTTGCAAAAAAAGGGAGGATGATTTTCATCAACTGGACACAGTTGGTGGTTGATTTCAAATGACTAGCCACTGTCACACTTTTCTTTTGATTATTCATGTTTATTCATATTATACTAATTACCATTATAAGAGCAGAAATACAGCTTCCAAATGAATGTTGCTGACCCACCTTATCAACTCACACAACAAAAATAAATGACAGAATCCACCTGGATTGCTTGTGGATGGGTCAGATGTTATAGTTCATGTACCGTTTGTAACAAATTCTAAAATGCCATTGCTATAATAACAAAAAAAAATAGTTCATCAGCAATTAAGCATTAGTATTTCTTAACTCATGCTAAGAAAACCACACTGTAATGGTTATTAATTCAAAAACATTTACACAAATTAGTATTCCAATACGTTCATCTGTCGTACTGTGCACATTATGCAGAGTTTTTCTAATTGGCCCCGTGAGGCTGTAGTCGACGCACATTTGTCAGCTGGGGACAGCAGCTGTCAATCAAACAGCATCTTTATAACCAGCCGCAGGAGCTGCTTCATTGTATCTCAGGATAAACCCGGGGACAGACAGGAGCTCCACTGTGATTATTGATCGTCAATCGATACCTTCTCTGATGCGATTATTCTAACTGGTTTAGATTCAGAGCGTTAGTATTGCTACATTTATTAAATCTCTCTTTTGAGCACTTCACTTTTTTGGAAATCTTCTTCCTAGAACCCTTTTTTCTTCTTCTCCTGGCTGACTTTTCTTATCGTTTCTTCTCATATCAGCTCAAGATGGATAAGTTGAGTGGGAACAATGCGACAGTGGTGAACAGCTCCATAGACAAGTGGCCATTCAATGAACGCGGCTCACACCAACACCTGAACCCCGCGGAGCTGAGGGTCCTGATGCCGGCTATTCTGGGAGTCATCTGTGTCTTGGGTGTGGCTTGTAATCTCACCGCGATGGTCATCTTGTTCTCCAACGCTCACAGGGGCAAACTCTCTCTCATCAACTCCCTCATCTTCAACCTGATGTTTGCTGACATACTGGTGCTGTTGTTCGCGGTGCCTTTCAGGGCTGCCTCCTACTCCAAAGCGAGCTGGAATCTGGGCTGGGTGGTCTGCAAGACGTCCGACTGGTTCCTCCAGTCCTGCATGGCAGCGAAGAGCTTCACCGTGGCCGTCATGGCCAAAGCGTGCTACCACTACGTGTCCAACCCCACCAAGCAGGTGAGCATCCACCTGGGCTCCACCCTGGTGGTTTTCTTCTTCATCTGGCTGTCCGCCTGCTCCGTCACCATCCCTCACTGGCTGTTTGCCACACTGCAGAGAGGAATCCGCGGGCTGTTGTGTGTGCTGGCAGTTCCCCCTGAAGCCCGGGACTTCATGGCTGTGTACGTCAAAGCATACCCCCTGGGGGTCTACTGTGCACCTCTCAGCTTTGCCCTGATGTATTTCTGTAGGGCTTACTGCCAGTGTCAGCGTCGCTCCAGCAAGACTCAGAACCTGCGCACACAGATCAGATCCAGGAAGCTCACTTTGATGCTGTTTAGCCTGACTGTGGCCATGGCTATTCTCTGGCTTCCACAGTGGGTGGTGTGGGTTTGGGAGTGTCATGTAGCAGAGAAGGAAATCGAAGGAGCTCAGCCCATCGTCTCCTCTCTTCCCCCTCTTCTAACCCTCTCTGCTCAGCTGCTCACCTTCTCTCTGTCGCTGGTGAACCCTCTCATCGTCCTCTCCCTCTCCGAGGAGTTCAGAGAGGGCTACAGGGGGCTGTGGAGGCGCCTCACCCTGCGCAAACAACCTCCTCCGAAGCCAAAACCCGGACCTCACAACCCTACAACTCTCCAGTCGCCTTGCCCCAGACCGGAGACTTCCGGCCAGCTGGGAGGAGAGAGGGGCCTTCGGTCAAGCTCCAGCCAGGGACCCAGCAGAGAGGCTCAGCCCCAGCCGGAGCAAGGAGGAGAGAGAGATGATGGGATTGTCTTGCCTGATGTGGAGCAGTTCTGGCACGAGAGGGAGAGTGGATCGCACACAGATGAAAATGATCCTGTGCC
The DNA here is from genome assembly GCF_015220745.1 of Sebastes umbrosus. Classification (NCBI taxonomy): domain Eukaryota; kingdom Metazoa; phylum Chordata; class Actinopteri; order Perciformes; family Sebastidae; genus Sebastes; species Sebastes umbrosus. Next base: position 23,611,156 of record NC_051277.1, read on the forward strand.
GTGGGAGCACCAGAGCAAAGTCGAGGAAAAATAACAACCACCTTCAAGCTGATCTTCAGTACAGTCCTCAGACAGCAGCAGCTTCATCAGCTGACCTTAATTTAAGGAGTGCTGCACCGTAAATCATTTGTGTTCTGTCAACTGTGTTTATGAAATTATTCAAAAGGTAAGACATGCAATGAGCGTGGAATACGAGAGTGGACTATAAATAGAGCAGTATCATCTGTATATATGATAAACATTACATGCTATTGTCTTTTTGTTGTGTTTTTATTGTTTAACGAGGAAGAACTAGATTCTAATTAGTGTAAACTGACTTTTGGTGGCTGTATATTAAAGCTGTATATTAAAGCTGCTGGTAGGGATAACAAAGTAAATTCGATACACAGCATATCTATATACACCGATCAGCCATAAAATTAAGACCACTGAGAGGCGAAGTGAATAGCATTGACTACCACGTTACAATGGCACCTGGCAGTGGGTGGGAAATATTAGACAGCGAGTGAACATTTTGAACTTTGAGCTTTGGGTTGGAAGCAGAAAAAATGGGCAAACGTAAGGATGTGAGCGACTTTGACAACAAGGGCCAAATCGTGATGGCTAGACGGTAGACGGTCAGCACATCTCCAAAACTGCAGCTCTTGTGGGATGTTCCCGGTCTGCAGTGGTTAGGACCTGCCAAAAGTGGTCCTTTGAAGGAAAACCAATGAACTGACAACCGGGTCAGACCCAAAGCTCATTGATGCACGTGTGGAGCGAAGGCTGGCCCGTGTTGTCTGATCCAATAGAAGAGCTACTATAGCTCAAAATTGCTGCAAAAGTTAATGCTGGTTCCAATAGAAAGGTGTCAGAACACACAGTGCATCGCAGTTTGTTGCGTATGGGGCTGCGTAGCCGCAGACCAGTCAGGGTGCCCATGGTGTCCTAATGTTATGGCTGATCGGTGTATATATATATTCAGTATAGTGTGTGGTGAATGAACATTGTAAATGACAGTTTTCTTGAAATATTCTTCCCAATAATTTACGTTTTTAACGACTGGTGTGCTGCATGAAAAATCTTAATATAGCATCTTAATTGGAGGTAGATGTTAACACTGTAAATGTAAATAAATGTAAAACCTTTGGATGATAGTGAGGTAGGCAGTTTTTTATGTGACAGTGAGAGTCTGTCTTTCCTTTCCTCTTTTTGTGAGAGGGATTATTTTGTAATGATTGTGCATCAGTGACCAGTGTTTACAATAAAGACAATTCTAAAAATGTTGCCTGTGTGTGATAAAATTGTCTTGTGGTGTCATAGATTAGAGGTAAAATATAGAAGCACAGCAGCTTTTTTGTGTTCAGTTCAGTCGGGAATGTTCTTGTAATTGGTTCAATCAGTGACACACACACACACACACATACACAGACACACATATGTACAGGAGAGTCTTAATGAGATGGATCAGACACCAGCGGATGGTCTCCTGCTGACATCAGGTCATTAAATATATTTTCATAAGGGCATCCATTAGAATTGCCATGGGTTCTAATTAGAGGTAAAGAGCTTTCGTCTGAACTCAGATGGAGTCGTGTCAGTGGACTCACCTCTGTGGGAGCCTCATAAGGAATTCTCTATTCATTGATCTGAATACACATGATAGGTCAAAACCTCACAATTAAATTGATAACTGACATAAGAGGAAACTGTGCCTGAGCTGATCTGTGATCGATTTGTCTGTCTGATGTTCCAGTAACAGCAACTCCACTGTGCTGAACATTGAAGCCACAAGTAAATAATGCTACTTTTCACTCTGATCAATGACCTACACTCCGAATTTTACATGGGGTTAAATATATATGGTTGACATGATAAAATGTAGAAGTAAAAAAAAGAGAGCAGAAGAAAATTTAGGATGTAGGAGTCATCCCCAAGTTACCTTGAATCTCTTTCTATTCCCTCCCCTCCCTTATGACATTTTCCTCTCATTAATCATTTATGTTGACCTTTTATTGCCAGAGGCAAGTACCTCAATCAGAGCAACACTTAACTATATAACCCACCGTCAGTCCCTCGGGTAGTGACCCGACCATAAACACTGAAGGCAAAAAGCTATGCACTCATTGTTGGACTGCAATTTGAGCCTTCACTGTAAAAATAGAGAAATGATTAAAGGTTACAGCAATAACACAAAACAGCAACTGTGACCATTAATGATACTATCTTTAAATACACCATGTGACCACTATTTCCAGTCGGTACTGTTTGCCTCCTCTGGCTCTGGCCTTTACTCTGGTAAATGAGCCAGTAAATCTGCAGTTGTGGGATTTTATCCAATTTCAGTAGAAAGGCCTGAAGCTCCTAATAACTGGTAAACAACTGGTTCAATCCAGGCCATCCCATATTTAAGACATATTAAATGTCTTTTAAAGCTCTTACATGCCTGTGGTACAGCAGCCCAGGTGTTTTCACTTGTTTTGCCTGATTAAACCTGGAACGTGTGGGCAAGCATGTGACTGACATCTGCCTTGCTCACTTTACTAGGCCTTTTTCACAGAAGACATCTTAACATGTCACAGTAGGAAAAGCACAGGTGTAAATAATAACATTAAAGCTAAGGTTGGTAATCTTAAGAAACTAGCAAGAGTATGCTAGATTTTAAAAATGATCCAACCAAAAAACCCAGCCCAGTGTTACCAATTATTTTCCAATAAAAGTAGCTAGCAGCACTAGCTCCCTAAATCTAGTGAGAAAGTCACCAAGTTGGCAACACTGACAGTCTGTCGCTTCAGGCCTCCCTCAAAAGCCACTACTTCAAAATTATCATTATGAACGTGAACAACGTACATGGCTGACATTAGTACTCACAGCTGTCAAGCTAGCCACTTGTGGAAGACTCCGGTGACGCACAATGTGGACCTAGTAGACCTGTAAATTGAGAGCTTTGCCTTCCGGCTCAGCTCCCTCTTCACCACAACGGTCTAGTACAATGCCTGCATAACTGCTGATGCTGCAACGCACCGCCTGGTAACCTCCTGCTCCATCTTAACCTCACTCGTGAACAAGACCCCGAGTTAATTGAACTCCCTCTCTTGGGGCAGTGACTCCAAACCCAAAGGGAGCAATCCACCATTTTTTTCCGGCAGAGAACCATCGCCTCAGACTTGAAGGTACTGACTGTGATCCCGACCACTTCACACTCGGCTGCAAACCGCCCCAGTGCGTGCTGAAGGTCACGGTCTGATGGAGCCAACAGAACCACATCATCTGCAAAGAGCAGAGACGCAATTCTGAGTTCCCCAAACCGGACACTCTCCTCTCCCCGGCTGCATCTTGAGATCCTGTCCATGAAAATCACAAACCGAATCGTTGACCAGGGACAACCCTGGTCGGAGGCCAACATTCACTGGAAAAGTGTTTGATTTTACAGCTCTCACTTTGGTTATACAAGGATTAGATGGCTCGTAGCAACAACACGGTATCCCATATTCCCGCAGTAACCCCCACAGGACTCCCCGGGGGACACCTTCTACAAGTCTACAAAATACATGTCAGCTGGATGGGCAAACTCCCATGACCCCTCTAACAGCCCTGCGAAGGTAAAGAGCTGGTCCACTGTTCCACGACGGAAGGAAGGAATCCGCATTGTTCCTCCTGAATCTGAGGTTTGACAATTGGTCGGAGTCCCCTTTTCAGCACCATAGAATAAACTTTCCCAGGAAGGCTGAGCAGTGTGATGTCCCGATAATTGGAGCACACCCTCAAAGTCCCCCTTTTTAAAAATGGGAACCACCAGCGGGTTCTGCCACTCCACAAGCACTGTTCCTGACCTCCACGCAATACTGAAAAGGCGTGTCAGCCAAGACAACCCAATGTCCAGAGCCTTCAGCATCTCAGGGCGAATGTCATCCACCTCTGGCACCTTGCCAGAGAGGAGCTTTTTGTCCTGCAACCTTATGTGAGTGTCGCACAGTAACGTTACAGACAGCAAACTAGGGCTGTTAATCAACAGGGAAAATGTATAACTTGGGGGTGGCTCAACCTGCAGCACGCACGGGACCACCCTAACCAGAGGAGCGCTTTAAACTCTCATTTAGTGTGATTAGATTAGTGTGTGCGAGTGTAGAAGTACTTCAGAGTAAAATGATAGTAGGTATTCCATATGCACCGATTGTTTTTCTACTTCCTGAAGGTAGGCCTTATGCACCAGGGCCACTATGATGCACAAAAGCTGTCAATCTCTAAGACAATTTAAGACAGACCCTCAGAAATATAAATGTTATTATTTGGATGGAATTCCCTTAAAGAAACATAATATATGTGAAGTTATTAAAAGTTATTTTATCATTGAAAAGGTCATTAAACTGAAGTAAAATAACACTGTTAATAATACAACAGTGTGGTGATGCAAGTTAATTTATTATGTTCAATAAAAGTGTATTTTCCTGAATCTTGAGACACCTCATATGTAAGCCAGACAGATCCCCTGCTGTGCACAAATGTACTGTAGCTACTGTATGTAGGCCAAGAGCCCTTCTGGTGACATAGAAACCTCCCGGCAGGGCACGCTTTGCAAGCACACAAAAGAAATTGTAATTGTAATTGGTAAAAAATAATTAAACACATTGGGTTTTTTTCCGGAGCTGATGATGGCAGTAGCTAAAGAGTTAGCCATCTCACTAGGGCTGCCACTACGACTAATTTTCTGTTGATTAATCTATCGACTATTTTATTGATTAGTTGATTAATCTAAATGATACAAAATTTACCATTTCATTGTACAATGCAGCACAAAACAAACTGTAAACAAAGGTTTACATATTAAAGTGCCAAACTGTAGGTTGACATGTGCTCTCTATCGAGATGTGCTACTTAGCAGTTCTGCACATGCAAAAAATTAAGCTCCCCATATTCCTACAGTAGGCTGTACATGGAGTGAGTAAAATGATTATGTAGTCGGTGCATTATGTGATAGGCGATATTGGGCTATCGAAATATGCTAACCCTGTAATCTTACAGTACACGTACCCGTTTGTAGTCAAAATCAATAGACTATAGACAAACTCTCATTTTACAGCTAAACTGCGCACTACAAGATGATTCTGAAAACATTTGAGGCAAGAAACAGTCATTAACGTAACATAATATTGATTAATACAGTATTTGATTAGCGCTGCCTAGTTTGACCATTTGGTCGGAGTTCGCGCGTGATTGACAGCCGGCTCTCATAGACAGCAGATGGACAGTAGATCTCAGATCAGCTCTTACTGCTTGTTTTCCTCTGGTCTGTGAAATCTTGCAGATGCTATTAGGAGAACCAGAGGAAACCGGAGGACACCGAAGGACACAGAGGCACATGATTGTTTCAGGTTATCTGTTTCGTGTACTACTGTCACGATATAGCGACCGTTTTATAAAAATCACTTTTTTTTAAATCATATTTGCTCCAATCTAGCCTACTTCAGCTTTAAGACACTTGTGCATGAGCTCCATCAGCCAGCCATGTTGCAACAAATCAAAAGGTACTCATCACTACAGTGCGCAGTGCTGGTGGGGGCTCGTGGGTCCAGGGCTGCCTGCAGGTCCGACACCTTGATCGTGCTGCAGAGAGAAACATGATACAACACTGTCAGAAACAAAATATATCTCTGTGCACAAAGCTCTGTGTGTGTGTGCGAGACTGACCTGACGTAGGCACTGCTGACAATCCTTTTGTTGATGAAGTGAATGCAATATATGCAGTATGCATACAACTGGACATACTACTTCGTCATAACATTGCGCTTGAACTTTGACCCTCTTGCTCATATAGAGAACCGAAGTTCCTCCCCTTCCGGTGTCCCCCATGGGACCTTATTTCGGAAGGAATATGTACGGAAATATGTACGGTAGTGAGAGACAAATTATTTTTTGATCCCGTTTGAATTGCGCCATGAATCACATATATTATATTTGTCAATTTAAAACATAATTTCGCAAGTCAAGAAAGACGCAGTTTGGCGTAGTATCATTTAGCTTTGTGTGAAACCGCTCAGTGAACTACATCTCTCGTCCCGCACAATATACCCCACCAACACTAGCTAGCTAGATAACTGCTATGTTCCACGCACAGACAATAGGCTATGGCAAATAGGGACCGATTCGAGACACAGCCATTGTGTAGTTTTATGAGCTATGCACAGCTCTGCCCAGGTACAATATGAGTGTAATCAGCAGAATGCAGGTGTGCAGGGTGACTGGGCATTTTCCCAGCTTGACCTCATTAGGTCAATGTATGACTTACGACTTTCTGTATCAGTGCCTCATTTCACAAGCTCTGCTGCTGCCCGCGGAGCTCAAAATCAAATGCACAACTTACTGAAAATGCACAACAGATAACTATAGCTTAGTCAAAATATTTGACATTACATCAGTATGTAGAGTTTTACTCCTAAACCCCCTGGAGGAAGTGATAGTTAAGCATACTACTACTAGGGTGCATAGATACTGATGTATCAGCCGGTGTTGCCATAGTTGGTATTGGTGAATAGTTTTAGAGTGATTTCTGCAGAATATTTAGCATCGGCAATAAAAAAAACTACTAATAAAAGTGTTAACTAATGAAGAGACTGATGATGGAGCTCAGGATAAGAAAGGAGGGACTGATTGAGAGAAAATTGAGTGTGTTAATCAACATTACAAGTGGGAAAACAAGTGAGGCTTAATTAGGTCATTATACAGGGCAGGGGAGCTTTCAGCAGGTCAGATCCTCTCCTCACTGCCCTCCTGGCTGCGCCCCCCTCCCGCTGCGAAGGGAGGCGGGGGTGTCACCCCGGCGTTTTATCTCTCTCAGCCAATCAACATCTCTAATAAATGAAACTCCACAGGAAGTGACATACTAGCTAACACTAATTATGCTCAGCAGGAGGGGCTGGCTGCAATTAAGCCTCATGTTAAAACCTTTGCCTGCCAATGCCACGTCTCCCCCTGAGTCACAGCTACCTTCACCTCCCTTTGGAAGATCACCTGGCTCTGCAGTCTGCAGAGAGCCCACCAGAAAGTGTGTGTGTGTGTGTGTGTGTGTGTGTGTGTGTGTGTGGGGCTGTTTTTGTGATGGAGGAAGGTTGGTTCGGGGGGTCTGGCCTTGGTATTTAGCAGTCTTTTGATTAGAATAAATCAGACAGCTTTCATCTCAGTGAAGGATGTGGAGAGCTAAAGGGCAGGCACCTTTCAGCATCTCCAGCAGTGCTAAGAGGGGTGTCATTCAAACCTAAATTGTGCATACGCTATCGATTTGTGATCGATCATTTAAAAGTAGAGGAATGCACTTTGACATCAAAGGCCTCATCTAGTAAAAACACAACAACAACAAAACAAGCTTCCGCCTATAAGGGACTCAAAGAAGTCATGTGAATGTATGTATATTTTAATATAGCGGTATAACAAATAGCCTAAAGGTGTCACTTGTAGTATAATGGTCATGTCTAGAAGGGAGACCGCAAACTGCGAAATCTGATCTGAGATCTGCAAGAAACTCTCGCGAGACTCACTGCCCGACGACCTATCCTACATTAACAATCTCGCGAGAGTTTACCCCAGTCTGCTGGTTCACATCTAACCACTATACATAGTTTAGCTCATTGTTTTGGTTTAGGCCCACAATTGAATAATTTTGGAATAGTTTTAAAGTTCATGCTTCAGTGGAAAAGCTCTGATAAACCCACTGTAAAGTTATATTACCTGTCTGACAAGTTAGCAACTAACAAATGTTACCAGGTAAACAGGAAGTCACAATTTAGTAGTTAAAGAGCCAGACATTTCGCTCAGTAACTTAGTTGGTGGACACTAAAACAGCAACAACTAAAAGTAGAGGGAATGATAAGACTTACATTGTTCAAGTGGACAAACACACGACTCCAGAATGAATGCTAATGTTGTTTTCTCCCTGCTTCATGTGCAAAATAAGCACCTGTTTGCTAACACTGTCTCCAGATCACCTTTATAATGTGATGTGTCCATGTTGTGCGTCCAGGTTGTTGCGCTGCCCCCATGTGGCCAAATTATGAATTACATTAAACTAAAATTAAATTATCCCTATATCTCCACTGTCACTGTCAAACAAATGCATAAAATGGCACAATAATAATTTATTTTATATATATTATATATATTTATATATATAATATATATATATAAATATATATATCAATATTTGACATATAATTGATTGATATAATTGCTGTATAATATTTAATATTATAATTAATATTAATATTAATATATTATGTATTTGACAGTGACAGTGGACAGAGACAGGAAATATAGCAAGAATTTAATTTTAGTTTAATGTAATTCATAATTATAAAAATATATTAATAATATAATATTATATATATATATAATGGCTGCAAAAATGATATTGTTAGTCAAACCATGGCCTATCAGCAAGAAGCAAATACAAAAATGTATATTACAATTTTTTTTTAATTGCACTGTTTTAAACACTTGTTTAACAGTCCTCTAGTTCTGTGAGGAACAACAGCAGGTCGTTTGGCTGTATAATATCCAGCAGAAATAGAACATACTGTATCTCTGAAATGTTTTATCCATGTATGATCAAAATTGCTCTGAATTTAGAAGATGTTGTAGTGGTGTACATGAATCGCTATTTGCAGCTGTATTGAAAGATGCTACTCATTCAGTAAGCTACTGAGCACGCTCTTGAACCTAGAAAATGATCCTGGTATGAACAAGATCGCATGCATTGACAAAACACAACCAGTTAAATTGTATATCATTTTTTATTTTCCCATGTGTTTATTTGTATTCCAGTTGAAGACACAGTGTTGCACAGTGCCAGGGTTTGCATAGGTCTGATAAGAAGGTAAAAGATGGCAGCTGACAGAGTGTATTTCCATATTACAGATAAAACCAGGTCATCCCTCAAGCAGTCAAATGGACCACACATTTTTACAGTACCTTACAGTAATTACAAAGTTCTCAGAGGAATATAACATAGTCTTTTCAGATAGAGGAGTAATTTTATAACATTTTGGTCATGAGGAAACTCCCACTGAACATTTTTAGTAACATCTTTGGACGAACATGCAAAATGATTTGAATTTATGGTGCAATTTTGGTGTTTAACTGATACGTGTAAATAAAACTATGGCTCATGAAATGTTGCTCTCGAAAAAGACGACGTCATCACTGATTGTCAGTGACAGAACTAAGAAATACGAGTCAGTGTGGGCTCTAATGGTCACCTTAAAGTGTTATTTCACCCAAAATCTTCATCAAATACTCACCCTCTGCAGGCTTTAACACCTTCAGGCGGGGAGTATTTGACACTTAAACAGATTGCTCAAAGTGCAACACAATAACAATATAAAATCATTAAAACAAAACTAACAAAACTTAAAAAACCCTAACAATTCCTGCTACACATCAGACATGTATCTCTCATCCTAAGCATATACCTACAGCATGCATGTAGGGCTTTCACTGGTCCCCTTTAGTCCAGTCAAAATCTCGTTCTTATTCACACATGAGAAGCGTAAGCACTTCAATATTGGCATCTTTTCTTAATATAAGATATCCCTTTACAGCTGATGCTCTTTAAGAGACACCATGTTTAGTACATAGGCTACATTGTAAACATTCATTTCTCTTTGTGAATAAATACTCCTGGAACAGTGTTTCAACACTGCTGCACACGTGGAACAATTTCACATTTCCATAAACCTTTGGGACAACAATAACGAAACAAAACGTTCTTAAATTCACAGCCTTCGCTGTTGTGAAAGCAGACACACAGGGCTAATTTACAAAACACAGACTAAGCCTAAATCTTAAAGATTCAAGACATAAAATGTACTCATTGTGATATGTACTGTGACTTGCTGTGATTCTACCATTTTCCCTCCAGTGTAAATACACTGTAACCAACAGACCCAGAGTGTCAAGTATTCATCATATCTGCTAATAATCAAAAAGACAGTTTGAGGCAGTCCATTATTGGATGTCAGTGGTGGTCCCCAACGTCTCCCTGAGCTCTTAGTTTCTAAAAGAAGCAAAAAAAGAGAGAAGTTAACAAGGGCTTTGTATAGATTTTAGGACTGTCAAAGTGAATGTGATAACGCGTTAATGCAAATTCGTTTTAATACCACTCATTTCTTTAACGCAATGGATCTTTTCGAGGCTGTAGCGGGCTCAGTTTTAAAGGTAGAGTGAAGATACTGATATGAAACCCAAAAACCTAAAGAATCCATTGATACCAACCATGTCATACTAGCTTGTCGTGAAGGAGACTAAATAACGCACCAAACTTGCGCTTAATTTTGCCGTGGAAAAACTGTCATGGCAATTTTTAAAGGGGTCCCTTGATCTCTGACCTCAAGATATGTGAATGAAAATGGGTTCTATGGGTACCCACGAGTCTCCCCTTTACAGACATGCCCTCTTTATGATAATCACATGCAGTTTGGGGCAAGTCATAGTCAAGTCAGCACACTGACACACTGACAGCTGTTGTTGCCTGTTGGGCTGTAGTTTGCCATGTTATGATTTGAGCATATTTTTTATGCTAAATGCAGTACCTGTGAGGGTTTACGGACAATATTTGTCATTGTTTTGTGTTGTTAATTGATTTTTCCAATATTAAATATATACATACATTTGCATAAAGCAAGCATATTTGCCCACTCCCATGTTGATAAGAGTATTAAACACTTGACAAATCTCCCTTTAAAGTACATTTTGAACAGATAAAAATGATAAATCACAATGAACTATGAACAATCATTTATTCATTTATCAATTATTTTAATCGATTGACAGTCCCAATAGATTTACATTAGAAAATGCCACCAGATGAATTACCTGTTTGGCTTTTTCTGTCCAGCAGATGGAGCCAAAGCAGCTTTTCCCCTTTGCAGGGCATTAGTGGTAACCTGCAGGCCTTTTAACGGTTGCTGTTCCTACATAAAAATGACAAATCAGACATTTCACCTTCAGTTCACTTGTGCAAAACTGCCTTTATTCAAAAACATACAAAAAAATACTCACCCCTGATGGCTTGTTGACAGGACAAGGCGGTGGAGGTCTGTTTGGGGGGTCTGGACGGGGTTTTGGTACCGCTGAATGCTGCGAGTGGGTTTTGGCGTCCAGGGAAGGTAAAGGTGGAGGTCCTGAGGGTGGTGGAGGAGCCTGGTTTCGTCTCTGCTCGGTGAGCTGTGCAGACTTAGCAGGAGGTGGAGTGTACCCCTGAGGAGAATGTTGTTTGTCTACAGGAGGCTGGATCTGGGGCTTAGGAGTTGACCCTCTCTGCTCTGCAGCGTACGCAGGTACGGGAGGAGGCTTAACTGCCGGACGCACAATAGCATGTCTGGACCGAGTTGAGCCAGACGGGCTCGGAGAAGGAGAGGGTTTCCCCTGTGGAAGAATGCAACCATAGCAAAGTTAAATTTTTCTTCTAATATTCACAAACAACAGAGAAAGGCATTATTGTCTAGGTCATAATGGGCTTCTTTACCAGATGGTCTGAGTCCTGTTTTTTTAGAAAGAATGTCGGGTTGGCATGACCGCTCACATGACTGTCAGCACATAGAGGCTTGCCCTCCACCAGGACAGAACAACTGAGGGTGAAAATACAAATGCAGAGGAACAGACCCATCATTTATACAGCCACACAACATAGAAAGTACACTGCTGTTCACTATAATGTAGAGCAGTGGTTCCCAACCTTTTTCCTTAAGGGACCCCTTTTCTATCATTGAGTAAATTGACGACCCCTGACTTAGTGACATATTTTATGGATATTTCATATTATACTCAATGCATAACAATAACAGTACAGAACAACTGATAAACGGTACAATAAACCCAAATAGTGAACGCAATAACTGCAGGAAGTTTGTGTAAAACAAACGATTTTAATGAATTTTGAGCAGATTATTCCCTTTATTTTTCTGAATTGTTGATACAATTCTCTGTATTGTGTTTTTTTTTTCCCATTTTTAACAATCATACATCTTTAATAGGCTTCTTTTTGATGAAGTCTGTGTTTTTTAGGCCATTTTTTCCATTAGCTCTTTTTTTAAGAAAACTTTGAAAACTCTTTTTTAAGCTTTTTTTTGTTTGTTTTAACTGCGTCCTTTTCTAATCCAGGACGAGGCTGTTTAGCAGAGAGGGAGGGTTCTGTGAATACAGCTTGTGTTCAAGTCTTAACCGGGCCCTTATCTTGTTTATATCTTAAATAATAATCCAAAATCTAAAAATAATTTATTTTTGTTTTCTTCAAAGAAATGAATGAAATGCCGAGGTATAGGCTAACTGTATATTTTGTTCAAAAGTTGTCTTACCCCCTTTACAATCAAGAATGCTTTGCGACCCCCCCTGAAGCTTTGGCAACTCCTAATAGGGGTCGGGACCCCCAGGTTGGGAACCAATGATGTAGAGTATTAATATTCTACACTCCTGAATGACATACTTTGGCACTGGAGATGGAGCGGAGGTTTTCAGTGGGTGGAGTTTATGTCTGTAGCAGCACCACAGTCCAACAGCAGCCAGAACCACAAAGAGAACCAGGGGGAGGACCAGCAGGACTGGGAGGAGGTTGCCTGTTATAATATAAAATAAACAAGAGTCAGAAACTGTCTAAACTGTCAATAAATTAAAAAAAAAAAGTTGCATGGTTTGAGAAAAAATTGAAGAGTCTCACTGTGGCTGATGACAGGTCCACTGTCCACACTCCCACCGGACCCCCTCTGGTTACACTGAGGAGGAGCCCAGCCCGCGTCACAGTGGCAGTTATGATTGTTGTTGCACAGCTGGAGAAAAAACATATTGCACATTAACATTAGAAAAAAATGTTTCTGTTCATTACATTGACATGCAGGTATAGGAGTAAATGACACTTTAGAACTACAGAAGTACTTCAAAATCATTTTAAGTGGAAAAGAGTCCAAGGTTCAGTGGTGGCCTATAACTAAGTGCATTTACTCATCCGGTATAATTTGAATATTTTCCATTTCCTGCTACTTCAACTTCATTGCATTTGAGAGAAAAATAATGTACTTTTTACACCACCACATTTAGTCGCCAAGTTGGCAACACTGACCGTCCCTTCATTTTTTTTTTTATCAGAGTATTTTGATTTATTGATTGCTGTCAGGATGTAATGAGAATCTCAACAAATATAACAAAAATGTATTTGAACAGCACTCCCAACCCTACCTTTAAGACATACAGTATTTAGAATGCATGACATGCACTGGATTATTTCTACTTTGCTATATTACTACTTTTAATTAAGTAAAAAGATCTAAATGCATCTTGCACAACTGCCAAGTTTGCCAGCTTTTCATAATAGCGGGCTGGCAGCCAAATCTTCCCCAACACACTTAGGAAATCCACCTTCCCAGCATCCTTCCTCACACACACCGTACACACATAGAAACTCACCCCGTGTCCATGGCACTTGGCGTTGCACTCATCAGCTCTGAGGAAAGATGCATTGCGGCATTCTCCATTAAAGCAAATCTGTGAAAAGAAGAAGGGGTGTGAGGAAGAGAGACAGAGAAAGAGTTAGAGAATCAAGTAGTTCCTATAAGTGGTAGAAGATTGGAGCCACAAAGTTAGTAAAAGACAACAATTAAATGTGTCTTTCTGACAGGTTAAAGACATACCCACATCTCAAAAAGCCGCAACAATAAATTCCATTTGGTAAATCTCACCGAGTCATCGCCACACTTGGTGCCCGTCATGACCAGTCCCGGGTCTAGAGTGTCGCCCTGCCCATCCTCGTCCCCCAGCCCAGGCTTGTACACATGCGTTCCCATACAGTGGATCTTCGTGTTGCCCACACTGACGGTGGTTTCTATGCGAACAGCGTTGTTCTCAATGGGCTTGGAGGCTGAGGTCAAACACTGGATTTTCCCACATTGAGCATCCCTGGCAGAGATAATAAAAAAGGATTTCATTTTGTTTGTTGAGACTGATCATTCACAGGAAATTATGTAGATGCCCTCCTTGAGCTGAGGGAATAAATGAACCAACATGTTTTGAACTCCACCTTTCCTTGCAGCTCCTGTACTTCCCAAACAGATCTTTGCCGCAGTTCCCGTACATGTCCCCGGCTTCGTTCACCTTCTTAAAGCACAGGTCAGGGGCCGGACGGCCATCTGTGGTGGAAGGAGAGGAAATGCACATGAATACGGCGGCACATACACACAGAATAACACACACACATGCAGAAAATGCATGCGTAGTGTGTTATGTGACCACCTGATGGAGACCAGATGGCATCCCTTACTGTTCTGTGTGGCTCCTGTGGTACTACAAAGGCTCTCCAGGGAGGCTCTGTCTCAACGTGAATATGGACACTGTCCAATAACAATCCTTAATCCTGCGACCCACTGAGGACTCATCTCTAACTCTACCCAGTATATCTGCTCCAACATGCACTGGATGTTTAACTGCTTTAAAGATATAATGTGAGATTGTTTGACGGTTAAAATTCTGGGTTTTATAATAACCATCATTTATAGATGGCAATTTGATAGTTAATTAAACTTAGTTAATAGTTATTTTAACTGTTAACAATCAAATGATAATTAATAATGTTTACTAATGATTAGTAATGTTATAAATGTATGTTATTTTATCATTAGTTTGTATAATATGAAATTATTAGTTTACAAATTCTATATTGTATCATTGTTGATAAGAGACAATAACAATTACATTCTGATTATTAGTTCAGTATCTATTATCAGTTTATTGTTGCACACATTATAACATTTTATATACTATATTAAGTATTTGTTAGTGATTACCAAATGATTTGTAAACCTTTAAGAAATCATTTTTAAAACATCTATAAACACTACATAGATAGATGGACCAGAAACCAATTATTAACCATTGACAAACTATCTATCTAAATAATGTTTATAGACGTTTTACAAAGTATTTATTAACCTTTTAATAAGGTATTATAATCGTCAATTGCAACTTTATAATAGCCATCCAAATAATGTTTCTAGATGTTTTACAATTTTTTTTTTAAGGTTTACAAATAATATCTTAAACATTAACAAATACCTATACATATATACGGTATATATATATATATATATATATAGTATATAAAATGTCATAATATGTGAAACAATAAACTGTTAAATAATATAAATGATAGCATGACTAATAATTAGTAAGCATTATTAATTATCATTTCTTTGTTTGTTAACATTGGTGATGCAGGATGACAACCGCTCCACCTGTCGTAATCTTTGCTAAGGTGCTGGAAGAATCAATGAGTCCAAAAGATGACAGAAAAGAAATCCGCACACTTAGATCTATGCAGTATTCCACTTTATTCTAAACTTTCGGTCTGTGGTCAGTCTGCGGATATCTTTTCTATCGTGCTGTATTGAAGAAGACTTGAAACTAGCGACGGAGACCATAAACTCATGTTCACAATGTTTACTGAGGTAATGAATCAAGTGAGAAGTAGTTTCATTTTCTCATAGACGTCTATACAATCAGACTTCTTTTTGCAACCAGAGGAGTCGCCCCCTGCTGGCTATTAGAAAGAATGCAAGTTTAAGGCACTTCAGCATTGGCTTCACTTTTCAGACCCGGAGGTTGCCTACTGTACTGTATACACTACATGTAATCAAAATATATATATATATACCCTCATTTGGAGAAAAAGATTTATAGATTATAAGCAATCAGTTTACCCACCTCGTCCCCAGAGAGAGTTGCATTGCTGCTCCAGGGTCGGACACATGCCGGTGTAACAGTAGGCCTGCCCGTTTGCACATGATGTGCCGTCCATTAAATAGTAATTAGCAGGACAAGACTCCGCCTTCCCATCGCAGTACTCCGGCAGGTCACAAGACCCGGAGGGGGCACGACACAGAACACCTGGGCTCTTCAACTGGACAGAGAGAGATGAAGAGCAGGAAGAGATGATAAGAGATGTGAAGAAAGAATTAATTGTAGGGCTATAATTCAATTGCTACAGTGTTCATGAGTGAGTGTGCAGTGAGCATTAGCCCCGGGGACACATCACTCATGGGAGGATTTTTCAGTTTCTCTTTGTTTAGATGATCTTCAGATGTTAGTACCTTGCAGTTCTGGCAGCAGACGCCATGGGCACACTCAGCTCCAGCTTTCAGAGTGCAGTTGTTGGCATTACAGCAGGGACTGGTACACTCCTAAAAAAAAAAGGTTTAGAGTCATGAGTCCTGGAAAAAACAGACAAGGAAAATATATATACTGCAACATTCAAGAGACACAACGATGATAACACACCTCTTCTTCTCCACAGTCACACTCTTCTCCGTCCTCCAGGTAGCCGTTGCCGCAGCGCTGCCCTCCATACATGGATCTGGTGTTCGGTAAGTTGAAGAGACACTTCCCTCCTCCAGAGCTCAAGTAGCTCTTCAGCTCCCTCAGGTTGCAACTGTTGAACACGCGTGGAAATGGATGCCTGGTTTGTGATGGAGGAAGAAGCACAAACACAGTATGTAAGACTTGGTTCACACAATTCATCATGAAATCAAATGTCTTCTTTCTTCCTTATTAGTTTAATAACTGTAATTTGTTTTGGTCGTAGGTCATTTGCGTATCGTACCCAGTAGCGGCAGCCATGATGCAGCCTCCGTCTTCGGCCTTCGCCTGGCAGCAGCCTGTGCTGTCGTGGCTCATGCCGAAGTTGTGGCCCATCTCATGTGCCATGGTGGCAGCTACACCCACAGCTGACTCTGAGTGGTCCTATATTCAAAAGATTAGTCAAAGATTACTTAAAGATCTGTAGAAAAAGTCAATTTTAAAATATATTATGTAGGGTTGTCAAAGTTAACACAATAATAACGCGTTAGCGCAAATTCGTTTAAACCTAACCTAATTAACGCAACTTGTGATTGTTGTCTTACTAGCTTGTCAGGAAGGAGGTTAAATAACGCTGTCATAGCCATTTTCAAAGGGGTCCTTTGACCTCTGACCTCAAGATATGTGAATGAAAATGGGTTATATCGGTACCCACGAGTCTCCCCTTTACAGACATGCACACTTTATGATAATCACATGCAGTTTGGGGCAAGTCATAGTCAAGTCAGCACACTGACAGCTGTTGTTGCCTGTTGGGCTTGAGTTTGCCATGTTATGATTTGAGCATATTTTTTATGCTAAATGCAGTACCTGTGAGGGTTTCTGGACAATATTTGTCATTTCCAATAATAAATATATATATATATTATATTATATACATTTGCATAAAGCAAGTATATTTGCCCACTTCCGTGTTGATAAGAGTATTAAATACTTGACAAATCTCCCTTTAAGGTACATTTTGAACGGATAAAAAATGTATGATTAATTTGTGATTAATCATTATTAACTATGGAAAATCATGCGATTAATCTTGATTAAATATTCGATTGACAGCCCTAATATTATGTTATACATTTCTCACTGCATTTTGGAGACACTGTCATCATGCTGGCGTTCCACTGACTATATTAACCTAAATTAATATTTGCTGACCCGTTGTACCACCTGAGCTACAGCCATCCCATCTGGTTCTCTACTCAAGAGAACACAGAGGATTATTTAGACTCTTGTCTCTCACCGTGTTCACTCCACCAGACTGGTAGTCGGAGCACATGGCTTTGAGAGGTGCCAGCCCGATGGTGGAGCCCTGGAACCCCCTCCCCCTGGAGACACAAAACGCCACTGGTGATTAGCTCCAGCTGGACAACAGCCCACTGGGATACAACTGGTGATGGTTATCGTCTCATGCAATGAAGATAAAATCAATTGAGAAATCTACCCCCACGGGACGGGAGGTTTAGAGGAGATAGGGTGGTGGGGGGACTAGAGTTGGAAAGGGTGAAGAATGACAAATTAGTGGGAGAGAGAAACACTGACGTGATGAGCTGAGCGTTGTCGTTGGGGAGCGTGTGGAGCTGTTTGCTTCTCCAGGACAGGAACGCTGCCAGAGTGCTGTGAGGGTTGTCCGAAACGCCGATCATGTCCTGGTTGGTCCACACCTCCAAGCCGATTAACGCCACGCGGATGTTCAAAGACTTGTAGTACTGTGGGTGTAGACAGGAAGAGTCACAAATGCTGAATTTGACTTCATGTCACTACTAAATATAGGTGTGATGAATCTGATGAGTCTGTTTGTGGTTTTCGTGTTTCACATCAGACGTTACCTTGTCGACCAAGTTGGCGGCTTCCAGTAATTTCTGCTTGGTCTTCTCGAGACTACTCCCATGCTTCTCATACTGCAAACGACATAAACCACATTAAATACAGACATAGACATACCCACACATCCCAAACCTCAAAAGGGGACTTCAGATCAGAAACAGGATATGCATGAGAGCTTTATATTTACCATAACTCGCTCTAAATAAAGCGATGGGGGCAATTTACTGACGTTGTTTTCTATATTTAAGTTCATTACAATTCTGTGGAAGGCAGAAATATACTATTAATACTGCATATAAACAGCTCATAACATCCATCCATCCATGAATGATTTTGGCATCATTGGGCAGGCTTTAAAAAATCTAGCCAGTGACGGGAAACTTTGGTCAATCATAGGTCATTTCAGAGAGAGCGTTCCTATTGGCTGTTCATTCAACGGAGGCAGCTGTCAATCACTCGCGAACTCTGATCAAAAGGTAAAACCAGACAGCGCTGATCAAATATGAATCAAGATTCTGTTACTGTAATACCTATTTCTCGCCTCAAATGTTTTCATAATGATCTTGTAGTGTACTGTTTAGCTGTAAAATTAGAAAGTTTTCTCCAGCTGGTGGGCGGTGCTTGGTATTTCCTCAACTGATCTCAACATGGCTGCCAGGTCACAAACTTTCTTATTTTACAGGTAAACAGTACACTACAAGATGTTTCTGAAAAAAATTTTTTATGAGAAATAGGCATTACAGTAACAGAATATTGATTCATATTTGATCAGCGCTGCTCAGAGACGGGAAGGCTCCAGCTCGGCTCCGACTGGTTGTTTTCCTCTGGTCTGTGAAATCCTGCAGATGTCATTAGGAGCACCGGAGGACACCGGAGGACACTGGAGGACACCGGAGGACACAGGATTTTTTTCAGATTACCTGTCTCATGCAATACTGCCAGGATATGGTGACCGTTTTATAAAAATAACTTTATTAAATCATATTTGCTCCATTTCAACCTACTGCTGATTTAAGGGTCGCTGGGGGGGCTGGAGCCGATCCCACCTGACATTGGGCGAGAGGCAAGGTACACTCTGGACAGGACGCCACACATAGAGACAGACAACCATTCATGCTCACATTCACACCTACGGGTAATTTAAAGTCTGCAGTTAACCTGACCTGCATGTCTTTGGACTAGTTCATAACAGACTATTAAAAATGATGCTGTGTGTAAGTATCATGATCTCATTCTGCCTATATAGCTGATTTCACACACAAAGCCACATCCTGCACTGCAACTTAATGGTGTCATAAAAAAAAAATGTCCCTGTCTGGTTAAAAAGTGTGTCCTCACCTGAGCTTTGTCTGCCACTAGCAGCAGCTCTACGTACTTCATATTCTGGCTCAGGTCTCTTTTCTCCTGAAAATGGAGACAGAACAGTTTGATTCAGAATATGTGGAGACAACATTGTCCTGCTTTGTGTAAAAGTCGCAAAGGATTTCAGGCATCACTGTCCAAGCTCACCCTCACGCTCTGCGGTGACATCATTCCATGGATGAAGTCGTCAAGCCCCTCCTCGTGCTCCTTGTTGCCATGGTGATGCGGGCAGCTCCCTCTGGGTAGATGGAGGCTCTCTGCTCTGAACACAGCGTGCTGCTGTGCGCCCGTGGAAACAGGAAGAGGCTCTATCAGGTAGCTGACGCTCGTGTTCAGAGAAATCAGTCCCCTGGGGAAACAAAACACTGCTAATGGTTCCATCCAATCATGGCTCAAGGAAATCGTTGTGGATCAATGATGTTTCTGTCTGTCTGTTTGCACACTGTGGAAATCTATTGCAAATATTGTAAATAAATCTTAAAACCTCAGATTAAATGTAATCCTTAACTGCATTGTCAAACTGAAGCGTGGGTAATATATACATGCATGTCAGATTTGGATTTTTGTTATTTGGCTGTGGTGGTTTTTGCGGATGGGTGGAGCAGAGCCAAGAGTCTCAAGAGATTTACTGCCGTTTACAAATGAAGATCAGCTGGAGCAGACAGAGCGGTACACAGACGTCTATACACAAACACACAAGCATGCACTCAGCAGCGGGTCAAGCAGCTGTAGAAAACATCTGGAGAGGTCAGACGCCCACATGTAAATGTCCTTCTATGCCGCGTTTGCATTCCTCCAGAGAATCTAAAATCTAGTAAGACGTATTCATTCACTCATCCTCCAGATGCAGAGCGCTGAACCCACAAAAACACACATGTGGCTACGATTTCTGCCAGAGAGTTACACCTCCTTTTCTTTTGTCGGCGTTTCTCACAGGAAGGGTCAGCTGTCTTGGATCCACACCAGGAGAAAACACAGGATCACCATAGTGAGCTGTCCTCAATGAACCAACTCTGGAGCCAATGGCCTACTAACCTACTGGACTGCACAAGAGACTGTTTCCTGTTTCCTAGTCCAGAAACCCTCACAGGTACTGCATTTAGCATTAGAAAACATGCTCGAATCATAACATGGCAAACTCAAGCCCAACAGACAACAACAGCTGTCAGTGTGTCAGTGTGCTGACTTGACTATGACTTGCCCTGAACTGCATGTGATTATCATAAAGTGGGAATGTCTGTAAAGGGGAGACTCGTGGGTACCCATAGAACCCATTTTCATTCACATATCTTGAGGTCAGAGGTCAAGGCACCGCTTTGAAAATGGCCATGCCAGTTTTTCCACGCCAAAATTTAGCACAAGTTTGGAGCTTTATATAACCTTCTTCATGACAAGCTAGTATGACATGGTTGGTATCAATGGATTCTTTAGGTTTTTTAGTTTCATATGATGCCAGTATCTTCACTTGTTTTAAAACTGAGCCAGCTACAACCTAAAAATTGCTAGTTGCATTAAAGAAATTAGTGATGTTAAAACACATTTGCGTTAAAGTATTATTATTGCATTAACTTTGACAGCCCTAATGGCAACCAATGCATTTGCACTTATATAACTGGATTACATTCGGGTTTCTGCAGGTTTTTTACATTGTAATTTCTTAAATGTTGTGTTTAGGAGAACTCGAGTTTCTGTAAACTGGGAAGGGGATTATCAGATAGATTTCTTCTGAAAAGGCGACGTCTTGGTCAGGTATAAATGTAATAGAGTTTCTAATCAGCTTTTTACATGTATGAACGTGAAAGATAGTGATGTTCAGAGCTATGAAAATGGCGCAAACATTTGGACAATATTTTGGTCTATTCTGGCGAGTTGACCAAAATAGGAAATGTTGAACAACAGTAACTTCACTGTAAGTTATATAAACAGGTATTCTATCAATGATTTAGAAAAACAGTTAGAAAACTACTATGTATCCATTAATTTTGTTTTGTTGGCCTAAAGTCATGTCATGTCAGCTGTAAAACAAATAAACTGAGGCTGTTAAATAAGCATTTAATAGCTTTAATTCATTGAGTGAGCGGTGCCAACATATCTTTAATAAGATCAATCACAAACACCATCCCTCCATGATTTATTCTGCAGCACTAACTCCCTGCGTTTTAGCACTGGGAAAACTTTTCTCTTGGCTCCCTTTCTTGCAGCTTTTTACTCCCTTGCTGAAAAAACTGAAGCTACAGAAAGTCCTCTTAACTGTTAGGAGCTGTCTTCATGAAGAGCTTTTTACTTTTAGAGGGATTTAGTCTTATGGGAGACTTCTTAGAACTCTAAGAAAAGTCTTTCACTATTGGGACCAACTCTAAATATTTGAAAACTTTATGAACACAGCCCGTGGCGGAGCTTTACTTACCTCAGTCCTGAGCATGTGCTAACAGCAACACTTGAGCCTTCCACGCCCAGAATCTCCCCGTGGTAGAAACAGTGTCCCTGGAAGACAGACAACAATTAAAGCTCAACACAGGCCGTCATTCAACCAGAGGACCTTGTTAGGTAAGCATAAAAGTAGTAGTATTTTATGTCCATACTGCCTGTTATCCTTCTGCCAAAGGATTTGATCACCTGCATTGATATCTATTTCTCTTATATGATCATTTATAGCGCCCCCACTGCAGTTTAAGAGCATCAAACTGTCTCATATAGACTTACAGTGCTGGCAGGAGAGGAGGACTTGCGGGCTCCATCGGGAGTGTACCATATTTCCTGATATCCAGGGGCCAATAGCTGCCTGGTGAAAGACAGCACAAACTCAGACACAATTTGCAAAAGAGTATATGTAGCGTCGGACGTTCGATCTCCTGAAACAGCATCATCATGGTGGGACAGTGGTGAAAAATGTGCAGAGTAAAAGCTGAAGGAGACAGAGGAGATAGAAGGAGACAGATTCTCTCCAGCAGCCCACAGCTCATAAAACATTCACTCTGACAGAGACACTCTACAAAACCAGACCGCTTTAAAGATTCAGACAAAGATCCTCGCAGAGATAAGAGATACAAAGAATAATGTGGAAAAGTGTTGTAATAAAATCCATATGTACCTTTCCCAAATGACACTTTTTTCTTTCTTTAGTTGAAGAAAGACATGGTAACTTATATGCTGAGAGTTTAAGTTTGTTGGTATGTCCAGACTGCATTTGTTTGACAGGGCTATTATTTACTAATGTCCCCCTATTCTTTTTCTCAATTACTGGAATTTCTCCATTAGTATACATTACAGGCTGCACAGGACAGGCTGATAAATCAGCGAAACATACACATACGGAGAGACACATTCATTTTATTGTGGTAAAACGTTACATTCCTCTAACTCTCCATCTGTGTTTGTGATTGAATGAGTGTCTTCAGACTCGGGCCATTTCTGTCAAACTTCTGTCAGCCTACCGGTACAATATTTAGATCTGGTACAGATGCTTGTTTTCCTGTCTTTCTTCTTCCAGCTCTGTCCCAATCCATTCTTCCTGTTTTCATTCATAAACTCTGCCTGCCTCACAGCTGGTTTTCTTTTGCTCCGTCTCTCTAAATCTCCCCCCATAAGTCAAACTCAGATCCATCAAACAGGATGTAACTGCAGGGAAATCAAGATGTAGACAAACCTACATGGTGCTGGTTGAAAGACTGGACTTCACTTAAGTCTCAAATAAACATGAGACAGACCTATAAGATGTCTCACTGAGATTATATTATTTATCATGCATCTTCATCTGTTTTCCATCTTAGCCAGCTTGTGGCTTTACCTCAGGGTAATACAGTAGCTATGTATTAATAATTCCTTTTTCATCTTTGACGGACAAAAATTTGTGCAAATCAGTGAAGTAAAGTTAAATTAATAGTTCAACATTTTGGGAAATGCACTAATTTGTTTTTTTTGCTGCAGAGTTAGATAAGAAAATCAATACCGCTCTAATATCTGTCCATTAAAAATAAGGCTACAGCCGGGAGCTGGCTAGCTTAGTTTAGCTTAGCTTAGCTTAGCATAAGAAACAGGGTGAAACAGCTAGCCTGTCTCTGGTTGCAGTGACTCTGTAGCTTTTTGTACGTATTAAAGGGGACCTATGCTTTTGTGCTTTTTCCCTTTCCTTCAGTGTGTTACATAGTCTTTTGTGCATGTAAAAGGTCTGCAAAGTTACAAAGCCAAAAGTCCATGCCAAAGGGAGTTACTCTCCCCCACAGAAACACTGAACTTGAAGTCCCGCCTTTTCTTTTGTAACTTGGTGATGTCGCCAAGTAACACACTTTGCATAGCAGCTAGTTTGGCGCGTCCTCAAACAAAGCTAGTTAGAGCTGAGTCCTAAGAATTTGGTCCGGTTGACCAATCACAACAGAGTGGGCCAGCTGACCAATCAAAGCAGACTGGGCTTTTCGGAAGGAGAGGACAGGAGCTCAGACAAAGCGTTTTAGACAGAGGGTGAAAAGAGGTGCTGCAGCACATTAAAGCATGTAAACATGTTCTAGTAGAAACCCAAAATACAAGTATGCACCTGAAAATAAGCATAATAGGTCCTCTTTAAAGAATTAACATGTAATGTGTTAATTAATGCGCTTTAGAGGTGATAGTATGGATTTTGTTATTGTTGGAGGGAGCCAGGCTAACTCTTTCCCCCGGTTTCAAGTCTTTATGCTAAGCTAAGCTAATAAGTTGCAGACTGTAGCTTCATATTTAGCACACAGACATGAGAGGGGTATCAATCTTCTCATCTAAATCTTGGTAAGGAAGTGAGTAGAAGCGCATTTCCCAAAATGTCAAACTATTCCTTTAAAGGATGACGAAGACAAATGAAGGGAAGATGGGGATTTTTCTTTTCTCCCCCGTCAGATGCCCTGAAGGAGACAAGCCTCTTGAAACAATGACAGCCTGTTGATGCAATCAGCCACAAAGCAGAAAACGTCTGCTTCATCCTTTAACAGATTACCACCCTGGAGTTTGGGGGGTTGAGAGAGGGACTCTGTATGCACACACACATACAAGCAGTCTAAAAGAAGATTTAAAAATGATCACTTAATGGTAATGTATCCGGCTGATGTCACCCTAAACGGGGTAAACCCCACTGTATTGTGATTTGACCTTCTAACCGTATTTATATCTGGCCTTCCTCTAGTTTTCCTGCTTCTCTAACTCCCCAAATATTCCCATGATGCTCTCCTCTCATCTGTGTAACCCTCTCTGTCGCTCTCACAGGCAGAAGTAATGGCAGAGTGGCCGATGATTGACTGAGCTTCACTCTGCTGCTTTTATACAGTCCTTAATACACAGGAAGGATCACTTCTTCCAAGAGGAGACAGACACATAATGACTCTTTCTCTCCTCCATTCTCCCATGCCAGTCAACAGCTGTGTGTACACTCGCAGACGATGACTATATAACCTGAGGCTATGTGACTTATGGACACAACATGCCATTAACAAAGCCATTGCCACTACTGAAGGATAAATACCAGCTTAGGTTTTAGTGTTTTAATTTTTTTCCAAATCACTAAAAATGCTGATTAAAAGTCAAAACCTAGCAATATATTTGTCACATTCAGACATGGCTCCTGTCTCTTCTATTGAAAGTTAAATCCAGTTAATGCCTCATCTGTTTAAGCACTGAAAATAACTTATATGACATGACTTTATAATGCCACAGCCACCGTAGTTTTACCAACCGCTGGTTTATTTAAATCGTAAAGAACTGAAACCACAGGAACCACCCTAAATGACTTGCAGGTGCGATCCAACAGTTTAGTTTCAATGTGACTCATCAGTGTCTCGAGTAGTACAAAAAAAACACAAAGAATAAAGTTCAAGTAAATGGATCATGAACTGTGTGGTAACAGTATGAGGACAACTGCAATGCACATGCAGTCATTGGCTCATCTCTGCAAACTGTTTTTATGTACGTAACAATAGGAGTATACAGTATGTTGATGGGTGAAAGTGGAGTAAAGCTCATGTTTTGACATGAAAAAAGTGACATTTGCCGTTTTAACATTTGACCAAGATCAACATTATGATTGCCATATATGTCTTATTGCTGCTCTGCAATAATGTGTCAAAAATGGTTTTAATCCGTGTTGCTTGATTTGTGTCGCTTGTATGGCGACATGTACCGAATAATGGGTATTGTCGCTGCATTATTGTACTAAGGTTTTGCTGTTTTCCTGTTGCTCTGCATGGCTCGCAATGCTTATTTGTTGCTGTCGCTGTCTTTATGGCGTCTTGTTGTCTTCTGTGTAAATTTTAACCATCACCTCAAAACATCTTGCCAAAGGACGGCAATTGATGCCAGCTGACTAACTCTGGCACATTTACAGAAATGTAGATTGATTTGAATTGTCCCTATGAATAAATTAATTAAATGAAAATTCTAATTTACTCAACACATCTATGACAAAATACATTGAAATTGGTTTTAACTGGTCCAGCAACAAGTGGCATATTACTTAGAGAGTCTGCCTGTTTCCAGTCTTTATGCTAAGCTAAGCTGCAACCGTACAGACGTAAAAGTGGAATCGAATTCTCATTCAACTCTCGACAAGAAAGTCTGTCTAAACCACATACGCCCTTGGAATATGCCAAACCCTTGAGTTTAATTATATTCTGGTAAATTGTGTGAGGGCTTTCAAATCAAGACTCTGTTCGACGGCGGGGAGCACTCCGCAGAGTTTGGATGTGGTCCAGTGTTCAGACAGATGCTGTGATTGAGGAGCGCAATACTGGCAAAATCAGGACTGTCTGGCAGCGAGTCTGAGACAAAGGCTCGGTTCAGCCTCGTGAGGGGAGAGTGGAGGGGTGGGGGAGTAATGCTAATGTACTTGGGAGATAGTGGAGGGGGGAGAGAGTGGAGGGGACGTGGGGTAATGCATTAGGGTCAGTGGGTCGCATTCTCTCATAGTATCAAATGACATCACCGCACGCCTGTGGTGGAGGGGGGGAGAAAGCTGACGCAAAGTCAAAGTATCGCTCGGCAACGGATGATGAAGAGGCTTTTATTGCACAGGGAGGCCTTGTGTGAAGCTGTGCGTGTGAGTGTTTCCCCAACACACAGGCCTACATTAAGACATCAAAGCAGACAGGGCCGAGCCACCGTGAGACTAAACATAGAAACAAGGACAAGCGAATGCATCCCTGTTCTCTGCTCCCTAGACCTGCCATCCATCAGGACTGGGCTTTCAGTCTTGTTTGTGTTCTTTTGGGCTGCTGTGTGTTTGTGTGTGTGTCGTCTGTCTGCGTGTGGCCACACAGTCTCCCAAACCCTGACCGCGGAGGGCGCGTGGGAGATGTATATTTGCACTAGAGCTCTGGGGAACATCAGACGAGGTGAGGGGAGGAAAGAAATGAGAAAGGATGGTGTGCTCGTTGTTAGAGTGGACGGCGGAAGACATACGAGGTGAGGACGAGGAACAATGATGCGTACATTTTCCCAAGGGAGTGCTTAATTCAGGTTCATGCACTTAAGAGTGTGCAGGAAGGGCATTAAACAGAAGAGCAGAGAAAGTCGTGCAGAGGAGGAAGCGACACGATTCATATCTGAACCAAACGCACATTACTCCCAAACTGACCCCAACTGTCGCTACTTTCCTCTTTCCATGACTTTTCTCACCTCAACCCTTCTCCTCCGGTCCATCCTTCATTTTCTTACACTGTTTCCTCCCCCTCTCTTTCCCTTTTCCTGCACTCTGAGTCAGCACGCACTACAGCGGCTGCCTGGCTCTTAACCAAATCAACCCTCTATGGACGCACCACAGCCTTTCATTAAGATAAAAGCTCAGGCAGGTTTGCACGTACAAACCAAAAAAAGACCCACGCACACATTGACAAGCATTGCAGGGGAGGACATAAATGGATTGAGTCTGTACTCCAGCCACTGGGAGGACCAGTGCCCACAAATATTCACAGCTACGTCTTCCTCTAGGTTTTGATTAAGTGATACATTAAGTTGAAGAGTAGATAAGGTGGAATTAAAAGGGAGAGAGCGGGGGGAAAAATGAGATGTAAAATGCCACAGGAGGATAAACAGAAAGACGAGATCAAGACCGTCTCACAGCTAGTTTGGGTTCTCCCTTATTTGCTGACTGTCGGAGTTACAGTTGCAGGGTCAATGAGGACACGAGGGAGTAGCCAGGATACAGGGATGGTCACTGGCAGCATTTTCTATGGCTTCTCTCCAAAATGAGACATTGATCTTCAGTGACACAAACTGCCGTCTTCTTCTCCACATTAGGACAAATCAAAACACAGTAACCCAGTGTGGGATTGGCTATTTCGGCTTGGAGAAAGGGGGGAAACACTGGCTGGTGGCGGGGTGAAGCGGTAAACCTCAAACTAAATAATGGGTCTACAGCAAGCTCTTTCTTTGAATGTTGTGGGACCTTGTGGAAATTATTGGGGTTTATATTATCTTAATATCTCAAGAGAATAAAGATGTTAAAATTTTCGTTCCCTCTAATATTGCAAATCATATCGCTATCACAATATCAGTTAAAATAACCGCAATTAGATATTTTTTTCAAAATCATTTAGCCCTAACCAAAAGCTACTAAATGTAAACTTAACAGTTCTTCCTACTGTCAGTGACTGAATGAACTATCACAGGCGACAGCTTTGTGCAGCTCAAGGGGACGGCTGACATGAAAAATAAATCTAGTGAGAAAATGTTGAAAGAGCTGCTCTACCAAATAAACTCAGACTACCCTCCCTTTAGAAAAAAGACCCCCTCTTCCCCTCCTAATAACTTTCGTACAGTCCCTAAGTGAATTGTGGCATACAGGCGTACAAGTAATAGAGGCTAAAGCTTAAGTGAATGAAACAGAAAAGAGTGTTTACATGATTTTTTCCCTCATCAATAAAGCGCTCAGACAGCACATTAAAGGATCAATGCAAAGAAAATGGGATGTGTTTCTCTAATATGAAGCTATGTCTGTTTTAACTTTCCTTTAAAAAAAAATTCTCAACTCCTGTTTTGCATGCTTTATCATTAAAATGATTACAATTTAATTTCTATAATTCATTTTTTTTTCAAATCATATAAATACCTTTCCCATTTTACATCAGTCTCCCACAGTACTATATTTTATTCTACATGTATTTTATTCCCATACTTTAATGTTTGCACTATTTTATGTTTATGTCTTACTCTTATGTTTTACTTGCGTGATTTTCTTTTTATACATATTTGTATGAGCCTTGTTGCCAACGCTCACAATCGCTGTAATGGTTGTGCACATGACAAATAACATCACCTCACTATTTCTACTATAACTGTAGTAGAAGCGGGCGGAACCGGTGAAGAAATGTTACCAGCTTTCCTGTTCCAGGAAACGGTTGAGAAGTTGCACAAATATGGGTTCAAAATATATATTTCCGCTCTATTAGAACAACCTACAATTCTACATATCAGTTCACACCATCTCTATCTCGTGCTGAGGAACCCAAAAACATTTTATCAAAGCTATCTCAAACCAACTTGCTTTCTTTCCTCGTCTCTCTGTGCCTCTCACATACGCAGACAAACAGTGTGTGTGATTGATTAAAATTCCTTGCCCAGGAGGAAATCTGACAGTGTGACCACCTGCTGGGGAGGGAGCGCAGAGGGGGGTTAAATCCCTCAGGGGACGCTCAGTCAGACACAGTGGAGTCATGCTCTGTTAATGTGTGTGTCTGTGAGTGAATGAGTGACTGACAGACAGAGAGAGCACACATTTGATGGTAAAAATGGACTTGAAGAAAATGCTCATAAAAGCTTCCCTTTACACTTGTGGCGTTGGCTCAAATCCAACACCACAGCTCTGTGGTCACCACAGCTCCAGGCCACCCAGCGACCGCGCTGTCCATTAAACCAGCGAGATACTTCCTATCACCATCCCATTGTTACTGAGCAGGAACCGCTCCATCAGATTGCAGGATGTGAGGTGCAGACGCACAGTCTTGCTTCCTGTTTGCCCAAGGCAACACAGATCGGGTGTCAACCCTCTGTCGTCCAAAACCATCAGCCTCCTTTCCTCCCCTCATCCCCCTCCGTGACCTTATAAATGTGTCTATGTGACAGCTAACATCTGGTCGAATAAACGGGTCTAAGAATACACACACAGTGTTGGATATTCTCACTTGACTCAATCAGAGTCACATGGGAACGGTTTGATACAGGCGACTATTTGTATTTGTTTTATGGGCTTTTTTGTCTTATTTTGATACTTATTCCTCAGAGCACTAAAATGCACCAAAAGTTACCAGAGACATTACTACTAGGGTTGTCAATCAATTAAAATATTTAATCGCAAATTAATCCCACATTTTTTATCTGTTCAAAATATAGAGATTTGTCAAGTAAGTAATCATCTTATCAACATGGGGGTGGGCAAATATACTGCTTTATGCAAACATATTTATATATTTGTTATTGGAAATCAATTAACAACACAAAAAAAATGACAAATATTGTCCAGAAACCCTCACAGGTACTGCATTTAGCATAAGAAATATGGTCAAATCATAACATGGCAAACTCAAGCCCAACAGGCAACAACAGCTGTCAGTGTGTCAGTGTGCTGACTTGATTATGACTTGCCACAAACTGCATATGATTATCATAAAGTGGGCATGTCTGTAAAGGGGAGACTCGTGGGTACCATAGAACCCATTTACTTTCACATATCTTGAGGTCAGAGGTCAAGGGACCCCTTTGAAAATGGCCATGACAGTTTTTCCTCGTCAAAATTTAGCGTAAGTTCGGAGCGTTATTTAGCCTCCTTTGCGACAATCTAGTATGACATGGTTGGTACCAATGGATTCTTTTTTTCTAGTTTCATGTGATGCCAGTATCTTCACTCTAGCTTCTAGCCCACTATAACCTCCGAAAGACCCATCAGATTTTTAAGAGGTGAATTAAAAATCCCAAGTTTATGCAACTTGGGATTTTTGCATTAAAGAAATTAGTAGTGTGACGACCCCTCCACTCCACTAGGTGTCCTGTGTCTTTTTGCTGGTTCTCCTTTGTTTTGCAGGAGAGAGGGTCGTCAGGCTGATGAGCCACACCTGGGCTTGGTGTGGTTGGGATAAAAGCTCTCTACCTTTCAACAGATGTGGCTCTCTTCTTCCTTGGCTGGCACACCTGTTTTGGTTTTGTTTGCAGCAGACATTTTCACACATGCCTACATTACTGATTACTGACTTTCCACGTTTATTTAGTTATTGATTGTTAGTTTGTTAAATAAATGCCTGTTACTATTTTTAAACTCGTCTGGTCTCCCATTTTTGTTGCAACCTTTGAGCCGGGTTGTAACAGTAGCGTTAAAACAAATTAGCATTAACGCGTTATTATCACGTTAACTTTGACAGCCCTAATTACTACTTAACTCTAGTGCTGGGCGATATGGAGAAAACAAATATCACGATATTTTTGACCAAATACCTCAATATCGATATTACAACGATATTGTAGGGTTGACAATTGGTGCTTTTACAAAATATTTACACAATGAGATTTTTGATAAATAATCATCAGTAATGTGGATATAATGACTAAGTGGGTAAAGACAAATCACATCACTTTACTTTAAAATCAGGAAAAGACAACACTTATGCCATATTACGATATCCAAAATCTAAGACGATATCAAGTGTCATACCACGATATCGATATAATATCGATGTATTGCCCAGCCCTACTTAAATCCTTTGTGTGAAACATAAAGGAGGGGTAGTGCACTTTTTAAATCACTCACTCATTTTTCTCCAGGTGTAGTTGGAGCTCCCGGCCCTCAACTGAGATCAGGACCTGAGCCTCTGCAGGATGCTGGAGGGAAAACAGAGATTACAACAAGTGGTTAAAGAAAAGCTGATTTATATATGCCAGGATGATTATCATTTTTTAAATTATTATTAAAGACTCACCTCTTCGTTGGCAGACCTCCTCTGTCTGTGAGGATGCAGCCATGTGGGATAAGTAATCTCATAACTCTGTACGTGATCAAGGATGCTCCTCAGTGAACCCTGCTTATTTTCTCCTGATGAAAAATAGAAACTTGACACATTACCATGTTATAGGTGGTTTGCAGTTTATGCACTTAAACCTGCAGTAGGCAGAATATTTTTGTCATCATTGGGCAAAAAATTCCATAATAACCTTTCAGCATATTGTAATTCAAGTGTTCTGAGAGAAAACTAGACTTCTGCACCTCCTCATGGCTCTGTTTTCAGGCTTTAAAAAATGTAGCCCGTGAAGGAAGACTTTGGCCAATCACAGGTCATTTCAGAGAGAGAGCGTTACTATTGGCTGTTCATTCAACCGAGGCAGCTGTCAATCACTCGCAAACTCCGACTATCAAACTAGGCCGCGCTGATCAAATATGAATCAATATTATGTTATTGTAATGACTATTTCTCAAATGTTTCCAGAAACATCTTGTAGTGTACTGTTTAGCTGTAAAATGAGACAGTTTGCTCCGGCTGGTGGGCGGTGCTTGGTATTTCCTCAACTGATCTCAACATGGCAGCACAAACTTTCTAATTTTTTCTCAGCTAAACAGTACACTACAAGATGTTTCTGAAAAGATATTATGCGAGAAATAGACAACATTGACTCATGCTTGATCAGCGCTGCCTAGTTTGCCCATTTGATCGGAGTTTGGAAGTGATTGACAGGTGCTCAGAGACGGCAAGGCTCCAGATCAGCTCTGATTGGTTGTTTTCCTCCAGTCTGTGAAATCTTGCAGATGCCTCTAGGAGCACAGGAGGAGACCGGAGGACCAGGAGGACACCGGAGGACACCAAGGCACTTTTTTCAGATTACCTGTCTCATGCACTACAGTCAGGAATATAGTGACCGTTTTATAAAAAAATACTTTTTTTAAACATATTTCTAATTTTTTGCATTTTTAACAACAACAAAAAAAACATACTAATATTGACATCATGCATGCCCAAAACAAACACGTTGCATATTAAACTGAAAACACATTCCATTACAAACCCATCCAGTTTTCCCCAAGACATGTAAAAGAAAATCCCTCATCGCTCCAGGAAGCAGTCAGACTCACCATCATAACCAGCTCCTTCAGACACAGCAGCAGCCTCCACACAGCGGAGGAGGAGGACTATGAGACTCAGAGAGACATACAAAGAGGACTGCACAGCAGCTCCTGGACGCATCCTAACAACAAGCGGCTCCCAATGAATCTGCTGAACTGAGACATCAATGTGAGGGAGAAACGAGCCCGGCTGCTTCACATCAGATGGAGGAATCACGCCGCCGGTGTGGCATCTCGATGAGCTGCTTTGCTCTGCTGCTGCTGCTGCTGCTCTCAGTGAGATGCTGCTGGCAGAGTCACATCTCTCTCTCTCAGTCTCTCAACCCCTCCCCTTCATAAGTATCTCACACACACACACACACACACGCACGCACGCACGCACGCACGCGCGCACACACACACACACACACACAGAGCTACAGCCACTGAGGTGAGGCAAGAAAACACAGGATAGGATGAAGAGCAACAAGACACTGAAATCATGATTAGAGGAAACCATGTGGACCACTTTTATGGAGCATTAGCTTTGGCATTATAAA
Source organism: Sebastes umbrosus (assembly GCF_015220745.1). Taxonomy (NCBI): domain Eukaryota; kingdom Metazoa; phylum Chordata; class Actinopteri; order Perciformes; family Sebastidae; genus Sebastes; species Sebastes umbrosus. The sequence goes on from NC_051277.1 coordinate 23,644,303, forward strand.
AGGAAAAATACAATATTATTCTTCTTGTTTATTTTTTATTCCTAATAATGATGAAAGAAAACATTCTAAAAAAAAAATTCTACGAGGCAGTTTCACATAGGAAAAAACAGTTTTAAACTGCTGTGCTCATATTAAATATAATTTACAATTTATACGTAGTTTTGTTTTAATTATTATTTTTAATTTACTTATCTTTTTTGTGTTTTTGTGTTTTTTTTACATGTTTTGTTTATGTTTCTATCGGATTTAATTCATTTATATGTATAAATGTAATTGTTTATTAAATTAATTATGCTTGTTTAATGGTGCAGTAATATTGGTATATGGATGGGGTATAGTTTGTTTATACAATTATTTCTGTGATTTATTGGATTTTGTACAGAATACCAATAAAAAGACTTTGAACCAGTTTCACATAGTTGAAGGGTTTTTTTAAGGACTAGCTGCATTTTTTTCCAGCATCATTTCTTAAAGGGGCACTACAGCTTTATAGTATTGTACTTCCATAAAGTTGATGGACTCACAAGAGACAGATTAAAAAAAGAATGGTCCAAATTGAAGCAGTAGAGACCGAGATACCCTCTCTTTAACTCATTATAATGTGCTTCAAGCTCCAAAAAAGGCTGGATCCATTTCCCATCATGCAACGATTAACATTTTTTTATAGGACCCTCCCTGCCTGGTTAATGCCTACATCTTAAAAAAACAAAAACTACACATCTCCAGTGTGTAACACAAACTTTCCTTTATAAATTTGTAGTCTCCAAATCCAAACAGAACCCTGTGACATCATCGCGGTTATCTTCTCCCACTTACAAGCCACTGAAGACATTATACAACTGTTTTCACCACATAAGTAGTGCTCCTCTTCACTATTAAACTAATATTAATGTGTACAATTGATTGCTTTAAATCAGGGCTGCCCACAGTGGGGTCCGGTCCGATGTCATGCAAGCTTAGCTCCAAAGTTTGGCTAAATTTTGATGAGGAAAAACTGGCATGACCATTTTCATAGGGGTCCCTTAAACTCTGACCTCAAGATATGTGAATGAAAATGGGTTCCGAGGGTACCCACGAGTCTCCCCCTTTACAGACATGCCCACTTTATGATAATCATGTTTTTAAAGTGATAAAAAGAAGCGTATGTTTTTGGCTTTTGGCCCGTGGCCTACCATTACATTCCAGTTTTGGCCCTCCAAGGGAGAAAGTTTGGGCACCCCTGCTTTAAATTGACTATAATGCTGTATTCACACAGTTGGCCGACGGAAAAAAAACGGAAAACTCCCCATTATTACGACTTGGGAGTGTTCATGCATTATATCCCAACTGCCAGCCTTATAGTCGCACCATTTAAATTGCCTTAATTAGCTACTGTTGCTGAGTTTATATTTATTTGGAGCGGTTTCTCAACAATAAAAACAGTGTATATCTCCTTTAAACTTAGCTGAATGGATTGTAATACAGTAGGATGGATTGTATTTAGCCGTTACTGCCAATGACGGTGGCTTTGCAACCATGTTGGCATCAGTTTGTTGATATTTCTGTGGTTCTTTTCAACAAGTGGGAGATGTTGAAGCTGTCAGAAATTCACGCTGTCTCCAAGGCTTACGCAAACATTATCAGAACTGTGGACAGGAAATATTTAAAGAGCTATTAATGTACAATTTTACTGAGGTTGTGTCGCATATCTCCTCAGTTTTTTTCCACCCAGTAGTCCAACAGGATTAAGTTTAGACCCTGCATGTAAATACACGCTCTCTTTAAATAACTGCTCCACTTTGCCTCAACACGTTCTGGTTGCTTAGATATCTGCTATACAATAAGGCCATATGTCGAGTCATTGTCTGTGTTGGCAATGGTCCAAATGAACTGATCTAAGCACACAGTTAATGTCATTAAGAAAAGAGCAACATCTGCAATCACAGTGTATTTTTTGTACATCTTACTTAATTGAAATGCAGTGTGTAATTGTTCATTAACTCATTATAGAGGTCTTCTAGGGAAATAATTTGATCCCGAATGCTAACAGAAGAGTCGAACCCCGGTTACATAAAGTACAGTAGAGAAGCGACATGCTTTTTAACAAGGTCAGGAGACCAAAAATACAGCTCTAATACCCGACAGTAACCGAGCCTACTACAGTCTCAAAATACAGTTGGCTGCTTCTTCCACTTCAGGCTTCCAGCAGCCATTCATACTGGACCGGTCATTTAGAAGTGCAATGATAAATATGCCACGGAGCACATGTCAGAAGGATAGAGTGTAAGTACGCAGGGTGTGTGAGGTATTCTTAGCGCTGATGACAGTGCAGGCCGCCAAATCCATTCACATCTCTAAATGGTGTCCTGGCGGCGAGACAAGGCCACTCGCTCCTGCCAAGGTATTGGTTTCTGCTTTACTCTGCTTATTCCTATCTCAGATATTCTCTTTCTTACTACAAACTGTAAAGGATATTGAACACTTTGCAAAAAGGCTTCCTGAAGCATTAAAATTCAGACATTAACAACTCCTGAGCAAAACGGATAGTTGAGATTCAAAAATGCCCACACAGATTTAAAAAAAAAACAAACCCAGCAAAAACCAGTGAGCCAAGAGGAATCATGTTAAACATGCTGAAAGATCAAGTGATGGTAGTATTTAAATGTCATTCATGATATCATTTGAGGATATATTTTTGGAATAGCAACCTTAGTAGAGCTACATGCACTAGACTAGGAGTATCTGGGGCAGTTTCACACTGCTGTGTTTGTCCTCAACATCCTGCTTCTAAAAGATTATGAAATCATCTGCTTCCCTTTGAGCATGACAGGCATCATCATCAATTTACGCAGAAATGGTCCTGCTTCAAGGGAACATTATGATAGAAGTTTAATACATGAAAGAAAGAATATGTTCCGGCTATGAGAAAGGAATCATACAAAGTCAGTCATCAAAGTCTGAGAAAAAGCTCTTTAAGGGCATTATGCTTCATGGGTAGTGTGTTTTTTTGACACACAGTCGTTCATCCACATCCGTCCACTGCTTGTATGGGTCCACTTCGACCGCTCTGGCTCGACTCAGCTCAGTATTTTTCTCCCGCCGTTAGCAGTTGTCGTCCTCCAGGATGTCCGAGTGTTCCTCCCAGAACTGGTCTCCTATAATGTCACAGTGGTGGGCGTTCACCCTCCTCCTGCTGCGAGTCACCGCCACATCCTTCTCCTCTTCGTTGGGTCGCTTCATGCGTTTGGTGACCGTTTCATCTCGCTGGACACAAAAGAACGAGGAATATGAGTCGTACGATTAAAGGTAACTCAAAGGATAGGGGTGTCACGATTCTCCAAATCGAGACTATCGGGTCTTGGTTCTTCAACAGATCGTTGGTTTAATGCCATGACAACAATTTACATTTTCAAATTCTTCTTTAAAATGATAGGCTACGTGGTTTCAAGTGTGATATATCGGCCATATTTTTGGGGAATGTACCACACACACTAAGGCCATATGGTCAAATTTAAAAATGTATTCAAATTGTAATAAAAATAACTTATTTCCCCAGTCAATTGAGAACAAACTGTTAATACAAAGACAAAAAGAAGAGCCACTAGATGGATGATCGGTGTTCTGTTTTACAAGTTATGTTAGTGATGTTTATCACATTATTTGTAGTGTATTTTACTTAGTTTATGTACTTATTTAAAGCCCAACCATGCCATTTTCCCTTAAACTAACTAAGTGGTTTTGTTGCCCCCTGCTGGTAGGCTACTGCACCTTCATAAAGGCCTGTAATATTTATACCCTGGAAAGTCAAAACGTGACACTGACACACTATCCTCTGGTGGACAGGCAGGTCTATTACACACTTTGGCATTATATCTGGTTGCCCGAGTTGTTGTTTTTACACTTCTGTTTCTGTATGGACCAAATAAGCAAGATATAACGTGAACTTTAGAGAGACTAGTAGGTGTTTTATTTTTATCTTTGATCAGTGTTTCCCCTTGCTTCAAGTCTTTATGCTTAGCTAAGTTAAGTTTTGGTATCAGTCAAAACTGCAATGTGCACAAAACCCATTTCTAGACTTAACATTTTCTACTGATATTTGTCAACCATACAGGAAGAATCTCATGGCAGAGCACAGAAACTGAGGCAGAAAGACAACCCTGTATGTTCAGACACAGCAGCCACGTCGAGAAAATGTCAGATATCATTTGACTAAAGTAGAAGTAGATGAGACATGAGGTGTAAAGTGGCAGCGGTGAAGGATTTAAAACCCTTCATCAACACATTGAAAACCACAGATATCTAACAGAGTAGGAGTTATCAGAGTGAATTTCTCTGTAGTAATTGTGCAGACTCAAGCCCTTTTTAGCAGCTCACCTTTTCCCAGATGAGAGTGGTGCCTTTCCTGTGGAGGGCAGACTCAGTGTTGTAGTTGATATCAAACTCAGAGAACAGGATCTCATTCTTGTCTGCAGCTAATGTTCCCTGGAGGGAGACATGACACAGTAAGACATATGTATGTACATATTACAAAAATGACAAACAAACAAAACCATTAAAATAACTACACCACCCGCTGGTTTTATTATTGTTTTCTTGTTTGAGTACGGATCTCCATTGATGTTATGATCTATAAGGAAGAGGATTTTTGTCATCTTTGATTTGGACAGTATTTTTTTTCCCTAAGAAATGTTTTTAAAGTGATAAAAGGAGCCAGAAAGCATGACGGTTTGATGGGATGTTAATGACTCATGTTGCCCCTTAGTAACATTGAGCCAAAATTAATATTTCCACAACTCGTCAGCTGTCATCACTTCATTGGAGTTTCCCCTCAAAGCCCAACGGAGAATGAAGAGACTTCCAGAGAACAGCTGTGTCGGTCAGTGACAGTGGCATGTGTTCATCTCCAATGAGAATAAATCACAAGTAAATAATGTAGTGACCGAAGTGTGAATATGCACAAAAAATGGGCCAATGAAAAGCAATCACAATATACACATACATTCATCTCCCCCAAACATCCAGAACCATGTCCATATATGGTATATATATATATACATACATAACAAATTAAAAATGGTTATATAATCAAAGTTTACAGAAGCACATACAGTGCATGTAAGTTGGAACATGGATAGGAACGCTGCGATTAACTATAATTTTTGTTATCAATTCATCTACTGATTATATTTTCCATTCATCGACTCATTTAGTCGGACAAAATGTCAAAAACAATCAGTGATTCAATATCAGACCCTAAAGTTATATCTTCAACTTTGTTGTTTGTTGATTGTTTTTGCCAATGTATTCACATAAGTATGCATTTTTTAATGATATGAAACAGAGAAAAGATTGGAAAACATTTTAAAGCTGAACCAGCAAATGTTTGGTCTATTGATTTGTTAAATGCCTTAAGCAATTACATGATTGTTAATATTGTAATTGATTAATGTACTGTCAAAAGACTGACTAATCAGCTAACTCTTTGACCTGAGCTGTGTCTCAATTTGGATACTTCCGTTAGTACACTTCTATGTAGTACACTGTGCACCCTATGAACTTACTTACGCAATGTGTGAATTTCAACGACGTAGTGTCGGCTGTTGTGCACTCACCAGAAGCTCGGTAGATCAGCTGGTGATAGTCAGCCACAGATATCACGCCGTATCGGCAGTAATTCAATTTAGATAGATAAATTAACCCAATAATGGCTTCTATCCGACTACAGTATAGTCGTACTTAGTGAAAATAAACATGTGGAACTTAAATTTGTATAGATTGTTATGCTTTTTTTTATGCTACATCGTGAATTCCATTGTTGAAGCACAACCTCCTTTACCAAAACATATTAACTGACTTAAGATTGTGTTTCACTCTCACCTTTAAGCGATCCTCTGCCTGGGTTGTGGTGAGTCCCCCCTTTTGTACTAAAGTCCAAAACACTGTGTTGTACAAATTATTTATGTGACCTGAAAAACACAAAAGCACAAGTACAGTCTGACATCTTCTACCCTCGTCAGTTTAAATGAACGGATTCATCTAGAAGTCAAATGCATGATTTGTAAAACAGTTAGAGCACAGCAGTATGCACTTACAATCTGCTTGCCTCCAGCTGAGATAGTCTCTGAGGTTGCGGTTGCTAGGATACAGGACCACGCGTCCATCAAAGCCGGGGGGGTACAAGAGGGGCTGTTCCCCAAAAAACTCCTTCCAGTAAAACACATATGAGGAGGAGAACTGGGAGGCCACGTGGGTCATGAGCTTACTGCCAGAGGAGGAAGAGGGAGAAATGAAGTCAAAAGCGTGAAAAGCATGTGTGGGAATGACATTGATTGACACAGTGTGGCAAAACCCAGTGTGGTACCTGGCTCTCCTCTTAAAGAAGGTGGAGGTTCTCTTGAAAACAAAGCTGAACTCGTCACTTTGACCATAAGCGACGACAATATCCTCCAGCTCTTCCATGACAGAGCGAGCACTCCGGGTCATCACGCCCAAGGCCCTGTTATCATTGGGCTTTGTAAACTTGTGCTGCTCTGCAAACCTGAAACAAAAGGCATGAAGAAACTCAAAACAACAGAATGATGCATCATCCTTGATTTGCAACATCACTCATGTCCTCACAGAGATGACAGATGTTCAGTTTGGAGAGGGAAACTCACTTGTGGAAGTTGCGCCCATCCAGCCTCACAACAATGTAGCAGTTTCGTAGACAAGTGTCGTCTGTTTCAAAGTTGCGGACATACTCAAACTTGCTCTTGGCCATGTTGCTGGGACAGGTGAAAAGACGGGCCAAAGGTTTGACTACACAAGACCTGACACGTCCTCCAAATCTGCAGGCCTTTTCAATCAGCATGAGAGTGCTCCTGAAAAGACAAAGCAATAATATGAATATAGATGAAGCAAACACATTGACAGCAGGAATGGAGTGGTAATATTTACAGCCAAACTAATTCCACAACTAGGCACAGGCAGATCAATATCCAAAGTATCAATACTGCTGATACAAAGTCTTGTTTTGCACATCAACCCTAGTGTCAGTAGGATCCATGAAAAAACGGATCCATTATGTTAGATCACATCCTGAGTAAATGAACACGCTTCTTAGTGCTGCAATCTCTCTCTCTGTATCTCTGCTACTGTTGTGTACATGTGAGCAGTGATTACCCCTTTAGCTCAGAGAATCCACATAAAGAACATTTGTTATTTACCATTGGAAACTGTGTTGTGTTTAAACACGCATGTAATTTTGTAATTAACCCTCTGAGACCCGCAGGATTGCGGGTGATCCCGACCAACTTTACTGTCTTTCAGAGGCTGTAGCAGGCTACAGATATCATATGAAACTAGAAAACCTAAGCTAACCAATTGGTATAAACCACCATGTCATGCTAGCTTGTCGGGAAGAGCTCGAAATAACCCTCCAAAGTTGGGCTAAATTTTGGTGAGGAAAAACTGTCATAGCCATTTTCCAAGGGGTCCCTTGACCTCTGACCTCAAGATATGCGACTGAAAATGGGTTCTATGAGTACCCACGAGCCTCCCCTTTACAGACATGCCCACTTTATGATAATCACATGCAGTTTGGGGCAAAAACCATGCAATTTTATGAACATAGTATAAATGTTTTATTTCCGCCTATTCTAAAATGATGTATTTATATATCTCTGCAAACTGGGGTCCCTAAACAGTCTTGCAATTGCATAAATTGGGTATCACTGTAAAGCTGAGACTCTTGTGGATCCATGAGCCCAATTATATTCATGTGTGATGATGTTAGTCCCCATAGGAGCCATTTCATTGTAGTGAGACCATTTTTTAATTTGACATCACTGTATAAAATGACCTGTTGTGACCTCTAGGATAATCACAGCCTCATGAAAATTTACAGACACAAACTAGAGACCGAGAGCATTCAGAGGATGGATGGCTTTCCTAGGTATGTTGACAATGAGGAGGTTTCTGAGCAGTTTCCAGAACAGAAGTGCTCGCCATCTAATCACCGAAAAAAAAACTCAAAATGTCAAAGGTTTTTGATTTCTGCAACAACTGATGAGACATAATAGTGCATAAGAATGTCCACCATATACTTCCATCATAATGTTCTAAGCCCTTATACACTTACTAGCTGAGCTATATAATATAATATTATAATATTTAACTATTTCGTTATCACATAAACACCAGTATTTAGTTTCGTAGGGTAATAAAGCTGTGTAATCACCTGATATCTACATTTATCCTGAGACAGTTGTCAGCTCACACACGTTGGTTTGTGTTGGTCCGTCAGTGAATTCTGTTCGTAGTGACGCCGCAGACACTACGAACAAAAGGTTCCGGAGCACAAACCTTGAAATTAACAAACTAATTAATTAAAAAACATATAACTTATTGTCCTCAGTTGCTTGTTCACTTCTCTTCAAGAATCCACCATTATACTAAGTTATTCGTGGATGATATATTAAGGTAAGCAGGTTTACATAGAGGACAAGCGATCATCTGTGTTTTAGCGTCATCTTGTGGTTATGGGAGGGAGAGTGCAACCAAAGATCGTGTATGAGTAAAGAGGTTACCGGAAACACGTCGGACAGAACTTGTAGTCCTTGAAGACTGATTTCTGGGGGAGTTCGTTGAATTTTAAGGATGTATACCTAAGTAGGCCATTAGTATCAACTTAATACAGGAAAAACTACATAAAAATAACGCTTCCGGGATTTAAATGTACTACATGACTAAATAGTCTAACTTATCATATATTATGGAAAGCCGTTTGAGCATTTCTTCCATATCCTCGATATCAGACGTCAGTGTCCTCCACTAGTTCGGTCTTTGTCAGCACTAGTTGGACATTTGATCGCACTAGTTAGACATTTTGTCTTACTAGTTGGACAAAAACTCTCACTATTCACTGTTTTTCAGCAACTAGTGGCACTTTTATCCAACTAGTTCCAACAGAAGCCTTACTAGTGAGACTGTGCACCACACTAGTAGGACCAAAGTCCAACTAGTCAGCTTTTTGACGCACTAGTGGACCTCTGGACCAAACTAGTAACGCTGACAGTCTTACTAGTTAAATAGTAAGCTGCAAAAGCTTTGACATGTTCACTAGTAAAGGACATATTCACCTCACTAGTTAACTAGTAAGGTCAAATAGACCACGACTAGTGTTACTAGTGGACATTTTGGCCCTTACTAGTTAACTAGTGGCTCTTTTTGGCCCACAGTAGGTAACTAGTACGGTAAATAAGACCTTCACTAGTTCAACTAGTGGACATTTTGGCCCTCACTAGTTAACTAGTGCAGGAAATTGTAGGTCACTAGTTAACTAGTGAGGCATTTGAGCATTGTGATGAAGTATAGGCCTATAGTATAGAAGTCTAATGCAGTGAGGGCCAAAGTGCAAATGTACTACGGAGTATTAGGGTCACATTGAGGGGGAAAAACATCTGAGATTTACAGAATAAAGTCGTAATATTACGTGAAAAAAGTCGTAATGTTGCGAGAATAAAGTCATAACTTTACGAGAAAAAAAGTTGTAATATTAAGAGAATAAAGTCATAACTTTATGAGGAAAAAAGAAATAACACGTAAAACTACTACTACTATAAATATATATACTAATATTATGACTTTATTCTCATAATACTACAACTTTTTTCTCTTAAACTTCATACTTTATTTTCATAATATTATGACTTTATTCTCTAAATCTCAGATTTATTTATTTTTCCTCAATATGGCCCTAATATTCTTTCGTACCATAGATCTACAACAATGATAAATAAAAATGAAAATGCAAAAAAAAAAACAGTTATTCATTTCCATGTTTATAAATCCCCAGGGAGCCACTGGAGAGGAGCTGAAGAGCCTCATGTGGCTCCGGAGCTGCAGGTTGCAGACCCCTGGTTCAGGGCGTCTTGAAATAAGGTGCGGAGTGGGAGCTCAGTTTTCAACCGACGTCAACAAAAACGTTCCCAGAATGCTTCGCGTCACTGTTGCGCTCCTCTCTTTGGTTGTTTCAAACATGGAGGAGAGAGAGAGAACACGTGTGAAGTCAGACAGTAAACAAACGGAGAAAGCGACCTGTTCGAGCACGCCTGCAGTACCGGAGCATGAACCGGATAAAACAGACGTCTGCTCGGATAACTTCGACCCTCTCTTGGCCTTGTACTCTCCCACTGTGCGGCTTCCTTTCCCAAACATCAGGAGCTTCAACAATGTGGCTGCGTACGAGAGCTTCCTGAAGGGCGGCCGCGGCAGAGCCAAGCCGGAGAATGTGGAGAAGAGGCGGCAGAAGAAGATGAGAGGGGTGGCGGACCCGGAGCGCATCGAGCGGCTGAAGAAGATGATGGTGAACAACCCGACCGGAGAGGAGGAGGGGGAGAGCAGCGGGACAGCGCCGAGGAGGAGGAGGCAGAAGACACAGAAGAATGTCCTGACAAGGATGCCCTGTAGGTTCAATGTTAACTACTACTGTGGGCTACTTCAGTGCATCAACCTAGTGTGGTTGGGAGTTCCTTAGATTTTATTTATTTATTTGCACATATATAAAGCTGCACAAAATCCAGTCAATGAAAACAAAACAAGAAATTTGTCAACAGCCTACCTATGTATCAATATCTATAACAATAAACAAGAAAAACAAATATATATAAACATATCAAAAGCTAATTCTTACATATAATAATATTTTTAATTTCATGTAATGACAAGGATTTTTATTTTTTTCTATTTTATTATTATTATTTTTCTATTTTTAATATTTTTAATGTTTCCTTATTCAGTATCATTTTTAATATTTAGGATATGTTTGTTTACATGCTGTCACTTGGAAGCTACAGATACTGCATAGATGTTGCCACTCAAAGCCTCTCAAATAATAAGTTATGACTTCTTTTATAATATTTTAATGTCAGATTGATACTAATTATTTTACTTAGTTAATCTGTTTGTCAATTATTTGTTTGTTTGATTAATCAATTATTGTTTTAGTAGTAAATGTCTATAAATATGAGAAAATAGTGTCAAATCCCCATTACCATTATGCAGAGCCCAATGGGATGTTCCTTAGAGGGACCATTCAGTATGAATATTTAGGATATGTTTGTTTACATGCTGTCACTTGGAAGCTACAGATGCTGCACAGAAGTTGCCACTCAAAACCTCTCAAATAATAAGTTATAACTTCTTTATATTTTATTTATTTATTAGTTTATTTGACAGGGACAATACATAGGTATTGTTACACTTGATTAAAGTGCAACAGATGCAAGGTATATAGGACTTCTAGCCATAGCTAATTTGCAGACCTTGTCCCTGGTTAGGTTTTTAAGAAAAAGAAAATTAAAAAAAAATACAGAATAGCACATCTTACATATAATAATATTTTTAATTTCAGATTGATACTGATTATTTTACTTAATTAATCTGTTTGTCTGTTTTTCAATTATTTGTATGATTAATCAATTATTTATTTGTAGTAAATGTCTATAAATATGAGAAAATAGTGTCAAATCCGGCATTACCATTATGCAGAGCCCAGTGGGATGTATCTGAATTGCTCATTTTGTCCAACCAACAGTCCAAAACTCAAATATATTCAATTTACAATTCTATAAAGCTGAAGAAGCTGAATCTCAGAAGCTGGAACTAGAGCAGGGATTCTCAACCTTTTGTAACTCGAGGCCCACTTCTGATTGTTAAAAAAAATTCCGAGGACCACCTCGCCAAATAAATGACAAACTGGGCTATGAAATATGTGTTATGCCACTGTCCGCTATAATGACCCACATAGATATTCAGCTTACCCTCACCCATCACTGCCTGCCATTATGAATGCAAAGTATTCAGGGTCATATTTCCTCACCACACACTTTTACTGGTTTCAAAAAATTGCTTGAATTTGTGTCACTGCATCTGTGACATATATGTCTGTAAAGGGGAGACTCGTGGGTACCCGTAGAACCTATTTTCATTCACATATCTTGAGGTCAGAGATCAAGGGAGCCCTTTGGAAATGGCCATGACAGTTTTTCCTCACCAACATTTGGCGTAAATTAGGAGCGTTATTAAACCTCCTTCCCGACAAGCTAGCATGACATGGTTGGTACCGATGGATTCATTAGGTTTTTATAGTTTCATATGCTGCTAGTATCTTCACTCTAGCTTTAAAAGTGAGCCAACTATAACCTCTGAAATACAGAATAGCGGTTAGTCTAACCATTTGGCAGCACCTTAGCGGCCCACTAGGTGGCTCTCTGAGGCCCACCAGTGGGTCCCGGCCCAGTGGTTGAGAATAGCTGAACTAGAGGATATTCAAATGAAAAGTTAAAATCTAGTATTAACTTTTGCATGTTTTTTTTTTGGCAGAAATCTTTTTGTGCTTCCTTCTATAATTCATTGGCTGCAGAGACAGTTGTGTAACCCGTTTGTCTGTCATGTGTCTTCTCCAGTAAGTAAAGGCAGTCCTTTGGGGGAGCTGTACCGATGCGTTGAGGAGAGGATAAGGGTCAAAGTTCACATCAGGACCTTCAAGGGACTGAGGGGAGTGTGCTCTGGCTTCGTCGTGGCCTTCGACAAGTGCTGGAACATGGTGAGCGCTCACCCTCACGTCTTGTCATTAAGTTTCTCACTTGACAGCTGGCGTTGTTTATTTTCACTATTTGTTTTTGTTTCTCTCTGTCAGGCGATGGTGGATGTAGATGAGACATACAGGGAGCCTCTGCTCGGAGAGGCCTTCTACCATGAAAAGGCCCTCACAATTTCACGGGTAGGCTCTAGTTTTTAATGTACATCTGACTGAAATATACACTCTGTAATAGTCCAAATTACACTCTGTAAGATTTTAATCCTGGTTGATTTGGTGACGCCCACACAGCCAAACAAATACATTATGTTTTGATAAAGAAGTTATAATAATTGCTACTGCAATCTGACATCATGCTGCGCACGGTGCGAGTAGTTTTCCATGCGAACAACAGGACACAGAAAAGTTTGTTACCTTGCTGAGGACTTGGAGATGTGCACGAAGCTCTTCATCGTACTGTGTCTGCTCCTTCTTGTTTCATATATATTTAAAATATTATTTAGAACTGATCTGCAGTCCAAAAATGAATATTGTTGTTGTTTTGCGGACACATTTTTGATTATACATTTTGCTTTTTAACAAATACATTGCATTTCCTGTGACTGCTTCACAATAAAAGCTGCTCCACTTTTAATATGAACTAGCAGCAGTAGATGTTGTTTGTATTAGGAGTAGTACAGCTATGATAGTGCATTAGGAGAGCCAACAGTAACCAGTGAGTCTCTTCTCAATTTTCAAACAGTAATGCCTGGATGACATGAATGCATCACTTCTGTGAATCCAATTACTATATAGAGAGGCAATTAAAGAATGTTGAATGGCTACTGCTGAAAATTGCAGACCATAATTAGTATCAAAAATGGGTTTTTTTATTTAATGAAAATTCAAACTTCAAGCTCTAAGTTGAATCCACACATATGAATGTGACTAAAATCTCTTCTGCAGCTCTTTGAGAAGCTAAAGCTCCAGGAGAACCCAGGAGGTGATGAGCCAGCAAAGAAGCACGAAGAAGCCCAGGAAACGGCCAGCAAGCATCAGCCCGCAAACCCCAAAAGTATTCCGAAAAACCCGTCTGCTCACCCCACAAGCAAAAGAAGGGACAGCAGGACGGAGTCCAAACTGTCCGACACTGTTAAAGTCAAACAGGAACAACAACACAAAGTCTCGCTGAAGGCCCAGCAGGGTCCAGAGGGCCGTCGGAAGAAAGACTCCCAGACGACGTACGGCAAGGTCCACACACGCCACATCAACCAGCTGTTCATCCGGGGGGAGAACGTTCTCCTGGTTAACCCACAGCCGCTGTCTTCTGTTTGATAAAAAAAAAAGGTGGGCTACAACCACAGTCAATTCAATTTAAGTTCTATTTTTACGCTGTAATGATAGGTGTGAAATACTGTAGATGAACTGCCGGAGATTCAGAGGAATCAAACAAGAAATTGTTGTTATATCATATTGATATGGATGGAGGTGTTTCTCTGAGAAATTATCTTGATTTTGAGCAATAAAAGCTTCTCAGTTCTAATTATAGTCACTCCTTTTCTTTTTCTTTTGTCTTGACAGCCACTAAAAAGAAATTTATTTTGACACCGTTATGCCACAGCTTTAATAACAACGTGTTGTGTTATGGTTATTACCCAGCAGGTGGCAGCATTTAAACACATTAGTGCCATCCTCGAGGCCATTGTCATCTCCAAGAGCTTGTCCCTTTATGTTGCTTTTCCCCGTTAGTTTGAACAGGAATGACAGCGCAGTCTCAGCGGACTTCATAAATGCATTATGAATAATTGAGTTTGCGAAGCTCGAGATTGCAGATGGCACTCAAAAGCTGTCATTTGTCTTGATGTCTCGGATTGCTTTTACTCTTTAATGGGCACATTACCCATAAAAGCACAATTTACTGCATCTCATGGAAGTTGTAAAGATGTTGCTTTTTTTTTTTCCTCTTCTAAATGGCAGAGGTTACTTTTGGATGACGAGCGGTGCAGAATGATTGCATGTTGCTATAATGTTTCTGGGTCTGAGCGTCTTTTTTTAGTTTTTCCTAATTTGACTGCAGAGAGTTTAATTGACCCTCTTTCCATATATTTTTATGCCATAAATAGGACAAATTGTAGCTGTTGTTCATCTATATGCTGTTACCTTTCATATATATATGTTATTAGTGTAGCCCATTTAACAGTCTTCCTCTCCAGAGAGTGAAAATGGGGTCAATTGTTTAATGCGATCTGCGTTTTAGTCGTGTTTGTCACACTAGTGTGTTCCAACAAACCTTGATATGATGTGAGAAGGTCACAGCACTGATGGGCCACAATTAGACTACACTATCTTTCTCTTGATGGTATTATATCAGAGTAATCAGGCCATCCATCTCATTAGGGCAAACTGTAGATTTCATCAGTTGAATGGATATTGAAGGACACAAAGTATCAACAGTTCTTTACATACAACACCAATCTGTCACAGAAAGCTATGTGGTGTTACATGGAAGCTTAAATCAACAAAGTATTGCGTTCAACCACTGCTCCTGTCACAATAAGTATCACATATTGCCTTATTCCAGTTAACTTGTTAGCTGTTAACATCCTCTGTACTCTGCCCATAATGTTTTTAATATGGCAACCTATGGATTTAGTGTTTATCAGCTGATCGCTGCATGTATTGTTAGTTTACATTCCCTACATTTGTTCTCCTGGCTTCCTTCCTTATTAATATAATTTGTAAATGTGTATATTTATCCGTTCTTTATTGCCTCAGACAACAAAGTTAACAAACTCGCATTAACTAAATGCAATTTCAAAGTCAAGCGTCACTTTTGCTGCTTGAAGCTCTTTTGAATGAGCCTAATGACACACGGCACACCAAATAACACACACCATTAACAAATCTCAATCAACTGTTTAATGTTGTAGATAAAGAATCGATGTGTAAATCAAATCAAAATGGGAACAATGCAAACAATTTCATTTTCTCAAAGGATTTTTTTTTGTTGTTTACATTTGCATATGCTAGTGTTTCAGTAACAATCCCATTTTAGAGAAGATCAAAATCAATTGAAGTAGAAAACAAAAATGAATAAAACAACCTCTACTGATATATATATTTTTTTTTTTAGAAAAAACAGCAAAACAGATTTTGGTCATTTTAATGCTCAGACGCAAGGCTACTATGTGTTAGTGTGCTCGGCCTCTTGAGCCCTTGGGAAGAGGAGGAAAAGCACAACTTCAGATCCTCTCGAGGGGGGGCTGCACAATCCACCGCCTTCTCCTCTGGTCAGTGAATTATTTATCTAATCGTTGACATACCAAAAAATGTCTGGCAGCCGAGGTTTACTTATCACTCATTACAAAGGGTCAGGAGGCAACCACCGGCAGGCACTTGAACCACTGAAGAGCAATGTCTTGTACGTCTAACAGATCGGTTAGCTGGCGTACAGCTGAATGGGATTGTTCATTATGCGTTAACGCATCTTCATCCAAACCACCGTAATGTACTGGGTGTGTACAAAAATGCATCCCAGCTGGTATAAGCTCACAATCTTCCTGATAGGTTGCGAAACATGCAGACTCTTACGGATGACGACGACGACGACTGCAGCAACACGGTTTCCAAGATTGCTGTTTTTTTAATGTGTAACATGAATAAAGATGGAAGATGAGAGGGCAGCTTTTCCCCGAGATGCACTGGTGACCATTTAACAGATGATGCAACCTTAATAACAGTCTGTATCAACACTTGAGCTCAATAGATTCTCATCTTGGGTGTTTTTTTTTAAGCTCTGAATTTATCGCTGACCTGAATATAGTGGAATGGGACAAACAAAACAGAGTGAAATAATGATACGATTGCATCGGATATCTGTACAGACAGTACGCTTGGCTTGAGGCGTTAGTACAAACACAGATGTTTGTACGTAGTACAGAAGCTCCGTTCTGGTAGCCGTCCTCAACACTGCACAGTCACATTGTTTCCTTCACAGAGGTTAACTGAAGAGAAAAGGCAAAGGTCTTTCAGGCACTCTGTGCTGTAATGAAGAACCCACAAACCCCCGTAAGAGGCTTTTTTATTTTTCATACCTACTGATTATCTCATTTGGATGCAAACTGATTATAATATTCTTCATAAGTAAAATATATAGATATATTATATAGCAATAAGAAAGGCCACAAAATGATGGTCTGTTGGAAGGAGAAACTCCTTAAATTAAATCAATAGCCTTCACTCCAAACACTCATTCATGACTTTAACCGCCACATCTGGAGCGTGTGGACGTTTATATGTACAAAGAGAAGGTGTCAATGTGCTTCGTTATGGGTCTCGATTCATATCAGATTTGGTCTGTATATGATATGATACAACTCTTCACACTGTCACTGCCTCTCATATTAGGAACTTCATAACTTATTTGCGAGGGCTCCAGATTTTCTATTTACACGTCAAAGGAAGAGCAATGACAAAGCGAGAGGTAACCTGACATTCTTAAATGTACATTAGAAAGTTAAAATGGCTGATCATGTTATTCAAAACGTATCATTCAGTAACGTTACTGAGACGCATCTCAAAAAAAATTATGCAGCTACTGATATATTTTTTGCTATTCTGGTGATTTCACTTGATTGAGGTTATAAAGCAGATCCCCTCCCCCCCTGACATTCTCTTGGTGGCACACTCTTCCTTCTCATACTCATAACCAACAAGGCACACTATCGTCAGTGTGTCTGACCATCACCCGAGACCAAACACACATTCATTTAGATCAATATCACTACACAGCATTTCTTTAAAAAAAACAAAAAAAGAGGAGATTGCAGGGTGTTGGTATTGTGATAGTTGACATTATTCAAGTACTCTTTGTTTGCAGCTCGTAACAATCCTTCACCAATGGACGGGGAGAGAAAGAGAGAGAGAGCGAGAGAGCGAGAGAGCGAGAGAGAGAGAGAGAGAGAGAGAGAGACAGCGAGAGAGAGAGAGAGACCACCACTCCACCAAATAATCTTTGCTCTCCAGCTCCATCACTTTCCAAAGTTGCCGAAGTCAGCAAAGGCATCATGTTTGGGCTGTTGGACCATTCCAGGGTTCATCCCCATTCCCATCCCCACCCCCATATTGGGCATCCCCATGGTCATACCTCCCTGTGGCATCCCCATGTTCATGCCCATAGCCATCATGCCTGGGTTGGGGGCCATCCCCATTCCCATGCCCATTCCCATTCCCATTCCCATGCCAGCACCAGGGTGCATCATAGGATTTACAGGCGCTCTGACTGTTGTAGTTCCAAGGCTCATACCGGAGAATCCCTGGGAGAGCATGTTGGCAGGTACCTGGTGGCCTGGAAATGAAAGAACAAACGCAATTAAAGTGGCAGTAGGAAGAATGCTTTTGGCATAAAAAAATTCCATAATAACCTTTCAGCACATTGTAATTCAAGTGTTCTGAGAGATAACTAGACTTCTGCACCTCCTCATGGCTCTGTTTTTAGGCTTTAAAACAATCTAGCCAGTGACAAAAGACTTCGGCCAATCACAGGTCATTTCAGAGAGAGAGCGTTTCTATTGGCTGTTCATTCAACGGAGGGGGCTGTCAATCACTCCTGAACTCCGATCAAACGGTCAAACTAGGCAGCGCTGATCAAATATGAATCAATATTCTGTTACTGTATTGCCAATTTCTCGCCTCAAATGTTTTCAGAAACCTCTTGTAGTGTGCCGTTTAGCTGTAAAATGAGAAAGTTTGCTTCGACTGGTGGGCGGTGCTTGGTGTTTCCTTAACTGATCTCAAACTTTCTCATTCAGTAACAGAATATTGATTCATACTTGATCAGCGCCGCCTAGTTTGATCGTTTGATCATTTGATCGGAGTTTGCGAGTGATTGACAGCTGCTCAGAGACAGCAAGGCTCTAGCTGGGCTCTGATTGGTTGTTTTCCTCTGGTCTGTGAAATCTTGCAGATGCCATTAGGAGCACCGGAGGACACAGAGGCAAATTATTTTTTTCAGATGACCTGTCTCATGCACTACTGTCAGGATATAGTGACCGTTCCAGAAAAATAACTTTTTTTAAATCATATTTGCTTCAATTCTACCCACTGCTGCTTAAATGTTTTAAGATCTCATTCGATTGATGCTGGCTACCATTCCTCTCACCGTGCTGGAGGGTGTTGAGGGTGGGCTGGTTTTGCTTGGGTGGGTGCATGCCTGGGCCCATGAAGTCCAGGCTGATGTTAACTGAGGAGTCTGACCAGGTGGAAGGGACTGCTGCTTTGGCTCCAGCACCTTGACAGGCCACTCCCTGCTGCACAGGCTGGAGCGTCTGGAGAGACTGCGGTTGTAGAGGACCCCCCATGCTCTGTAGGGGCTGGCAACGACAACACAAGCACAGATACGATGTCAGAGAGAGAGCTAATCCAAGCTAAAAATCACAGAAATATACAGTGATAAGATAAATAAAGGCTCCAACACTGAAATACATGATGGAAAGATACAGTTCCTTCTTCAAGGCCTTTAAACCCCCACTTAACCTCGATACCGTCTGAAGAAATCTGCTGCCGTGTCTTTCTGAGCTCATTAAAACATACCATCTAAAGTAACAGGAGTAAAAGGGAGTGGTGGGCGGCGTCTTAGTGAAACAAAGAATGAGGTTTTTTAGGTCAACAACCTTTTAACATAGAAATACAGTCGACATCCAAAGGCTTTTGCTGGGTTTTTAATGTTTTTGTAACTCAAAACTGATTCTTCTCATTCTGTGTGTCAGTAACAGGAGGAGTGGGCGGTTAGTGGGCGGTCTCTGGGGGAGATGAGCATCTGCTGAGGCTGCATGGTTAACCGTCTACCATCAGGCTTGTCCTCCATCTTTCAATCACATGAGGTATGTCTTTATCACACAGGCATACTGACTAATGTGGGCAACAAGCAGTGTAAACTGGGAATAAACGTGTGAAATCATTTAATATTTGTACTGGAACGCTACTATAAGTATATCATTTCTTTCATTGTTTGACATTAACTTATTTCCTGCTTCATACAGAGGCATAAGGTAAAAAGATTTTTTGTGCATGCCAGAATATTACTCATAACACTCATATTTGATGGTCAAGGCCAAAACAACAAGTCTGTACTCAGAAGGTTACAAACAACCATTCTATAAAAAAAACAGCAGCCAACAACTGGCTGAATCCTAAACAGTTCTAGTTACAGTTGGCTTTAAAGGTTCTCTATACAATATTTAGAGCAGTAATATAGCATCAAACCACTATTTGTAATGTAAAGGTATAGAGGAGTAATGTTTACCTGAGCAGAGAATGAAGCCACACTGTGTTGTAATCCAAGCTTCAACAATAAAAATGTTGATTTTTCTAACAAGGAAACAATTACTTGTTAATTTGAAGAGAACCTGTCTTATTTTCTCTTTTGTATATTTACAACTACTACGCTTTTTAATAACAAATAATAAAGCAAATGTCTTTCTTATCCTATAACTCAATGAATTGATGGAATAATCGGTAGAATACTCGATTACTAAAATAATCGATAGCTGCAGCCCTACCACCCGAGTCATTTTCTTGGACCAATACTGATATTTGGCTGTAAATATATTCAAAGCAAAATAGATTTATATCATTAAGTGTTTTTATCAAAAATGTATGTTGTATTTTTTAAATACTGTTTAAAATACACGCCAACACATATTTATGATTTAACTCTAAAATGTATCAGCCTAGCTCTGTATCCATGAAAACTGAAATCCTGTGTGTATCGTTATTTTCCTGAAGATATTTTGTTTCCACCTGTATAATTTAAGCCCCCCTTCATGAGTCTTGTAATGATATGTATATCAATAAATTATTAAAAAAGGATGTGTGTGTGTATGAGTGCAGTCATGCATACCTGTGACCTAGACTGTGGCAGGACTGTGGTGCTCATGCTCTGTGTGCTGGTCATGCTAAAGTTGAGGCTCTGGGAGGAGGTGAGGGACTGAGTCGGCCCCATCAAGTCAAACAGGTCTGCTGAGGCAGGACCGGTGCCTGGAGATGAGACTGGGGCAGGGGCGGGGGCAGCGACAGGACCTGTCATGGCTCGGAAAAGGTCATTTCCACCGGTGTCAACAGTCTGAGCAGATGCTGGCATCTGACCTCCAGGGAAGGCATTCCACTCTCCAAACTCTCCGTTGCTGCTCGAGGAAGGTGCTGCTGCAAATAGAAAGAGAAAAAAAGACAGTTGCATGAATGTCTATATTTGCCATCTAAACAGTGATGTTTGTATTGTGAGCTGTGTAAATAACCGCTAGATTTAGCGAACAAAAGTCACTCAAGCAAAGTTGAACCCGTCATAGCAAATTAAGACTAAACAGTTGAGTCCTCAGTGAGGCCAGTCCTGCTTTATCCAGGGCATTCTCAGTGACCACTGGTGCCACGCTTTAAATTTTCATTGAACTGGCCCCGCTTGTTGTCTCCATCCCTCTCAATCTCTCGACTCCCTCCCTCCACCCCCACCAACTTCTTCCTCCGTCCCTGTCTCCTTGTCATCCATAACAGGAGTTGATGTGTGTCTGTTCTTGTTATGCAGAGCAGGTAGCAGGCTCCATATGGCCAGGGCTTCCTCCCAGCATCTCTCTGAATATTCTAGCAGTATGGCTAGCACAGCACAGCACACACATGCACACACTAACAAAAAAAAGAAGAAGTCTTGAAAACCAACCAGATACTGAGGAGAGGCCGACGGAGGCACCAGGTGAGGAGAAGTCAGCAAATCCACTCATCAGGTCTGCATTGAGAAACAGACATAAACACATCAATTTTAAACAAGCGGGCTCCAGGTGTCATTCTACCATAGTTAGCATTCCTTCAGTGTCAGAAGTGTAGGAGGGAGGGGAGGGGTGGTGGCAGTGGATAGGTGGAGAAGACCAAACATCTGTTCAGCGCTCCCGCCCTCCCATTCACCAGGGACTGCTCCAAAAACATCTGGTGCACTTAGTTCCTATACATCAACTCCCTCCCCGTGCTGTACCCAAAATCTGAAGCTAGCATCACCAGCTGGGCACTGCAGAGTCCTGCAGTCACTGTGAAGTTTCCAGTTTTGTACAATGTTGTAACGTTGAACAAAAAGGTTATTCCTGGATTTACTGATGTCTAGCTTGTTTGCTAAGAATATACAACATGTAAGTAAAATATATTAGTTTATATTCATATATGTTTTATTTACAGTGTTGCCAGATTTTGCGAAAGAAACAAGCAACCACGTCTATAGAAATAAGCCCAAAAGAAGCAGCTCTCCAGCACAAAAAAGTCCAAAACAAGCGACTTTACCTACCTACCACAATATGAGAGAGAGAGTCGGCCACTTAATCACTTCATATATATGTATGAATTTATTTTGGATTGCATGCATTTCATGTTTGCATCCATTTTTTGCTTGTAACTTTAAATTTTTCTTGTTAACTAAAGAAGTTCAACATTTATTTTACATTTTTGCATTTTGTTTCATTTTTGCAAATCTACATTGGCATGATGTGCTCCTATATCACTCTTTAAAAAACGGCAAACTACCTTCGAATCATCCCCCACTCAAGGGAATCAAGTCCATTCTCGTTTTCCAAGTCTTTGTTGTACTTTTTGCCATATTTCGCCCATTTAGTACCTGACATTGTTAGCTAAGAATTGTCTCATAACAACAACACTGAGTGGCGGCAGTGGCTGTGCCAGTGAGTGAGTGTCAATCATCTGTGTGTGTGTGTTTGTATGGGGGAAGGGGAGGAGGGATATCAGGGTTGTGTACGGATATTGCAACAGGACAAACCAGAGCCGTAGGAAGAGACAGGTATAGAGGAGAGAGAGAGAGGAACAAGCCCGAATAAGCAGCTACACTTTAGAAACAAGGCCAAAAAAACACAACCTTGACTACCAATATTTGTAAGTAACTTTTTGGGAAAATAAGCCTAAAGTCGC
The DNA here is from genome assembly GCF_015220745.1 of Sebastes umbrosus. Taxonomy (NCBI): domain Eukaryota; kingdom Metazoa; phylum Chordata; class Actinopteri; order Perciformes; family Sebastidae; genus Sebastes; species Sebastes umbrosus. Next base: position 23,666,798 of record NC_051277.1, read on the forward strand.
TTATAATAAGCAAACTTGGCAAATCTATAGGAAGGTGTAGTTTTGGGCAGAGACCAGCTGTTTCCCTGTGGTGCTAAACTATGCTGAACATGTCTGGTGTCATTCGCATTTCTGTGGTTTCAGCATAGAAATTGATCCAAATCTTCTCAGCCAACTCCTGGTAAGAAAGCAATAACAAGCCTATTTCACAAAATGTCAGGGTATTACTTGAAGTTAGTGACATTATACCTGTGGCAGCAGGCTGGCTCGGTGTCGTGTCCACCATTAGTAGGTCAGCTAAGGCGCTACTGGAGGGCTGGGGGGCTGCAGGCTGGAATCAAGAACATTTACAAAATATCAGCGCACAGTCCATGCATAACTTTAGGCATATCAATAAAGTTTGATCTTATATGCTCATATGTGCTCTTCCTACCAGTTTGGCGGTGGTGTCTGGGCTCTTATCTCCTATGTAGTTGGCGGCGGCGCCCAAGTCTACTTTCTTAGACGGGACTCCTCTCTTCCGTGTTGCTGTGGTCTCTGTCGATTGGACTATGCTTACACTCTTGGTAGTTACGGTCTCTTCTTCATCTTTGAATTCTTTTCCTGATTGGCCATTGTGAGACGACCGCTCGTCTCCTCGTCCTCGTCCCCGGTCCTCCTCGTCACTATGGAGACAGTAACGGCTCAGGTAAGACAACCAGTTATATGAGGATAAAGATACAATTTTCTTTGTAAATACTATAATCATGAAGGAACAAAAAGAATCAAGATGCAAACCATGTTCTGGATGAAGCCTTGTTGTTATCTACTGTATGTAACCATTTAATTTACAGATATATTCACAATATAACCAAATATAATATGATGACTTGTCTGTTCTCCAACCTAAATCGATCTGGCGAGTCGTCTCGATCCTTCTTCCTAAATCTGCTTATGGTATCGTCTATGGTGCTGCCAATTTTGTCGCTGATCTCTCCAAATTTCTCGCTGAAGGGGAACTGCCCTTTATTCCTTTCCCAGTCGTCGTCCCACTTTCCTCGGCTTTCACCGGAATCGTACCTGTCCCCCGCTGGAGGGAAGGATGTCAAGTAGGTGGAGAAGGAGAGAGAAGCAAGAAATACAGGACATGAATTAAATTAAAATCCAAAAGTTTTTGTTAATTATAAGTCTGTTTATTTCATTCAACTGAGAACTTACAGTATCCTCGGTATCCCATACTGTCTGAGGACACCCCGATGTATTTGTCTTTGTTCTTCTTGGACTTTTTCCTTTCTTCCCTAAGCCGTTCATCATCCTGGGCAAAATCCACCATCTCCTTCACCTTCTGACGAACATTCACACCTTGGTCCTTCCCGTTCTCATCTGGAGACAGAGGTGTGGAGACTCAGAAACACTGACAATAATATAATGAATGAATTAGCAACTTTGTGTGTTCAATTTAAAATGTATTGAAACCACACACACTCACAGGCAATAAATATGAATATCTCTGTGTAAGGAAAGTTGAATGCGCTTGTTTTTAAACTGCACCTCAAATACACACATGGTTGGGAAGAGTGGCAGCAGCTTTAGGGCGGTGTATGTGTGGTTTAAGGGTTTGTGGACTAAGCAGTGCTTAGGGCTTCAATCCATTTATTACAGCTCACACTGAAGCTATTGTTAACAAAACACTAAACTATACAATGCTGAGGTGTAGAGAGAGTCTCACCTAATCAAAGCAAAATTTGAAAAAAAAGGCAATGTGTTTTTTGTTTAGCAAGTTTTCTTAGGTATTACTCCTCCAACATGTAAAGAAAAAGATGGTATAAATGAGAGAAAAGATAGAGAACGATACCTTACCTACAAAGTGGTAGCTTTCTAATGATCTCAGGTCGTACAGATGTTCTCTGGTACTGGTAACAACTCTCTCTGATCCATTCCTGATTAGATGGGCCAGCAGTAGCAGCGACTGAGAGAAACACACGCACACAGAACAGAGCAAAAAGTGTTAACTTGGGCTTGAACTGGATCAGTTATGGGTACAATTTTATTTATCAGAACTTATTCCCCTCAATTCAGAGCATGTTAACAATGTGAGGCACTGAGCTGTTTCTATTCAAGGCCAACTGTTTTTGTTTTGTGAATTATTGAAAATATGCCATTCTTGCCTGCAAGTAATGAGCAGAAAATGTGACATTAATGTTAAGAGATGGCTCTAGGTTGGATCTGGTCCAAAGTTTTAGGTCAAATCAAAACTGTATTTAAGCCTTCAAGCCTTGTGTCATAATTAAATGACCATTATGTAATATATTTACTGTAACAAATCATAAAATGACCATGATATGTCATCAGAGATTAAGGAAACTTCTCCGACAACAATGCTACAGCCAGTATGTTTTCCTGGAACGTCTGTTTTTGTTTTGGATCTGTGTGATCCCCTCCAGTGCCCATTCCACCACCCTGTTGCCACATATGAAACAAACTGGTACACAAACACAGCCTTCTGCAGCCATGAAAGCAAGCTAACAAACTGGATCAACAGAGATAATGTTAACGTTAGATTTTACCGGACCTGAAAAGCCTCGGCACATCTCTCTGTGGTCCGTGTGCAGCTGGGTTATCAAGGCAGCGAGTATTCGAGAGACACAGCCGCAGAAGTGGTTCCCACTACTGCTGCTGGCCAGAGGCTAACGCGTGGTATCCAGAAGGTAACCCTCAAATTGCGAAAACGTGCACTGCTATCAGTCACACTGGAGGGCGGGCCACAGCTTCAATGTTTTTAATTTAAAACGCTGGCTGTCAGCTCTACATATTGTTCCTTTAACCATGTGTGTTTGTGGGATGTTGCAACAGTACTGTGGCAGACCTTGTAGACTCGCCGCCAGTTCTTCTTGTTGTCCCTCAGCATGCGGGCCCACAGCATGTTCATCACCTCTGGGAACTGCTCATACATGAAGGTGGCTCTGATTATAGAAACATTCACAGAAGAAAAAGAAAGAGGGAGATTTTGTACTTTTAGTGACACAGTTTGAATTTCAAATGCATGACAACCAACAATTGGACTGGTTAGTCCGTTTACAGCCTTTGGCGAAAGACTCCTTTTTACTATGGAGCCCCAGGAACTAAATTCAGGTATTTCAGGAGCTACAGGTTCCTTTAGGGCATTTGTGTTTGTGTATCCAAAGAACAGCAAGGATTAGGCAACTCAGACCAATAAAAGAACTAAAAGTGACATCCATTAATATTTCACTTTGCGTACATCAACACTGTTAGTTTAGAGGTTAAGGTCATTGTATTGTTGTTTGTAATTTACTGCTACAGTAAAAGAGACATTTTGAGGTGGAAAGGGAGTCTGAAAAACAACTAAAGGTCAGGACTATTTCCAAAGTAGCAAAGATCTTCACCATGTTTTGTCTGGTTCCTTTTCTGCTTTAGTTTAACCACGATTACACAGTTAAGTTTTAATCTCAGTTTAGTTTCACGCTGTCTCTAATCAGCTACATAATTAGCATTTAGATATCAATAACAACAGAAGATTTTATAATTCCTATCTCTGCCTGAATACTGATAGCAGCAGTTTGAATGAATGTTGTACATGTTGTAGCAGTTGTGAGGCTTGTGTTCAGTACTGACAACAGTGGTACAGTAGTTTCTGGCTGGCAGAAAAACACTCCCTTGGAAACAGCAGAGCACAAAAACCAAAGCTTAAAATAGGTTCCTATGGTTGAAATGGAGGGGAATTTCCTAAAAACTATTTCTGTTAAAGTCGAAAAGGGCTTTAAAAGGAATACCTCACCCTGAAAATGAATGATTTATATATCAATTACTCACTCCGTATTACTCAGAATTTGTGAAGAAAACCTTGTTTGCAAGTTGCATACCTCCACCGTGAATGAAGAATCCAAAAATGGGAGAAAATTCTTGATGAATTGAAGTAAATGGGGTAACTTTGGCGTTTTAAGGGTAACGTATTTTTCAACCTGGACCCTATTTTCCAATATTTTTGTGTCTGACTAATAGGAACAGCAATTTCTGAAATTGGTCCAGTATAGAGGGAGAGCGCAGTAGACGGCAGGTGCTCTCTGGCTGCAATGTAATCATATCGGGGCAAGCTGACGCCGTCGTTAACATGCTCTAAAAGTGCTTGTTTTTGCCACGACAGGCTTCGATTGTTACTATAATTGTGTGACACTATGGAAAGAGTCTCACTCAAGGAGAAGTCTTCTGAAATCTGGCAAGGTGACGTGTTTCCGGAAGACAACGGTGGAATAGTGGAATACATCCATGGTGGAAACGTGAGTGCCAGCCAGGCAGAGTTTGTTGTGTTGGATTACAGAAAGCGTAGCTTAGTGTTATCTAAAAGATGTTCAATGTCATGGCTGAATATTTAGAAACTTTCGACAACGTAGATGAGGTTTTTGAATTCGATGGCCGTCCGTATTTACTTGAGCTAGAGTATATGGATGAAGAGCTCCTACAAATTGAAGAGCGCACGAGCAGAGAGAGGGGCAACAAGCAGAGGAGGATGAACAAACTGCAGCAAGGCCGTGAAGCTTGGGAGGCTGGTGGTGTTCCTGTGGGTGCTGTGACCCTATGCCCACAAAGGAAGAATGTTGAAAAATGTGGGACATGCTGCTGCCCGAAATTCAGTTTTCACAACGACACTTGAGCGGGACTTGGACACAATAACAAACAGACTGGATAAAGCGAAAGGTAAGTAAAAAACGTTTTATTTCTCTACAGGGTCCTTTCCATAATGTTGTCAGACACAATCTGAGCCTGTCAGTGGCAAAAACAAGCACGTTTAGTGGACGCAACATTACACTGACACTGCTCACTTGCTCTCGCAGCTTGTTTCGCAGCTGCCGGTTAGCGTTATCCCTCAATACTGGACCAATTTCAATCTATTAGTCACAAAAACATTGGCAAATAAGGTCCGGGTTGAAAAATACTGAAGGTACCTTTTAACAACAGCGAATCTATATCAAAACATCCGTTTACAAACTCTCACATAACTCGTGCAGTATAATCCAAGTCTAATTTATCCAGTCGTACGCTCACCACTTCCCAAAGACATGCATTTTTGCTAAAACCTTACTATTTAAAACACTTGCGCATAAACAGGCTCCCACTTTCTCCGTTTTTGGATTCTTCTTTCATTGTGGAGGCATGCGATTAAAAAAAAGTTTTCTTCACAAATTCAAGGCAACATGCGGTGAGTAATTGATATACAAATGGTCATTTTGTGGGTGAAGATAATCTTTCTTCGGTTTGATTTCATGTATAAATAACCTTGGTGCTTTCCAGCAGGACATATTGCACAACGCTAGGAGTTTACCTAGAGATTTCACTCATCAGCTGTCCTGATGGTCCCCAGGCGTCGTCATTGGTGGCCTCTCTGACTTTTGACTCCACCTCTGAGTAGTTCATCACCACATTGGTTCTACACAGTAGGAGAAAAAACAAACATCATTTCATTAATCATGCAAAATATTCTACGTGGCATTTATCATTTCAGTTCATATGTGGCCTCCATGGAAACCAGCAACATGGACGTCGATAATAGCTGAAACAGACTCTTATTACAGCCACGCCCATACACTTGTCCATTTAGAGGCTAAAAGAACAATAGGACAAAAGGGAGTGCTTGTGTGTGTGCTCTGAACCTAACCTCTCAACAAAAAAAAAGGGGACATAACAAGCAAATGCAAATCTGCGTTCAATATAAACACATAAATGAGACCTCAAATGGTGCTGAGTGAAACAGGGCTGTGCTCTCTGCGGGTGAGCTCTTGTTGACATTCTAAGAAACCAACTAGAAAAAAAAAAGGGAACTCAAATGGGAAGAAACCAACACTACAAATGGTGTGTATCTCTGATAATGTCAGGTAAATAGAGCGCATGTTTTCTAAATTGTGTACTCAACAAGGTTGGCGGGTTTGGCAGCCTGTTATCATATTCAGAATCATGATTACAAAACAAACTAAGACAAGCCATATTGGCCTATATCTATTCAAAGATATCTAGACAGGCAGACAGATCAGCCTGCTGCGCCGCAAAGCTTCGAATACCTTTGAATATTTCTCAGCAAAGCTTCGAAGCCCAACAAATTGTATTCGGTACAGCCCTACAGATTACATAAACGGAAGCTTCTGTTAGTACGTCTACAAGATGTCCTCATATATTCATTGTAAGACAGAAAACAAATCTCTATCTAAAGATCTTAAAGGTCCAGTGTGTAAGATCTGCTGGTATCTAGCAGTGAAGTGAGGAGATTGCAACCAACTGAAGCCTGCTCGTGTGCCAAGCGTGTTGGAAAGCTGCGGTGGCCGACGTGAAAACACAAATGGCCCACTCTAGAGCCATTTGGAGCAGAGCCAGAGAGAGTGGCGTGGTTGGTTTGTCCGTTTTGGGCTACTGTTGAAACATGGCGGACTCCGTGGAGAGAGGACCGCTCCCTATGTAGATATAAATGGCTCATTCTAAAGTAACGAAAACACAACGATTCTTAATATCAGGTGATAACACACTAAAGAAAACATACCTATTATTAATATCATATTCCATTTCTGTCAATAGATCCCCCCAATTGTTACACACTGGTCGCTGGATGCTTGCTAAATGGGGAGCAGTGTATTGACATCCAATGCATTGACCTAAGAGTATGTGTAGCATATAGCCAAAACATTTTCCATGGCCAGTGCCCTTGGGGCATTTTAATTTTTAGTCTATTAGCCTGAATAAGAACGGTTACTTACAGGACGGCAGAAATATAATCTGTAAAAAAACAGGCACTTTATTCAAAATACTTAAGTGAGCCCTGTCACAGCTTTAGCCAAAACATGGTGAAGCAAAACATTTGAACCCTGCGCCTCCTCATCCCTCCCTTACTACTGCCACATCAGCAATAAAATGTACAAGGCCTGAAAGAGCAGCATTGAATTGATGGGTGGAGATAAACACCCTCTCTGTGGTTATGGAGAAAGGCTGTATTACTACTGAAAGCTGCAGGATATGGTTACCACTCTGACAACATACTCTCTTTTGTAAAATCTAGTCTGCCAACAAAATTATTTGAAAATGACCATGCCAGGTGCTTTCTCACAGCTGATTAAAATCAGGTTGAAGTTGGACCTTGAGCTTCAGTAACTTTATGTAGGCGGGAGAACCTAGACAGACATCAAGCTATATCCTGTATCAAACTGAATTCTGATGGCAATGTGAAGTACGGACAATACTTAATCTGTGTTTAGGGAAGTGTCAATCATGTTTAATTTAGTTTTGAGGAGTATTACTTTGTGTGCTATGTTACTAACTGCATGTATCCTGATTCTGTCTAGCTATGTTATCGCTATTGCACAAAGCTTCATGTTTGCATGAATGACAGGCAAAACACAAGAGGATGTGATGTAGTGATGCAACATCTTATCTCTTCATAGTGGCGGCTCCTGTTCTAGATATCAGCCAGATGAAACGGAAGTTGTGATACTCTCTCACAGTGACACATTATCACACAGATTTCCGTTAGACTGCTGTAGTGCTGTGTGTCAAACAAAGTTCCCTTGCTGTCAGTTATTCATTAACCCAGCCAATCGTATCTTATTCTTCATATAATACATGTTGCTTTCATTAATAGCAAGAACTATTTGAAACTAGTGCTGTCCCGAATACCATTTTTTGGGCTTCGAAGCTTCGGTGAGAAATATTCAAAGGTATTCGAAGTTTCGCGGCACAGCAGGCTGACATATTCTTCTGTATGTCCGTCTCCATCCCCCCCTATTTCAGTGTTGCTGCTGCACTACTTTACACAAGCTTCGAAGCATTCGGGTCAGCCCTACTTGAAACGGGATAAAACACTTGCGTGCATGTCCTGCCTCAGCAAAAACTTCACCCTAATCATATAACAGGAAATGTTGCATTATGCCACACAGTTCGTGTGAATGACTCACAGCTTGGGGACACATTATGTAAAATCATTTATGATTTGAGTCAATTTCTGAATGTCACAAAAACGCACGCTCTTTCATCACCCTTGATTTCAAAGAAACCAGGAGAAAAATCAACATGGACACTCCCATCACTTTAATCTTTAAAAAGTGCACACTTCCTTCTTTCTCTGTCTTGGTCTGCCCCTTCTCCCTCCCCCTCCATCTCTCTCTCCCCCATGAAAGTAACCCATGTTCCAGGAGGTCACACTCCAGAGAGACAGCAGGAATGCCTTCTTGGATGGACTTAAGAACACCCTATTGTCTGGGTGTGCAAAATTAGCCATTAATCCTTAGAAGGGAGGAACAATTGTGCAATAACCTATGGCCCTACAGTACAGGACAGCATGCTCACCTTTAGTCAGCAGCTAAAAGTTGAGCAGAGTCCAAAGCAGTACAAAAGAAACACTTTCCCCAAGGTGTTGCCTAAGCTCAGTGCTGGCTGGTAGATACTTCCAGGTACAAAAATACTGCTGCTGGCCATTCTCAAACTATGACTCATTATGAGTGCACAAGCACCAACGACTCACAGTGTATATGCTTTTTTGGCCCTTCCTGGCCAAACTCCATCTTAATTCTTATCAGAAACCTGGTGGAAGGGTAAACAGTAACTAGTGTGTCTAGTTGAACTTAAATCACCGAAATCCTTGAACTTAAGCCAGCAGCTGGACATCCACCAACAAGTTGCAAAACCCTGCAGGATCACTGGTCACTGATTAATAATAAGTGCTCTGTTGTAGCACTGTTGTTTACCTTGTTGTTGTTTTTGTTGGTGTCACACATTGCAAATAAAATAGGTTAGCTAATAAAGCTTTACCACGTGTAGTGATATAACAAACACATTTGATAACACTGTTGCAGATTGGTTATAGTTGCTGCAGCAGTTGTTTACTGTATGAGGTAATATGTTAGACATTTACCTTGAGGTCTTAGTTTATGTTGTCTAACTAATCCCACTTAACTAGGGTGCATAACAAACAGAACAATTTGGCTGTGAAGTATTCCAGCCATGTGGTGTAACTTAAAGTTTAACAACTGACTTAATGTACTGTAAAGTTATAGCTACCGTAACTTAGCTACAAGTGTCATAACATTCATACAGGAGACATTTCTACACTCAACAAAGCTTTACAAATATAACCAGACAGTGGCAGCCGTATTAACATGAAACTAGATCCTAGCTGATTGGTTATAGTTGCTGCAGCAGTTGTTTTAAAGAAATCGCAGCAAAAAAAAAGGGCGTTTACGTCTTACTGTATTATGAGGTTAGACATTTACCTTGAGGTCTTAGTTTATGTTGTCTAACTAATCCCACTTAACTAGGGTGCATAACAAACACAACATGAAGTATTCCAGCCACTTAAAGTTTAACAACTGACTTAATTTACTGTAGGTTAGTCTGCAGCTAAAAGTTGAGCAGAGTCCAAAGCAGTACAAAAGAAACACTATCCCCAAGGTGTGCCAAACTCCATCTTAATTCCTATCAAAACCTGGTGGAAGGATAAACAGTAACTGTGAAAAGTGTCTAGTTGAACTTAAATCAGCAAATCCTTGAACTTAAGCCAGCAGCTGGACATCCACCAACAAGTTGCAAAAAACCTGCAGGATCACTGGTCACTGATTAATAATAAGTGCTCTGTTGTAGCACTGTTGTTTATCTTGTTGTTGTTTTTTGTTGGTGTCACACATTGCAATAAAAAATACGTTAGCTAATAAAGCTTTACCACGTGTAGTGATATAACAAACACATTTGATAACACTGTTGCAGATTGAACGTGGTTATTGTTGCTGCAGCAAGTTGTTTAAAGAAATTGCAGCAAAAAAAAGGTGTTTACCTCTTACTGTAAATGAGGTAAGACATTTACCTTGTGGTCTTAGTTTATGTTGTCTAACTAATCCCACTTAACTAGGGTGCATAACAAACACAACAATTTGGCTGTGAAGTATTCCAGCCATGTGGTGTAACTTAAAGTTTAACAACAGACTTAATGTACTGTAAGTTATAGCTACAAGTGTCATAACATTCACACAGGAGACACTCAACAAAGCTTTACAAATATAACCAGACAGTGGCATCACGTGTAGTGGATATAACAAACACATTTTATAACAAGGTTGCAGATTGGTGGTTATAGTTGCTGCAGCAGTTGTTGAAAGAAATAGCAGCAACAAAAAGGTGTTTACCTCTTACTGTAATATGAGGTTAGACATTTACCTTGAGGTCTTAGTTTATGTTGTCTAACTAATCCCACTTAACTAGGATGCATAACAAACACAACAATGTGGCTGTGAAGTAATCCAGCCATGTGGTGTAACTTAAAGTTGAATGTACTGTAAGTTATAGCTACTGTAACTTAGCTACAAGTGTCATAACATTCATACAGGAGACTACTGCATTTCTACAACTCAACAAAGCTTTACTAATATATCCAGACAGTGGCAGCCAAGCTACTGGTTATTGTATTAACCTGAAACTAGATACTAGCTGATTATTTTGCACCAGGAGCTGTTGTTTTAAAGAAATAGCAGTAAAAAAAAGTCGTTTACCTCTCACTGTATATGAGGTAAGACATTTACCTTGAGGTCTTAGTTTATGTTGTCTAACTAATTCTTAACTTAACTTAACTAGGGTGCATAACAAACACAACAATGTGGCTGTGAAGTAATCCAGCCATGTGGTGTAACTTAAAGTTTAATGTACTGTAAGTTATAGCTACTGCAACTTAGCTACAAGTGTCATAAAATTCATACAGGAGACTACAAAAGCTCAACAAAGCTTTACTAATATAACCAGACAGTGGCAGCCAAGCTACTTGTTGTTGTATTAACCTGAAACTAGATACTAGAGGTCTTAGTTTATGTTGTCTAACTAATTCTTAACTTAACTTAACTTAACTAGGGTGCATAACAAACACAACACTTTGGCTGTGAAGTATCTCAGCCATGTGGTGTAACTTAAAGTTTAACAACAGACTTAACCTACTGTCAGTTATAGCTACTGTAACTTAGCTACAAGTGTCATAACATCCACACAGGACTACCGCATTCATACAACTCAACAAAGCTTTACAAATATAACCCAGACAGTGGCAGATCGTGTACATTAACGTCATTGTATCAACATGACACTAGATCATATCTGGTTATTGTGCACCAGGAGCTGTCAAACTAGCTTAGCGAGCTAGCCTCAGCTAGCCACCTAGCCTAGCAGGCTATAGCTAATTAGCTTGTGAAGCTAAGTGAGTTAGCTTTGCTCTGTCGGAGAAAACACAACAAACAACCAGCTAAAGTGATCTCTTAACAGTGTAAATGTTATCCCGCACTAACAGAAAGACCAGGGGACAAAATGTCCCGTGACAAAGAAGAGGACACTCATACTTAAAGACGAATAACTTAACTTAGCTAGTAGCATACAGGCTAGCTAACTTGTTGGAGTGACGTTAAAGTTTTGGGTACGTGTCTCTCTCTGTCTCTAACAGGTAAACTACAGGACACACTAAACACGACGGAGACGTGGATACTTACGCTTTGTCCACCAGCTCTCTGACCTTCCACATGTTCAGCATCTTGGCTCCGTGATAATGGGCTTTCTGCCTCGATAAAACCCCTTTTACTCCACACGAACACACCGAAACCAAACCTTGTACTCTGGGAAGTAAACTCTTCTTCACCTCTCTCTCAAGACAGGAGGCGCACCAGCACCAGCAGCACCAGGCAGACAGGAAAGGTTACTATACGGGAAATGCCCCGTGTTACGTCATCAACACACCGCGTGGAGCAGCATTGGAGTTGTAGTTTCTAATTAGTGACATCACTATTCATACTGTAAGGCAGGGGTCAGCAACCTTTACTATCAAATGAGCCATTTTGGGCATAAAAACAGTCTGGAGCCGCAAAACATTTGAGCATTGTGATGAAGGTAACACAGTTTATAGTCTATGTATATAGTATATAAGTCTAATGCAGTGAGGGCCAAAGTGCAAATGTACTACGGAGTATTAGGGCCACGTTGAGGGGAAAAACATCTGAGATTTACAGAATAAAGTTGTAATATTATGTGAAAAAAGTCTTAACTTTATGAGAAAAAAAGTCATAATATTACGAGAAAAAAAAGTAGTAATATCATGAGAAAAAAGTCGTAATATTACGAGAATAAAGTCATAATATTATGAGAAAAAAGTCGTAATATTACGAGAATAAAGTCATAACTTTACGAGAAAAAAAAGTAGTAACATCATGAGAAAAAAGTCGTAATATTACGAGAATAAAGTCATAATATTATGAGAAAAAAATCGTAATATTACGAGAATAAAGTCATAATATTATGAGAAAAAAGTCGTAATATTACGAGAATAAAGTCATAACTTTACGAGAAAAAAAGTCGGAACATAACGAGAATAAAGTCATAACTTTACGAGAAAAAAGTCGTAATATAACAAGAATAAAGTCATAACTTTACGAGAAAAAAAGTCGTAATATTACGAGAATAAAGTCATAATATTATGAGAAAAAAGTCGTAATATTACGAGAATAAAGTCATAACTTTACGAGAAAAAAAGTCGGAACATAACGAGAATAAAGTCATAACTTTACGAGAAAAAAGTCGTAATATAACAAGAATAAAGTCATAACTTTACGAGAAAAAAAGTCGTAATATTACGAGAATAAAGTCATAACTTTACGAGAAAAAAAGTCGTAATATTACGAGAATAAAGTCATAACTTTACGAGAAAAAAAAGTCGTAATATAACGAGAATAAAGTCATAACTTTACGAGGAAAAAAGTCGTAATATAACGAGAATAAAGTCATAACTTTACGAGGAAAAAAAGTCCTAATATTAAGAGAATAAAGTCATAACTTTACGAGAAAAAAAGAAAATAACACGTAAAATTACTTTTTTATAATATAATGACTTTAATTTCATAATACCACGACTTTTTTCTTGTAACCCTATGAATTTTTTCTCGTAATATTATGACTTTACTTTTGAAATCTCAGATTTTTTTTTTTTCCTTAATGTGGCCCTAGTACTCCATCGTATCTTCGTACCATAGTCGTACAACAATCTTAAATAAAAATGAAAATGTAAACAAAAAACAGTTATTCTTTTCCACATTTTTTTTAAAAATCCACAGGGAGCCACTGGAGAGGAGCTAAAAAGCCGCATGTGGCTCCGGAGCCGCAGGTTGCTGACCCCTGCTGTAAGGCAAGGCAAGGCAGCTTTATTTGTATAGCACATTTCAGCAACAGGGCAATTCAAAGTGCTTTACATAAACATTCAAGAACATTGTGACCAAGTGCAAAAGAACATTAAGACATAATTATAACAGTTATAAAAACATAAAAACATTAAAGATTAGAAAATAAAAACAAGCTCAAATAAAAGCTAGGATAGAAGCCCCATGGCACCACCATTGCTACTGTAAGTACATTAACCTTTTTAAATAGGTAAAGAAACAATGGACAACTTGGTACACATGTATAACCAAATTGTGGGGAGATACAAACAATAGAGAAAACCAGTTGTTGTTCTGAGGACCATCTGCAATTTATTTATTTATTTAAAAAGGATCCCCATTAGCTGATACCAACGGCACCAGCTAGTCTTCCTGGGGTCCGAAATCAAGTACATTACATTTATCACACACATACTATATACAACATCATATTTGTGTTACACTAATAACATTCAAATTTTCCAAACATAATAAATTTCACATTCATACACATCTTTCACATCCATTTAGCCTCAAGGCCCATCATCAGGGAACAGGAACAAAAGAAAAAGCATACATGACATGCACTGGACTATGGATCAGCTGCTTCAGTAATGTATTCTTAGATGGTATTTGAATGAGGATTTGTTAGAGGATTGACGGATGTAAAGAGGGCAGCTATTCCAGTGACTGATGGCACGATAAATGACAGTCTTTTTTAAGGCATTCGATTTGGGGTGAGGTAACATGATTTGGCCATCACCTGCTGTTCTAGTGAAATTACTGTGAACGTCCCTTCATTTGGTAATTTGACTGTATAGAAACAATCCAGGATCCATGGGGGGTCGACTGGATTAGAAAAAAAAAAGTAAATTTTTATGATTAAAAAGGGAAATATCCTTAAAGCCCTGAATATTGCTCATATTTTAACTTTTGATATGTTTAGATATATTTTCTTTTCTTCTGTACTGTTTTTTGTATGTATTTCAATGTTTTTATCGGATTGTTTTCCACTGTTTGGTTAGTTTTTTTTGCACATTTTGTGTACTTCTTGTTGTTGTTTAACTTTTGTTGTATTTTTAAAATTATGTTAGTTTAGATCTTTCTTCCTTTTTTGTTATTGTTTTTTTTTCTCCTGGGGTTGGGAGGGAGGTCCTTTGTATAAGCCTGTGGCTTCTTGACCGCTCCTGACACATTTCTTGTTTTTTTTCATTGACTGGATTTTGTGCTGTTTTATATATGTGCAAATAAATAAATAAATAAATAAATGCCATGGGCCCTGCTGGTTGTGAAAGGTAGTCCAGCACCACCATTGATACTGTAAGGCAAGGCAGGGCAAGGCAAGGCAGCTTTATTTGTATAGTACATTTCAGCAACAGGGCAATTCAAAGTGCTTTACATAAACATTCACGAACATTGCGACAAAGTGCAAAAGTACATTAAGACATAATTAAAACAGTTATAAAAACATTAAAAAAAATTAAAGAATACAAAATAAAAACAAGCTAAAAATAAAAGCTATGATAGAAGCTAAAATAGAATATAACACACAAGAGTAAAAGCTCTAGTGCAGTATAAGATCATTATCTGGTTTAATAAAAGGCAGCAGCAGCAAACAGGGAAGTTTTAAGCTTTGATTTAAAAGAACTCAGAGTTGAAGCTGTCCTGCAGGTTTCTGGGAGCTTGTTCCAAATATTTGGTGCATAAAAACTGAACGCTGCTTCTGCATGTTTAGTTGTGACTCTGGGGACACTAAGCAGACCTGATCCAGATGACCTGAGAGGTCTGGATGGTTCAGAACATAGCAGAAGATCAGAAATGTATTTTGGCCCTAAACCATTTAGTGCTTTGTAAACCATCAGGAGTATTTAGGTACACAAGTATAACCAATTGTGGGGAGATACAAACTATAGAGAAAACCAGTTGTTGTTGTTCTGAGGACCCTCTGCAATCCCATCCAGGGTCCATGGGGGACGACTGGATTAGAAAAAAAATGTACATTTTTATGATTCAAAGAGAAATATCCTTAAAGCCCAGAACAAAAATCCTGTTATAACCTCCTGAGACCCAGCCCATTGACATGTGTCCTATGTAGTGGACATTTTGTCCACATGCATCTCCTTTCACTCTTTTGACCTACTCTATCAA
Organism: Sebastes umbrosus; assembly: GCF_015220745.1. Lineage (NCBI taxonomy): Eukaryota > Metazoa > Chordata > Actinopteri > Perciformes > Sebastidae > Sebastes > Sebastes umbrosus. The sequence goes on from NC_051277.1 coordinate 23,682,106, forward strand.
CCCCTGGGGTATTGTAAAGAGGACATCATGGGCTTTCCAGTGATATGGCATGTGTTTTTTTTTAAATCAAGTTGAATGTATTCTTGGTTTAGTATCTCTCTATAGCCATTCATATTTTGTATCTTCTAAATTCGGCTGTCTTTTCACACTGAAACGCTCCTGTGGTCCACCACAGTGGACATACTGTTAAGTTAGAAATAAAACTTAAAAAGTCTAAATTGTAAGATTTTCTTTTAACCCTAAATAGGAAGGAAATCACACAAAAAGATAAATAAGAAGACACTTTTTTTATTCGGTTCCCAGGAGGATAATATAAATGCCACAGGCCCTACTGGTTGGGAAAGAGTAGTCCAGCAGCATTACCTGAGGCAGTCTATATGTGGTTTTGTAATAGATATGGATACATGCTGTAGGCAGGCTGTTGTGGTTTCTATACATGTTGGTGATGCATTAAGTGAACATTTATCCAGCTGAGTATGACTGATATACAATAATGTCGTATTGCATGTGTATTGGTATCAGTGTAAATGTTAATAAGTAACAAGAAATTACAGTACAGAAATGCCAAAGATATGTTTGAGGTAATTTCACAATGTTAATGACATTAGCCTAAATAATCAGAATCAGATTTATTTGCTAAGTAGGTGTGCACATACAGGAATTTTTCTTTTCTTTTCTTTTTTTGCATCTCCCAATGTTTTTTTTTCATACTTTATTTAGAAGGTTCAATACAGTAGTCACATAAACATATATATATATATACATATATATATATAAACATATATATAAACAGATTTTTCATTACAATACATTGAGTAAATAGATTTCACAGTATAAAAATAATATGAAAATAAAATAGGTTATACAACAAATAAAATGTAAGGAAAAGATGAATAATAAGAAAAAAGAAAAAACAATCTGGGTCTGTTAATCGTAGTCAAATAAGTTTTAAAATCAGTATCTTTAAAAGTATAAAAGGAGGGTTTTCTTTTAAGCCATATCATTTAATGGATATGATATTTTGCTAAGATGTTAATCAAATTAATTATGTAAATTTCATCTCCCGAAAAACTGTAATTGTTAAAAGTGAATAATATCTCAGTCTTTGTTAGTATGATATCAATGTACTTACACAGAAATAGAAATAACAGCTAGGGACAAGGACAACAAGGCTGGACAATAAAGGTAAAGTATAGACAGGTATGTGAAAAAATATGTGTACATATAAATATTATAATATATATATATAAAAAGCACCAATAAAATAAGATATAAAAATAGTCTATATTCAAGTCAAGTGTTCTGTAAGTTGTAAACAATACAAATAGTGCAAAGAAATAAATACTGAATGGACTAAATGATTATGTACAGTAAATATATATATATATATATAAAGATGTCTATATACTGTATGTACACTGTGTAGGATTTATATTAACAGTGACAGGTGATATTTACATATTAGAAAAAGCTAGTTCATCAGAAAGCACCGAAGTTTATGTTTCAAAGTGCCTGTTTTCTTTAAAAAACAAAACATTTTAAAGAATCCTTATCAAAAATGTGTGTTATGTGTTTATTCAAAATCTAGTATCGGTTGGGCTATATTATCCAGAACAGATCATTTCTAATCTTTTATCCTCCATTTATTATTTGTTTCCATTTTGAAGTGCCATTCTTTGGCTTTCACTTCACACTGCTAACTGTTAGTAAAAACCCATTTTCTTTTTGTCCAAATGTGTTCCAGCTTCCTCAAAACTATAGCCTACATCCTCATCAGCGGGTCACCGCCCTGTGTGTTCTCCATCCCTCCTCATCTGGCATTCAGGCATGCTACAATGACCCCGTGATGCTGTGTGACAGGCCAGGCAGGGCACTGGCTGTTTGTGTCAATCCAGATCAATCACTCCCTCTTCTGGACGGACAACGTCATCAACGCGCAGAAAAGGTCACTGGGTGTACTCAAGCCAAGCCTGATGTGGTGAGCAGGGAGGTCAGCGTAGCAAGTGATCACACTTGACTGACTGAGCAACATCTTAAATCAAGAAAGAATTGACTGGTGGAAGTCATTTCTTCCATCTCGAAATATAGTTTTTTGATTCTCCTGTGACTGGGCGTATACAAAAAAGTATTAAAACTGTTTGTCGTATTGATTGATATTCCGTTGAGGCAAAGATAAGCCCTCAGATGCCCTACATCCGACTGGGTCTCTATTCTCTAATGATACGTGTAAATATGGCCCACGGCTTACACTTCTATAGGAGAGCAGGAAGCAACAACACAATAGCCAAAATACAACCCATTTGAGAAAAAAACAACAAGAAACAGCACTTAACAGCCCAGAATGCACTGCACCCGAGGGAGCAACCTCAATTACTGTTACACGTCCGAAGAGGAGAACTCCAGGAGAAGTGATTGCTGAGATGGAAATGGCTGTGTGTGTGTGTGTGTTTGTGCATGTGCGAGTGTGTTTTTGTGCGAGTGTGTGTGGGTTGGAGGGAGGAGGATGGATGGAAAGGCACTCAGTGAAAAGATCTTTCAGAAACACTTTGCCTCCGTGACGTTGACGCGAGCCGTTGATTGACATGCACTTCTCGACAGAAACCAGAGCTATCAACCTATCTGCCACGCATTAAGAATGGCACGGTCCTCGGGGAGGGGCCTAAGTGGTAAATGATGTTGCTCAAGACACTCTCTGTCAACAATGTGTGTGTGTGTTTGTGTGAGTGCTGAGGATGGCAAAGTATTCAATCAAATCTTTGATTGAAAAAACCCTTGTGTCCTTAAAGATCAGATTTCTGTACACTGATGTATAGGATGCATGTGTGTGTGTGTGTGTGTGTGTATGCAGGGGTGTGTGTTTTAAATACAGTATGCAGTCTAGGGGACAGAAACGGAGCTTGCAGAAGGCTTAATTTGCAGTAATCGGATCTCAAACAATGTCTATGCAGTTAAATTGTGCTGTCAAAGCAATCTTTGGAGTTTGTTTTTGTTTTGGATGGTTTTAATTTTCAGAAAGAACGAGGCAAAAAACATTCTCCTTATGAAATCTTGTAGACCCACATTCTCTCTTTAGATATGGAAAAAAAGCCTCTCCTTGATATTTCATATTTTATAACCGCGCTCCATTCATCATCTTGCTCTTCGGTTGATCGTCAATTTGGTCTACTGAGACCAAGTTGTCACTAACAACTTTGGAGTTGAAGGAGATGAAAAAGTAAGCCGCATAAACAGGATGTAACTGTAACACAAGGAGCACTAGGGGGCACTCTGACTTCTCTGGTACTGTTGCACACAGAGGGTGTTCAATGTCTCTGTGCACATGTGATTGTGTCAGTCAGTGCGACTGCTGGGGGTCGAGGCTGTGTGTTTACATGGCTGAAGTTCCCATGACAAATGTGGTCAGAACATCATCTCGACTTTGGGAATGCATTCTACAACTCCGCTATTATTCTTCCCCTGCAGAACATGTGCTTCCAATCTCTTGAAACACTCTTTTTTTTCTTCGCAGTTTTACAATGTCATTAGAAAACAATGTTCTTTGTTTTGCACATTAGCTATGAATTAACCACCGCGCCCATCTCTGTGCCCGCAGAAGAAGGTTCTGATCTGTGGAGTCACTTGCATGGGGCCCAGCTTTCCTCCTGTCAAAGCGAGGGCTCTTTCACTGCTGTTATATTTCAGGCTGTTATTGTTGGCCCTCTCGCAGCCCCGGTAAGATCTTTAGTCCTTTTCCCAAGCGATATAACCCCCCACACACATCACACAGTATCTGACCCCTGTCTCCATGACACATGACAGGTCCACTGTGGTGTGTGTGTGTGTGTGTGTGTGTGTGGGGGGGGGGGGGCAAGGACTGATGTGTGAGTGTGTGCATTTCTGTGCTTTCATGTAAATATGTGCGTGTAAAGCATAGATATGTGTGCAAGTGCACAGAGCATATCTGGCACAGTATGTAGGTATTGAATATGCTAAAACAATGAGGCCACTTGTCACATGTTCAAAGTCACATAGACAGCCCGCTGTGATCTCAAAACCGCACGCACAGATGTTCCTAATGGGACTAAAGTAGCATTCGCATTCCTGCGGATAACCAGTCTGTTTGTTTTTCCCTCTAAACTGGACTGGGTTGCCACTTTTGCTGGTGAGAAAAACGGACGGAAGATGATAGAAAAAAAAAACACGAGGAGGCCGATGAGAGAGGCTCCCACCACAGTTTAGAGCTTCGAAGCCAACTGTCAGTCCCGCTTAACCAGGGAACATCAGCGGCAGTGATTTAAGGGTGACAGTAATTCAACGTATAATGGAAGTTGATGCTAGTGTGTGATGCTTTGCGAGTTAAAACTGCTGTTTTCTTATTCCCCCTACATGAGGAAAATGAGCTCGGCGTAATTGTGAAGGCTTATCTTTATGAGTCGGGATGTTACAGTAAATCCTGTTGCTTTGAACACGGGCGTACGTACGTGCAGAGAAACCCACACAGGTATGCTCAAGTCCTGAGAGCATCTGCTCCTTTACAACCAGATTGAATTAGCAATTACAGAGAGTAAAAAACAGAACAAAACATCTGGAGCTGTAAGCAGCAGAGGTTATAAATCTGAGAGAGGGAGGGGGGGGTATGAAAATGAGCCAAAGTGAGATTCTCAAGGACAGTGTCTCTGATTGGCCCATTAACATGCCAGGGGTGTCAAAAAGGACCCGAGGCAATGGGAGAAATGGGACAGAGCAGAGGGCTTTAGAGGGCATATGGAACACCAGCAAATGGAGAGGTAGCACATACGGGGGAGAGGAACTGTAGGAGAGAGAAGTGCAGTATTGGCAAAGATAGTACAACTGAGGAGATACATGGATGCTGTTTGTGTCTTGAACCTCCTCACAGGAAATCACCCCGATAAGCAGAAAGAAAGCTGCATGTGGAAAAGCTGAGGGGAAGTCGTGAAAAAACACCTAAGGGGGAGGGGGGGGGGGGGTTTGGAAAAAGACCTGGAGCTGTATGGGTGTTATAGAAACAGAGGCCGAGGATCACCACTTTGCCAAACCGTAATTACGCATGTTTGGACACAGAACATGCGTCAAGTAAACGTGAGGCTGTGTGTGTTCATAAATGTATTTTAACGATTATATCCAGTTTGGTTTTTAAGTCCATATAAATGTGAGGTTGGAAAGCCGCAGCAACCATTACCACATCTGTTTTTGCTATTATTGGCACAATAAATTACGTAGCCAATTTGTTTGCGCTGTTGTTAGAGTAATAGAATCAAATTATCCCATGTTAGGGAAATGATTATGTACGAAGCGGAACCCATCAGGGGATTCACAAGGCAATCAGTGAAGTAAGACAGAGCTGAAATGTTGGCGCTCTGCACATCAGCCGTTCCAGGTCCACTACGTCATTTGAGAGAACTTCTCAACCTTGGAGAGGAGATAATTGTACCTGAAGTAGACCGGTTTCACCCACTAATCTGCTAAAAAAGCTAAGAGTGCTAAGTCAGTGTACAGCAGTGGTGGACTCAGGCTGTCTGAAGTACATGGGCGAAAAAGAGTAAAAAAAAAGGGCACCAGCTGCACGCAATGGGGCACCAGCATGCGGAAAGTTTTCAAGCATGAAGGGCAGCCTACATGGGACTGCATCATGTTTTCTCAATTTTAAGGCCAACCTAGTTGGCACTTCATCACGTTTTCTCCACTGGAAGGGCACCCTAACGAGCACACCATCACGTTTTCTTCACTAGAAGGGCATCCTAAAGGGCACTTTGTTTGTGTTTTATCCACTGGAAGGGCACCCTTGAGGGCACTTCATTGCATTTTTTCCACTGGAAGGGCACCCTAGAGGACACTTCATGTTTTCTCCACTGGAAGGGCACCTAAGAGGGAACTTCATCACGTTTTCTCTACTGGAAGGGCACCCTAGAGGGCATTTCATTGCATTTTCTCCACTGGAAGTGCACCTGAGAGGGCACTTTATCACGTTTTATCTACCATAGGGGCATCCATGAGGTTATTTCTTTTGTGTTCGAGCATGGGGGCACCAAGGGGGTCGCCCCCTGAGTCCACCAGTGGTGTAGGGCCACAGTGCTTGTTGTAGTAGATCTCCAGTACAACATCAATCCAGTGGAGCTGTATGAAAAAAAGCACAGTCTGAGTCATAATTGAAAGAGCCCGGTACAAGCGAAATGTTCGGAATGAAGGACAATATCAAATGAGCCTTATCAATTAAAAGTCAGTTTACATTCCCACACTCCAAGGCCAGACACCGGGTGGATGCTTCAAATAGGTCAAGGTTGAAGTGAAAACAAAAGTTGGTCGATTAGCAGTCGAGGTGCAACATTCCTACTTTGTATGCTAATCTGGCATCATCATCATATCGTGTGTAGGCACTGCCTGCGATTCTACATCTGCACGCACTCGTTTAATTATCCAAACACAATTCACAAAAGTCACTGGAAACAAACCAAACCAAAATAAAATAATTTGCATATATTTAAAAGAGCAGATAAAGTCCCTCGGGGTTGGTTAATATTTCAGAGGCATAATAATAATATGCTAAATCATTCACATTTTATCCAGCACCAAAACAAAGTGGCTTTGTCGATGTAATTAGGGTGTTTTAGAGTTGAATCACCCTGGCAAATGACCATGTTTTTCTCTCTGGGAGATCTGTGTGTGAATGTATCTAAGCCTCTCTCTCTCCATATATGTGTGTGTGTGTTTGTGTGTGTGTTTGTGTTGTATTGTCACCGTTCCTCCATGTGCGCGCAGTCTTAGAAAAGGATTGATTAAAGAGAGAGTGTCTGTCTCAGAGCAGTTAATGAGGTTTAGTCCCATGAGCTGCGAGGTTTGGGCGTGTGTGAGTGTATGTGCATGTGTGTTTGCGTGCGTGCATGTGGACCTAGTGGAAGACGTTGTTAATTGGCTAAGACTTACTTTCAGCTGGGGGATAGTCAAGGGCACAGTGCCTCCACATTTGTTGAGTGGCGTTTGTGGAACACGGTGATACGTTCACTTTCTATATGAAATATGATTTTGAGGGAATGATGAGTCAGTAGCAGGCTGACAGAAAAGAAATATGACTGTAATTATACTTGTAGTTGTGTAATTTAAATCTGTATGATAAAGATAGAAATGAACAAAACGCATGCTAAAAACTGAATGAAAAAAAATGTTATTTTGCTGTTTTGTGTTACCTGAAGATGTGAATGAAACTCATTCATTTTTTTTTCTCTGGGGACGAGAAGAAGACAAAAAGGAAAGAGAAAGAAGGAAGGAGAGGAAAAGAGAAGGGTTAAAGGAAATATAAAAAGACAGAAAAAAGAAAGCGGATGAGAGAAAGAGGAAATGAGGCAGAGAGAGAGATGGCTAAAGATATTCCACAAAGGCCACTGTAGATGGATACAATCTCACCTGCTCTGGTCTCCACACAGACCTGTCCGTCTACATGTATATACAGACCTGCATGTTCCTTTGCAGCGCAACACACAGCTCGTCTCAAACAGCAGGAAGCATCGACGCTTTCATGTGGAGCACAGCCCAAAGTAGAGCAAGATCACAATGTGTGTGTGTGTGCGTGTGTGTGCGCGTGTGAAACCCAGGCTTTTCCCCCCTTGGGACCGGCACAAACACGCTTCCCATCTTTCCTTTGAGTTTCACATTCAAAGGTTCCACTCGTTCAGCTGTCAATCATCCTCTCAGCCAATCAAGGGCCTTCATTCTCAGTCTGTTTATAGATCAAGGGTGGTTTAAGCGTATGTATGTGATGTGACTGGAATTTTTACCATGACTAATACTAATACTGTAAATATTCATATTTTTTTTTACACATCACCAGTGGTGTCAATCAAAATCAATGCTATTGTGCCATACTGTGCGGGAAGTCTATAACAGTGTTTATGACTGCAGGTCCTGGAAACCCATTGTTGGTACTAGAAGGATGCCAGAAAATGCAGAATCTGGACTAAGAAAAAAAAAATATGGCTGAAAGGAATGAAGTAAGTTCATGGATGTATGTTGAAAGAAAGAAAATTCTTTAACAGAGGCACAGATGGAGGTTATTAAAGGAAGTGTGTGTGCTCAATATGTGTGCATTTGTGTTATCAAAAGAGACTCAGCGCAGTATGGAGGCATTAACTATTGTGTTACAGGGCTATCGCAACCCAGATATGTCATGCTTAATTTAGTGGCTTAAGAGTACAAGAGAAAAGGGGGAGAAAAAAGTACAAATTACTGCGAAATGTACAATATATCTGCAAGTGTGAGCACATCACACGGCAGCTCTCGTGCTTTAACACACTGGGAAAACTGAGAGCTGTAGTGAGAGAGGGAGCGGCAAACAGACGGGTGACAGCAGGCGTTATCGGGCCTCACCTCTGATTGCCATCTATTATGATGGAACAATAGTTTCCTGGGGGCCGTGCTAACGACCTGTGTTTGTCAGCGACAGGGGAAATTAACCCCAAGCCATGGGTGTTTGCTTTGTGCCAGGAGGGAACATGACAAAAGGGAGAGGAGCAGATTGGGAGAAGGAAGAATTACTCACACACCTGTTATGTAGTGACAGACAGCTGTCATGTGTCCATACCTGCACTGCACTGCGTGGGAACGCTTAGTGAGGGTTCAGCCGCCAACAGAGGGCAGCAGAGGGCTTCAGAGCCAACACGTCCCCTCAGAGGCCCACAGACTCGCAGAGAATAGTCTATGTCACCTCGCAAATGTCCACTTTATATTTGATTTAAAATTATTGAACGCAGTGCTTAAAACCAATGATCGCCTCACCTCAGAGCTGCCGCCGTGAGATACTTGTTTGTTTTTGTCAACTTTACCTATTTCTCCACCCAAGCTGAAACAAGGTGGGAGTGCAGGCTTGAACTGCAGGGCACTGGTAATGGCGGAGTGTGTGTTCTACAGCACGTTCTCGGCGAAGAAACTAGCTCGATCTATTCACGCTTACATGCAGAGCCGTGGCCTCCAGGCTCGAGTTCCTGCTTCGGTAATGACTCTGTTCCCCTGTGGAATGTAGAACATTGTCTTTCCTCAAATGAGGGAAGCACACAGTCACACTGACGCACACACACGGACACACACAAACCTCAATATGCATGAAACTCACAAGGTTGTAAACAGAGAAAATAGTGAACACTTACATGTAAGTACACATACTTGCACCCACACACACTATCTCCCCAGCCTCAGAAACATTGATTGGGCCTCCCTCTCAGGCCTGCTCGCCTCTCCCATGATCAATCAGCGAGTTTATAGACCACAATGTGTGGCAGCTTGTATTGCTCTTTCTCCCTCTTCGTTACCGATCAGAGAAAATCCCACTCCGAGCAAGCGCAATGCACATTCATACAATTTTAATGACTCTTAAATTAACCATCATATTTTCGCTCCACTCCTTCACCGACTAAATCGCTTAATATGCATCAACACTGGCCTTACTCCGTGGGTTCGCCGTGACATTTTTATAATTCCTTTGCGCGGGCATTGTGTTTATTTATGAGTGTGTAGGCTCTTTTTTTGGCTGATAAATGGCACAATTAAACAGTGCTCAGACACTCGAGCAGGCGTTTCAGCGCTGCTGACAGATTTTTAGTGTCCTCTTCCTTGGCTAACGATGAAAGTAAATAATGTCTTAACGAGGTTGCTGGAGCAGTTGTTTGAGGATTCATTTTTTATTTTACATTTGCTTTGAGCAGCGGCGGTTGAACACGACACAAAAAGTGAGGTTCACAGCCTAGATTTTAGGCTTTGAACATAATTTAGCAGCTTGTTAACAAATTCCTTTACAATTATTACCAAGGTTACAAATGAAAATTGAAATAATTTCTGAATTTTTCAGGATTGTGTAGAGCAATTGCATTATTCATGATGTTTTCCTTCTCTTTTTATAGTATTTTTAGGCTTCAGGTGCTTATTTCTGTCCGTTTATATATCTGTACAACATGATGGGAAAGCAGGGTCAAATGCGACAGCGGTTTGCAGGGTACCAAGGAACTGGAATCTTCCGACTTCCTGTATGCATTATTCAAGCGCCCCTATTGGCTGCTGTGGGTTTAGTGATGAAAGCAGCCTGACGCAATACACGGCAACAGTGTTTTACAGTATTGTTTTACAAACTATTGTAAGGCAGGGTTAGAACAAGGGAGAGTATTAGCCAGGCCCTGGGAGGAGGGTAGCTTTATGAGCCCTCTGAGGCCGGCTGGGGAGGAGCGCCTGGGCTCCTGTGCAGTTAAGCGGCGGGCTACGGCGCTACAAGCTGCCCCTACATTTACAGAATGCCCTTGGACGGAGGATGTGTGCGAGGGAGAGAGAGAGAAAGTGTGGGGCATGCATGCTCACGGGCTAATGAGTGCATGTGTTAAATGCCTGTGTGTGTGTTTGGGCGCACATGTGAGTGTGCGCGGACGAGATGTTGTTGGGTTGAGTCAGTCTCCAGAGGGAAGGAGAAGGACAAATGCTCCTTAAAAATAGCCCCTGGGCAGCTGGTGTACACAGTCTATCAGCAGTCCGTCCCTGGGGCCAAGGAGGGAGGGAGGGAGGGAAGGGAGGGGAGGGAAAGAGAGAGAGACAGAGGATGGATGTAAAAGAGAGTGAGAGAAATGTGGAAAAATAGGGTAGAATATGTGTGGAATGGAACGAGGAGGAAAAAAATATAATATATATATGGATAAAAAAAGATAACCCTCCTCTCAAGAAAGAGAGAAGATAGTAAAATAAAGAGAACCAAAAGTCAAAGCGAGAAGGAGAACAAACTGAGATAGTCAGCGAAAGAGAGAAGATGGAGAGTGCCTCCCGGTCCCAGTTGTGAATGCTCTAGAGGTCACTGTGGAGGGATAGGGTTTTAGAGAGAGCAGCTTTCGTCCCCAGACGTCTTCAGTTACTAATATACCAATGTGTGCTTCGCTAAATCGCTCCCAGTCGGCGGGAGTGGAGATCCTTGAGACCCACTGAGACCCTTTATGGAAATAACTCTACCCCATTTGCTCTCAATAACTCGCCGTACCATTTTGTGTGTGTGTGTGTGTGTGTGTTGTGCATATTTGAATCGAAGGTGCTCATTGAGCATTTGCGTGCCTAGTTTTAATGGACACGCGCATAATGGATAGATGGTTTTTACAACTGTTCAATCTACTGGGAGCGACAAAATCATCAAGCTATTAAGATATTTATGGCACTGGCAACGCTCGGATTTTAAGGCTGTTGCTTTTTTTGTGATCCTGGAGTGATCTCAGGCATGGCATTATACCGCATACCAGAAGAAATTAGATTAAACCCAGACGTAAGAAAAGAAATATCAGGTAGAATATAGTTTGCAGCGTGCGACTGAGAAGGTTTGTGGGTGTATTTCAACTTTAAATGAGAAATAAAGAGCTGGAAGTCATTCTTATGGTTGCCTGAAGGATCCCACACTCTCACAGTATCATCAACACACCAATTAGAGCCACAGACTGGGAAAGGATCAATGCGATTCTGAGTGTGTGTGTGTGTGTGTGGGTGGTGTGTGCGTGTGCATGTATAGATGTATTTCGTTAGTTCCTCCACTGAGCTAATTGAGCTGTTTTTCCTCAACAGTTGGGAGCTCTTAGGCCGCGGACAGATGCCCTTGGGCACAAGGTGTGTGTGTCAGTGTGTGTGTTAGCATGTGTTCCGTCCTGCCATAGTGATTGCGAGAGTTTGTCGGTGCATGCCAAAATGAGGACTTGTGTGTGATGTGATGTGATGTGTGTGTGTGTGTGTGTGAGGATGGCATGCAGGCCGTTGGTCTGTCAGTGGCGTATTTAGCGGTCTCCAGGCGTCATTAGTACCCTGACTGTCACACCGGTCCGTCTTAGTTGAGCTCTTTATAAAGCTTTGTTTAGAATACTCCGGCCACATGTGCTCCGCTGCGACTGATGAGCCCTGAGCGGGTGCTGATGGAGTGTGTGTGTGTGTGTGCGTGGAAGCGGGGTGCTGATGGAGCAGAGCCGTCCTGACAGAGATGTTACCCAGCAGCAGGATCCTGTGCCCCACCCCCCTCCCCATACACACACACACACACACACACACACACAGACACAGTAACACACACACCGCCATCACCTACCCAAACAGCCTCGCTCTCAATGTCATCGCTCGGGTCATGTTTAACTTGAGAGAAGAGGATATACTTTGTTTATATCACGGAAAGGACAGTTGACCATTCCTCACATAGAGGAAATGCAGCACAGTGTAAAGGACAACAGCAGTCACACACTGCAGCAGTGATGGAAAGTAAACTAGTACATTTACTCTAACAAGTCTGTGCTTTTTGAGTTTCCATTTTATACTACCGCTCCATTTTAAAAGGGAAACATTGTACTTTTTGCCCCACTGCATTTATTTGACAGATGTAGTTACTTAATTACTAAGATTAAGATTGTAACCTATGTATAAAACATATGATGAGCTGATATATATCTATATCTATATCTCTCTATATATCTCTCTATAGATATATAGATATAGATAGATAGCTTGAACCAGTGGTTCCCCCTGCACCCCCAAGGCCAGTGCAGAACCATGCATCATTAATATTTTGCCTTGCAGCGTCCCCCCTTTTATAACTCTGGGCCTCCCTTAGGGATCACACCCCCAAGTTTAGAAACCACTGGCTTAAACTATCCAACAGTATATATACAAAGTTAAAATCAGCCCACGTTGACCAGCATTTAAAGCTAGGGTTGGTAATGTTGAGAAACTAGCAAGAGTACGCTAGATTTTAAAAATGATCCAACCAATTTATTACCAACTCTTTTCCAATGAAAGTAGCTAGCAGCAGCGCTAGCTCCTAAGGTCGAGCAACACTGACAGTCCGTCGCTTCAGACCTTCGTCCAAAGCCACTCCCCCAAAATTATCATTATGAACATGAACATGGCTATTGTTAGTACTTACTAGTGATGCGCGGATTGACCCAGAACCCGTGGGTCAGGGGGATTCGGGTGACAAATTGACAAAGCGGCGTTCCGGGTAAGTTATTAATAACTTTCAGAAATATGGCGGTTTGCAGGTTGGTTTTGGGTTCGGTTGGTTGATTAACGCATATTTTTGCAGGTCGGGCTGTGCGGATTGACGCTCACAACGGGTCGGGTGGGTGCGGGTTATAACAATCCTGACCCGCGCATCACTAGTACTTACAGCTGTCAAGCCAGCAGCTTGTGGGAGACTACGGTGAAGCACAATGAGTGCACGAGCAGAGTGAGCGCAGGTAGCCAGGCAGGCAGGTAGCCTGTCGAATCATTTAAATTAGGCCGAATTATTTCCCGAAATCCAAGTCCAACATTTTTCTGCAGCAATTGGCCATGTGTGCAAAAGTGTGAGAGTAAAGCCAAGGATGTCTCATACAACTACTCCCATCACTTTTCAAGGAGATATTGTGTATTGTTATCCCCTTTTGTACAATTCATTATGTCAAGACTACAAAGACACACAAAAAATATACAAAAGCAATTAAAGTCGAAATTGCAAGGCATATAGTACCCCATGACCAGTGTTACACAGAATCAATACTGCAGTACTGTCCAAAATTAAGTGACATAGTGTGTTTAACAGAAGCAAAGTATAATACAAGAAAGAGTAAAAACATCTAGAATGGTATAGAACCTAGATGTTTTTTGTTTTTGTCAATAAATGCCGATGTCATAACCGTTTCCTACTGAAGACACCTTAAAAAAACAGGTCAGAAATATATAGTTTCACTTTTTAAACAGACTAAGTAATTTCCTAAAACAATTGCGCACTGTATTTTTTTTTGCAAATGCTACTCTAATAGGAGTAAATAGTGTATTTGTTGGGGACTATTTTCAGCGGGGGATTAATCCACATTTGGCGCTCTAGTGAGTTTTTCCAGCAGCATGATATATGTAGATTGACTAAAAATAAACTGCAATGCCCATTGTTCATTGTAATGACGGAACATGTCACCCAGTGCAACATATCCTCATACAACGGTTCGTATGATATCTTACGAAAAGTTATTCCTCATTTTTCGTGCGTTTTCTATGAATGTCCAGTTACACGTGACGTATATTCCGCTCTAGTCTTTTTCAAAATAAACTTCCGTCGTCACAGGAAACAACTTGTTTAGGTTGAGGCAACAAAACTCCATCTCCAAAAGTCCCTTAATCTAGCGAGAAAATTGCCAAGTTGGCAAAACTGACAGTTCGTCCCTTCAAAAGCCACTCTCCCCAAATTATCATTATGAACGTAAACAACAAACATGGCTGTTAGTACTCACTAGTGATGCGTGGGTCGACCCAGAACCCACGGGTCAGTGGGATTTAGGTGACAAATTGACAAAACAGTGTTCCAAGTAAGTTAGACCTCATCCCTATGTGGCGTTTGTTGCTCTTTAAACTTCTTGGTTCACAAATACATGGATTACATACAAATTTATTTTGGGGGATATATATACGAATTACAGTGCATTACTTTTCGTAGGTATAGCTACGAACGGTGTATGAGAACAGCCTGAACTGTGGCTCATTGATTAATGCTTGATCATTTTTGGTCAACAACGGAGGTCTATTAGCCCAGAGGAACAAGATATATCAGGCTTTTGCTACTGTACATAAGCAATACTTGTTAGCAGGATTGTTGATTTTGGCTGTTTCATGGGATTTGTTGGCAATAAGAAGAATATAGAATACTGCCAACCTTTCATTTAAAATGCTGCTTAAGTGTTATGATAAACAGTATGTATATTAATATAACCAGGGCCATTCTGTGTAATAAATACTTATAAGGACATAGTTCTGCAAGTATGTGTTCTACTTGTGATTGAGTACTTTTACATATTACTACTTTTACTTTGGTAAATATTCTGAATACTTCTTCCACCACTGCACTGTGATGTGAATTTCTATATGACTATAAGGCTGCTTGGAATTAAAGCCCTCGCACATTTTTTTTTTTTTTTTTTTTATATCTGCAATAACATGTAATAGATGTAAGCACCCGTGGAATCAACAAGTATTCAATGTTGTTTTCAAGGAAACTTCCCTGCAGCATCTAGCTGGTGCTGGTCGTCTCTCTTCACCACGGCAGCTGCCTGTGATGGTTATCTCTCATTCATTTTCAAACACACACACACACACTCGCTCAGACCCACGCACATTTGCACACCCACTCACGCACTTCCACATTTGCACACACGTTCACACGCTCGATCGCGCTTGTTCTTTTTCCCCCCTTTTTTGACAACACAACTTCCAGCGTAACTTCCAGCAGAAGTGCGCCACTCTCAGTCCTTCAGCGGGAGTCGTTACTTTGAGCTACTCGGGAATACAGTCTAACTTTCTAGTACAAGACTAGTCATTGAGTCTCTCTCTCTCTCCAGGGACCCTTGCTATATAACTTATACTCACTTTACAGGACTTCCATATCAGTTGAAGGCATCTCTCTGCGAAAGCACCGAGGCAAGAGTTGGGATAAAGCTATTTGATGTTTTGTAGGGAACGTATCTGAGGTAATGGATACTGTGTGAAAGGCTATGGCTGCGTGAGTGAAGTGACAAAGTTAGTTTGGGCCTTACAGATCTTTAAATCCCCTCCGGATCACTCAAACTGCCCCCTTCTACACTCACCGCTCCACTGATTGTGTGTGTTTGTGTGTGTGTCAGATGATTGGTACCTGGGCTAACAGAGAGGAGTCCCTCAGGTCCTTCTGTGGAGGTTCTCAGGTCTGGTCAGTTAACCTCCATCTCTCTCTTTGATCGCTGCAGCTCAGACGACCCTCAGGGAAAACACAACAAACCTCAGTCTTTCAGCACACACACACTTATCCACAGCAGACGAACGGATTGACACACGAGAAAAAAACTTTGCACATGTGCCAATGCATACTCGCACATCCACACACTTGTGCCACACAGCCAGGCCGAGGGGTAATGCTATACAGCCAGTGTCAGTGAGAGCAGGGTACTTAAGGTGCTATTACACTCCCATTACCTCTACTCTCATGTGCAATCAGGGAGAGGTGATGGCCTGCGCTCTGGCAACACACACCCTGTTTCCCCTTCTGACAGCGCTGTGGACAGAAGCCCGAGACACAGATAAGGGGGGGGGGGTAAGGCGAGGAGATTTAATCTGAAGGGTGTGTGTCGTATCAGGTAGGTAGAAGCATTGTGCAGCAGCAGCGAGGCTAACAGGGATAAAGCTCATATACTCCACATGATGATGATGATGGATATGCAGAGTTCCATGTGTTTGCGAGTCAGTTTTAATGAAACGTATGAAAAGAAAACATCTTTTCCCCCCTCCCACCCCTTTCTACCTCTGTTTTTTGTGCCCTCTCTCTCTCTCTCTCTCTCTCTCTCTCCCTCTCTCTCTCTCACACACACACACACACTCTCACTCGCTCTCTCTCAGCTGGCCCTAGATAGTTTTGCTCTTCCCCCAGCTCCTCTGGGACCCCTTCTCTGTGTCGTTAATCAGAGCTTCTCAGCTCAGCTTCTCCCTTTTTCTTTCTTTCCAACCAACACACACACTTGCCTGGCACACACACACACACACACACACACACATGCAGCCTTATAGTCTCCCCTCTCTCCTCCCCCATGCATCCTCAGCCCCATCCATCATAAAACGGCAGTGGGAAGGTGGGGTTGTGTGTAAGTGGAAGTGCAAGAGTGCGTGTGTGTGCATGTATGTGCGCGCTACTACAGGCACACATCTTCTGTGTCTCCTCAGCAAAAATGAATTGAGACTTTACAAGAAGAAAGCAATTAGGCCAGGGCTTTGCCCTATCATTCACTGGCTAATGTATCAGAGGCAGAGTGAATATTATTAACGGACGGGGAGGGGTACGGCTCTGTGGGTTTTACAGCCAGAAGGTAGGACAAGAAAAAGACTAATGATTGTGATGAAGTAACCCTGAGTTGAAGGGTTTTAATCACTTGTAGGCTTTGTGGCTTTCGCAGTTGACACGCTCTTTATGGTAACGGCGTGGCTTCCAGCTTTCAGTCTCTCTGTCGTCCCTAACCCCGAACACTAGTAGGAAAGAAATGAGCCATTATTGAACACGTACAAGGATGGCTGAGCACAATGCAACAAGATTACTCATTCATCAGGACGTGTGAGCGCAGAGAAAACAAATCGTGAGTCAGAAAAATGGAAACTATGATGAACAGAGGACAAAGAGACAAATTATGGGGGGGCAGAGGAGGGAAGAGGGAGTGGAGTGCAAAAGGGTGACTGAGGTGGAGCATTGATGGACAGAGTCAAGAAGGAGCAGACAGAGGAGAGAGGAGGTGAAGAGGAGCAGCGTTGGGTCAGTGATGCGTAGGGACAAACCATTTGCACCTCTGCAGCAACTGAGCAGAGTGCTCTTGACTTTACTGTGTGTGTGTGTGTGTGTGAAAGAGAAAGAGTGTGTGTGACATGGGTCGGGGGAAACTGGGTTCAGATCTAGGATAGGTCACACTATAATGGTGCTTTTTTTTTTAGCAGCGTTTTTGTTTCACATCTCTACAGCGCTCTTAAATGTCATGCATTTTAAAAAGTCAGGTCTCGGCGGATTGCGCTGACATTGATGTGTGTGCTTTCCTCAAACAGGAACCTTCCTCTTTGTGATTTAAAGCAACATGTCTTGCTCTCCGGTTACATTTGTTGACATCACTCAGCTCTTAACAGCAAATGTGATATGATAACTCAATCAGGCAAGACGCTAAATATTGAGATAAGCCCGTAGTGACCCCGAAGAAAAATACGAGGCCAATCTGTTCCAGCCTGTTTCTGTGTTACAGTCACAATTACTGGAGATTACAGCTAAATCGCTTCCACATGGGCTCAATGAAAACTTTACAATCCCTCCCACAATACAAGATGAGGTGACTTTGTTTGGACTTGAACCAACGGAGGAAAGAGGAGAGGAGGTGAGGGAAGTAAAGGAGGGAGAGCCGTAGAGATTTGAGGGATAGGTGGAGGATTTTTTTTTCTAAAGAGCTTATTTTTGAACCGTCATGCAACCGTCGTTTTCTCTCCCAAGAATTTCTGTTCCAAAATCTGTCAAATTGGAAACAAATGTTGTGGGTGAGACCGCACGGGAATAAAAAACATTCTTGTTGTTTCACAATCCACCACCAGAAAAGAGCTGGCTCAGAGGAGGAATAAAAGAATGAGCAAGCAAAGAGAAAAATCAAAATCAGCTTCAACATCACAGAAAGCGGAGGAATGCTCTGAGACAGACCCTTTTTAAATATATTTGTTTTTGAAAGAGAGACAGGCATAAAAAGGGACTGTACGCAAATTAATAGGGGGGTCAGAAGTGTAAAGGGTTATGTATTTTTTCTTTTTGCTAAAAGGAGGGTAGTAATAATTCTTTAAAAAAGTAGGGGAGGTTCTTTTAACTTTTTATGATTCCAGATTTATATTTAATTTTAATCTTCACTTGTGAAATTTATTGTAAATAAAAATAATAAAAAAGAGTTACATAGCTTTTGTGTGTGCCACAGTTGTACTGTATATAAGAAGTGGACGTAGTAACCGTGACGTCACCCATTGGTTTGTGGACTGCCGTTTTGATGCCTTGAATTTGGCATTTTCTTGTTTTTTTGCAACCAGCAGTGACACGTGAGAGTGGAGCTAAGCACAACTGAAAGCTGAATAAGACATTTTTAGGTGATCAAAATGTTACAATTAACTTTCATGAGTTGAAAACACACTGTGAAAGGGTTAAAGTTGTAAGACGAAAAGACGGACAACGCTGTGGTAGCGACCTGTCAATCACAAGGTAGCCACGCCCTAAAGCATACCCGGCTTTATGGTCTATTTGACTCTAAATGGGACCATCATTTACTAAATGAACATCATGCTGTATTGAAGAAGACTTGAAACTAGCGATTGAGAACATAGACTTCTATACAATCAGACTTCTTTTTTGCAACCAGAGGAGTCGCCCCCTGCTGGCTATTAGACAAATGCAAGTTTAAGGTACTTCAGCATTGGCTTCATTTTTCACACCCGGAGGTTGCCCACTGGCCACCGTACATAAAGATGTGATTGTCCATATACAGAGGACAACAATCCTGTCATAATTTTAGCAATTGGTGCTATGTGAATATTATCGTTTCATTAAATAGTACTGCACCGATTTAGCATTGCACTCCGATAACACTGTCAGACTCACAATTGCCCGGCATCCCTGGTGCACGGTCTAGTCGCTCACACTTTCCAATACAGTTCAGCAAACAATAACTTACGGGCTGCCGTGGCCGTCTGTCCATGGTGTGTGGCAGTCATCAGAGGTCCACCACACTGCTGCATTTAAAGGAGAATGGGATTAGTCAACAAGCACCAGCTGTGCCAATCAACTCACCTGCTACAGCTCTCAGGAGCCATCCCCACACCTCTGTCTCCTGCAGCTGAATACCAACCATGCTCACCTCTACATATAGGCTACATTCCAAATCACACTTTTACTTGTTACTTTTAGTACATACTGCAGCTGCCCTTACAAAGTAAGTACTGTTGCATGCCGTATGCATACCATTGGGACATACTACTTCGTCAACATTGTGTCTTGAACTTTGACCCTCTTCCTCATATATCCGCTGCTCAGAGGATTGTGGGTCTGATTGCCAGAAAAGCATGCTGGCTTGTATACTGCAAAATAGTATATGATGATCATGTAGTATGACATCCTGGTATTTTTGGCATACTGCATTTGACATACTATGTCTTGGGACATGCTATATATTTTTCTGGCATACTAAATAGTATGGTAGTATGGGTAGTGGAACACACAGTATGTCTTTTTTATTCCATGCATTGTTCTTCCTCGTCAAAACCTGGTGCCTACATTACCCAGTGACATCACCCAGTGACCAGCTCCCTCTGGAGCCACAAAAGGCTTTATAGCCTACAAATTTTTTTCCCACTTCTGCAGTAGTATTCCCCAAGACCAAAAACAGACTTCTATGTGTTAAATCAGAGTTCCATTTAAACACATTAAAGTTGAAAGATTCTCTATATGATATTCAGAGCATAGCAGCAAACAATTATTTGCTATGTAAAGATATAGAGGAGTAATGTCTACCTGAGAAGAGAATGAAGTCGCTCTCCCTCTGTGTGTGTTGTAATCCGAATTTCTCTGTGCTTTGTTGACATCGCCGGGCCGGCGACACATGTCTTTTGCATGCATGTGCATTGCATGTTCATGCGTGTGATCATGCCCCACTGGCTAGCTCACAGCCGCCGCTCTGCACTGCACACGTACGGCGGTTACAGCTGATAACGCCGTCCCTGACTGACGGGGTTGTCGTGGAAGTGAAGCAGCCACCCTCCGGTTCCCCCTCAGGTTAACATTGTTAGCATAGGCGCAGTTTGAACTTTTGAACACAGTAAAGTCTAATGTATTGGGATGCATGTAGCCTACATATTACACCCTACAAACAGAATGCAACGCGAGCAAGTGTCAGCGACAAAATCAGTTTGATTGCATTGTTTTATATTGGAACGAACTAACTGGCCGTGAACGAAGAAGCGCTGCGCAGCACGATGTTTTGAGCTGAACTTTTGTCAGACGCTGTTTCTATTTATTCCTGTCGCTCACTTTGAAAGCACCGCAACGAACAAGGAATGGCTGATTGGTGAAGCTGAAATTAGCAGTTATCTATACGATACCTCCTCATTTCACTACAAACACCTAAATAAAGGTGACAGCTGGTTGGAGGGAGATTGCCTTTAAGTTTACTAAGGCTACTGTTGGCTGTATTTTATGTCATTTTCATTAAATATCGCAGTATGAAACCTGTGTTTTCTGTTTAAAAAACACAAACGTTGGAAGATAGCAAGTACTACTAATTCATCTTTTAAGTGGTTACGTCTCCAGTCTGATCTTGAGCGCACAGCTGATAGGTACGTGGTTTGTTTACATGACGTAACAGAAAGCGCATTTAACGGTGTGTGGACATAGGCTATAAGTAAATAAAAATACCACAAATCTATCTTCTTATCTTGTTGGTTTCATCATTACAATAAATGATTAGTTCTGTGTTATTATAAAAAAATATAAGATGCCTTTCTAGGGCGTTCAGTGAACCCCCTGAACCAACACAAACTGTGCCTGTGATTGTTAGCTCTGTTGGCACCGTTGCTGTTGTTTGCACTGTTAGCTGCGAGCCGCTGGCTCAACTGTCGCCATGTTGAGAGCCGTGTGGAGGCCAAAGCTCTGAAATCTTCTGAATTGAGCACCTTTTAAATTTGGTTACATCCTCTTAAATTATTGTGGTTACCAGTGGAAACATTAATTGCACAAATGTAGTACTTTTATATCATCAGGGTAGTTTGCTTCCCCCACTTTCCTGCTCCAATCATTTTTATACAGTCCCTGAGTCAGTGAAAGGAAGGGGCTGATTGTTCAGCTAAGTAAAGTCATTTTGTAGTTTTTCCCACTTTTCCTCCATAAAGTGGACTTGTTGAAATGTCCTCTTTGTCCAGAGCAGCTCGTTGGTAAAACAATCCAGGGCAAAGTCAGAGCGTGTGGTCGTTAACTCCGGCTGGCATACCCGTCTTGCTTTTATAGGTGGCAAAAGCTACTAATCCTTCAGTCCCATATTTACTTAGTCCAAGTTATGCTTTCCTGGACCCTAGCTATGCATCTCTCCTGCTCCCTGCTTCTATATATTCTTGGCCCTTGATGTATTCCTGGCTCAGGAAACAACTTTTAGTGCCCCGCAAGGGCTGAGTGAGAATTGACAGTGTGTGCCAGAGTGAGAGCGAGAGGTAGGGGGCCTGTTTTAGTTCCACTGTGTTTGTAAGGTCACTCAGAGTACATCTGTATGGAGTGGGAACTCACTCGCTTTCACTGTCACAACCACTCACAACAGCCATCTGTAATGCTGTTATGTGGAGCACTGTGTCCCTTTGTCCCTTACACACACACACACACACACACACAGGCAACCACACTCCCTCACACGTTTAAGGGCACGTATATGTGCACACACACTCGCACGGCGTCACCGTTCACACGACAACAAATGAACCAGTGCAAACACACATTAACATAATGCTAGGTTCTAATTGCCGGAGCATGTGTTTCTAATGAAAGAGTTGTTTTAGGGTTTTATTCCGCTCGGCTGTCAAACAATTCGCCCGTGTTTTGAAACATAATTGTGGGGACCGTAAGAGTTTCGCAAAACCAAACCAAAACATTTGCCGCGATCCTGGTTTCTAATGTTTCTAATTTGTTAAAATATGCTGAGTGAATGACAAAAGTAGAAGTCTGAGCTGCCAAGAAAAACATATCAGAGGCCGGGGCCATGTGGAAATACAGAGTCTCTTTTAGAAACATGATCAATGTAACCTTTGTTACAGGAAGGAGAGGGAGAGGAGAGAGGGGGAGGAGAGTGGAAGGCAAAGAGACAACATCTGCAGAGACAGTAGGTTCATGTTTGTGTACATGTTTATTTATCACTGCATCCACAGTGCATACAGTAAAAACAAGCTTCGGGAATTCAAGTGGACAATTTCGTTCTGCTTATGCATGCCGATGTACACGCATTGTTGTGGCGGACTGGAGATTTTCTGTGTGGATTGAATATGTTAGAGTTATTTTCACAAGCTGTCAAACGCTGAGGGGGAAGAGGAGAAGGATTTAATCATTTACAGATGGGAAGTATATCTTTTACTTCTCATTTATTCTCTCTCAGGCTGGACTAAAGAGGGAGGATGTGTCCCCCCCCCTCCTCCTGTTCGTCCCACACACTTCCAAAACCCAAAACTAACATACAGCCTGGAAGTGGGCTGTATATCGACATGTGTGTGTTGGTGAGAGGGAGAAATTCATATGGTTGCATCTCTTTTTTCCCCCTCTGTCTCCCCTTCCCTTCCCCACATATCTGTTTCTCCGAAGAATAACATACAAACCCTCCGTGAAAGGATTCATGGTTTATTAAACCAGAGGTCCTTTTCCTGTTTCAACACTGAGGAGAAAAAATAAATACCACAGTTTGTTTTCTCTCCCTCTTGCTCCGTCCTCTATCTCTCTCTCTCTATCTATTTTCATACATTTTTTTTCTATCACCATGGTTGTGTCCGTCAATCTTTCGACTTTGTTTTTTTAGTAGGCTATATTTTTCCCCCCCTGAACTTTCCATACTCTTTTTTTTTCATCTCTTGGACACCAATCAGCCACACAGGCCATTAAAGCAGAGTGTGTGACCACTGAATGGGTCCCACTACTTTGTGTGTGTGTGTGTGTGTGTGTGTGTTTGGAGGAGGGCAGACTAGGATAACTCAGGGTAATGTATTGTCCTGGGTGTGCACCCTGACAGTTCCTCCTGCCGCTGCCTGGTCATTCATTACTGCTAATTTGACATGTTTACGGACCCCCCTCCTAACATTACATACTTAAGGCAATCGACTGACCTTAAATGGAAACACCTACAGCCGCGCGCCATGTCAATACCAGATGAGGATGTTTGTGTCTGGATGTGTGTGTGTGTGTGTGCACTCCTATGTACCTGCGAAGCAGTGCATCAATACCGAGTTAGCGGTTAATCTCGAGGAGCAGGTGAGTTATGCCTGCGGAGACGCTCTCCACCATTATCTGAGTAAGTGTGTGTAACGCAGCTAAGAGGTGAACAATTCAGAATAATGCAGGAAGTGTGTGTGTGTGTGTGTGTGTGTGTGTGTGAGAGGCCAAGAGAGATTAGACCTTTAAGAGCCAATATTTCAATCACAGCTCCTCTAATTCCCCCCCTCTGTTTTGGTGTGTTTTTTTTTTTTACATATTCAGCACTTAAATACAGTGTTGTGTCATTAAACGGCCAATCTTGCATTGTCTCTCACTGATACACAACATTAATCACCAATTAGCTTTGTCCTGCGACTGGCCACCTCTCTCATTAGAATATGATAGAATGTAATGGTACTTAATGATGCTTAGGAAACATAATTAAATGACTGAGCTGTAGAACATGTGGAAGAAGCGCGGTGCATCAATCAAAGGCGACCCCTGTCAATCCAGCGCTCGTCAGGAGTAAAGGCAGAGGCGTGTGTGTGTGTGTGTGAGTGTGGGGAAAACCACTGGCCTCTATCGTGACCTCATTAGGGAGAAATGAAGGGTGGACGTGTCCCCATCACAAGACACACATTGGTGCTTCAAAGTGTGAATGACATTAATATGTGACTGTGTGAATGTCAGTTGGTCTATCTGGCTGCATGAGGCGGGGGGAAAAAAGGGCCATTTCTGCTGCTTCCAGCTCTAATTAGCATGTGAATAAATGGAATAAATAATCTATATTATTTATGGATTTGCTTTTATCGTTAATCAGCATAACAAAAAGCTAATGTCGCCACTGTACTGTCAGCTGAGGGGAGGATGGAGGGGGAGGAAGTAGGAGGAAAGGGGGGGGGCAAATAGCTTATCTTTTGTGTTTTTTTTTTCATTTTAGTAGAACAATAAAGATAAGTGTTCTACATGCTTGCTTAACACACACAGTTCGCCTCCCCTCCTCTCTCTCTCTCTCTCTGCCGGCAGTGGTGAAATCCATCTCTCTATCGCTATCTCTCTAACATCCATTACATACCCCAGCCCCTCACCTCCCTGCTCATTAGGCCAACGCACAGTAAATTAGCAGCAGCAATTACAGGGAATATAAAGCACGGGGCTTCCTCTGACAGGTACCACACAGATCATACACAGACACCCACAGTCGTCGGGGATAATTACTGTGGGAAACGACCACACACCCTCCTCCAGAACCTGAATGTGAGCGCACATGCTCGAATATGCTCTGTCTTACTGGCAGGCGTGTTGCATATACACGGATGCAGAAAGTGTGCACCTGCAAACACACAAACTTTCTTGCCTCTTCATCTCTCTATGATGTCCATTGTGACTATTTTTCCAACATGGAATATTATTAATATTCATCCCTCCTCTCCTTTCTGTCTTTTGCTCACCGTCTAGGTCTGTCTCCATTCTGAAACCCCCCTCCTCCTCCTCCTCTCCTCTCCACTCCTCTCTCCTCTCCATTTCTCTCCTTTCCTTTCTTTATCCGGGATCCCCATGGGGACTCCTGTTTTTCTTTCAAACACGCCTCTCTCCGCTCTTCCTCCCTTCATGTGTCCATGCAAGGAGGAGAATGAGAAAAAGAAGGAGGAGGAGGAGGAGATGGTGAGGAGGAATATGTGCATTAATATATTTCATTAGGATACCAGTAGCAGAGAAGCTCCTGAACAGCACCTCTCTTGATGTGTATCCAGAGGAGCGCAGGCCCCAGTTCTCCAGGAATAGTGTCTTAATGTTATGTCTCCAGAGGGCTGAGGTCTGCCGGCTCCGCGCTGCCCTCGGCCTCCCACTCCTATTGTCCTCCTCCCACACTGACCAGTCTATCCGGGGCCTGCAAAGCTGCTGGAAATAAAGAGCAAAATGGGTTCACCTTTTGTCTATGTGTATTTATGATTTATGTGTGTGTTGCACTGCCAAGCTGCATTTTGGGGGAAGTGGAATCCCTGGAGCCGCCGCGCGGTGCAGCAACATGGCAGCGGTGCTCGGCTCGCTAATCAAAAACATTAGGCTCCAGGCCTCATTTTCCCCCAGCACTGAGTGTGTAACCCTCCATAATTCAATATCCCACCTCTTACCGCTAAACCGTGCACACTACAACCCACTTTACTGTTTGTCAGCAAACTATCAACTCTGTTATTAGCTATATATATGGGAGGGGGAAAAAAGCCCTGTGCAGTTACAAAGCTTTGGGGCAATTAAGGAGGCAAACACAGTGTGTTTACGAATCCTCATTTCATCAGTACTTCCAGGTCGTCTCCCCCCCACCACCTCCCTTTGGCGTTGCGGAAGCCTCCAGTTACCGTGGAGACCCTTTGAGG
This sequence comes from Sebastes umbrosus, assembly GCF_015220745.1. NCBI lineage: Eukaryota > Metazoa > Chordata > Actinopteri > Perciformes > Sebastidae > Sebastes > Sebastes umbrosus. The sequence continues at coordinate 23,707,951 of NC_051277.1, forward strand.
TCAGCAGAATCCCGGGATCCGCTGTTTCCACGAGCTAATCCAATCGCGGGCCCCTAAATTAGATATGCAAAAAATAAAAAAGAAATTAATTTTCTGCTGATGACCGGGTATGCAAATGATGACTCAATTATGGTGGGCTGGTGCGTTTCGCAATTAATAACCTTGGAATCATCATTAACTAATATGTTTAGGAGGAAACTTGTCAGGCTAACCATGTTCACCATGCCATCAGTAATGCATTAATGAATTAGATTCATTAGAGGAAGGAGCCTTGCAGGGGGGGGAGGGGAGGCAGGCTGGGTTCTGACCTGTGGAATTAGAGGTAGCCACTCCTCCTCTGGTAACCGCCTGTCAGCTATTTAGAGATGATGTTTTCATCAAAAGAGAGAATTAAACCTGCAGTAGGCAGAAAGTGTTTGGCATCATTGGGCAAAAATTCCATAATAACCTCTCAGTATATTTCAATTCAAGTGTTCTGAGAGAAAACTCGACTTCTGCCTCATGGCTCTGTTTTCAGGCTTTAGAAAGTCGAGACCGCGACGGGAGACTTTGGCCAATCAAAGGTCATTTTAGAGAGAGCGTTCCTATAGGCTGTGCTCCAGCTGGTGGGCGGTGCTTGGTATTTCCTCAACAGATCTCAACATGACGGCCGGGTCACAAACTTTCTCATTTTACAGCTAAACAGTACACTACAAGATGTTTCCGTTAACATTTGAGGCGAGAAAAATGCATTACAGTAACAGAATATTGATTCATATTTGATCAGCGCTGCCTAGTTTGACCATGATTGTGATTTACAGCTGCTCAGAGACGGCAAGGCTCCAGCTCGGCTCTGATTGGTTGTTTTCCTACGGTCTGGGAAATCTTGCCGATGCCATTAAGAGCACCGGAGGACCCTTTTTTTTTTTTAAGATCACCTGTCTCATGCACTACCGTCAGGATATAGTGACCGTTTTATAAAAAATAGTTTTTTTTTTAATCATATTTGCTCCATTTTTACCCACTGCTGATTTAAGTCACTAAAAAACCCTCTTTCATGTTTTGTGATTGCAGAAATCTGAAACGTGGCGCGTTACAAAATAAAAAAATGACAACTGACAAAGTCACAGACAAGAGGTAACTTTAATTCAACATTGTGAGAGTCCAAAAGTTATCTTACAGCTCAATTTTCATCAAAAACAATAACAATCTATACAGTAGAATTTTTTTTCTTCCCTTATATCATAGAGCTGTTCAGTGTATTTGCAGTCAGAGACAAAACAGAGGGAAAAATAGACACCAGCTATTTGGTTTGCATCTTTTTTGTTTGTTTGTTACCTAAATACAAAACTTTGTCACCCATTACCAATATTCATAATCAGGATGGAACTTTGCGTACAAAGAAGCCATTGTATGACAACAGACCTCTGTAGTTCATTTGAAACAGATATGGCGCGGCCCCCCCCCCTCCCCGCCCCGGCCCCCCGATCGGCGCGCACACACACAAGTGCCTGAAAAACACTCGTCTGTCAGCAGGCGCCTCCGTTAAAACGCTCCTTTCTAGCCACTTAACAAAACCAGGCTCTAGAAAAGAAAAGCAGAGAGAAAAGCCCTATTCTCTGTCCAGCAACAGCTTGAAGACACACGGCAGACACAAAGAAAAGACTACAGAAATGGCTGAGAGGCCAATTGGAGCTCCCTTTTCATGCTTCCTCGCTTGTTCTGTTTAGCTTGTAATGAAGCTGTAATGTCCAAAAGGCTGATACACGGAGAGGAGGACTGCATGGGGATCAGATACCGGAGTCAGACCGAAAATTGTGCTGTGACGGTGCTCGTCTTCACTGTGCGCCCCTTTGTACTACAATTAAAACAGCTCATACTGTTGTGTTAATGAGAAATATCACCAACATGCTTGAACTTATGTCATTAATCGGAAAAAAAGCTACATAATCGCTACAAAATAAAAGAGTTTCTGTGAATACTAAAGTGCAATGAGCACAGCTGGGACAGACCTCTCAGCGTCCTTCAAAGCGTGCCATTGCTGTAGTATTATAGTACATCGGGGTGTGTGTGATTGTTGAATTATGGCTCTTTGTATTCTAGTCTGGCTTCACCACCAAACACAGCGGGTTTGTGCTTTGTCCCCAAGTTCCCATGAATTCCTCTGTGGCAATAGACAATTGTGGTGAGGGTAGAAAAACTGTACACGTGATTGAATGAAGAATGGGTTTGCATTGTTAAGGCATCTAGACTGCTGGTAAAGATTACAGTGACAGAAACAAAAAGAAAGAGTATATAGATACAGTATGTAAGCAGGCATAAATAACATAGGAAAAGAAAGAACAGAGGGGGGAAAAAGAGGAACTCAAAAGAAAGAAACAACACAGAGCAATTTCTTAGTTCTCTTGGTTTCCACACACACACACACAAAAAAAGAAAGTGTCACTCAAGAGAAGAACCCATGCATATTATCAGTTCAAGAACAGTATCAATCTGAAAGCCTCAAACAAAAAGATATAGATTTACAGTATATATTAATGTGTGTATATATTCTTAAAAAATCTACTTCAACCAAATACTCTGAATAAGATGCTACTTTTTTTGCCATACAATAAACATTTTCATAAGGAAAAAAAAACTGTTTTATTAACTTACAAATAATACAAAAATAGACAATGGCATGTTTTTTGAATCAACAAATTAAAGCATGGTATACCAATCAACATACAAAACAAAAAAAAGATAAAAAAGTCACATTTAAATAGTGAGAGACAACAGTAAATAATGAAACAAAACACAAACGTGAAATATGTTCACTTACTGTATTAAACTTACACAACACAACTAAACGGGGGGTGAGAGGCAATGTACAAATACAAGGGATAAATACATTATTTATAGGATATTTTACAGGATCCCCTTTTTGTATCCAAATCCATGTTTGTCATGTTTAGCGGATGAGATATTGACAACACACAGGAAATCTATCTTCTGTACTGAGAAGCTGCCTTAAGACATTTAAATGTTTACATTTCAAACTATAGCTATCGCGAAAAGAAAAAGAAAACAACTGAAAAACTTTTTTTTTTATATACAAAAATATATCACATATATCACGCATTTATTCTAATTTGATATTCGCTAGACTCCTTCAGTACAGTGCTGGCTGGACGCACACATCCTCGGGCTTTTCAAGTCGTCGCTAAAATCTCCGACGAGATGTCAATTTTGGCTAAAATCATCACCTTTTCTTCACATGACAAAGCAGAAAAGCATATTGCAAACAGCTCAATCCTCACAGTTTTATTAAAATGAAACAAACAAACCAAACGGGGGGGGGGGGGGAGGGGGGGGAAGAGATGTTTTCTGATGTTGAATTAGCATAGGGCGATTTTGTTATGCTGTTTTTTTTAGATTTACGGGATAATTAGCAGCAAAGTTGAGGGTTGATTTTCTGTATTTCTTTGTTTTTTTTTGTGTTCTTGACCTTTGTTCCATTTGGCCGGTGTTGTTATGTGGTTTTAGTAAGCAGCTCTGAGCTAAAGATCCTCTATTGTGACAGAGGTTACGTAAACTTCATGGCCAAACCAACACTTCACTGTTGTTTGTGCGAGTTATGGATTGCGAGACGGCGTGGGGGCCTCCAGTAATCAAACCCAAACCTTACAGGCATAAACATAAAGATAAATAAATGCTCTCTTCATGAGGTCAGTGTCACACTGTGGGTAAAACTATCCAACACTCCATCCAACACGGTGTCAGAGAAGCTACGCTAATTCAACCAAGAGGGAAATAACATCACAAAGGTTCGTATTGTTCCTTTTTTTTCTCTCCTCCCCTATCCCTTCAGATGAAATCCCAATGGAAAGGCCTGAGTTTAACAGAGTCCCGCGTCTTATCTTAGACTTCCTTCAGTTCAGCTCCGGAGCACAACAGAGACTCGCCAGACTCTGCTACTGGTGTCTTTTCCCCTCTCAACATTCCCAAATCTCCAGCTATCCCAGATCCTCTACATGGGTGGAACGATCATCCCGGGAATCGCTGCTTTGTGGGAAAAGAGGGGGAGGAAAAAATGGTGGAGGGGTGGGAGAGGGGGGTAAAGAAAGAAAGAAAGAAAGAAAGAAAAAGCGAGAGAGGTCAGTCATGTGATTGCTGGGTTTCATCTGTCATCACATAACAGAAATGTGCTCCAGCATCTGGCGAACAAAGACGACTCTCCCTCATTATCTCTTCATTCCGAAGGCCCCCGAAAATCAAAACATTTTTCTCCGCCGCGCCGCTAACTTGGCGCGCGCCAACAACTTTTCACGGGCTTTCCGAATAGCTCCATGCGAGAGCTGCCACTGTTAATTGTGAGCAGTTACGTTGTGTAAGCTCATTGTGCATCACGGAGCACAACTCAAACACGAGAGAGAAAGAGGAGTGACGTGGGATGACAGAGGTGCCGAAATTACGCTCGGCACTTGAACATGGAAATGGAAGTTTTATTCACATTTTTATATCATGCTCTGCCTTCCACTAGCTCCGACATTTTCACCTCCTCGCTCCCCCCCCCCCCCCCCCCCCTTTTACACAGAAGCCATCACAGGGAGGAATTTTTCATATAACATATTGGCTCCCTATTGATTCACCTCTCTCTTCAATCCACTAATTCCCTGGTTATTTCCTAAGTGTCTCCGGCTTGTTGGGATTAACAGAATGGTGTGTGTGTGTGTGTGTGTGTGTGCGTGTGTGTGTGTGTCAGTGTGATCGGCGCGCGGTGGCCAATGGCCCTTTGGGTCACCGTGGTCAGCGCTCATCAACGCCGACAGAGGAAGTGAGGAAGTGCTTAGCTCGGGGCTCTGATAAAGATTCCCATCCATCATTTCTCTCTCTCAGGATCTCAACACCATACAACATCCTGCCTAGACGAACAGACCCCGCGCTGCATTCGATGGAAATGAGAGAACAGAATGACCCGCGGTGGCATAACAACCCCCCCCACCCCCACCAACACACACACACACACACACTACAGAGACACCCACCGGAGCACAGGCAGGAAGCAGGAAGTGAAAACAGGAAATGGAACACATGTGGCGTGGCGCGGTGTCTCTCTGACGAGTCAAGAGTGACAAATAAAAACAGAAAAAGAGAAGGAAGGGCAGGGCAGGATGAGCTGGTGGTGCAAATGAGCGGTGTGGGATGGAAAAGAAACGGAGAAAGGAGAAAATGAACGTACTTCAGGAGAAGGCCAGGCCCTGCAGAGAGTTGTTTGATGAGTACTTGCTAGAGTCCACAAAAGACTGATCTACAGTGAGAAAGGAAAGTGGACGGGTTTGAGGAGGGTAGAGAAAGGAAAAACAGGGAGTGAGGAGGAGGAAGAAAAGGAAAATTGGAAGAAGAAGTGGGAGTAAATTGTTAACATAAGGAGGTGAAGAAGAGCAGGATTAAAGCTCGATGAAGAGGCATACACATAAAAACTGAATTCATTGTGCTAGGTGGCGACCTGTTCCAACAGCTTACCTTGCAGGCTGTTACCATTACCGCTGGTGCACGTGGGCGGAGGGGAGTTCTGGGGTCGCACGACGGGGGCAAAGGCGCTCTTCTGCTTGACGGCGGCGGACACCATGTTGGCGGGGGAGAAGGAGAAGATGCCGGAGGAGCTGCTGCAGTTGGAGGGCAGGCTGGTCGACGAGGCCATGGTGGGGCTTGACGGGACGACTGAGAGAAGAGAGACGGGTAGGACAGCGGGGTTAAGGGGGGTCATAGGGAGCACGTCAGGGAAGACGGACAGGGAGGAAGGATGAAGATGGAGAGGGGACAGACAAGGTTAGAGAGAGGGCCGAGGGCAGAGGACAGGCAGGCGGGACGAACAGAAAGGGACTGGTCAATGGATGATGGTGGAGGGGGGGGGGGAGATGATATTTTGGACTCAGATCAACTGGCTCAGACTTTTTTTGTTTTTGTTAAGCAACCACCTGGCAAAGACATATTCCATAGCTAAGACAGAAATGTGTTTAGTTGGAAACTTCCACCAAAAAAACTGCCCAAAGCTTTTTTTCCCCGTCTGATCAGTCTGTTTTGATGACTCATCGTGTTGCTCAAGGGGTGCAACGGCGTGATAAACATCTTCCTTGCTAACTCGGGGTGCTGCACCCATAATGTGTTCTCAGGGCAAACAAGACTCTCCCAGACCACCTTCATCACATGCAAGAGCCAGAGCAAAATCCAACACATGAGCAGATAACATCTGCTTGACAATGATCACTGCTTCTTTGTGCTTTCACTGCTATCCTGCCTCATAATCAGTGTCATAAAATAAAGCTTAGAGGCCTGTTCACACCAGAAAGTGGAACAGTGAAATGAATATGCACCTTTGCAAAATGTGTGGGTCTAGAAGCTTGGTGACGTCGGGGCTTCTCTCAGGACTAGTTGGCGAGCTACTGTAAAGAGTTTAATTGGAGAGGGGGGGGAAAAAAGCTCTACAAGCTTGCTAACTGTACGTTAGTGCAAAAAAAACGTATTAGCTTGGTCGCTAACAAGACAATAAATTCACTCCGTTTTTTAAAACCATGTCTTTGTTGTGGAGAAGTTTATACTTCGACAGAATGTTTGAATAAAACCTGATGGTGACTCTTAGATAATAAATTATCGTTTCCTCCATTTTGGATTACCTGGTTGTCCGTTTCCTCAAAGGTTAACACTTTCAACATAACTTGGTATTGATCAGGCAAATTCATGGGTTAAAGTTCACCAAAAGTTGAATTCCACTAATCGATTTCTCAGCAAAATGTTGCTATTTTTTTTTCTTCTCAAAATGTTGGTGCAACCAGGCCTTAAAGCTAGGGTTGGTAATCTACTTCAAAAACATGTTCTTGTTATATTTGTCGAAATTCTCATTACATCCCGACAGCAATCAATAAATCAAATGCTCTGGCAAAAAAGAAAACAATCTGGAATCTGTGGCTGTCACAGGACTGTAATAAGCTCGTCCAATCATTTCATTCGGGCCGAATGTAAAGATTGGACAGGCTACTTGCCTTTCTTTTTGCGTGCACTCATGTGTATCGTTACGCGTCACCGGATTCTTCTACAAGCTGCTAGCTTGATAGCTGTGAGTACCAACAACAGCCATGTTTGTTGTTTACGTTCATAATGATAATTTTGGGGGAGTGGCTTTGGAGGGAGACCTGAAGGGACGGACTGTCAGTGATGCTGACTTTCTTGCTAGATTTGGGGACTTTTGGAGCTAGTGCTGCTGATTTTTACAATCTAGTTTATGCTTGCTGGTTTCTCAACATTACCAACCCTAGCTTCAAAGCTTTACATTTGTGAAATTCTTAGCCTTAGATCCACATCATCAATGGAGCTCTGGGTAAAATTTTGTGACGATAGCAACATGAGTATTTTGAAAAAAAAAGATTCAAGCTGAAATTTTTGACATTTAGGCTTTATACAAGATAGCTGTTAGCTGGATTTTGGCGTGAGACTCATCCACAGACAAAAATGACCCACAGGTTATCTTTGCAACCCAAATCCTGTCTCCCCCTGACATCATCCCATCCATCCTCCTGGGTTTGTCTTTTGTCTGCTAATACACTAAGAGCATTTTCCCCCTCAGTGATTTTACAATCAGGCGAGTCGTATTTCACCTGCCCTCTGATATCTGCTTCTGCCTTTATTGTTGTTATTATCCAACACTTAGCTTTTATGGCTCTTCCTGACAAATCCTCGCAATAAAGTCATAATCCATTTATGAAGGGGCCTAACTAATCAATTAATGAAAATTGGACCTACAAAGGCAGGCCGAGGGGCCATTGATTGAAAGTGTCTGTGTGGGGCCGATGAGCCTGTTAAAATACTTGTTAACACCCAGGAATCAAAGAGCTGAAATGGAATTGCTTCTCTAGCAATTAGTTTATTGATTTAATCAAGGGTCTTTAATGTAGAGGGTGAATGTGTGTGTGAGCAGAGGTGGTGGTGGGGGGTGTGTGTGTCGGCGGGGGCGGGGGGGGTGCTAGGTGATATGCTCCCCTGGCCAATAAAGTGGGGATTTGCGTTTGAGTCTGTTCTTAAAGAAATAGATGAGCCAGCTGAACTGCACGACTTTCCCCTTGTGTGTCACTCCTTATCTCCACCCCCCCTTTCTCACTTCCTGTCGAATACTTTCGTGTTCAAAAGGCTCAATCTTTTCCCTTTCCGTGCCTCGATTTTTGTCACCCCCTCTTGGTTTCACGTCTAGGATGTGGTGTGTTTACTCACTAGCATAGGGCGAGTTGCCTGCGGATCCATTGAGGAAGTTGGGCGAGGTGCCCAAGGTTGCCATGCCAGAGTTAGCGTAGCCATTCATGCTAGTGGAGACAGAGCTGTAGCCACTCTGCTGGGGAGTTGAGCTGGGGACATAACCATGAGGGGACACACTGCTTGTATTCCTATTGAAACCTACGGACGGGGGGAAAAAGAGAGGGAGACGGAGAGAGAGAATAGGCGTTAGGGGTATAGCAGATGGCAGACAAAACAAAACGAGAACATGCAACGCTGCCAAGTGCTCTTTTTCCCTACACGGCTAATGGACGTAGCGGCATAAGCCAAAAGAAATTCTCGAAAACTCTTAGACAGCATATGGCAGAGCGAGAAAGCAATGAAGAGAGCGGAGGGAAGAGTGATATGAGAGGGAACTAGCTGCAATCCAACTACTAAAACAAGAGGCCTTTAACCTCACTGGCTCCACTCCAAAATTAGATATATTGATAAGGCAATTAACACTAAAAGGCCTCGGCAGCTCTTCTGTAATTTATAAAGAATGAAGCCAGTATTTCTGACAGGACCTTTCTCTCCTTTACGCTTTACAGGGGCAGAGAATAGAAAGAGGACAAGATGGAAAAGAGACTATAAATATACATCCTAGGTCCAATGCGCTGACACTGGAGAAAAAAAAAGAAAGAACAGCTGGAATTGAACATCAGGAATTTCTGCTCTCTAGTGCAACGCGGGCTGCTGTAGTAGCCTCCTTCTTGATAATTAGGTACCACCAATTCCCATTCCTCATCTGTTAGAAACCGTATAGGCCAGAAGTCTCGCAGCTGATATCTGTTGTTTTCCTCACATCTGAGCATGTTTCCAGATGAAGATGAAGGACAGAGGAAGCTCATTGGAAGTATTGAGATGTATCCAGAGGCTGGTCCATCCGCTCTGCTCTCCTTCCCCTGATACACGTGATGAATCACCGCTGACTGCACCCACATCTCTCTCTGTCAGACAGGGGCCGACCCCAGTCTAATATACACACCCCTAGGACCCACTCATATTTCTCCATCGCACTCCATCCACGGCTCTCTATTTCTCCATTCTTCACTCTCTCACCTTCGTTCTTTTCCTCGTCTCAAGTTTTTTCCCCGTTTCTTACTGCCTCCTCCTCCTCCTGTCCTCCTTTTTTTCAGAATCTTCCCTATTTGCTCCATGCTCTTAAATCAACCTCTCTGAATTTCCCACAAGAAAAATAAAATCTCCCTATCGCACTACTCATCTTTACTATCCATCCCTCTTTCAACAAAGAAACCGAGAAAATAAATAAACTGCCACCACATTTCCCATGATAATAGACTTTAATTGTTTCCTGTTGCTCACCCTGATTGGCTGTTTGTGCCACCTCTGACCCGCTGAAGGAGTTTACGGACATCATGCCGGCGTGGACGGAGTTGCTGCCAAGGCCGGATAGCTGGTTGTGCCCCCGAGGCACTGTTGTGTAGAGGGCCTCTGCGATGTCCGCTGCTCGTTTCAGAATCATCTCCTGATGATGAGGAAGAGACAAAAAAGAGCTTTGGTCAGCAACAGAGACAGGAGAGAGGAGATGAAGAGAAGATCTGCACTTGATGAAGGCTTTAAAGGTCTCACAAGAATGCTAGATCTCCACTTGAGATATTGTGCATGTAAACCTATGCTGTCTCAATTTGTGTAGTTTCGTATTTACACTTTCTATTTTGAGTGCAGAAGTGTGTTCACACTGATAAGTATCGCAAAATGCAGTGCAACCTAATAGGGCTGACACAAATGCTTTGAAGCTTCGACCGTTGCCATGGTATTCAACCTCCAAATCAGTATTCGAATACTTCTTTTTAAAAAAAATTTAGTAGTATGTAATAATAATGTATAAATCCCAAAATAGGTCATGAAATAAAGAATAGTCCCACAACATTATTCATATTCAACATTAATTATTATTAGTTATTCTCAGATGGATATCGCTGTTTGTTGGGTGTAGAGGTGTGTGTACAGCAGTGCGGCAGTGGCACTGAAACAGGGGAGATGGAGACAGACAGACGGAAGAACATGAGAGACTTCAGAGAGCAGGTCCAAAGCACACTGGAGCACACGGATTTAAGGCAGTAAACTTTATTAAAGACTAACGTTTCGACGCCAACTGCGTCTTCATCAGAGTCAGAAACTCTGATCTGTGTGTTCCAATGTGCTTTGGACCTGCTCTCTGAAGTCTCTCCTGTTACAAGATTGCCCTGCTCTGTGAGCACCGGACAGGCCTACCATTCCTTGTGAGGCGGCTGAAGCGTGTTTAACCTTCCTTCTTCAAACAGAAGAACATGTCAGCCTGCTGCACCACGTTGCTCCACGAAGCTTCGAATACCTTCAAATATTTCCCACCGAAGCTTCGAAACCCAAAAAATGGTATTCGGGACAGCCCTACACTCTAAGTACCCGGATGTTGTATTCAAATGTTTTGAAAAAACAGCGAACACTGAACTTTACAAGTTTATGTGTTTTCTTCATTAAGTACCACTATACTGTAGTCACACAGAAGCCATTATTGGGTTAATATATCCGTCTGAATTGAATTACAGCCGATACGGCGTGATTTCCGTGGCTGACTATCACCAGCTGATCTACCGAGAAAACACTACCCTGTCGAAATTCACGCACTATGCAAGTAAGTACATAGTGTGCACAGTGTCCTACATGGGAGTGTGCTAACAGAAGTATCCAAATTGAGACACAGCTTTAGTAGGCTGAGCCTTTTTTTCATATCAGTGGTCACTGGGAGTGGTGGGATTGGTTCCAGTAAATGGAGGAAAGGCTCATTAACAGACTCATCAAATCTTTAGCCTGCCTCTTCCTCCCAGTCTTAATCCCACTGCTCTTCATCTGCTTCTCTTCTCTTCCTATTCTCCTCTCCTCCCTCTACATTTGTTCTCATTGTACATCTCCTCCTTTCCTCCTCAACACATTAGCTGATAAAAGCACTAACTCATCCCCATGTGTGTGTTTGTGGGTCCCAGATCTCGCATGAACACAGCAGGGTGCTGCTGTGCCAGCGGAGACACCGCCCTTTGATGCTGCGAGTGGTCCGACACCGCGAACATCATTTGAGGAAAAAAGGTATTGACGTTTTGTGCGAGTGTTTACCTGGTTATTGTGAGGCATCCCGTACAAGGCCTCCACCAGGTCTGCTGCTCTCTTTAAGATCACCTCCTGCAATCAAGCGCAGAAAGAGGAAGGGGATTGATCACGAGTGAGACGGCTCAAAAGAGTTCAGTCACTTTTATTACATTTCACGTCTTACATTATGCTGTGAATGCAGAACAGAGAGTGCGAGGGAGGAAGGAGACAGACAGAGGAAGAGAAATGGGCCTGTCCTGGCACTTTGTTACTAGCCGGGGCAGTTTGGGAGAGCAGAGGTAAGATACTGTTATCTGTGAATAAAACATGAGCCTATATCTCTCTATCAGTCAGCCATCTTCTCCTCCCTACTGTCACCGCCCGGATCATGAATCTGCTGCACATGATCACGCATCAATCTCATTTAACACAACATATCATCAGGTTGACGGCTATACAAGTCCCCTCGTCAACCCGTCTCCTGCCCCGTATTAACCCTGGTAATGATCCAAGTGAATAGCCCTGCATCCACTTTGTGTGATAAATGTAGAACATCATTGCTCAGGTGAAAACCGCCGAGTGGAATTTCCCACATCAAACATTTATCCTCGCGTAGTGTTTGCCGTTTTCTCCGCGCTCATTTTCTACCGCTTACCCTCCTTTCTCTCCTCTCCTCCCTGTCTCTATTCTTCTCCCTCCCTGAGTGTATGAGTGTGTGACTCCAGGCACTCGTTATGTGTGTGTGTGATGTAGACACCTACAGCCCTACGAAACCCTTTTTAAAAGTTAATGTGCCGGGGCCAGGATATATGCTGGAGGCGCGACAACCAGAAAATTGCAGCCCCCTCCCCTCCAACCTTCCCCTCGTTTCTTTCTCTACCCTCCCTCTCTCTTTCCACTCGCGCACACACACACACACGCTGTGCGCTATACCCTCCTGAGTGTATCCCTCGCTGTGAACAAGCCCTGGAGCATGTGTGCTCTCTGTTCCGTGACACACCGCCTTTCAATCAGACCTCATATCACACACACACACACGGCGCGCACTCAGCCACGCACATGTGGAGGCTGTCGAGCACGCCCAGGACATGACGAGAGGGTCAGCAAAGCAATAAAGATTGTAGAGCGCTGTCCGAGGTGCTAAATTCACTCAATAATGGGAGCGCTGCCTCTGTGTTAACCTCCCATTACTAGCACTATCTGGGGGAGGCAGAGGGGGGAGGAGGAGGGGGGAGAGACGAGGAAGAGGGGAGACCAGAGAGGAGGCCCGCTCGGTGTGATTGAGAGATGTAGAGGCCCTAGGAAGGTAAGTGGTTCTTTAGTATGTATGCACCGCTCCTCGCTTCCTTCTCTCTGCTTTTCCTCGACGCCCCATGCCTCCCAGGGATTGCTAGATAGGTAGATGGATGGATGAAGGGAGGGAGGGGGAGGAGAGGGAGGAGGAGGGGAAATGAGGGAAGTATGAGGCATTAGGACACAAACAGATCCGCAGCTGGAGTGTAACGGTGTTCAGGGAGGACACGTGAAACCTCACTTCATCTAAAAAACGTTTTTTTTTTTGCTTCTTTCTGCACCAGCTATGAGTCTCCTCAGGACCTCCAGTCTGTCTGCGCATCTCCATCTCTAATCTCTCTCTTCACCTGCGTCTCCAAACTCTCTTCTTCTTCTTCTTCTTCTCCTCTCCCATTCTCTCTATTAATCACTCTCTCGTGGTCCTGTGCCCTGTCTGTACCTATCAGTCTCTCGTTAGCGAAGGGATCTGTCCAGTAGCTAAACGCGATTAGGCAGCGCTCCAGAGTCGTTCTGATAAACAGATAAATGTGGTTAGCGCCGCGCTGCCTCCCTTGCTCTGCCGCTGTAAGGGGAGACCATTTCCTGGGCGCAGGGTCTCTTCCCGTAAAAGTCAGGCCCACAGAGACGTCAACAGGAAGGGGAACCTGATCCAGAGCAGAGCCTGGCCTCGTCTGGCAGGGCGGTCACTCATTAGCCGGCCCCAGACCCCCAGCTCCGCCGCAGCCTTAGCTGAACACCCTGCAGTCTGGTCTGAGCCTGAGCTCCTTCCTCACTCTGACTGCCTGACTATTAGCTACAGCGCAGTATGAGGGCTGCTTTCAGCTGGACACCGGATCATTACCACAACATACAGAGATAGAACAGGCATTGGCAGCTTGTTCCCCGCTCAGTGTGTGGGTTCATTAAGAATCCCCCTTGAAAAAGGTGCCACTAGAAGGGAATACGTTATACTCCTAATCAATTTCACCTCGATTAAAAATTGACAGGAGAACAACAAAGAGGCGTTTGCCAAGGTGACCATGAATGTAGCACAAGAAGTTGCCAGTGCATGCCCCCCTCTCTCTGATGATTGAGGCCAACAGTTGAGAGAAACGCGGTCAACAAACTGTTATTACCTCAATAAAGGCACAAATCAATAGAGCCGAAATGAACAACCGGGCCTGCCAGCTACCGCTGTTCATTTGGAAGAGAAAGAGACACCGCGGAGCGAGGGAGGAAGAGGAGGAGAGGAGAGAAGAGATGGATGGATACAAAGATATTTAGAGGGATACGGGGGGGGTTGATAGGCTAAAGACCCAGAACTCACCAGGACAAGTCTTGTATCCACCAGACATGACACGCGGCGAGGACAAGTGATTTCTCTATCTTCCTTCTACATCTACCTGGGCTCTCCATCTCTGCCTCGTGGTGACTTCCCTACACCGAGTGTATGTGTGTGTGTGCACGTACAGCCACAGAGAAGTGTGTGTGTGTGTGTGTGTGCATTTCTATGTGTGTATGTGTGTGCTGGAAGTAATAAAGTCCACCCGGGGTTGACTTCGATCCACTGACCCAGCAGGAGGTAAGACTGGACAGCTATGATGGATCACCTAACCTGCTTCTGCCTCTCTCTTCCTCTCTCTCTCTCTCTCCCCTCAACCTCCTTTCCTCCCTCTTTTCCTCCCTCCATCCTTCCCTTTCCTCTCCCACTTTGCCAGTCTAAATGACCTTATACTCCGTGGAAGGATGAATAGAGTCGCTTGTGCGTGCGCTACGCAAATAAAAAGTGTTTGTTTGAGCAGAAAATGACCATGAACATATGATAAAATGTTAATGTGCATACTGCGTAGTGTCATGTATAGCCTAACTGTCCATAGCACACAGGCACTCCTCTGTATGTGAGGTCACGCTGCCCTTGTGCCATCCATACATGCTATGAAACTCTAGAAGTTGTCAATACGTACCAGTGTTATATAGACGAAGTCCTATAAAATAATTGCATGTGGCAACCAGCATGAGCCCAGACACATGAGAGGATTGGAAGCACTGTACCTTGGGTAATCTCTCTTGGTCTCCGGGGTGTCTGGGGATGACCTTCTGTAACCTCTGGAAGCCGTAGTCTATGGTTGGCTCGTTCAGCGCTGAGCACGGAGACAGAAAGAGAGACAAAAAAAAAAACTTTTAATGCTTGATTCTTAATAATGAAAACACCTACTGTTCAACAGCGACTGCGAGATGCAGCCGGAGGAACGAGTGATTCTCTGCTACGGCAGAAATGACTGAATTAAGCGCGGTTTCACACGAGTATTTCAACATTAAACTAAACACGCAGAAAAATGTGGGTGTTCTCTATTAAGTCTGGTGTGTGTCTTTGTTTGCCTGTGATGTAATGAATCTCTCTCTGTCGCCTGCTTTGGTGGTTAATAAAAAGACTGTCAGGAATCAGGCAGAGTGTGTGTGTAAGTGTGTTTGTGTGCATGCGTGTGTGTGTGTCCTGTGGTCTTGCGTTGATCAGCGACTAATATAAGCAATTACAGAGACTGGTTCCAATATAACAAAGGCTTGATCGCTCCGGGGAACAAGCTAAACACACACACACACATATATAGAGACAGTCGCATACACTCACACGCACACACAAACACACAGAGTCAGATCATCCAGGCAGCAGGGAGAAAGCACTCTCTCGGCATGCTGTGGTCGTGCTACGGTAATTGAATATGAGAAGATTTACCATGAATATTTAAACATTAGAATAAATACAATGAAGATCTGAGGCTTATAGTACAAACACTTCAGAGGAGGATTGTTGGATAAGTGCTCTCTCCACATAATTCATTCCTAATGTACTCTCTCCCTCTCTCTCTCTTCTCTTGTCTTTTACCCTCCTCCACCCCTTGTGTCTCTTTGTGAGTTGCCTGGGGAGTCAATGCACATACATGGATAACGACTACTTTTCTGGGCTATACGATGCTGCTCCCGAGCAGAGTTTGTGGCTTCAACATGCATGTACGTGTTGTAAAAAAGTGAAAGAAAAAGGAGCCGTTGTGCGCGAGGATTGCCTGTATGTGTCTGTGCCGTCCGTCTGTTTCCCCCGTGGGTCGCAGCTTGGACGTTTCCCGAGGGCTGATGCCCTGCTCGCCTCACATCTGAGCAGCCAGGCTGACTAGGCGGCCCCCAGAAAAAAAGGCCCCTAGAGGCTATGAGTACAAGCTGTCCTGCTGGACCTCTAGTGACTTCACCATGGCTCCTCCCGAAACGCCCGCTCAAACACACACACACACGAACCAAAAAGAGAGCAAAGGAGGGAATCGGTTGTTGCTCTGTTTTGGCAACACAAACGTATTTGGACAGCACTCCCAGCGGACCGTTCCAGTAATCCATAAGAGTGAGAGAAAGGAAAGGTGAATAGCTGGAAGCAAAGACAGCGCAGAGGGGGGAGGAGAAAAAGTAGAGATGCCAGGCTCAACTTCTGAAGAATGACACGCATTACGGGCCAGCTGGTCCGCTGATAAAATAAGCCAAAACAATGAGATGATCACATGCAACAAATAAAGTATGAATTATTTCTGAGGACAAATATTTGACATTACTTCCCCATTCTCTGATCTCTCTAAAGCCTTAAGGAGGATTTGCCCTGGATTAGGCCCTGCAGTCTGAGGAGGGGATTGTTCCGACAACATCCCCTCTTTCGTCTCAGAGGCTTTTGTTTTTATGATGAATTTTTTATCAGTTCTCCACAATGTGCCAAATGAGCCTCGAGTGAACAATAGCACAAAAACCCCAAGACATACAGAGATACCCACTATTACAAATAAAGAGACAATTTTGGTAATTGACAGAGGAAGTGATATTGTCTCTGCTCATTTTCAAGGACCATAAACCAGAGGAGGAATATGGGGGGGGGACAACGCGCTCCACTAACTACCTGGCTGCGTCTCTTTGGGGATTATCTTGGCGTTTTATGCTCTTATATATCTATGCTCGATATCTCATATTTCACAACAGGAATTAGTGCTGGAAGAAAAAAAAAACTCCCCTGCCTCGAAAGAGGAGTGTTGTGCCGGTACACTCCAGGATTCAAAGCACACTCTCCTATACAGGTATATTTATAATCCTTAGCTGTCGCTCTCCAGAAGAGCAAATCAAAGCCAGTAAAACATAACTGCCATAAATAAATGAATAGATGAGCAACAGCCCTGGACTGGAGGGATTCACCTAGCAATCACCCACATCAGATCAGATCAATGCTCATGGAAATTTCATGAAGCCTAGAATCCACACCGCTTCATATTTCACTATAATAACCCACAGAGCCGCAGGGGGAGTGTGTATGAAGGGGTGAGGTGGGGGGGTGGGAGGCAAGGGTGGACGTATAAGCTTTAGGAGGGGAGGAATAAGAGGGGTGCAAAGAGTAGGAGGTGGTGGGAGGGGGATGAGGGATAATTGAGAGGTCAGCACGGTGGAGTCGTCCTGGAAACACAGGAGAGGAGGAGGAGGGGAAACTACAGTAAGTGTCCAGTAGCCCTGTCTCCTTCTCCTCCTGTGTCACAACACTGTGTGTGTGTGGAGGGGGCGGTGAGTGGGTAGTGTACTTGCAGGGTTAGGTAATTGGCTCTGAGGCTTGATGTTAACACCTTAACAGGCCCTCAGACAGTGGGTAAGGAGCTGATCATATCACAACCTTCTGTTTCTCTCCTCTCCTTCCCACTCTACAACTCCTTCGTCTCCCCCCCCCCTCTCCCTGCTCACATCCCCCTCCCTCCCCCAAGTCTTTCCCTCCCCTCTGCAGTCTCCAGTGCTCAGGTGTGATCTCATAAGCGCTGCCTTGCGATCGATGCCGCCAGTGGCAGGGGGTTCAATAGCCCTGAATTACGGCTTCATTTCTCCCCCCGCATCCCCCTCCCCACCCTCACACAGATGAGAGCAACCCCCCTCTACCCCCCCACCATCACCACCACACACACACACACACATATATATACACACAACACCCCCACCGACTACTCACAATCCAGATCAATACCTTACAATCTAATTTTTATCCATTTTTCCATAAACCACGAGATTGCGTTTATTTGCAGAATCCGACAAGCTAAATAAAGCATCGCTTGAACATGTCAGGGAGACTAATGCATGGCTGGAAATTCATACACAGAAAACAGATGAGTAGAGCTTTTTGCTCCGAAAGGAAGGGAGAGGCTGAGGAAGGAGGAGAGAATGGAGAAGGAGGAGGAGGAGGAGGAGGAGGAGGAGGAGGAGGAGGAGGAGGAAGGGACGCTAAGAGATTCTACAAATCAATGGAGGTGTGGATGCTACTACAACCTAAGCTCTAATTATCTGTTGCAAAAAGTGCATGTCGACAGTTAACAATACCTGACAGCACGGATCCTCGCTGCGAGAATGCAAATCCTGAAAATCTGGAGGGAAAAGTGCGCGCTTGAATTAAGATATAAGAAAAACAGAAGAAATCATTCCCCTAGGTGAACGCCGCTCATTTCGGCGGGGTATAAAATAATCTTCGTTCGAAATTCATTTACATCATCATCATGGACCAGATGCTCCCGTAATAAGAACGGAGCGCGCTAAAGAGGGAAGACAAGCCACATGGTGCAGAAAATTAATCTCAATCTCAAATAGGTGTGAATTTCCTCACTGTTAAGACTGTGTGTGCAATAAACGTGAATGTGTGCAGCTATCTCAGCCGGCCCCCGTCTCCAGCTGGAGAGCAGCCGTTTTAATCAACAGCAGGCCTCCACCCCGAGCTCAATAAAAGACAGCATTCACAAATAGGAGCAAGACGAGTAATTGACCGGCTCGTGGTTGCACCCCGCTTTTATTGCCAGATGACTACATGCTGCATTTGTGTCTGTGATGTGTGAATGTTGTAGGTGTATCACGTGTATATGAATACATCTGTAAGTCTATGTTAACAACAGATTTTGTCACTGATTCTGCACATTGCACCAACATCACGATATCCAAACATTCAGCATCAGATATATTACTAATCTGAAGTACTGGGGCATAGGGATGACAATCCCCAGAAGTCCCACGATACGATATTATCTCGATACTTAAGTCACGATACGATCTTATTGCGATTTTAAACATTTTGCGAGTATTGCGATAAGATATATTGCGATTTATTACCTTTTTCAACTGCAAATTATGCAGTTTGTCAACACCTATTTTATCAAATAAGATACAGTTTTCACTCCGTTCATCTCAGAGTTTTCACTGAGGTCAGAGGTCAAGGGTCCCCTTTTAAAAAAGCTAACGTCTTCACTCTTCCTTTAAGACTGAGCCCGCTACAACCTCTGAAAGACAAAATAGCTGGATTGTTTGTCGTCTGATTGTTAAGAGGTTAATAGTTTATATAATAAAAGATCAATATCAATACAATATTGTCACGCAAAATATCGGGATACTATGCTGTATTGATTCTTTCCCACACCCTTAATTGGGCACGATCTGAGCAAAATAATCAATATCTCAATTGTGTGTGATTTCATCACTATGTGGAACTTTAAAGAGCATGATCAGGCTTACAACACTCTTACTGTGTTTCAATCCCGTGTCTGTAGTGTACAGAATGACAGACAACTGACAGTCCTCCCTCTACTCCTAAAACTAATTTGGAGCGCAGAGGCTGGCAGAGAGAGAGAGAGACGGAGAGAGACTTCAGCAGCATCCCCGGCTGGTTTAAATTCTGTTCTTGACTTTTGTCTTTTACCTCACTTTTCCCTGCTCCTCCTCACGGCAACTGAGTGATGTTTCCTACACGCCTAATCTGCACTCAGCGCTGAAAAACTACCCCTAATGTTTGTGCGTGCGTGTGCGTGCGTGTGCGCGGATGCACGTCGGCGCGCATGGTGTCGGCCTTAATGTGAGCCAGCAGAGCCTTTTAATATCAGCAGAGGCTGTAGTGGAAGCACTAAGCAGACAAGGCTGCATACTGAGGAGGGAGGGATTGCCTTTTGAACGACAAGGGTGATTCATCAACTCCCCCAATCTATGGCCAGTATCCCTGTGTCACACACACAAACACACACACACAGGCCCTAGTGGCAGAGAGTATTATCACTCTATATTGCGTGGAGAAAAGAAAAGGGAGAGCATCTCTGATGAATGTTACAAAGACAGCAATCCAGTAAAAGGTGATACACAACCAAACACGGAGATGCATTTATACAGGGGACACGGGGGAAAGGGGGGTGGGCAATGACCTGATAATGAGAGAAAGAGGGAGGGAGAGAGAAAGGGAGATTAGGGAGAGCTCTCAGCCCCAGAGGTGGGTAAGGCAGAGGGCAGAGAGAGGAACAGAAGGGGGATAAGGGGATAAAAAGACAGAGGAAGAGCAGAGAATGAAAAAAAAACATTCTTTTATTCTTATCAGTGGAGAGCTTAATTGCCTTTGATGAGTCTAATTGGAGCTTTCTGAAGTCTAATGGCAGAGGAGTCCTCAGAGACGGCAGAGGACACATTACTGTAATAGCTTCTCTCCGAATATCCTCTGCACCAAAAGTCCCCCTATCGTCTCCTCCGTCCTGAACCACGGCTGAAATGTTTCCATTCAGCGCTGGCCGGTTGTGGAGTATCAGTGATCAGGCGGAGGAGGGGCAGAGGAGGGTAAACCTATAGATGGGTTATGTGTGTGTTTGCAAAGTAGCGGTAGCAGCAGTATTGGGTATGTGTTGACTTAATTAGGTCTGTGAGCTGCTCGCTTTCCTCTCCTCAGCTGAAGTTGATTAGCAATGCCAGCTGTCCCCAATGTAATTCAGTGTGTGTGTGTGTGTGTGTGATCGTGTGTGCACATGTAATATATGAGTATATGCATGTCTGTGTGTGTGTGCGCTAGCTGCCAGCTGCCACGCGGCGCTGCCAATCCTCCATGATTAGTACCCACTGGCAACTGGGCTCAAACTGGTGCCAAACAGACCCAGGAGGGCAACATGGCCCATGATAATCCTCCATCCCTCTCTTTCCCATCCTTCCCCATTCTTCCCTTTTCTCATCCACCTCCCTCCACTCTCATCAATTGCTTTTTTATGCTCCAAATGCTCTGCTCATCCTCCTAGTCGTTCTCCGCTTCTCATTCAAGATACCAAAATGTGAACGGGTTCTTCCTCGCTAGCTAGAAGAACGTGAAATGATAAAAAAAAACAGAGCTGTGGGAGAGGTACAAATATCCACTGAGGGTACAGAGCGGTGGCTGGAGTGAAGTGAAGTGCGTGAAGAGTAGAACTGGGATCTATGCCTCGACACGGTTGACTGTGTCACCGTGAAGGTGCCAGCGCTTGGCAAGCAGCAGCACAGTGTGTGTGTGTGTGTGTTCAGCTCCCACTGGATGACCTCTCGCTACCCCTCACCTGTTGAGATTCTTCTATGTGCCTCCGTGGCGAGCCAAGAGGCGGAGAGAGAGAGAGAGAGGATGAATTCATCCAAAGAAGCAAGTTTTGAATAAGTGAATGTGACAAGGGGAAAGAGTGGAGGGCTGGGAAGAGATAGGGCATTTATGCATACGGTTCCCACATGTCTGGCACATTAAAAGGCTGCACACACACACGCATACGCACACCTACAGTATATACACACACAGCTCTATGAGTTTGGCAGAGTGCGGGCTGTTGGACAGCTCTGGCATGGCAAAGGCTGCCCACCCATCTGCCCTCTGTCTTAGTAATGCAGTTACTTGTCAATGTGCATGTGTGTGCTCGGAGTACATTCACACAAACAAACACAGGCGGCCTATCGCAGCCTTTCCCGTAAGTACACAAACACGGAGTCATAATTATGACGCATGGACATGGATTCTGTCCATGCACAGTAATTAGGACACACACAAGATGCGGGAAAAAATGCACGGCGGCGATGTGACGCACACGCTCCCTCTCGATTGTGATTTTGTCAAATGTTGGCAATTCCAGCCGGGGCTTACGGCCTAAGTCTATCAGTGGTTGAGATTACAGACAGATTTATGTGATTCACAACCTCCCCGGGGACCTGTGGCCTCGCATTGGTTAATCACCGCTTCACATTCACTCTCCCCGCCGCTCTTTTCACCGCGCGGCTATAACTCTGAGCCGATACGCTCTGATGTAACGCCCGAGCTATTCACCGTCAAAAATCACGCTCCACTCTTCCTTTGTGGATCGCGCCTTCGACAGGGTTAAATCTCAATAATCCCACTAATCAAAAGGTTAAACCGCCTCCTGACCTTCACCTGCTTCATAAAAGAGGGTAAACACTTTTCCTCCTCTGATCAGTCTGCTTTTTTGCACTGAATTATTGAGTCGTGTTATTGAATTTTAAATTGTTTAGCATGCACATTTTTCTCCAGAAACGGTGTCGAGAAATGGCAGCTTATAGACTTTACCAGGTTACTTTTAGCAGATATTGCAAATATATAGTCCTAATAAAACGTGTGTGTTTTTCTTATGTGATTATAGCTTTTATTCACATTACTCTAAAAGGCAAGTTTGTAGAAAATGAGAGAATCGGGAAGAAAATTGTATGAGAAAAGCCGGCAGATAGGTAGACCGGGGCTCCATTAGCTCTGGTAATTAGTGTCATTAGTAAGTGTTAGTGCGTAGTACCTGTGTAGATGAAGCGTCCAGGTGTGCCTTTGCAGAACTGTTTGGATTTGTAGGACAGCGTGACCTCCACCACCCCGGGGATGTGTCTGGGTGGAGTTTGCACACGAATGGCATGGGGGGTGATCAGCTACGGAGAGAGAGAGGCAGAGAGGGCAGAAAGATTAATGCAATGAAACTTCATATCTAAACATGCGCTCGGGGGACTGTTCCCCTGCTCGCCTCAGACCTTTCCCTTTGCAGCTTTTGACTTTCTTTCTTTGTATAATCAGCCTGAAAATGATGTGTTAGCGCTAAAGCCCTCAGGTGGCCTCGTAGCCCGAGGCAATGTCACTGCGAGGCTTAGGATGGTTATCAGTGCTGACATGGACTCTGTAAGAGGGGTTCAAAAGCAGTTATATGTTTATGAATAAAACACACCTTCCTCTGCATACATCTATTACACAGTATAAGCAAACGTATAATATGCTTTTCTACTGCTGCTGCCCCTGTCTCTGTCAGGTGAGGCTGTCTAGCTGCCGTTAGCCACATTAAAGCGCCACTATGTCTTAAACAGGCTCACTTAGTGTGGTTGATGAGCCTGCGCGCCACGTATGTCTATGTGTGTGTGTGTGTGTGTGTGTGTGTGTGTACGCTGAAGGGTCTTTGAAGGAAAACGGTAACAAGACAAAACACAGATGAGACCTCACTGAGTGCTCGTTTTCTACACGCTATAGTCAACTAGCACTCAAAGCTAGCAGCGCTCAAAAGCTATCAATGCCTCTGCCAGCAGCTATGGTGTGCATGTGCGTGTGTGTGTGCATGTGTGTGTGTGTGTTGTTCTAACTGTCCCTTTCATTGCTCACTTAGCTACGCTTTCATTCCACCATTGTCTGGCCTCCACTCACCTCTCAGCGAGATAATATAGGAGCTTTTTATAGAATTATTCCTTTACTAAAGAGAAAGCTGTTTAGCTGCGCCGCTCACTGACCTTCAATTTCACACATACACTACATTTACATTTTAGTCATGTGGCAGATGCTCCTTACAAAGAGATTCATACAGTACGCTGTGCACATATTCCAAGACGGCTAAGGTACTAATGTAATAAAAGACAGGAAGGGAGCTGAGAAGAGATATGACAGAAATAAGAGCCGCTACAGAGAGAAATGAGAACGCGGGCTGCTCAGATAGTGAAATATTTTTGATATGCGTTTACAGTAAGGCTGCAATTAATGATCGTTGTCATTATTAATTAATGTATTTATTATTTTTTCAGTCGCCTGACCTCAAATGGATTCAATTTACATTGATGTGAAACACAGAAAAGAGGAAAATCTTTACATTTCAGAGGCTAAAACCAGCTAATGTTTGGCATTTTTACTTGAAATTTCTTGAAATACTCTGTTGATCAACTCTTAATTGACTAATCGATTCAGCTCTAGTTTACAGCAGTGGAACCCGGGGGTCAAACCCCTCCTAGGGATCCCAAAATACTGTATATTTGATGGAGTGACGAGATAGTCAAAGCAATTAGGAAGAAAAACACATTTATGTTACAGTACACAAATGATGTATATATCTTCTGGCTTTTCACTAATGTTTTTTTTTTTTTTCCATGTGAAATATTGCATAGATTGTAGGGCTGTCCCTGGCCAAAGAAATTCTTAGTCGACTAATTGATTAGTTGATTTAGTTTAAATCTTAGCTTTAAATCTTGTTTTTACCAGAGATGTGCTCATAAGTTTCTTGGAAATCAAGAAATGAAATGATTCAGCAGGAAAAAGCATAAAAAAATGACAAATGGACTAAATTAAATCTTAGTCCACTAGACCAAAATGACTGATTATTCGACTAATCGACTAAGAGGGGGCAGCCCTAATAGTTTCACCTCACTAGAGCCCTAAAAAGCCTCTAAATTTAACTATCTGAGAAGCAAAAGCTTTGTTAATTTGCTAGTGACTCATGCCTGTGACAACGAGTCGCAAACAGAGATTACGTTGTTGGCAACCATTGATTGGTTTGTCGTAGAAAGGCCTCTATTTAATATTTTGTGGTCAGGATGTACACACAGACACACCGATCATGACTAACCTCACTCCAGACCAGCATGGTTCCAAAGATGACCTGCAGGCCGTCAAAGAAGTTGTCCCCGATGATGATGACGGTAGCGCCCCCTGTGGTCCAGCCTTCACTGGGGCTGATGGCTTTGATGCTGGGGGTCGCTGCAAGAGTCACACACAAAATAGATTAGATGCTAACTAACCTAATGACAGCCCATAAAGGTCTTTGCTATTGGCATAATGTACAGTCCCCTCTTCTTCTTCCCATCTATTTCCCCTCACACACATACACACACATCACCTCTCTCCTCTCTCCCAGGGGTCGGGGGCGAGCGAGGAATACTAATCAGAGTGATTATACGCACCCCGTTATTAAACATCACCCCTGCCCTGTGTGTGAGGGCAGCGGCGGTGCACTTGTTTTATGACACGTGGCAAAGCGTGCAGGCGTGTAAATGTCAGGTGTGCTGAGTGTCTGATCAAAGGCCACGCGACCGGGGAGCGGAGCAGAGCCAACAGTGGCTCTGCCCTCTGAATACGCCGCCTTCATTAACCAAACACTTAGCTCTTGCTCAGCTGTCTGTTTCATACGTCTATGGTAGCTACTGTATCTGCAGCCACCGAGCACGTGACCACACGGGGGTCATTTCAGCTCCCATGCTTGGATATTTGTAATGCGTTTTGTAAGCTTTCAATGTTTTCTCTTAAAACATATTCTTATCGGACAAAGTACATGGAATAACAACAATAAACCACATTTTCAATAACTGGTATTCAATGTGCTTTTTGACCTCCTCTGTTGGCATTATGGACTTTGAGATTACTGGTTGTGATTGAAGAAAAGAACAGCATTGGTAAAATACATGTTTATACAAGCTAAATCTCCTCTCCTTAACAGATATGCAGCTTGTCAGACATGCTGTAATTCTGTAAAGCGGCATAATCCACTTTAGACTGGGCTGACTTTTTTTCCCCTGCAGCCTAGCCTTTGCTCTTTGCCTGACTCCCTGTTCTGTTGATCCTCCCCGACAAGCTGGAGTGATATTTAGCCCCCCGATACGCCTGCAGAGATCAACGTTCACCGAGCGGCAATCTGTGGCCGTAATCATGGCCTAAGATGCCTCCCTTTCACAGCCGCTGATATTATGTGCGCTCCATGTGCATGTGTGGATGTGTGTGTTTGTGTGTGTGGATTAACCAGATGGTGGAACGTGAATCCATGTGATAGGATTATACTTTGGGGTGTTCCTCGGTGCCATCTGTTCAACTCCATGCACTGCTCATCTATTACCGCCTGAAATGGGCCCCCAAAGTTGTGTGTCCTGCACACAAACTCGACACACGCTAGAAACAAAAAGAAACCGCTGCCTTCCTTTCTGATCATTTCATCTTTTCTTTATGCCATAATGCACTTTTAGCCCTTCCTCTCATCGCGCCATCATCTCCACCCCTCTGTCTGGTTCTTTCACTCCTGTTGTTCCTCCCAACCGCTGTCATCAGGATGGTAAAAAATCGGAGGAAATTCCCAAACAAATCTCTCTGACACAGGGAACATCTGTGTGTGCTCTCCTTTCTGTGTAACATCCAAGTCTCGCTGACGTCTCCAATATGTCTCGTCTTTGTGAACTTTTCAAATCGTCTGCGAGACCAGTCGCGGGGACAAGTGGTCCACCTAAACCTCTGGAGGATGGTCATTAGATAGACTAAACCATAACATTCAATCTTAATGCAATCTACTGTCGGCCATCATGTAAATCCCTTTTTAGTTTTTTGTCATTATCATCCCTGAGGTTGACTTTCCTCAAAGAAGAAAAAAAAAATATGTTTCTCTTATTCAATGTCTGGGAAATCGAAATGAGAAAATAACTGGATTAGGGACTTGGGAATCAGTGCGGGCTCCTAAATCATGTGCACATGTCATTATGAAGTATTAAAGGTTTGGGTCTGACTGTGCATGCGGGGGTGTGTATGTGTGTGCTTTTTTATGTGTGTGTGTATGGGTAAAACCTGAGGGATGGGGAGTGATGGAGGGCTGGAGGATAAAAGCAGGTCTCCGAGGAAATAAAGCCAGTGTTGGCTTTAAGCAGAACAGACCTCATAAGACACATAGTGCTTATGCGAGGCAGAGTAGAAGGCCCAGAGGCAGAGACCTGAGGGGAGCAAGCCACAAGGGAGAGACGAGAGACTCACTAGCTACCACTCTCTCCTCTCTTAGCTCGAGTTAGAAACCCTACAAGGGAGGAAAGTGAGAATCCGGGAGGAAGCCGGAGAGAGATAAGAAAGACAGCAAGAGAGCAGGTTTTGAGAGGGATAGAGCGCAGACAGAAGAGGGGTTGAGTGCGGAGCCAGACGGGGGGGGAAGGGGGTGAGAGAGGAAGGGAGGGAGGGAGGGAGCGGAGTGGAGTTGAACAGAAAGAGAGAAAGTGAGGAAGACAAAGAAAGCTTGGTGAGAGAGCCTGGGTGTTTTGTTCCTGCTTTTTCATACCGTGTTCCAGGTAGGACGGTGTTCCTTCCGAGGGGTCCAGTCTTCGAGCTCGGCGCCCGTGTTTGGAGTTGTTGTGCACAAACATGTTGTCGGAGACGGCCAGGACGTGACCCTCCACGCTCACCGTAGTCGACACGACCACCTGAGACAGGGAGAGACAGATGGAAACCATTAAAGTACAATAAGCCTCACTTTGATATATACACCCGCAAATTATATACAGTATGTAGTAGTGTGTGTGTGTGTGTGTGTTGGGCATTATGAATTCCGTAAAATCTTATGTGGATCGCAGACTTTTATTTTGAAGGAAACACATTAACACCTCCAATGTTATAGTTTATATTTTTCCCAAGCCTCCTAAAGGGTTGTTAATATAGTTTTAAGGGAGTAAATATTTTCTGATTTAGCATTAGTACCCAGGAAATAAAGTTGTACTTGTTTTATTTTATAAATTTTACCATATATGTTGCGTTTTGGCAAGTTTTTGTTCGGGACTAACTCTGTTTACTTTTGGTGTTTTTGCTATACAAGCGACATTCAGCTATTTTAAACTTGCAATAACAGATTTTTGGCTAAAACTTACATATTATCGCCTTATAAATTTACTCATCCAGGAGACAGAGAGCAAGCAGAGACCGTGCATTTCGAGTTGTGTTTCTGGCCACCCGGTGAATGTAAATCCAATATTCATTCACCTCTTTGGTCTCCACTCACTCCTGAGGGGGAATATCTGGCTCTTTAGCTGCTAAATGCTCCACTATGTTTGCCTGCTAGCTGCCAACTTCGGCTGTTTGGTGCTGGGCAGGTAGCGTACAGTGGGCTTCTTAGAGCCTTCTCACTGAAAACAGCTGCCTGCTGCAGAGAGAGAGCAGTGAGAGTGAACCAAAATAGTAAAGTTGCGGGCCAGAAAATAAATGGAATGTTGATCTTATTATTTGATGAGAATTTTATTTGTCATTTTGTAACGTTAGAGCATAATATGCTCTCTTTTCTCTCTGGATTCATCCCTGGGAAAGCACAGAGAGCATTTCTGTGAGAGAGAGACCCTGTAAATGCTTTGTGCTGGGAGGTTATGCTGTTGCCATGTCTGGCGCTTTGCAAAAAAAAAACACATGAAAGACAGTCCCAAGGAAATGTCCTCTATACAACACACACTTCTGTTGCATCTCACCTGAAAACGCCTCATGTCTCGAGGGTTCCCTGCGTTCTTCAGGCAGTTCTGGTTACACTTCAGGAAGAACTTGAGGAAGAACCTGCATATGCAGAGAAAGAGAGAAACAAATGAGTTAGTAAAAGAGCGACTGTCTGTCACTGAAAGTACAGCATGAGCTACTTCAATAAAACACAAGGTACAAATAAAACTAATAAAACAGCAGTGGCAGACAAGGCTCATACGCCGTCCCACCCTCATCCATCAGTTGTTTATGACAAAGGGAGTTTTCAATGTAAAAACAGCTCCAGGATATTGAGTAAGATGCTACCTTGTATATCCATCTCCGAGCTGCTGTCACAGCTTGCCATAAACTCACCGGGGCAGACGCAGCCCCGGTCGTTCCCCCCCCCCCCCAGCTGCAGAGAGAGCTGTGTGACGGAGGTTTTGCTGTAGCTACTATGCAGCACAGTGTTGCCATTCCTGCCTCTCTCAATCTCAGTGTGAGAGACCACATCAACAGCACCTGCCATGCATTATTAATAGGCTGAGATGGCAAGTATGGCTACCCACATCAATACTTAATGAGGGAGGGAGGGAGGGAGGGAGGGAGGGAGGGAGGAGGGAGGGTCGGAGGAGTAAAGGGGGGAGTGAGTGTGTGGGGGGGGAGCACCGGAGGCCTGAAAAGCAGAAAAAGGGGACGGCTGACAATTTATTCCCTAGCCCCACCCCGAGGCTTGAAGCCTGACAACTTCTTCTTTAACTGAAACTACAGTACTGTACATCTCTCCACCACTCTCCCTTCTGCATTGTCTGTCTCTCTGAAAAGAAAAAAAAAAACACTATATCAAATGAACCGCGAAAATAAACAGCGCCGTGTACAAATAAACAGGAACCCTCAAAAGGGGGAAAATAAAACTACAACATTTCCCGGTCCCCTCCTCCTCCTCCTCCTCCCTTTGAGGTAGCTCAAAGAAATGCTGACAGCTGAAACTGCTTACAATACAGATCTCCACCAGCCAGAGAGAGAATCACTCCTTTGCTCAGCTTTTCTTTCATATGTCTTATTTTCTACCCTCTGTTCATTTGTTATGGCTAGGATTCTGCACTGGGCAGCGCGTTTTGGAGCCAACTGCCTTAGATATAATCATGCACGAGGAAACGCATCA
This sequence comes from Sebastes umbrosus, assembly GCF_015220745.1. NCBI lineage: Eukaryota > Metazoa > Chordata > Actinopteri > Perciformes > Sebastidae > Sebastes > Sebastes umbrosus. Next base: position 23,737,014 of record NC_051277.1, read on the forward strand.
CACACACACACACACATAGAGACATGTCAAGAGACACACAGTAAGCAGCGGCGTGACTTGGACAATTGCTTCATCTAGAAGAGAGAAGAAAAAGCGAAAAACAAGAGAGCAAAGAAGATAAATGGACAAACCGGAGTTCTGTCTCATTTCAAGGGCCAGTGTACTGCTGTGCGCATTACAGGCATCTGATGTAACACAAGAACTCGTGAATTTATCCATGACAACTTTTAAATGCATGACAGCTGGTTAGTGGTAGACGCTCAACTTCAAGTGAGGAAGAAAAAGCCTCTTATGATGTGAATAACAAACTGTCTTTCTCTGCCGCGCTCTTTTTTTTCCCCTCCTGCTTTGTTTGTGTTCTGATTTACGATCTCGCTGGCGCAAGAGGCTAAATCTGAATGAGAAGGGGGGAGAGGAAAAAAGGAGGGAGGGAGGGAAGGAAGTAGAAAGCGAGAGGATAAAATGATAGAAAGATAGACAGACGGACGAGGTGGAGAGTACGTGAAATCCGAAAGGAGAGACAGACCACCCTCCTGTATATTTTAGAAGCTGTAGGCCAATATCTCAATAATTCATGAAGCAGAGAGATGGAGGTTTTTTTTTTCCTTCACAGTGACTCTTAGACCCCACAGGCTGAGGGTCTTCCAACTTTCTTATCTCCTCGAGGTCAGAGAGCAGCCTCGCAGACAGCTGTGGACCACATCCACTTGTCCAACATACTCCACCTTCCTCACTGCACCTCCTGTTTAATTCATTGTCTCCGCTCTTTTCCCCCCAACTGTCCTCCTCCTGCTCCTTTGAGGTATTCATGATAGACGGATGATGGATAAGTGGGGAGAGGAAAGTTAGGGTCACCGGAGTCAGAGGTGACCAAATCAGGGGGTTAAATATTAGAGTTTGGATGGGAGAGAGGAGGAGGAAAAACTGTGCTGAGATATCGAGTGCCAAAAGGAGACAGTAAGAGAAAGTCAGCATGCCTCGTTCGCTTAGCCATATGTCAGCGTGTCCCCTCGATCTCCTGCACGAGTGGATCATCTGATTCATTATTTACATGACTTAAGGTGTCTGGAGTCAGCCGCACGGAAACATTACAAAACTGCAGCATGTTGATTCCTCGGTGCTCTATCTCATCTCCCTGGGAGCCGGGGGACTGGAATCACCGCTGCACACATTTACATGGATCAACAGAGTGTGGGTGTGCGGCAGGAGTGTGGGGGGGGTGGATAAAGAGCAGTGCGTGTTGATATGCAATATGCAATAGTGAAGAGATTACCATACAGATTTATAGATAATCTGATTGACAGCTGACCAGTAAATATGGACAGATAGCTTACGATAGCCCGTAATTCTCTCATTTGCTCCGTCTCTTTCTTCGCTTTTGAATCAATGAAAAGATGCATTCAATGATTCCCAATTGTTGCTCTGTTATTCACGTTGACTTTGACAACCTTTTTCAGACGTATCTCCACATCCTTATCCGATGAGGAGCCCTTCAACAACAACATTCGTTGTATTCATTTCAACTGATTTTAAAATATATGTTAAGTAACAAAACAGAAGCGGATATTGTTACAATCATTTTTTCATAAAATTAAATAGTCTATAATGTTATGTATGTTAAATAGTCAAATGTACATTATCCATCACTTTTTGCTAACTATTTGAACTGTTTTTTTTATCCATTACTTTCTCTCTTATATAACTATTTAAAAGTATTAATCCATTACTTTTATGCAGTGTGTAGGATTTGGCAGCATCTAGTGGTGAGTGCAAAACCGTGGTAACGATGTTCGCCTCGCTCAGAGGCCATCCTTACGTAGTTTCACAAGCGTGTCAGAGAACGATAGCGGCCTTCAGGTAACGTGAAAAAAACGTGAACTCGCTAGAGCCAGTGTTTGGTTTGTCCGTTTTGGGCTACTGTAGAACAATGGTGGAGCAACATGACGGACCCGCTCTCTATGTAGATATGAAGGGCTCATTCTAAGCTAACGAAAACACAACGATTAGTTTCAGGTGATTATACACTAATGAAAACGTATATATTCAATTTCTGCTAATAGATCCCCAGAATGCTAAACACTGGCCCTTTAACTAACTATTTCTACTTGTCTGCTCACTAACTAGTTTTCATAGAATCTTAATGGCAACAGAACTGACTCAAGTTGGGGTGAGGTGTGCAGTGGGCAGTCAGCCTTACTTAAGATCTGCATCACACCAATTTGTAATCCTATTTGGATGTTTCTTTTCCTCCTCAACACAAAATATAGGCCTAATAGAATAATATATGTATATATTTATATACTTTTTAGCTACAACACAATCTTTCCATATGCCCCCCTGACAAGTGCTTTACACGATGGTGCACATATTCACTTCAATTCAGCCTTTAATGAAGAAAATAGTCAATAAAATCAGAAATGATCGTTGTTGCTAAAGTATTATTTCATCAATTCCTATCATGAAACAATACCCATATGATCATTGCCATATCAACCATTGGGGACACCGAGGTTAGATGGGTGTATTCTTTGGAGATTTGGGGATTTTAACAACCTTAGGAGCAAATGTATTTATTCTACAATAACACACTAATTATATGTGTTCTTTTGTTTTTAAGGCTGATTTTGGTATTTTTTAGACCTAATATCTTTAAATTTGACTTTTTCTTTTAGCAATGTGGACATGTGGAGAAGGAAAGATGTATAGATAGACTATACTATAGATGAACATATTGTCTCCTGCATGCATTCTTGCTTTGGTTATTGCCCCCTCTACCTTGTTTGCATTTGAGCCTCTCGCTGGTTTCAAGCTGTTTTACTGTGCAGACTCCACAGCTACAAATATTACCACTGCAAATTGCTGCGCCGGCTGGATTAAATGAAATAAAACCATTTTGCTCATACGTAATTACCCCCAAATCCAGGAACGGCTGTGGAAGTGAATTTGTGTAAATAACTGCTTGGCCTCTTGAAGCCTCATGGCATAAATTTGTAACGGCGAAAAAAAAACACAACGAACGAATAAACACATGCAGCCGGTCGCCGTTGTAATTTAATGATCTCACACTTTCATCATATCATAACGGGCATTATTTGTCACTTTGGAGCAATTAAACACAAAATCACCCTCTGCCCATAAAAAACAAAACAAGGAAAGCAATTATAACACAACTTTTAAGTAATCCCTGTAGCATCTAAATATTATTACGGTAGTGATAAAGATTGTCTAAGCGATTAGCTAACAGCACGGAAGCCTCCGAGGGACAATTCTGTTATATTTTCTAATAATTTTCCTACATTAGCAACAAATGAGGTAAAGAGTTGTTTTCCTTGTCAAATTTTACACGGATAACTTTTGAACTATGCGGTTTTATCTTCCCTCAGTAGTTCTAGTTTATTCATCTGTTCAGCCTTTTGTTACACACTGTGCTGTACATCTTTGTGCCTCATTTCTTTATTCTTCGCCCCTCCTCTCTGTGTTTTGCTCTGACGCCGATGCGCTGTAAAAATGGCTGTGGGTGATGCCATAACTCAGCCCTCTCCTCTCCCTCTCCCTCCATCCATCTCTGCCGCGCAGATCATCTCCAGAAGAAAAGCACTGTGTCTGCCTCCTAATATGCTTCATGAGGTGTGTAATTCACTGTGCTCCGGAGGGGAGCCATTTGTCTCGGGGGTTAACTAAGTGACACAACAGCACTTCCCAATGCCTGTTACCACCGTGGGACATGTTGAACTAATCTAGGCAGGTAGAGGAACGGGAGATCCGGCACTTCAGCAATCAAGCATTAAGATTTGTTCAGGAAATCGATCCTAATGAAGTCAGAGGCGAGTTCAGATTAAGTGTAAATATTTGTAAGCAAATGTAATGTTACAGCAGGGGGGAAAAAAAAGTGACAAATAGGCGACCAAACTTGAAGTGAAGTCTGGCGCTCTCAGAAAACCAAATATCTTCCTCAACTCCTGTTTTGTGTATTTTCTTTTCCTCCCCTTGTGTTTCACTTCTCATATTCTTGCTCTCTTCTCTGCAACTCTTTTCTTTCTTCCGCTCTTTCCGCTATGCATCACTGACACTTCAGCCGAGAGCCTGACTGGCTTGTTTTCGTGGTGACCTGTCTCCCTGCCTGCAGTATATGTTTAAGCGTGGAGGCACACACATACACACACTAATTTAGGGAGATTTATGAGGGGGGCCTTGCACCAGGAGCCATGCAGGCTGACCCCAGGGGTGTAGGGGGGCACTGGGTGGAGGAGGGGGGCCTGGCTCCACAGGGGGGGGACATTAATAATCCAGAACCAGGTCTGTCTCTGGGCCTGGCCCTGGGCCTCGGACACCAGGCTCTAGTGGCCCAGTTTACTGGGAGAGAAACATCCAGTTCAACATGACTAATATCAGATAGATACAAAGATTGACTATAAAAGACAAAACATGAAAGAAAATATGGAAAAACATACAGAAACATGGAGGTAGACAGACAAAGAGAGACCATCACACACACACACAGACACACACACACACACTTCGCTCCATTCCTTTGGAGTGCTACTCCTCAAAGTAACAGCGGGCACCTCTATATTGCCCTCATGTCTATCTTAAGTGTCATGATTTATTCAAATAGAACATCTCACTGCGTTGAAAAATTCATTTCCAGCTCGCTCCGTGCATCGTCCCCATCCTCCTTCTCGTCTGTATCTGCTCATGTCATGTCAGCTGAATTTGCCCCGTTGTTAAATATTTCTTAGAACAAATGGACCCTGGAGGAGGGAGACGGTGGGTCAGGGAGGATCGGCGCTGTGTCTTCGCCGCTAAGGGAGAAGCCCCACTTGGGAGAGAGATTGCTCCTCGCTGCTTCCCCCCCCTGGAGCCAGGAGATCCGGTCCCAGCTTGGGGACAGAAGTCCCAGAGACACTTAACCAATTGTGTTTCATCCATTTCATCCGAAAAGGATCATTCAAAATTCAACTGAGGAATCGTGCGGGGAGCATTGAAAGACAGGCAATGAGATCTCGGCTGTTTGTAGGAGAAAGCAGCGCTGGGTTGGTTCAGCAACTTGTAGCCTGATAACATCGCTACCTGTGGCCTGGATTTACACCAGAGCACCGGGGGTAAAAAATGCAACCAAATAAACATCTCTGCATGAGTGTGTGTATGTGTGTGTGTATCAAAGCCATGATGAATAAGAGGCTGTCTGGGTGATGGACAAGCTTGGCAGGCGGTGCTGATTGAAACACTTCCTCTGTCGGGGCCTGGCCCATTAATCTGATGGAGACAGAGACAAAGAGAGGGAGGGAGAGAGAAAAGCTCCAGGCCCCCAGACCACAAGAGTAATGAAGGGTCCTGGTCCCTCTCACCTCAACGCTGTCCTGCCATGCTGGGACACGCTGCTACCCTGTCCAGCCCGAGCTCTGCCCTCGTGGGACTGACCAGTGAATAATGGCCCTGTCATCAGCCTGGGTAGACGCCGCCGCACAGCCGAAGGCTGTGTGTGACCGCGCGTGTGTGTGACCGCGTGCTTATATACCCGCCTGCGTGCCTCCCCGTGCAGTCATTTACCCTAACCGTTCCCCTCTCTACTGACTGATATTCATATTGAATAGTGTTGATTTAAGCACATGTTAAACTTAATGCATAATGCATCGACTATATATAGCTTGATAAAGAGCATTGTGTCAACCCGGGACCGGCCCCATACATTGTGGGGATGAATGTGCCGCTTGCAAAAGTTCTTTCTTTTTGTTCCATTTAAGCACCGTATTAAATCATAACTATGACTGTGACTGCGCGCAGGCTCAAGGTTATGTTTCTAAATGCAGCAGGATCAGAAATCAGAAACTTAATTAGTGTGCCGTGTTTGTTCTCGGGTGAAAAGTTGTTCCCTCCGATGGGTCTTGAGGGAGGAATATGCTAGCAGAGAGAGTGGGAGAGACCGAGAAAATGGGAGTGTGTGCGCGACGGAGGGAGATTGATACTGAACAGAGGCGTATGGCTTGGCTGGTGTGTGTGAGCGTGTGTGTGTGCGTGCGGACACGTGCACGTGTGTGTTTTGGCCTTGCATCCCTCTGTGTTTATCAAACATATTACAGCTCCTTCTAGATTCCTCACCTGCACACCCCCAGCCTGCTACATATGGCCCACCAATCACAAAATAAGGAATCATGCATATATTAGCATAGCTAATGGCCTACCCTCTCCATTTAATATGCAAATTTCCTGAAACATTACTGAATGCCGTCTGTTCTAAATGAATAAATTTGAATCGCAATTAGAATAATCCTTTATAATTAATGAAAACTGTCAATTTTGGTTCATAAGTAATTTGATTAAAGTGGTGATGGGACACTTATGAAGTTCATCGGGCTGTGAGGGGTGCGAACACACACTCGCTCGCACGCATTGCATGCAAACACACACACAAGCTGCGTGACAACCAACAGCAGGTCCGAGGCTGCATTATTGATGAAGATGATTAATAAACTTATGAAAGTGGTTGTCACACATGCCAGACCTTTTTTTTTTTTTTTTTTTAACCCAACACAACTTCTTTCCACTCCTTCACCGCCGTGGAGAAACAACAGATCAATCACGCCTTTCTGCCACCTGACAGAGAGGGAAAAGTGAGGGAGTGATTGAAAAGGTTCCCTGGCCTCTTGGTGCTGTGTCAGTGGCCTGTCTGTCCGGTGGGAGACACTGATGGACTGTCGAGGCAGACGCAGCGCCGCACACACACACATGCCAAGTCATTACTGAGGGGGTTGAAACATTTCCCTGTTGTTTCTCGCAGTGGGACGGTTTTATCAGTGTATAATAACACGTTACGAGGAGCATACAGTTGAAGAAGAGTGCGGCCAGTCTGTAACCGTTCATCAACATCCCCTTCTTCACCATTATCTCTCTCATGCTGTGCTATGCTGCCACTGGAGCGTATAATGGCGTCACTTAAATTAGAGTCACTCAACTGTGGGGAAATTGTTGCAATGTGCGCTGCATGTGTATCCCTTCCCCTCGTACGATATGTATACGAACGTGAGCACGCTGGTGTTTGCGCGTCGTCAGCTCGAACACGAGTGTGTGTAGCCTACGCGAGTGTGTTTGCATGGCTTCAACCCAATAATAATGGTCCAGATAGTGTAGAGCCTAGCAGACTAATTAGCCATATCACTGAGAAAATAGCAGCCTGCTAATTAATGGGTATTATGGCATTTCAGAAGTCACTGCTCTAATTGGGAGGGAACTGAGCCTCGCATTTCCATACTGCAGTAATACCGGCTTTATCCGCCCGTCTATCTGTCGGTCTGTCTGTCTGCCTACTTGGCATGCTTGCTTTTAAATACAATCCTTCACACGGGGGAAAATAATTATCCTGCACACGCTCACACAGTAATGCACAGGATGTATACGTACATACATACACTGCCAATACCACATAAAGAGAACTACTTTAACCACATAGAGGGGGGAAAAAAATCCCCACACGAAACATCTTTGTAACCTCTGACCCATTATCTTATATATTTATTCTGATTAAATATCTTTATATTGCTTTTGAGAGAAAAAAGCACCTAATGCAAGTGAATTGGTGAGTAATATAATCCAGCTGAATAATTCTCTGCATCATTTTGTGTTTGTGTGTCTCCGAAAACCAGCTCTCTCTGATACACATGCATATCCCCTATAGATTCCTCTTAACCCTATCAGACGGTGGGACAATCAAAATAGATTTGCATTCAAATGCCACATGCTCGGTATCAAATATCAAATCAAGCCCGAGTCACTGAGACAGACAGACCTCCACCTCCCCTCCAGCACCTCCTCCCTCCTTTCTCCTCCCAGGGTCCCAGGGACTCCCATTCTCCCCCGGACGAGCTCTATCGAGGAGTGACAGGCTGTGGCCACGGCGTGATTGACAGCCTGTTGATGCTTCTCTTTTCACCACGCACACACACACACACACACACACACACGCACACACACACACACACACACACACACACACACACACACACACACACTCCCCGTTCGCCTCCACCACCCTCTCTGTGCTCGTGCACTGGTCTGGGTGTCTGTGATAGCCCCTGGGCTAGTGCCCCGCAGGCTGCACAGCACCATACATACAAATCACAGTGTGTCAGCCTTGTGAATGGGCCCATTTTGACTTTGTCCTTGTAAAGTCAGGCCCCCCTTGAAGCGGGGCTGCATCTGCATCCTGCCTCTTTTTTTTTTTTTTTTTACTTTCCCTCTCACTCTTATATGCACACAGAGGCAGATGAACGATGAAACTCACACAAAGGGACAAGTAGTGGGAGCGTGCACACACATGCACACACACACACAGAAACAGGAAAAAAATGGCAGATTTAAATACGGTGCTAATGGGCAGCACCTCACAGGAGCAGGGTATAAATACATCAACAACAACACACACACATATATAGTCCACACACACCATAACGGGCCAAGACCCGGGGCCTAATCTCACACACTCAGCTAGTACACCTGGTTAATGTTAAGAGGGCAGTTATAGTCAATTACATTCCCATATAACGCATAAACCTCCACCCCGCCTGTGCCGGGTAGAGTAATTGAAAACAGGCGCACAACGCACCGGGGTCCAGACAAAAAGTCAACTTCCCACCCCTGACTTTCCCATTCACTACATTAGCTGTCTTCCTATTTCATATGCTGGAGTCCTGGGGGCAAATGTAAGGGGGAAGGAGGGGGTGGGTTGCCATTTGGATATAAGGCAGCGAAAAGAGCAGGAGGATATGGAGTCATATGAGGTATACTGCAGAGGAAGACAAAAGCAGTGGGAAGGGAGAGACGGCGAGGGGCTTTGTCTCCCAGGTGAGGTCCATGGGAGGAGCAGTTAGGGTCGGGGTGAGAGGGTGGCCGACTGGTGGTGTTCCATGCGGGTGGGGTGGTGGGGGAGTTAAGGGGGAACAGCGGTTGTAAGTAGGAGTTTGAGACTGACAGGTGACATTACCCTGCGTCATGGCTGGAGGGACAGAGGGACAGAGGGCGCGATGGTTATCCAAGCAGAGAAATGTCAACGTCCAGACACCGCTGTGACACACACACACACACACATCACACGCACGCACACATCACACACACACACAAACAAGAGCTGCACAGACACACACAAAGATCCAGGACAAAGGAGTCTGGAGTCTTTGAGAGCGGAAAAGGCTGGCTACAGTGGGCAGAGATGAAGAGATTACATCCTCTCCATTTAAAAAAAGGAGGAGATGAGAATAAAGAGACAAAGCAGAAGAAAAGGCTAAGAGTCAACCGGCTGTACTATTACCAGTCAACAACCTTGCATTTATTCATATATCGCCTGCTTTCTAAACATCGGCTTCCATCCTTTTTCCGTGAAGTTCTTTCTTCACATTTGTCCCTTTCCAATCTGCCGTTTTCATTAAAGCCTAACCTAATTTTGGCAAAGCTTATAAAATGTCCATATTGCTGCTCATTCGACCCCATTGATTTAGTGTTTGGTTAAATATTCACGACTGTGGATGCAATTAACATGCTGTTAATGAATAATTGATCGCATCTTAAGCGGCCATAAAACTCATGCATATTAATTATTGAAACAGGAAATATGAAAAAAAACAACCTTCCTTGTTTTGCCTCAATCAACCTTCTTTCATTTTGTTTCTTTAGTCAGGAGAGAATTCGAGGGGGGAAAAGTGTAGCTTTACGAATGCGTGTGTATGGGAAGGAGACAGTAGGCAGAAAGTGCGGCGAACGCTATGCAAATGCCTCCCATAAACACTGCTTTAACAGCCCTTATATGCATTTGAGCCGGCTCTGAGTACATCCATTTAGCTCGTACATACATCTCTACAGTATGTGTGCACAGCTCGCTGTGATGTGGAGTAAAAGTGCGGTTGAGCGTTGTGTTGACAGCCTCGGTGTGACAGAGGTAGCGGCAGCCTGTTTTGAGAGGCAAGTGTTTACCAGGAGCGAACACAACAAAAAACAAATCTGGCGAACATGGGGGGGCTTGTCAGCGCGAGACTGGAGATCAGTCAGCCAACAATGAGCTTTCCTGTGTCTCTAGTAGTGTATGGTTATAGGCTGATGTCACCCCTGGCACCTCCGCGGGCCCTGGTGAGCGGAGAACAATAGCGCAGAGAGAGGGGAGGCGGGGGCAGCCTAAATGTGCCTCACATTAATGCTGCGTTGCACCTGTGGTCAGGTGAATATTCGACTCCCTTCCTCGTGTGTATGCATGAGAGCAAAACTGTGTGTTTGTGTGTGTTTGTGGGGTTAAATTCATTACCGGTACATCCTGCACTCCTAACCCACTCTAAAATGTCTTGACATGAAAAATACAACCCAGAAGCAGCCACACACTCCAGGAAAACACCAATTTACATCGTTGCTTGTTATTTATTTAGCACAGAAAAAGCTCTCGGAGGTGTGTGCGTGTGTGTGTGTATGTGTGTGTGTTACCCCCCCCCCCCCCTCTATTTCCCTCTCCGGCACCTAACTAACTACTCGGCGATGTTGGTGCCTCGGAGCTAAAAGTGACAAGCCGTCAATTGTGTTCCAATATTAACCCCCTCTCAATGTCTGAGTGCCTGTCTTCTTCTCTGTGATGTCGGCTTGATCAAAGAAGCGGCACTTTGGCAAAAAATAACCAGGGAGAGTGAGACGGAGGACACCATGCTGCTTACAGACTGATGAACGACGGCCAGTGTCTCTCAGCAAAAAAAACTGTCCCCCCTTTTTCTTTTCTCTGTCTCTCCTTCTCAGTCTTTCTCATTACCTCCTTCTTTCTCTCTCTCTCTCCCTCTCTCTCTCCCAGGCAACATGAGGCGTTGGCTGAGCATGATTCAGTGTCTTCTATATACAGCCAGGCGGTAAGTAGTAGTTCATGGAGTGTATGGTATACAATTTTATGGAGAGGCTATGGGCTCAAGCTTTTTATATGGAGAGGAAGACAGGGCTTGCCAACATTTCTCCCCCCCCACTCCCCTCTATTTTGTTCTTACTATTCTGGAGAGAGATTGAAAGAGGGCTGGGCGGGGGATAAAAGAGAGAAGCAGACCACCAGAGTGACAGAATATGATACAAAGATGCCCCGTGTCTGTGTTTCATCTTATCTTAGCAGGTTCACCTAGCGGTGAGATTCCTCAAACGCACCTTCAGTCATAAGCAAAGGGGGGGCTGAAGGGAAAGGGATGGAGAGGGAATGAAAAGAGAGGAAGTACACACACACACACGGAGAGAGGGAGAGATGGGAGGTGGATCTCTCTGTGGCTAATTCTCTGGGTGTGGGAAAGCAGAGCACCTAACACAGGTTGGCCTGGTTTCAGTAATGAGTTTGATTCTTCTCTCTGCCTCCTCAGTCTCACTGGGGACCAAGACTGCATAATAACATCCTCCACACACACACACACACACACACACACACACACACACACACACACACACACACGCACACACACGCACAAACAGGTCTATGGGGAGCTAATTATTCTCACCTGTGTTAATTATTGCTGTAAGCCAATCAGCGGACTCTGTGCTAATTAGGCAGTGTTAGGTCTGATTAGTGTTTTGCAGCAGGCCCACTCAAACTGTTATCTACCATACTAGTCCCCTCAGGCGAGAGGGGAGAACAGGTGGAGGCTTGCCCTGTGTGTGTGAGAGTGTGTGTGTGTGTGTGTCTGTGTGTGTGTGTGTGTGCGCTCTTCCTTAATAATAAATAACTGAGGGACAAGCTTAAATTCACAATAAAACAAAGTCTAATCAGCGTCTTTTTGAATCGAAACTTCTATTAAACAAAACAATGCGTGCCATCAATTCAACTAGTCTCTGCCCTCTGAGTTAATTGGCCCTGGTTTGGGGTCCTTTTCTTTTATCTGGACAAACAGCCCCTGTGCCCTTTTAGTTAATGAGGGCTGATCCAGGATCAGTTCTGTCACTAATGGCTCCTTTTTGCCAGGATAACCCCTCGGATTGATCCGCGCATCACACATGCAACCCCCATCCTGACCCAGGAGAGCTATCTCCTGTGCAGATGCTCAAAAAGACAGAGGGAGACAGAGTGGAAGAAGGGAGTGGTGAAAGTATAAATGGAGGGTGTGTAGGTGATCTCCAAGCTGGAGAGGAATGAAAAGAAAAAAGGGAGAAAAAGGGAGAAAAGAGGAGAAAGGATGAGAGGAAGAGGAGGAGGAGGAGGAGGAGGGAGAGGGAGAAGGAGGCTGGAGGAAACCTTCCTCTTATGACACGATTGATTTTCTTTCAGAGGCTTGAGCCTGTCACTACTGAACACTTGGTCCCCCACTCCTACACACACACACACACACACACACACACACACACACACACACACACACTCAATCACACACATGCACAAACTCCGTGCCCTGACCTCCACGTGTGCCTGCTGGTCCATACTGGGTCTAATGACACCAGGGCCTCCCACAGATCAATACTAAACTGTCACTCAGCTGGCAAGCACACACACACACACACACCAACACCGACACACACACCAACACACACACTTACAGACACACACAAAAGCAGTCGGACAGATGCAGACACACACATACACACATGTGATGTAGGGTATGCGTTTGCACATTTGTGTATGCTGGAAGCGATGTTTTCTACAACCTCAGCAGATGCCCTCCTCCTCCCCCTCCTCCTCCTCCTCCTCCGCCCACACCCCCCCATACACACACACACACACACACACACACACAAACACACACACACTGGACCAAAGCCATATTCTCTCTCCTCAGCCGTTTTCTCACCCTCCTGCTCCCTCACACTGAGAGTCTGGGTCCTGATGTAATATTGATGAGCGAGGATGGAGGCCTTATAAAAAGTGATAGGTCCTTGTGATTGTAAATTATAGATTGTCATCGATTTGACCGCATACGCATGCATACAAATGCACACACACAGACACACAGACACACACGTATCAAAATAGACACACAACTGCTCATTTTGCCCAGGAGAGAATGAGGAGAGACGTCCCACCGCCCCACCACCCTCTCCTCTTGACTAACTTATTCCACGTCATTCAACGCCATCTCTTCCTGTTTCTTCTCTTCTTTCCATCCCCCCCCCCTCCTTCACTCTCTCCTCCTCTTCAACAATCTCAAGCACCCACCCGCCTCTCTCCATATACATCTCAAGTGCCACTTAGAAAACCAGACTGGGGCACGAGCCAAACTCTCTGTGGTTCTTGTGTTTGTGTGACTTTTGGGCGTCTCAGAGTCAAGATCGCAGAATAAAAAAACAACAACTCACAAATCAACAACCGGGGCCGCGCGTTTTCTTTTCATTCTGGACAAGACCGGATAATTTATGTCCAACAACAAATCTGTTGACTGTGAAAAGCTCTGGCTAAAAAACATTTGTTTGTCTCCGTTAAATCACTAATTATAGCCTGGCACAACACAGGGCAGATGCAGGCTAATTCACCATTAGGCCGTTTGCTGTTTATTAAACTTTTATAATGTGATCACTCTGATAACGGCACAATTGTTTCCCTGGGCGTGTGTGATTATACTGTTGTACCCCTCTGTCCCCTTGTAATGGCTCCCGCCGAGTGTGTGTGTCCATGTGTGTGTGTGTGTGTGTGTCTTGGAGCTTGCGGAGTAGTGTTTTCCATTTCTCATTAGAGTGGCACAGACTCCTGCTGCAGGGTCAATGGAGGGGGAGAGGGTGTGTGGATATGTGTGTGTGTTTGAAGGGGAGTGGGGTGGTAATGAGCGCAGGAACATAATACTACGGCGTCCATTAATGCTCTGAGGCAGTGACATTAGGCATACTTAACTAATAGAGCCAGTCTCTGCAATTACCCACTGTTATCTCTGCAGCTTTAGAGGGGAACCGGCTTTAATAAATGTTTGTAGTGATGTGATAAATGCCAGGTTTGCTCATTTGTAATCCACACTGCGGGACAAGGGGAAGCGGGCGGATCTAATTGTTTTACTCCTGATTCGAGAATGTGGAGTTCAGAGACAAAAAAAAAAAAACGTCTTTCCTTTTCAGAACATTTTTCCTCCAGGTACATCTTTTCTCCCTCTCTGTTGTCTATCTATCTCTCTACGTCTCTCAGTGGGGTACTGTTACAACTGTCCTCCTGTCAAACAGAGAAAAGCAGTCCGTACCCGACGCTCACCGTCACGTCTCTGCCTCCTCTTTTTCCCTCTCCCTCGCATCTCTCTTTCATCCCGGCCCACATCAGAGGCGCGGCCGTGATTGTGTGTGTAAACATCTTGTCATGCTAACACGGGCGTCATGACAGAAGAGAGACGCGCTTCATTAACGGCACGCTTGTGTAAGTTTGTCTTTGTGTTTGAACGGTGCATGTGTGGGCTTACATGTCCGTCCGTGCAAGTGTGTGTAATAGTGTGTTTCTTGAATTTTCCAGGGGTCAGTGGCAGAAAACGTAGAGGAGTTTTTTCTTTTATTGTGCAAATGTGACACAATTTAAGGGAGTGAAGGAGTGGAGCTCTTCTTAAACGAGAAGCCTTCTGGATAACAGAGCTCCAAACTTTTGGGACCCACTTTGGGCTCAATGATGAATTAGATTTGAGTGTATGTCTGTGAAATATAGAACTTCTACTTAACTGTAATGATGATGGCTTGGCATTTCGATCTTGTTGTTTTGAGTTGCTGTTAGTATATTGACCAAACAGTGTTTTGAATGTGTAACTTTATACAATGCGCCATGTGATAATTGATGGTAAGATTATTAGTATTGTCCTTCAATAGCGATGTATATTTGATGTTCATTGTTTGACATGTATTTTTCTTCTCTTCTCTTCCTGTTTTTTTCATGGTGTAATGGATATGTGATGATGTCACTTCCTCAAACCAATAGGGATGACAGACACTTCCAATCATCCAATCACATTGATTAAGTACATATTGGAGGGGATCTACTCCCAGCACCACAAACAATTTTGAGAATGTGCATGTTTTCCTCTCCTTGAACTATTTAAGGAGTACCATCAGCTACAATCCTGCAAAAGCGAAGTTAATACCTTCCGCCGTGCCAGCTTTACTCCTTTCTGAATATCTACCACAAAGAATAACTGTCAATTAACAAGCAAGCAATCACTTGCTACAGAAAATACACCAACTGTTTCAACCTCCTCGCACACCCCTCACTCTTTTGGCAGTAAATCTTCTCTGTTTGTGTGAAGACAATAGCCAGAGGAAGAGAGCGAGGGAGTGGTGTATAGCGAGAGAAAAAGAGGGTACGGGGAGGGAGGCAGACGAGAAAGCGGCACTGTTAATTGTTTTCCAGAAAAAGGTTGCGAAGGTCTGCACGTTTGAACTGAATGTCACCTCATGTAAATCACAGCCTCTGCGTTGGAGAAGCCAATAACCGGGATAATTAGCGTGACTCTCTCCTGCGCCGCACGCAGAGATCGAGGAAGCACACGCGCTGCTGAGGAAGACGCGTTCAAACGCAAGGGGGAAGATTCCAAGTGTGATTAACCAAAAAAAAAAACCTTCAGAGTTAAATCTGGATTTTTGAGTGGGAGGACCAAAGAAGAAGACACATAGACAGAAGGCCAGGTAGAAGAGATGAAGAAGAGAGACACGTGGATGGAGAAAAATCAGAGACACAAACACATTTAGGAGACGCGGAAGAAAAGGAAACAGCGAACATTCCTCGCAGCGAGGTCAAGCAACTCGGTAAACAAACAAACAACGTTAGCAGCGCACACACAAAGGGGGTGAGGCGGTGTAAAACAACAAAGTGTCTCAGTCGATTGCCTACGCCTTACTTTGTCTCCCCTCATCAGTTACATAAACACAAACAAAGGCCTTTAAATTCAGCTCGGCTTTTTGAAGTGAAACAGTGACATGTGCTTGGGTCTCATTTGCTGGTGATTAATGCAAAGTAAAAAAGAATATATTAGAAATGTAAGAATATATCTTCCCTTTGATCGAACCATGCTGTTGACCATAATTGTCTGCATGTTGACGTCGCTGCTTTACGTTTAATTACGGCGGAGACGCTCCCTTGAAGATTTCCTTTTGTCTCTTAACATTACAGCTCAAATTAGTCAAGCTCAATGTCACAAAACTCATATATAACAAGATATGAAATGGTTGAACTTGGAAACAATCATATGGTTACTACATAGGTGCCAGAGTATGAGTGTTTTTAAAAGGAAATTCAAAATCATCCTGCAGAAATAACCAGAATATATGAAAAGGATCATTCCAGTGTTGCAGAGTCCCACCACCACTATCACACTCCATATCTCTCCCTCCCCGTCTACCCCCCCATGCCGCGCAGGTTTTCCTTCCATTGTGGCGTGTGAAACTGAGAGCGGCGCTCACAGCGCCTGGCCAGCGATCCATTCTTCCTGGACAGATTGATGGAAAACAATCAACAGACTATACATCTTGCTCGGGCACAGCAGGTCACCGGCACTCATCCTGGACACCTGGACGTACATCCTGGGCCTACAGAGCTGAGGTAAAGCGCCAAAAGAGGGTCTGGAAGGGAAACCGGCTGATGGGAAGTGGGACGCCAGGTTGGGGTGGTATACGGAGCTGGCATGTACAGTCTGCTTTCTCACTTAGAAATAATTAGTAAACAATGAATCATCAGGGGCGGTTGGAAGCTATACTGCTCGATGACACACTGGCTCGGCCCTGCTGGGAGAGGAGGCCGCGAGTATCCTTCACTGAGAGGAGCTGCTGTGTCTATTCAATTACGAGCAGCAACACAGGCGGCCATGTAACACATTGGCTGTGAGAGAGCACTTAGTGGGCCGTGTGCTCGTCTGTCCACACACATCAGAGCATTGAGGAAACAAAGCGTTGCCCCCTGCCACACACACGCATAACCATGCACGTCCAAATGTATAGCATCACACCGAGAGGCACGCGGCCGCTCTCTTCACGCCTCATTTGAAAAGCAAATTGAGCGCATCTTCTAGGGCGAGTCACGGACTAAATCCTGGAAAACGTTACCCTTCTCCCTCACTCGCAGCAGCACCACACGCGTCATACACGAGACCTTTCATATGGTAAATATATCTTTCATTCTATTTAGCTCCCCCTTCTATCTCTATCTCTCTCTCCGTCCTGCAATTTCCAACACCAAAAATGTCTTAAATAGCTCTCGGAGAAGTAGGACGCTACTCATTTGGGTCAGCTCTGGCCGGCCAAACCCCCTCATTCTGGGACAGAACAAACACTGACACAAAAGGCAGTGGGAACGGCCAAGGAGAGCGGCCAGGTCAAGCAGGGAATGTCAAGCAGTAATGACAAAGCAGTTTGCAGAGAAAATAGAGCTACAACAGCGCTATTTACAGTAGCTCTCGCCAAATATAAAACCATGTCATGCAACCCAGAACTTTTCACTGTTTTAACATTTGTAAATTACATTTTATATGCCCTAATAAACTGTTTGCTACCTGCATTCAGCTGGGGAGCATTAGCTTAACTACCTATAAAGTATGATAGCAGCTCTGTTTAGTTTATTGGGGAAAGTATTAAAACAAACAAACACACACAAACTCAAGCATTAAAAATACTTATTTCCAGCATTGTTTCCTCACCACCAAACGAAACCAGCTTGTGTTAATTTGATATTTCATATCATGGAAACAAACCCCATGTTTACTCTGAGAATGTTTCGCAAAAAGAAAGCGAGCCCAGTTGTTGGAGGTGCTGAAGGTCTGGATGAGAGAGAAAGAGGCAGCGCTGTTTTAGAGGCTCCTCGACCTCCAAACTCCCTGCTGTCAATCAGCGCAGCCGTCCGTCCCTTGGGGCTGCGCTTTCCTCCAACCCTGAGGGGGGGGGGGAACCACCGCAGGGAAAAAAAGAACACAACCAAACAGATGCAGAGAGCTGCAGGTCAATGTGTGTGTATGTATGTGTGCGTTACATTTTTGCCCGCCTGTGGATTCTCATAAGTGCGCATGCGCTCCTCTGCATATGTATTTGTGTACTGTGTATGAGTTTATCTCAGGGTGAGGGATGCATCTATGTGTCTATGTGTGTGTGTGTGTGTGTGTGTGAGGCAGATTTGTGAGGCGGCCAACACCTGAGGGAGGGGAGTTCTGCCCGCATATCGATGAGCCAGCAACTCTGCCTCTTTGCCCCTGAGCCCTGCACAAACACCACAACCAGCTCAGGGCCAGGCCTTTTCAAAGCCTCCCATAACATCTAATACAGCTGCCCCCCACTCCAATCCTCTAAGACTGCACAAAAGAAACAGCACATCAACAAGAAAAAAATCAAAAAAAAATCAAAAAAGAAAACATCTCTCCTCCCCCAAAAGAGAAACACTAAAAGAGAGATACTGTCAGGGTCTCGTGACTCTGTTTCTAGCTTCTCTTTGTCTTGGAAGGAAATGTAAAGCCACTGATAGGTGGTCAGAGACACAATAGAAAACCGACTGTGAGAAACAAGCGGGAATAGAGGGGGGAGAAGAATGACTATCCTTCATAAAATACAACAGACCCAGGACGCGGGGAAAGAAGAAAGAATTAATGAAGACCTCAACATTCAGACGTCAGACACATCAGCAGATACAGTCAGAAGAATGTAGGAGAGCTGCACCGTGAGTGTGTTTTCACCTTCTCACTAACACAGTCATGGATATGAAAGTGAAACTAAGCTGAGGGGACGGAAGGCGCTGCCAGTAAACCACATTAGCATCAAATGCAAATGAGAAGGGGGCTAATGGCTGGACAGGTGCAGACTGGGCCTCTAAATGACACACACACACACACACACACACACACACACATACATTCGCAGGCACACACACAAATGAGATGGATGAATTAAACATGGGTGGGCTCGGCTTGGGGGGCTGGCAGGGCTGACATAAAGTCAATGACATACATTATTCACTAGCGCACGTTAGCCCAGCCAAGGCAACACATGACCTCTCACCCCAGGAAGTGCATCCAAACATAACAACCAAAACAATGAGGGGGTTCCCCACTACAGAGGGACACAAAGACGGGGGAGAGTGACAAACAAGCAATGCAGCAAAAAATGCATTCGCTTGGAAAATAGCAATCCTTAAGACACTGCAAAGTTTACTTCCAGATGTGTCAGGTGATCTGGTGTGAAAGCAAAGCAGGTGTAGACCTGCGGCGGGTGCAGGAGATGAACCAAAACCTGGTCCGCAAGTGCTAACTAACTACCCACCGTGAAGCTGTTGCAGGCTCACAGAACAGGAAACTGTCGGCCATGACATCATCCTCCCCGGGAGGAGCACTTCCTGCCCGACATTCTTCACTCAAGACACACACACACTCGCCAGGAAATGGCCTCTATCAACACACACACACTCCTGGGGAAATAACCAACATCGATGCGGATACACAAGCACAGACACGCATGCGAGGAAATGGGCCACATCAACGGCGGGCTGCAGGAGTGTGTGCAAACGCAAACAAGCGCACACTCGAAAACAGCCATAAACCTGAAATAACATCGTCTGTGCATGTAAACTTGACACCCCCCCCCCCCCCCCCCCCCCCCCCCCCCCCCCCCCTCCCCGCACTGGAAAGGGGGATCATGGGAAATGCAGGGCTATCCATTGGATCCTTATCTCTGGTCGCAGAGAGTTTCTCTCCCGCCTCCAGAGAGGCTCTCCCTGCCTGGGGGACACCCTGCGGTAGGCCTGGGGGAGCTGGCAGGGCAGGAAAAGGGCCACGGGACACAGGTGGTAGGAGCCAAGAGAGGACACATGGGGCTGGAGGGACAGTCATACCCCCAAAGCGAGTAGGGTTGAGAGATTAGTCCGCAATTATATGGAAGCAGCAAGTAAATGAACAAAAAGCAGTTCTGTGGGGAGAAAAGCTATGCAGGGAGATAGCAGAGGTGTACACGGGTGAGAGGCAAATGTGTTTGTGATTTGAGGCCCAACCAGGCACATGATAGACTGACTAGCAGTGGCTGCATATGATTAACCCCACACTAACCAGGAGTGATGGAGAGAGGTGGAAGTGGAGGTGGAGGGGGGTTAAGGGCTCCCCTCATATTATCCTGCCTCTGTAAGAGGCTAAAGTGGACCACACATGTTTCCCCGGGGAAGATATAGAGAGGCGCACACAAGCGTCTCACCTTTCAGCTGCTTTCCCCTGCCCAGTGTCAAGCACAGACACAACCTGTCATGCCAAGGTCTCTTTAACTTTCCAAGAACTCACCACCTCAGAGGCTAAATGCATACAAGATGACATCTTCATCTTCAGGACTGATTCAGATCAGATGGACTGTGAACATCTGAGACAGTCAGAGATGACAACGCTACATGTAAAATTGAATGTCGCTGCTACCATGAACCAAAACAGCATAAAAACAGGGCAGATTGTGGGGGGTTTCTTTCATCTTCAGTAAAAATCTAAGAAATGTTAAAGTGCCATATGCCGTCATAGACTAAACAAATATGCTTCATAATTAAAATCCGCATCGCACTGCTCCTTGCAAGCGCTTTAAAGCCCGAACAAATTCTCTTTTCAACAGGAGGTGAGATAAAGAGGTGGGTGAGAGAGATTCTCCCGGTGAGCGTGTACAGTACCCAGAGCGCTCCCGATCCACACTGTACCAGATTTGTTCTCCTAACAATCAAATAAGTTTCTCATTAGCTGACTTTATTTTTCCTCATTCCTGCGGTTTTGCTGCAGTGGCCTGTTTCTCCCATCTTAACGAGAGAGAGCTAATTAGGCAATCAGACCCATTACTCTTCCAGAAGAGTTAGAGCTAGCCCAGCTAATTAGGGCTGTAAAATCTAATCATCTCTGCGAAACAGCAGAGGGCTAACGAGCCCTTATTTAACGAACTAAATAACTTCAAGGGTGGAGAGGGGCTGTTGATGGTATTTCTTTATGAATTTGAAGGAGGGGAACTCGTGGTAATTGAGTCAGTTTCACCCTCACAGTTGTTTGTTTGTTTATGAATCCCAGATTATTACAACTGCCAAGAATATATTGGTACTAAATGAGCAAACGTATAAACCCTCCTCTCCTTATTCCCCTTCAGTTTTCCCCCCTTTAAAGCGAGCCAACCTCCCCCATTCGCTCTCCTCTCACCTGACCTATTTTCCTGTCCAGAAAGAGTGCTCGCTGGAGAGGAAAACAGAGATATTGCTGTTGTTTTCCCTCCCCCTGTTCTAATTTGTTGTTCGTTAATGCTGCCCTCACACCTGAGCCACTGGGCGTCGGGGGAATACCGCCAGCGAGCGACCACAACACATGCTCAGTGTGGGAAAAGCTGTTCGCAGCAGAGATCAGCCTGTTTCGCCAAGGTGGCTCTGCTCAAACTGCGGCAAAAACAGAAGGGGAAAGTTTAACCGTGGCGAGAGCCCGGATGGCGCCCGCGTAGAAACAGAGCGACAGAGCGCACAGATGAGAAATTCAACAAGTATGCGCACACGTGAGAACAAAAATCAGAAATGTGGCACAGAGTGATGGGCAGGCGTGTTGTCTGAGGCCACGTGGTGGGGTGCAGCTGTCTCAGGGAGCGCTGAGGTGAGGCCTTCCGCTTCACTGGAGCGGAATGAGGGTGGCGCACACGCACACACACACACACACACACACACAATTCACACAATTCACACACACACACACACACACACACACAGGTAAAGAGTAGCTTTTGACAGAGCAGCAGCGAGCACAGGACAGCTGTGTTCATCAGATAGCACAGGTCACTGCCTCATTAACACTCACACAAATACACTCGAATGTGACAAATTCAAATCAGACATAAAACATAAATAACCTACGTTGTTTGGAAGGGTTAAATACAGTCAGAAAAAGGTGATACTTCAAGTTCAGCCTTAAATTTGCACGCTCCAACAACTGCTCAAGTATAAACAAATAATTTCCCTCACAATGTACGTCAACACGTGGGCCACACGCATGCACACAGCAAAGACCGGACCGTAAATCTACAGCACTTTTCTTTTTTCCCGACTAACCGTTAATCAGGCGAGCTGCTGCATCGGTCAGAGGTAGTTTATGATGGCAGGAGAAAGGTGTACACTCAAAGAGAAGTGTGTGTGTGTTTGTGTGCAGGAGTGGTGTCTGCCAGTGTCTAAAGCTGCAGACAAGCTTGAGTATACCACACCCGGCCCAGAGTGAGATTTATACACAGAAACACACACGCCAGGCTGTAGCTGTAACCCTAACTGCTCATCAGCTAAGTCATCAGCCCGACCACACAAACACTGTTTGACCACACTTGAAGCAGAGCTCAACTGCTCTGTGATTGCTCCTCCACTTCACACACATACCGCTGGAGTAGTATTTACTGCTGTTTCACACATTTTGCGCACACAGACGATTATGGTTGCTGAAATTTAAACAAGCCGTGGCCTGCAGGTTACGTTTTCTCAGAAAATAGCAAAAATAGCTTTCATCTGCCTACTCCTCTAGAAATTTATACAAAATTCTGTCATTATTTTTCTATCTATGGGATGTTTCTGCAACATTTGCTGCCTGTGTATTCTGCACACATTTCCTGTTCACACCTACAGGCAGTCATACGTGCTTGTGTTTGTGTTTGCCGTGACAGCGCAGCATCGCGTTGGCCCGGGGTCAAAGGGCAAAGTGTGCTTACCTGTCGATGATGACAGGGTCTGATGGGGTCTCGTTCCTGTTGCCACAACTCTTCTTATCACAGCATCGACTGCAGGGAGGTGAGAGAAGAAGGGGGGGGCAGAGACAAAGGAGAGGAGTTAGTCACAGCGGTGTGAACAGCAGAGAAATAAAGATAAGGTACATCACTGAGAGGGAGAGGATGTCAGATGAGCGTACAGGAAAAGAGAAAGAGGAGTAAGAGGGCGTGAGACTTTGGCAGAGTTTAAGAAGCGACGTGAATAGGATTTCTGCCGGGCTTCCCGAGGTAAGACCGGGGCTCTGGCGCTACAGTAGGTGAGATCAGCGGGGCGATTTTAGGAGAAGTTTGGAGGAGGAGAGAAAAAGCAGTGAGCTTGAATGGGGCTGGATACAAACTTGAATTAGCCTCCAGGGCTCAGGTTAGCTCCATTTCTGTCAGACATCACACAACCAGACATCTTATGTTCTCTATTTTTCCTCAGTGCTCGTACCCTCCCTCTATCCCGCCTCTCCCTCTCTCTCTCTCGCGCTTTTTCTCTCTCTTCAGAAGTGGGTCACAGAGTGGTCCCACTGGACCTGGGGAGTAGTGCATGCTGGGTAGAAGGGGGTTGCATACTGATGTGACGAGTCCTTTCTGAATCATTTGACTGCAGCACAATGTAACAGCGTTGTTGTGTGCCGTCAGCCCCCCCGTTTCCCCCAAAAAGTATCATCGCGTCTACCTTTTCTTCTCTGTCTGCGTGTACAGTATGCACGCCTGTGTGTACCTGCGCCTGACTGCATCTACTGTATGTGTGTGTGTGGGAGGAGATGGAGAAAGACACAAAAGAGAGGGAGTGAACGGGGGAGACAGATTGACCCTCCCCCCTACTTTCTTGAGTCCCCCAGGACAGGAGGCTTGGAGAGCCAGATCGGATTTCTGATCTCGACCGTTTCCTGCAGCGTATGAAAACAAGTGGTCTAAATTGCCTTGTGTGATAACCAGGAAGTGGCTACACTTTGCCACTGGCCATTTCTCTAAATCTGACTCTACATGTATTGCTAAACGGCTGGTTTGTGAGGGACAATCACATGCTGTGTGATGCTTGTATTGATTGTAAATGCAGGCGACGGTGTGTGAGATCTGCGCTTGCTGTAGTATATTTGACTGTGTGTGTGTCTGTATTTTATGTGTAATCCGAGTCTGTCCCCCTCTGCACATAGCTCACTGTCAGGACACAGCAAACTGCATGTATTACACAGACTAAGGAGGATGGGTTTGAGTAATGAGCTTTTCCTTGTCCTAATTAGCTGAACATGAGAGGGATGCACACACATATACACAGACACATACACACACACACATCCCTACCAACAGAAATAGGCCAGGGCCCATCTCCCCAACCCACTTTGAGGAAAATGATAAGATTTCTGTTGTAATTTAGCAGTGCTCCTCGTGTCTTGGCCCCCTCTTTACACCAACAGGGACACCTCCGATGTGAGAAAAACATTCACCTTGATCCAGACTATAAAGCATCGGCAGGACCAACAAATGACAGCTGTGGCTTGGTGTGTTTTGTCTTACCTGCACATGATCTCGTGGGTCAGCAAGACCCGACACATCTCTGGGTTTTTATCCTGGCCCTCATAGATAATCGCCTGGAAGGATGGAGAAGAAAAAAAAAAGAAAAAAAAATCACAGACAATTCAAATAACCGTGATTTTTTTATGTGGCATGCTGAAAGAGGGAAAAAAAAGTGAGCCACGATGCAGGGGCAAATAAAAAAACAGAAAAGTGTGTGTCTTTCATCTGGGAGTAGTGTTGTCTATCTGGCAAAATGTGTGTCGTGGGAATCCAGTCCTCCTGAACAGGAACGCTCTGTTCTGACAGAGACAGTAAGAGAGAAAGCATGTGTGTGTGTGTGTGTGTGTGTGTGTGTGTGTGTGTGCCCGTGTGTGTGTGTGTGTACTCCCGCGTGTGCATATGTGTTTGTGCGTGCGCGTATGTTTATATGCTGTGTACAGTGAGCAGTTGGACTGCCAGACTGGAGTATAGTGCACCATCTGGTCCATACAGCACAGCGTCCAAAAATCTAGTCTGGTTACCCCTCCAACCCCACTCAACATGCTCTCCAGGGCTGTGATCACCCTGCACACACACACACACACACACCGATAAACACGCCAACACACACACGCACTCACACAAACAACATCCCCTCCTACTCCTTTCATTCTAAGGCAAACTCTCTTCAAGCCTAATGGCACTAGAGGCAGAATTGGCAAAACAAAAGACCCGATATCAAAACAGCATTGAAGTGGCTTATTTTCTTCGTATCTAAGTCGTTTCCTAACGGAGAATTCCCTCAGTGTGCGCCAGCCCACATGTGCTGCTCTGTATTTCTTTGTGCGATTGAATTGGCCATAACACACTCTGGGATAGTTTGTTCTGTTTCACATTGAGGAAATGAGGGTCAAGGTCCTCAAAGAGTGAGCTGGCATGCATCACTGTCTCTCTCAAACACTAACACTAACACTAACACACAACCGCATCTGCACCTCACTGGGATACTCACACACTATATGTGCACGATCACACAGCCTCACACACACACACATATACTATATACTGCCTGACGCTTGTAAAAACACACACACACACACACACACACACACACACACACCATCCCCACTTACTCGCTGCTGTGCAGAGGTAGAGTATGAGGACACATGTCCTCTACTTTTCTGGGCCTCTGTAAATGTATTCCACAGGTAAGACAGGTCGTTTATCAAGCCGGCTGTGCTGTGCTGAAGTTGAGGGTCTCAGACACAGGCATGCAGCGGGGGCGAGGAGGAGGAGGAGGAGGAGGAGGAGGAGGGGGCGGTGGTAGGTAGGGGCAACATTCAGACCAACACAACTACCAAACTCACTGATGCACACTTTCATTCTTTAAACCTGTAGTTTAATGCAAACCTCTTACCTGTTTAGTCATAGAGTCGATGAGACGAACATACAGGTCCTGCTCTGTCCTGATCCCTGCACAGAGACAGAAACAGAGAAATGGTTCAAATATAACCAGCAGGCTTCATATCACATCTGAGGCAAAGCTTTTTCTCCATTCTGGAGAATATTTCAGATCACAGGTTTTATTCATTCTGACTTCTCCTCTGAGGCACTTTATGGGAACTAAATGAGTCCAAACTGTTTCTAATGACTTTCAGTATTTGTTGCATGCTGTCAGTTTGCTAGGAACTTTAGAAAATTGAATTTACTTTATTTACCTCTATTGACATTATCTCTAAAAACATTTATCAAGAACTGTGAAAACGTGCACAGCAGGGAGAACCACACTATTAATATATTATAATCAATATAATTTAATTATTCAATCAAGGAACAAAGACTTTAAAAAAAAATAAAAAAGGAGGATGGGAAACATTTTATTATGCTTCCTTTGGGTTGTTTACTGCTGACCAGAGAAGATATATTTACAATAAAAAAGCAGCAAGCACAACATAATAATAGACAAATAATAATAATATTATAAATATAATTATGTAGTGATAATAAAAGTGGAAATAATAACATTTAAAAAAGTACTAAACAGATAAAGCACTAATCCTTCACATGAATTATAAAATAAGGCATAAAACACAACAGGATGTGACCTCCTAAAACATTTGTTTCCTGAGTTTCCTCACGTTGGTTTGGCGTATCATTCACTCACTGCTTCTTTTTTTTTTTTATTGCTCCATAAAAATTATGGAAGCTAAACTCACCGTTACTGTAGAGGAGCTGAAGTCTATAATGGATCCCATTGTTGGTCTTTTCCCCCGTCGTTTCCTATGAAAATTAAACCAAACAAGAGCCGGTCAGAGCGAGCAAAACATCTCAACTGGGACTTTTATACTGCGCGTCCACAACTTGATATTTTTAGACTATTAACATATTAAAGTCTCTCTAACTGTGATCACATTTAAATCACTTCTTCATAACATCCACACAGACAAAAAGAAAGAAAACAAGCTTGTGTTTGCAACAACTTGTTTTTGTTATTTGACAAAAATATATTTTGTAAACTCAATTTCTTAATAATCTGATATTTTGAAAAAAGAACTTTCTTTACAACTCGAACCAGTTTACAACTTTATTAATATTAGAAACGAAAATTGAATAGAACGTATACTACAGACATTTAACAAATTTAATAAGAATAAATTTGACATGTGTATTAATTATAAATGACATTGTGTATGTAATGTAATATTAAATTGTGTTAATATTACTGACCAACAGCAGAAGGACATTTGTATCTAATAAATAATAAACAAGTCGATACTAAATGCTGATGAATAAAACACGCATTTAAAAGTGAAACATTCACTTTTTAACGCCACTTGCTCACAGATCAATAATCCACCTGATCGACGCATCAAACACTAATATTGATGTTTGTTTAGAAAATTAAATATCGTGTCTGACAACACCTGCAGGAACATGGCAGCACGCTGTGCTGAACTGTCATAATTCAATATTATTAGTGGCACAAACTGGGTGCAAAAGTGCTCATGCACTTCGTTTACAGCTTTAAAGTAAATTAGTTTAAAATGGATTTTGAAGGTTTTGAAATTATAAAAGAAATGCTAAAATAACCAGAAGTGTGTAAATCTTTTAGGAAACCACATCTATAACGCCTTCATGATCCCTGCTGTGTGCGTCTGGCCACTTTGTTAACACACAGTCTGGTAATTTATCACTTGGACTTAACAGCCAGTATACTGTGTCAGGCATCAGTCCATGCTTCACAACATTAGAAGCTTATTTTAAAGATTTTATTACAAACTATACCATGTGGTGAAAATGTATATATATTTTTTGTGCGTGTGTGAAATGTGCAAACTCACCTTTTCCTTCTCTACAAAGTCGATGTAGGTGGTTCTCTCTATTTCCACCGGCTGACCCTGTCTGTCGTATAAAGCCAAGACGAAGTGGAAGAAGTTGGACTTGCGGAGGTTGGAGGGCGGCTGCTTCTCGAAGTGTGCCCGAGCAAGACCCACTCCGCTGCGGACACACAAGCACAAAACTAAGCACCATCCACCATGAAGGCAATTAAAAATAAATGCACTCAATAATAATAATAATAATAATAATAATGCAACACAAGAGAAATATGCTTTTAAAAAATCCACTCTACAGTCGCTTATGTTTCACTTCTAAAATCCCCTAACTACATATAATTTAATTAAAAACATATTTCTAATGCGCACAAACCCTTTACAGTTGTATCAACAATAAATAATGAAGCAAACAAGTTTAAATATTAACCAATAGGCCATAAAAGCCTTAACTATACTCATTTATATAACAAACATAATTTGGAAATATCAATTGGTCTTATGATAGTATAGGCTGATAGCATGATAGTATGGCTGCTGTCGATAAAAGTGTGATAGTTTATTTTAAACTTGCCCAATTTAATATATTCAATTCAATTTTCAATTTATTTTTAAATAGCGTCAAATCATAACAGAAGTTATCTCGAGACGCTTAATATATATATATATATATTTGTATTGTTTTAAGAAAAACTTCCAAATTCAAGCTAGACAAAACAATCTTAATGTATGCAAAAAAGTAACCTACTCTGCTTTATCATAACCAAAAGAATAGAAACAACCACCGAAGTTAAGGTGGAAAACCTTAAACTCACACTAAGCACACTTTTCCACACACCAAAAGTTAATTCTAAGCCTTCATTTAAACCCTGCGAGCATATAATAAAAGTGTTTGCAGCTAACTGTGCTTTCCGTCCAGAAATATGCTAAAAAACACTCTGAGCCACATACAAGCATTATATCATGTTGGACTTAAAAAAAACTTATAAAGCCAGCAGGAAACAGTGGTTATCCAACTCTACGGTCCTCTGGAGGACGCTTGATAACAGCAGCTCCGCAGATCATAACGCGTCTCTCCAACCCGGTTCTCTCTCCGGTTCTCTCTGCGGTGCAGCGCAGCGCACAAGGCCGCCTCAGGCTCACCTCTGGGCGGCTGTGTTGGAGTCCAGCACTCCGGCGCCCTGCATCCATGTCCGAACCGCGTTCATCCCGGCCACCATGGGCTCTTCTTTCATACTACTCCCACTCCTCTGGATGCTCTCGTGGATGCCAAACATCAAAAAACGCACCTTCACACTGTCGCTATCTCTCTCTCACTCCTCTCCTTCCTCTCCTCTCCTCTCCTCTCTCTCTCTATCCTCCCTCCTCTCCTTATTTCCCTGCCTCCACCTCCTCTTTTGCGTCTGTTTGATCTGCGCTGTCAGAGGAGCAAAAGTGGCGTGGTCTGTTTCACTTGGCGTTTAGTTGTTGCGCGTGTTTCTCAAAGTAAACAAAAAGATGCGACATGTGGAAGGGAAAAAGGGGGAAGCTGTCAGCAATCCAGGGTTAGCTGCACCTCATGTCAGCGACTCCTCCACGAGAATAAAAAAGCGAGCAGCTGTGAAGATGAACAGCGATGAAAGAGGAGAAGCGCAGGATGAGAGGATGAGAGGGTTGCACCGAGTTGGAGACAGTCCCACCAGGATCAAGGTGCAAAGCTGACAAAAACACAAGCAAAAAATGTCACTTTTTTTTTTTTTTTGTTGCAACAAACAAGTCCACAGTGAAAAAAGGAAGGAGATGAAACACTCCTGCAAAGTCTCCTCTTGTTCAGATAGATGGATGAAACGGGAAGATTACGCGCAATTAAGAAGAGGCAGTCCTCTGCATCCGCTCCTCTGCAGCTCCTTGCTCGGGTTGATTTTTGCGCTCTCTATTCTTCCCTTGAGGAATCACTTTGGACCATCTCTGGGATGCCAAACAGGAGAGGACTAGTAGGTGAGGGAGGCGTGGTTTTACAACAGCGAGCAGGAACGCCCCCCCCCCCAACACCAACACACAGTTAATAAGGCAGGACAATCAGCTGTCCACCAACCAGGACCAGACCAGCCTGCCTGATGTCCCCGCCTCATCTCAGCCTCATCTCATCTCACGCAGCGTCCCAACACAGACACTTAGCCAGAAGCTGTGCACGATGTGTGTGTGTGTGTGAGCGCTCATATGTGTGTGTGCTCTCTTTTTTAGAGTTGACAATTAACGTATTGGCGACTATCAAACATCAGCTCAGGTTGAGGACATTAGTTTAATCCAGAGACTAAAAGGGCAGAGTGAAGAGGAGTAACATCCATCGTCAGTTGTCACTTGAGCTGCAGCTATGAAAATGAAAATGTGCCCAGCATCTGTCTTTGTAAAACAAGACGAAACACAATCTGATCAAATGTTTTACAACAGCATCAGAATAAAGAAGCTGATTTTTTTTTTTTGGCTCATTATGTGACAAAAAACGCGCAACAGCAAAGTGAAAGCAGACAATTTGAGGATATAGTTGCATTGCTTTGTGTGCAAGATTTAATTGTGTCAAATTAATTCAACATTAACAAATGTTGGCTAAAGAACGCTTTTGTCCATCACTCCATCTTGTTGTAAAATAATAATTAATGTGCTGCTAAAGACATGTAAATCCAGAGGACAGATAGTCATTTTGTAATGGGTTATGTATGAATAATTGTGATGTGTTTTGTTTTTTTGGCTGCTGGGTCTTACTTGTCTGTCTGTCTATGGTAACAGTATGTCTATTGGATGTGTAGTTCTTCTCAAACTGAGCTGCCTATGGATGCAAAATGAATTTCAGTGCAAACTGACAATAAAGTTGTATCGTATCGTAAGTTAACATTTGAGTTTGGGTTTTCCCCACATTGCTGCATGAAAGAAATATACAAAAATCACTTGATTTGAACATTTAAAAAATGGAATTTAAATGTGTTTTTTTCACAAGAACAGAGCAAGTCCAAGTGCTCATTCAGAGTATCAGCTCTGGGCAGATTATGAGATTAAGAAAAGTTTCAGCTCACAAAAAGCCTGGCAGCCGCTGCGCGCATTTCTCTGTTACAGCCCCGATGGTTTGAAATTAGCTTTGATTAGATGCATTACAGAAATCTTGCGGGACTAAGTTGCTGAATCCAACATAAATATGAGGATTACAGCTAAACTGCGCCGTGTGACGCTGTCCAAAAAAAATATTGCAATCACTCAAAAATAACTGCTCAAAAATAAAACAAAAAAGTGCAAAATAACAAAATTTACATGATTGCGCACAGGACCGTGAAACTGCACGGTGGGCTCACATGCATGAAGAAGTGTGCAGCTTGCAGAGAGAGAGAGCCTGTTACAGAGAGGGATGCATGTTTCAGATTCACATCAGCCCCCCATCATTACAGAGTCATTTCTAAATTGTCAAATTGAATTGTCTGGGGGCCATCTGTTCAATAACTACGGTTTGGTTCATTATAATGAAATGGGAAGAATGAGAGAGTCAGTTTGTCTGTTTGTTTTATCAGGGGGGGCATCTTTGAAAATTACGATTTTATCAGGGAATTGTTGAAATTAATCAGTTTGACACGTTTATGTTCACAGTTTAGCAAAAACTGCACAATTAAGAGCCACAGAAAAAAACCCCACCTAATGCGTAAAATACGCACAATTTAATAGAATTTCTGTAATTCTAATAATCTAACTTTCACTTTTTTTAGCAATTATAGTTATGACACATATATATATCCTCAAACCCCTGCAGCCAGCAGACATAAGAGTCTCAGCAGAGACTTGATAAATGCCATAAACGGTCAAGGTTGGACACCCCCACCCACTGCAATCATCTCATCATTGTCTATAGATGTTTATTTATGTCTCCATGCTGTGGGAGGAGAAATGTGAGCACCCCACACCACGTTGAGTACACGATATAATAAAATAGTGATAAAGAAAAAAGCAACGTGAGATAAAATGTCTCTCACACTGACTGGCTCACTTTTACGCGCACACACACACACACACTCACACACACTCACACACACACGTTCAGAGCTATCCTTCAGCACATTTGTTTGATTGTGGCCGGCTCTCTCTCTCGCCATGATGATCCATGTCTGCCTTTGGTCGAGGCCTCTAGGGTGGCATTTATTTATATCCACACAGTGTTAGCCCAAATATCACCGTCTCAGTATCCAAAAACAGAGATGTCAGTCGATGATCCAGCCATGTTAATACTGTGATTTACTAACTCCGTGGCACCCAGACATAAAGGTTTGCAAAAATATCTCCATTGCCATTACGCACGGGCTGGAATGCGCACGCCATGTAAACGATGTAAAAGGCTTGTACGTGTGTGTGTGTGTGTGTGTGTGTGTGTGTGTGTATACGACTTCCATTCAAGTGTCCACATATGGGAAGGCTATTAAAAAATAACTCTAATAAGACATTTTGAAGTAAGTGATCAGAAAGGAGTTGTATAGGCGCATGCAACCCAGCAGATGTTCTCGTAAATCAAAAGGTTGGGCTGATGATAATAATGGTCTGATTGAATCGAAGACTCGTAAAAATGACTAGTTGTAAAAAAAAAAAAAAAATCTGGCATATGCTTTATGAGAATGGGCCTTATGTCTACCAATATGCTCTCTAGTCGACATAAAAGAAGACAAATATAGATGTTTAACCATTTAAATGTGTAGATAAAAGATGCAAGCAGAATGCAATTTCATTGATACAAAAAAAACAAACTTAACACATGCAAAGGAAATATTTCAACGCTACTTAACTCAAGGAAAAAAAGCAGAATTAAAAATGAAATCAGGGGGCAAACAATGAGAAATAGTGTTGTACTTGTAATAAATAGCAACTTGTAATAATACATTATCTTTAATTTGTCTCTTTCTGTGCAACACATCTGTGGCACTTCCCAATGATGACCTCTTATCTCATTTCACTTCAGGTGACTCAGACCTGACAAGCAGGATTCCATGTCACTGTGTTTAGAGCAATGTTGCCATCTAGTGGCGTTAAAAGGACATTGCACAATTCAATTTACAGTATTTTGCTTCCACTTTAAAATCACTTTTATACTCTCAAATGTAGCACTTGCATTGCAATGCAGATACAATTTGCCACCTTTCCGAGTTGCTTTTTCCTCTAATTAACATGTTCAACTTAATGTGAACAAGGTCAATGAGATTGTGGATTCATGAGAAGTTGGGAATTGATCTTATAGGCGACGTCAGAGGACAAACTGTTATATAAATAAATAATGTGGGTTCAGTTTAAATCGTTTTTTTGTCTAATGGGAAATTTACCAGATCCTTTCAAATGTTCCTGATTTTGTTGTTCCTGTTCTGAATGAATGTTTGTCTTTGTTTTGAGATTTTAAGTTAATGATTACTGTGGATTTTCAGTTTTTGTGGGGAAAGCTAATACGCATTGAAGGCAGAGGGCTATTTGCTTTATTTCTATTTGACAGTTTAGCTACTGTTTCATTTCAAAACTACTACAATACTACTAATACTACTACTACTGTTTTCACCATTCTAAATGTGCTTTAATTATAACAAACTATTTTGTTTTTAATTCAAAAATAATACAATTTCATATTCAAAGATTTAAACTGATATATTTTGACTAGTTTTATTACTCCAGGTGGTTCACTTTTGTACTGGCTGGTTCAGCCAAAGACTAATATGTTGTATTAATTGTTTTGTTGTAAGGGGAGACACTACAGGTGAACAGGGTAAAACAATTAACAAATAAATAAAACCATGAGACTTCCCCAGTTGATTACTTACATTAAGACAATTATTTTTTGTAATACAAGTTTTGTGAAAACATAAAATATGCAAAAGAGGCATTATCTTATCAAATATGTGCTCATGTAGATGCATTTCCAGGACAGAAATATGAACATTGAATAAAGCCAGGTTCAGAATTCTTGTTTCATTTAGTTGACATATAAGAGTCGAGGGTTTTTACAGAGGGAATTTTGGATATCTTTTTTATCACTCCATAAATCAAGAAATACTGTCAATAGCCATAATAAAACAACAATTTTCACCATGTTTTTTTAGGAATATAATGTTCTCTAAATCAGGCTGTGGAGGATATATAAACAAACCCTTCAGTAAAAGTCTTTAGAAAATAGATAGGGATGATACTGGAAAGTTTGGTGGGTGTAAGTGCTGCTGAAGTGGAGATTTCTGGCTCAGAGTGAGAAAAACCTCATTTAGAGAAAAAGGCCTTTTACAATTCCATACATTTTGAAGACACTACATGTGAATAAAGTAAAATGTGTTAACTACAGTAGTAGATAGATATCCCCATGAAACTTCCCCAATTGATTTCTTCTGTTAAGACAATTATTTATGTATTACAAATTGTCTGAAATGTTATGTTTAAATATGCAAATGAGGCATTATGTCTAATGCTAACTTTTGGTGAATTTAGGAGAAATCTACAGACACAAATAGAAAATGTGCAGTAAAATAAACACCTAAATGTGTGTTTTGGAAGTCCTTTTAAACAAGAAGACATGTTATGGAAGCAAAATAGGCTAAAATCTCAAAATTGAACAGTGCATGAAAAAACTATGTTTTTGCCTGGGGTGTCTCCCCTCTAGTAAATAGAGGATAGAGAATAGAGTTTTTTAGAGGCGTGAGAGACCTAAATATATCCAGTAATAAAGTAAGTAATAAAAGCTTAGATTAAAGGAAAGACTGATACAAAATAATATAGTTTTGTGTAGCCGTAGAAGTTTTTTTCTGCCATGATAGATCAGATTTACCCAGCGACCCCTTTTGGAAATACACAGATCACAGTCTGCTAACCTTTTTCATGCTATTCTGTCTGAAAAACACTTGCATCAAGTATGTTCACATTTCTCACACATGTAAAAACATTTTGAGGTCAAGCCTTATTTTGCTCCTTCTCAGTGCCACAACATAACATCATACAGCTTTCATTTCTTCTTTTGAACACATTTTATGTACTAAATTGAAATGAGCTGTCCTCCCTATACTTTCATATTCCAGACTTTAAAAGAGCAGAAATCATTCGGCCACAAAACTATCACTTCTGTTCAGCAAAAATAGTTCAATATGTTTCAAAGCGGCATCATGAGGACTGGGAATCCACCTACCACTAGATATGCTGAGTATTGATGGCTGCGTTAAAACAATCAAACACTCTGATTCCGTTCGTACCCTTTCACCTCCATTAATCAGAGACACACTGCGGTTTGTTCCAGTAAATTCATGTTAGACATGCTGCACACAAATACATCATTACAGTGAGACTGGAGCCAAGGTCACGGCTGACTCACCAGCACTCATAATGTAGTTATTATTATCTTCATCGCTTTCTCTTCTGTCTCAGTTTCAGCTGTCTACCAGTACATAACCACTTCCTTTGTTTTTTATCCATGGTGAGCATTGTCTTGAGGCCCACTGTGCTCATGTCAATATGGATCACTGCTTTAGTAGCTTATACAAATATATATATTTTTTTAAATTAAGATTATGCCATTAAACATAAACTAGAGCTGTAACGATCAGTCAGTTAATCGATTATCGTATCAGTAATATTTGAAGCAAAAATACCCCAAATTCGCTGGTTCCTGCTTTATACATGTTAGGATTTGATGCTTTTTGTGGTCATATATGATAGTAAACTGAATATCTTTGGATATTAGACAGATAAAACAAACAATTTAAATGTCACCTTGGGCTCTGGAAAATTGGAATGATCGTTTTTCACAATTTTCTGACAATTATAGACTAAATGTTAATCAATTCATTGAGAAAACAATGGTCAGATTAATCAATAATGAAAATACTTTTAGTTGCAGCCCTACTGAACATACAGCTAAATGACCTTCCACTGATCAACGTCATAATCTGTAATTTTATGGACATACTGATACAGAAGATCTACTGTAATGTTATAAATGTCACTTTCAACAGTGACACCTGGTATACATTACAGTAGATCACATTGTTCTACCCTTTGACTTTACATAAAGGGGGGAAACGGAGGGCCAAAAACAGAAACATTTCCCAAAAATGTGTCAAGTGCCCTCTGTAACATTAAGCAAACAACTAAAAACCTCAAAGGTCAGGGGTGTCAGGTTAAACATGTGCAGTATGTCAGCCCTGAAAGTGCTTACATCACTTAATCGCTTCTGCTTTTTATGATAGGGAAGTGAAGGTTCACCACCACCTGACCAGCCAAGTATACAGAGCAATACTGGGAAGAGCGGCTTACTATTATGTAGGTGTGATGTTGTTCGTTTGGGCTTTTCTTACATGTGATGTGGAATTTTGATAATAAATAAATCTGTATATCCACGTTGCTAATAATGCACCTGAAACTTTTGGGTTGTTTGGATCTATTTTTTATATCTGAAGGGCAAATTCTTAGTTTCAATTTTGATTGCCTCCCAGCTTGCCCTGGTTTGCTGCCATTTTAAGAGTTACAGGCCACAGATGTGTGATGCTTCCAATTGTTGTATGACAGAGAGGCAACCAGTTTTATGCCTGGCAAAGAGTTGTCATCATTTTTGGAAAGAAGAAGAAGAAAAAGAAGAAGAAAGTAGGATAAAATGGAAAACTGTAGTTAAGTCAAGTAAAAGTACCTTAAAGTTTTACATAGTTACATTCTCTACCGTCTGGACCCCACTGATGGGTCCCTGGAGAAATGTGGATGATGAGGGGAATAACAATGAATAACAATATTGCTGTTACACAAAAAAATATGCTCTAAATTTACTGTGATTGTTGCTGTTTTTCTCGTAAAATACTAGATAAGTTCACCTAATCTAAAAACGATAATTCTTCGTTTGAACTGCTCACAATTTATGCCCACAGGCTATAACCTGTGATGAGGGGTCATATGTTGACAACGCTTAATTTTAAGAGGTCACAAGCAAAAAGGTTGGGAAACACTGCACTGGACTAACCTAATACTTCTCACTATGATGCCAGTTACTACTAGTGATAAATAAGACTGTCACAAGCACTGGACTAATATACTATCCTGCTGTTAGTGAAGTATGGTTAAACCTCAATCACTCTTATTGTAAGGCTAAGTAATAAAGGCACTCTGACTGTGCTGTCAGAGGGAAAAGTTACTGGCATAGAAAATGCAAGCAGTGATTGATGCTGTTACCTAATAGCAGACACATCAGCCTCTTTATGCTTTAAAGGTCAATGCCCTGTTGTTACTGTAGCACTTAACTTTCAATATACTGTATGTGAAAGTCCACTCAGGGATGTCTCAGACAAAGCATATTGAGGAACTCTGTCTGAGATCTCAGTTCTCATATTACTGTAGTTAGTTCAGGGATTATGACTATTCTTACCTCATTTACATAAGCTTACAGGCTGGAATTTCAACACTTGATTTTAAGGTTTTGTGGTTTGTCAGCTGATCCAATGTAAAACTGCAACTAACTAACTGTAACTGTTTTATGATGTACAGTAAAGCAGATGCAGGATGGTAAGTCCTAAAACTTGGTGGTACGTCTGACGAATCAATATTTGTACCTAGGAAAAGGACCAAGCCAGACATGGGAGGAGAACACAACACAAAAACTACACGTGTGTCTTGGCATGCAAAAGGAAATACCACACATGCCATATCGTCTAGAGAACAGGCAACAGACATAGTGCAAAGCTGAACAACAGTTTTGTAATTTGTTGCGGTGTGAGAAGGAGTTTCCACCCAAAACCACACTCTCACCTAACTTGTTAGGGAAAAACCATTCAACTCTGAGCAGCTGATGGAATTAGACCTGAGGTTTATTGGTCAATTAGAAACAATTATTGAGGTTTCTGTTCTCTACTGAAGGTATGATGTTATGTGTTGAGAGTCTAAAGTACAGGTCTCGTTAGAGGTAATACGAGAAAGTGGTACTATAGAAAACTTTGTACAAAGTTTCAATAAAGATTTTGACAATTTTCTCATTCAAGTCTAAACATAATTTCTTGTAAATATGGCAGGGACGAGGATGAAGACGCTGATTGTAACTGTGAAACAATGGAAAATCCAATATTCAGCAAAAGAACATGTGAGGTAGTGATGTCTTGCATTAGGCAATAAACAAAAATATTGCGTTAAATATCATTTTATTTCTTCACTCATCATTAAGAATAGTTGCATATTACAAACTACATGATATAAGATAAGATAAATATAGATATAAATATATAAAAGCATAAAAATAGCATTTTAAGAGATTTGGGGATTCTCTTTCCTCTTAGTCTTTGTTTTGCTTTTTGTTCTTCTTGGGTGTCCTCAATCTGTGATGGAATACAAATAATAAGGACATTAGTATGAAATAAATCTTATTTTGCAATTATATTCCGTGCAAGCAGACAAAATGTACTCATTTAGCACTTTTCAAAATAGAAGTTACAACCTTGTCTACATCATGTGACTTCCTGAGCTCTAGCTTAACAAAAAACAAAACTAAAATACAAATTTATGCAAAAACTAAATATACTAAACAAGAAAATAATTAAACTAAACAAATAACTAGCAAAAGAAAACGATCAAAAATCAAATCTATATAAAGCAAACATCCAGAATAATCAAACATTATTACTTATTATTAGTAAAACAACAACTAAATACTAACATATAAATAGTTCCTACATGTTCAAAAAGGTTACTATGTAAAACAGTCAATTAATCAGTGCAAAAGTAATAGTATTTTATCACATTTTATCACCTTTTTGTGGTTATGATGCAGCAATTCCTATCTAAAAATGATACCTCAAGCAGATGTCATTTTTATATATATCTTTGATCGTCAAAACAAACAACAGAAAGCAGTGAAAATCTCTTTTTTGTAGAAACTAAGAAGCAAAAAAATACCACAGATCTGGCAGAGAATTAAAGCTACTGATAAAGTATACACTGCTTGGTTTGCAGGCAGGAGGAGAGTCAGGTGATTAGCAAAAGATGGGGAAATACTGTGGACAATTGGTAAGCATTAGAGGGGGAATGAATGCTGAATCTCCCACTTCACACCACTGGGAGGCACTGACCTGATGTGGCTCCACTCGCTCCACTGTGACTTACAGAGAGCATCCTTAGCCCGAACACAGACGGCTTTAGCCCTGTGCTGGACTTCAAACTGACAAATGTCTGTAGAGTGGACTTTCAGGGTCTGAGAAATCAAAACAAATGACATCACATCTTTTTTGCGTGCACTTCTTTTGTGGTTTGTGAGATTTCTTATCATCTGACACAAGTGGCATTTCTTTATTATTTTCTCTCCACATTCAGTTTCACAGTTCAATTCAGTAGTTCCCTCTTACCTTAGTGGCTTTTGAGTCGGTGCACGGGTTGCCACATCTTTTGCATCGCCCTTTGAGCTGTAGAATCTCGAAAGTGAGAGGGAAGTAGGAGTAGGGGCTGCTCCAGGAGCTCGGGTAACTCCACTCTATCATCGTAGTGTTGACTTTATTGATCCTCACCTTGTCAGGTTTCACTGTCGAGGGCGAAAGCAGAAGACGGAGTGAGATGAAAACAAAGACAGGAACAGATGAAAGACAAGGCTGTATTATGTATGAAATAAAATAAAAACTCACCTATCTTTGACAGGTAAAAGTATCTAGAGTAGTTCTCCACCAGGAAGTACTTTGTCCTCACGTAGACTGTGACATGGATCTGCTGGCTCTCCTCGGCGTAGGGGCAGTGCTGCTCGTCCTGGCACGAGATCCTGTGTCCACTGTCGTCCACTGAACAGCTGAAGTTACTCTGACCTGAAGAGCACGTCCAACGCTGACCGCTTTCATCCATAGAACACTCGGCGTCATTGTCGTCAGAAACACTGCATAAAAACAGCATAAAAATATGTCTTTTTATTCAGACGACACATTGATTTTTTGGGCTTTGAATTTCATGCTAATATGCTGTAACAACTTCTCATAGACAAATAGGTGAAGGAGGAAAACATATATCATTCAGGAGCTGTATTATTTTTTGCATGAAATTTGATCCCAAGACATGACCTTAATCCCTAAACGACATTAAAAAAAAAAAGTAACTTATGTTTTCTTTCATTAAGAGGTATTTATGGATGTCACTGTGTAGTCTCAGCTCTGACATGAGTCTGAACACTGTGTTATTATTGGAGAGCGAAACAGAAAACATTTCAGCGGTTTGTGAACTTACCGTCGAGCTTTGATGAATGCTACTTTGCCAACGCGCCTGCTGTGCCAGGTCCAAGAGCAGCTGAACTCTCCGTTGTAATTTTGAGCGGAGCACTCTAAATAATCTTCTAATGAGAAGATAAACATGCAGCGATTGGAACACAAAAAAACAAAACAAGAGGCAATTTATCAGTTGAAAATGTCCACACATCTAGCTGCTGTATAACAGTGACAATATTTCAAACTAGACCGTACCTTGGTTGGTTTTCACAAGAATTCTCCTGTTAGTTTCGTCCGCTTGGATCAGGACCTCGGTGTGATTGAGGAGTGATCCGTCCTTGGTGTGGCAGGTGTAGTTTCCCCCTCCTAAGCTTTCCTCCAGCTCCAGCAGATACAAGTTTCCTCTCTGTTCTTCCTCTACTCCGTTCGTCTTCCAAACAATATCCTCAATCTTGTCATCGCTCCCCATAAACTCCTCTGGCTGCTCCAGACAGCTCAGGGGGAGCTGGCCCAAAGTGCCATCCACCTCCACGACCAAAACTAACAGAGGACACACAGAGGAATTGAAAGAGGTTAAGGAAGAGTGACTTGAACTTGGGAGTGAATAATGTGTTTTCATAGAGGTCGAACATACTGTGGGGCATCATAGTCCAGGTGCTTGTTGGATTTTGATGGCTGATTTGCAGAAATGCACAGACGATACTGAAAACAAACAACTTCATCTGAATAACAAAGAGAAGACAGAGGGAGAAAGTGAGGTGCTGACAGAAAACAGAATAGGGGAAATAACAAATGAACAAAATCAGTACAGATATGACTCACACATATGCCATTACATCTTGAGTTAATGAAAAAAAGCCATAAATTGATGTTGTAATTAGTAAAAGTAATAATTTAAGTGCATAAATTCAACAATAAAGAACATCAAAATATTTAAATAATAGTAAATTAAAAAATAAAACTAAACTAACAGGAAGAGAATGCAACATCTCAACCAAAAACACTGGCTAAAAACACAGTTTACTGAATAAAGATCCTTCCTGACCTTACAAAGTCACACTCACCAATATGCATCAAAATCAAGACACATTTTAAACTCACTGAGTTACAAAGAGGCACGAGCTATGTTTTTATCTATGTGAACAAAGTTCAAATAACTGCTTGTACATAACAGAAAAAAAATATATAAATCTTAAGGAATTGTTTTCATGGTACTGACGACAGATTTCCATCATATTATCCTGAAAACAACCAGATCTATACAGAAATAATGACTACATAATAGTGATGACAAACAATTTTCTAATTAATAGTAATATTTACATGAATCTATTTAAAATCTGCAGCTACATGTTCAATTCCTCGCTGCTTTTAATTTAAAAAATAAATAAATAAAGTTAAACAAGTAAACTTAACAAATCAGTGAAAAGTCATCTTACCTTGGCATTGATCTCTTCGGTCCTGCTACTGTGGCCGACTTTTATATGAATGACATGCTGACATATCAGGGACAAACTTCCCCATCATCGTCCAGTAGAGCAAAAAGTCCAGAGGAACTTCGCTTTCCAGCCAGGCATGAAGAGAGGTATTCATGTCCAGCCATCTTTTACTCACTTCCACTGCCTCACTTCACTTCTATTTTACGACCCTTTGTTATCACTGCATATCAGAGATTTTAGGGTATTTGAACCCTTTAATATATTATTATCGTTGTTTGCCATCTATAACTATTGTGTGCAGTGTCTGCGGTTTGTTTACGGCATTTCATTTTCCTTTCAGTCAGGTCCTTTATTTGTTACACTAGTGGCACCTGTGGGCAGGTTGACACATAACACTAGCTGAGGACAATACTTGTTTAATGTCAAACCTTTGAATCTGTCCCCATTACATTTAGAGGCTTTTTACCCCTCACATGTTACCTTTCATTTCTCTTTTACGAAAACAGAAAAAAAAAGAAACAAAGTAGCAGAGTAAAACTATTAATTCTCCACAATATACTGTAAAAGCAAAAGAAAAACAGCTTTAGCAGTGACGTAATTAACGTTACTGCACTTTGTGACGTGAGATGACGTGCCTTGCTAGTCAGTAACAAAGTCATGTTATTATCATACTTATGTAGTGGGGAATTGGTCGGACATTGTTTTAAAGAATCAAAAGAAAAAGAATGACTTACTTTCGCGTCCGCTTGCAAAACTTTTGCCAAGAAAAGTTTGGAGTTATCCCAGGAAGGAAACACACAGGTGGGCTCGAGCTAATTGCTCGAGCCCACCTGGTGCCCACCTGCAGCATCAGCAGCAATACGACTTCCGGCCCAAATCCTTCAGAATAAAATGGTAGGCCTGGATGGCAGAAAATAACTTGGTCACAAAACTGCACGATTTTGCATCACAATACTTTATATGCACACAATAATTACATTTATAAACCCGTAAGAAGAAGAAGCTCCATCCTCTTAAAAGTTAGTCAAACTGACATTTTGAGACTAGCTGCATGTCAAAATACTCCTTGTGACCTAAAGCCTATAACATTAGACTAGTTTTTACAAAGTACATTTTCATTATTTTGGGGGCAATTAAAAAACAAATTACATAACTGTTAAACTATTTTTCAAAACTATAAAACTATGATTTTTTTATTCCCATCAAGGCTTTTAATATTTTCCTCCATGTCCCGTCCAGGGCACCATACATATATGTGGTACTACAATTAGTCTACCTACTACACAGATGGACTATATAAATATTCATTATGGTTTTGTCTGGCCCTTCATAGATGTTATAACATAACAATGTTATAAAATGATTTGTTGCATAATTCTGTCTGTTCATCTTTATACAGTAAAGACTCTCTGGTCGCTTTGGGCCTTCTTCTATCCACCAACATAATAACAACACTGGACAACATCATCAACACTTATAGTATTTCATTATAATTTATTAGCTATTCCACTACTGTAGCTGTTCATCCATGTCTTTGCATCCTATGTTGATGAACATGAGGCAACAATACCATGTGTCACACAAATTTGAAGAAGAAAGAGATGATGCTGGAAGATTTTGGAAGATTTTTTAATCCATCTGGTGTGATGCAACAGTGTGTGTGTGTGTGTGTGTGTGTGTGGGGGGGTGTGTGTCAGGTGTTTTTACATACCGATTAATGATGTCAGTGCATTCCCATTGTGACATTGTGATTTGGAAACATCAGGGTGTATTGTGGGAAATATGACCGCCACTTCTGTTCCACTTCATTTGTTTGTCAGACAAAGAGGTAAAAGTCCATCAGAGTAAACAATATTTCATCAGAACCACC
This sequence comes from Sebastes umbrosus, assembly GCF_015220745.1. NCBI lineage: Eukaryota > Metazoa > Chordata > Actinopteri > Perciformes > Sebastidae > Sebastes > Sebastes umbrosus. Next base: position 23,779,963 of record NC_051277.1, read on the forward strand.
ATTGATACATTGTTTAGCATCACGTTATTTCCATGATTAATTGATTTATAATTTCTGTTTCTGTTTCAGCTCTCTCTCTATGTTATTTATCCTTGTAACATCACAATGATGTTAACGTCACTTGCTGATCTGCATGCCATTTAGTAGTATGTGTCATCTTTAAAACCGGTTTGACAATCCTCAAGATTTGAAAAGACAAAATACGTCATAGAAAGCAATCAACAGATGATGTATGAACTGTAACAAAATAAACCACCCAAGAGCAGACCACATTTAGGGAAGATGTAAAAACCCCAGCTGAACCAAGGATACCGTTCGTCCCTAAATCTTCTCTGAGAAACACAACCTTAATGTGAAACCAGAGAAAGGGAAGAAAATAAGGATGCCACGTCCGGTAGGCTGATAATATGACAGATTTAGGATAAAATAATAAAATGGTCAACAAATGGGGCAATGAGATTGAGATATGAAAAATGAAAAGAAACATGAGTAGGTCAGAAGATGGGACTTGTTCCAACTAGGTGGGCAGACAAAGACTTGTTCCTTTACAATGTGAGGCCAACAGTGGTGCGATAATTGAAGATGTATTACTCACACAAACTGCAACAGTAGTTGAACAAGCAACATAATTTATACACACACAAACTTCAGTTTTAGAAAACAATTTAATTATTTTAGTGACAGAAAGGTGGATAATGAACAGGATATTTACTAAAAACTGAAAATTATAAACACAAATGTCACTTTATTAGTTTTAAAAGAATTGCTTTCTTTTGTAACTCTATATTTTTGTATTGAGAAGTTAGATTGAGCCATTGTTTAGTTACCCAAATCTCCCTAAGCACTGCTTGGTTTGTGTCCATCAGGTTTTGAGAGATATAAATTCCCTATAGGATAGAGTTTCTATATCTCTCACTGTACTTTCCTGTGAATTCATTCCAGCTTTATTAAGACTCAACATATATGTGACCTTGCAGCACTGAAATGATCATGGTCGATTAAGAATTTTATGGACAATGATCAATGATGACCTACTACGTGTATTAGTGTATGTGATGTCAAGGCATCATCAGTGATGAAACTGTTGGTCTCGGTCTCGGTCTCATGACCAACGCGGTTTGTGGTTGGTTTTAGGTCAGAGTTCAAACAGAGCGTGAACTCATTATGACTTTTATCTGTCTCCTGTTCCCTTTTGTTGCAAGGCGGTCACATGCATGTGTACATGTGTACATGTGTTTCTTTTATGTATGACACACACAACTCCTGAAGCATGTTGACTGGGGGTGATTTTTTTTTCACTTTTTACTTGCTTCTCCATGAGTTAAATGTAACAATCCTGCAGAGGATTATCTGAGGTTTTGTGTATGAAGCCTGTGTGCCAGTCTATGAACAAATATAGGTATTCCATAAGACACACAGTAGTGTACTTGTCTATAATTGAATAATTAAATCTGTAAAGAGTTACATTATGACTAAGGAATGCAGTTTTTAAATCAAATATGTGTAAATGTGAAAAAGTGTAAGTTCATAAATTAATTAACTTCATGTGTAAGATGTCCGGATGTAGAAAGGATATGACACAACAAAAAAGATACAATGCACCAAGGCAACCACATGGTGAAGGATCATACATTCATCAGAAATAACTAATAACATTGTTTAACTCTAGCACATAGTAAATTATAGATAGCAATACTATTATTAATTTCATCAACTGTATCAGGCCTATTCACACTGGCTCCCCCAGATTTCCTTTTATAAAATACTATTTATACTATGGCTTGGCTGAATACTTGATGGTTATTATTTGAACTTTTCCGTTTCTGGACGCATGTGTACATTTATACACATTTATGTATATATACTGTATATTTGTTTTATGAAATTGTCCTACCTTTTTACCACTTCTATTATTATTGATATGTTCTGTGATGTTCTGTTTTAGCAGTTACCATATATTTTACTTTATTTATCTGCTTTTATTGTCTTGTGAAGCACTTTGTAACATCTGTTTTGAGAAGTGCTATATAAATAAATGTATCATTATTATTATTATTATTGTTATTATTATTATTTACTGAGATGTGCATTCATATTGCCCAGTATGCCCAGCTAACCAACATTTTAAATTCAATAGTCAAGTTCTATCTATTGCTTTCCATCTTGCATTAGTCCAGAGTAGTAACTAAATCTTGTCTGAGAGAATATCTTCTGTGTAGTGTTTCTGTGTGACCACTAGATGTCCCCAGAGAGTTACAGGTGAGTGCAGTATTGTCCAATTGTCCAACCAATTGAAGTAATACTAATACTTGAAAATTCTACCCAAGAAATCCTTGTTGTTTGATCAGTTGTGCAGTCAGCATCTATAAGCCATATTATTACATCACACATGCAATAATATTGTACATAATAATGTGGAACATGTGCACTTTGGCTTATAGGACAGATTCCGATTTAATTATGTTCGGCTGGTGTCCTTGCTCGAGTGTCATAGCTGGATGTTCTGCAGCTGTTGAGAATTACACGGCTGGGCAAGAGGTTCTGTATGGGCTTATGATCTGCACTGGAATGTCTCCCAGATGCTCCCAAACTCTAACAGCTGGAATGAAGTCAGTGCAATGATCTCATGTGTGTGAGGGATGGAAAGTATAATAAGAAAACAAGAGACAGTAATGATGTAATGTGTGTGTGTGTGTGTGTGTGTGGTAGAGTGAGAAGTGGAGACGAGGGATGGAGTGGACGGAGGTGCAGAAAGGTCATGTCATATAAAGTGGTGGATTCTGCGCTCTGATCCATGGCTCTCTCTCTTTTATTGACAGAGCCCTTTGTGATGCTGAGCAACAACCCATTTGTTTTTCAGTATGGACAGACCTCACTGACATTTCATTTGTTTTGGCAGGCTTTCTTGAAGCTTATGGTTGGTGTGTGTGTGTCTGTGTTCATGCAAATTCTCTTTGGAATCGCTTAACATATTTCTGGGAAAAAGCTAAACTGAAATGTTATACAGATTCACAGATTCGTGGAACTTTCTCTGACTGACTGTAGTTCCTGCTATTAACATTCCTCAACAACAGATTTATTGTGTTAGTGACAATAAAATCAAACTGTCAAGTGAGGAGTTTTCAGCCTTGTGAACTATAGTCTGAAAGTTTTGACCAGAGAAAGCTGAGGCAGAACTGCAGTAGCATCATTCATCATGGACCACCTATAGTTTTCTTAAGGGGACAGTGTGTAACATTTTGGGGGATCAATTAGCAGAAATGGAATATAATATTAATAAGTATGTTTTCATTAGTATATAATCACCTATTAGCTTAGAATGAGCCCTTCATATCTACATAGAGTCTGCCATTTTTCTACAGTAGCCCAGAACGGACAAACCAAACACAGGCTCTAGCGTTTTTTTACAAGAGTTATCAATCGATTCAAATATTTAATTGCAAATTAATCACACAGATTTGTCAAGTATTTAATACTTTTATCAACATGGGAGTCGACAAATATGCTTGCTTTATGCAAATATTTGTATATATTTATTATTTTAAATGAATTAACAACACAAAACAATGACAAATATTGTCCAGAAACCCTCACAGGTACTGCATTTAGCATAAAAAAATGCTCAAATCACAACAAGGCAAACTGCAGTCCAACAGGCAACAACAGCTGTCAGTGTGTCAGTGTGCTGACTTGACTTTGACTTGCCACAAACTGCATGTGATTATCATAAAGTGGGCATGTCTGTAAAGGGGAGACTCGTGGGCATTATCGCATTATTATCACGTTAACTTTGACAGTCCTAGTTTTCTTGTTAGGCCACCATAGTTCTCCAACATCCTTGTGAAACTGTGTTAACGTGAGCCACAATGTGCAAAACCATGGTACCGCTAGCCGCCGTCTGACTTTCAATGCTCCTAAAGTTGTGTTATTATGGTAAGGATGTCATCTGACAGAGGTAATAAAAGATGCCTCTATCCACATTACAATCAGTAACTCTTGACTCTAGGCTGCTTATATCAGATCATCACTTGATAGAAGTCAAGCAAAGGGGAAAGCAAATACCAAAATCCTGTCTCAGAGTAAATAAGAGTTCACAGAGTTCAACAAGTTTTAATGCGACTTTCGCTGCAGCTGAAGAGTTATTAATGAACCCACAGTCTCTATCGTCCCCTCTCAGGGAAATGCAGGCTGGTGCGGCACCATTTATCGTCCCTTCTCAGAAGAACGGGGTCAGTGAGGGGTAGCCTGCTGGAGAGAAGGGGTAGGTGGAGGGACTTTCTCAGGCATTATATCACCTTTTCACAGACTGCCTGCAAAGTTTCTTTTTCTAACAGTAGAGGGGAAAAAAGCTCCTTTGTCTAAGTTTTAGTACAATTTTCACACCTAAACTTTGTTGGAGAGGTCGTTCTTAAATTAAGGGGAGGGATGAAGCTTGTTAAAGATCAATATAATCAAAGTGTCTATGAAATGGCTTCACAAAGAGGTCCTTTGTGTGTCACAAAGAGTATGTTTTTTCCTTTTTCTGCCAGGATACTCAAGAGGAACTGATCTCAATAGACAAGAGAGGAGGAAGGGAACAATCAATTGAAGAATAACACCAGAAAATGTGTAAGGCATTGATTTTCCTCTTGTGCATTGAGAAGCAAGATATTGCTACGAGGAAGTGACAGCTTTGTTGTAAAGACATGGGAAAGATATTCATTATCCCATGATTGATATCTTATGAAATACTATAATCATAATTGGTATTGTTGAACTGCCTTAGTTTGAGGAGGAAGGGGTGGGGATACAGAGAAAGTTCTTGTAGTTACCATCCTCCCTTTCTCATAAATAATGACAGTGTGCAAGAGTTTTATATTTTAAGGGAATTTATGTGGCAGGTGGCAATAATTTACCCATTTCATGACTCTGACACTTGGATTATTAGTGCTTTAGCCGAGACTGGATATTAAAATGTGCAGTGCATCCGGGGCCATTTTATTTAAACTCTGAATGTCCTTTTTTATTCCCAGGGAGGATAACTTTCCCTTTCAAAGAGCCCAGGGTGTGTGGGATAGAGCTTTTTTCTGCTTCACTCTGTGGGTGGTACAGCGATATATAAAAAAGGAGCTGGTTCAAGCTCAAGATGTTGTTGTTTCTGTCTGACAACTTTATCAGACTGTCTCATGAGGTCAGTGACGGTCGTCTGCATGTGTGTGTGTGTGCATAAAGTCCGTACACTTAAAACCAAAGAGGATAAATAAGCTAAGTGACTCACTGATCGCTTCCATCTAAGTGCTATTTTCAGAAACTGCCCGTCACACTGACTTCAGTCAGCCAAATGGACTTGCTGGATCTCTTTTGAACGACTCAACCTCTGTTATCTTTAAGTGTTAGGCATGACGCCAAGGTCTACATGAAGTGTTGCTTTAAAAAAAATATTTCATTTTTCCTGTAATTAATGTGTTTCTTCCTGTTCGGGTGTCCTTATAGTGGCGCAGGGCACATTTCTGGACTCTCCTCAGGGATCCTGGCATCCTGCCCAGGAGTCCTTTTCAGTGAAGCCAAAGAAATGTGAGACAAAACGGGCTAATCTGTCCTGCTATGTGTGAAGTAGCACATCGCAGCCGTACCATAGCAATGTCAAATACGTTTTGCATGTAGGCATGATAGTGATGAATGACGGCGAGACAAAGAGAACATGAAGGTCCTGTCAACTACAAAGGCAGCTTCCCTTAAGGGATTTTTTTTCAGTTGAGGCTCATAAGGCCGATGTTACCTTCAAGTTAATATTATCTGTATCCTGGGATTGTCCCATTACAACAAATACAAAATACATCTTATACATCTTATTACCTGCCCCCTTCCCAAAACAAGTCAGCCGATTAGACTGTTGTCAGACTATTAAATAAGTGTTATCAGTCGCTATAAGCCCCATAGATGTGGGTCAGTAGGGGCCTACTACACCCATTAGTAGGTTTTATCATCAATTCACATAGATGACCGAAAGAAGGTATAAAAGAACACAACAGCAACTTGCAGCGACCGTAGTATTTATGACAGGAGCAGAAGTGGAAGTCAGGCGCTGTAGTAGACAGTGTGAAACTCCATATTGGGTGGTGGTTGGGGACGATGGGTGGGGCACAAAACCACAGGTTTTTCACCCAGGAGACTAGAGTTCAAAACCGGAGTTTGCATCGCGTGTGAAACCAACTACGTGTAGTTGTTTTTGTGTTCGTTATTCTATCCCAAAACACAATGTTTTTTCCTAAACTTAAGTGTTTTTTTTTGCCTTAACCTGAAGAAGTTGTAGTTTTTATTTCCTAAACCCAACTGTTATTTATTGCCTAAACCTAAAGAAGCCTTTTTTGTGTGTTCAAAACGGGACGTTTCATTCAGTTTTACAACATGTTAGAACGTGCTGCTTTTAAGTGTCACTTTCACTTTTACAACGTAGTAGGCCCGTAATGACCCACAACTATGGTGCTTATAGCGACTGATAACGCCTATTTAATAGCATAATAACAGTCGAATCATGTGCACAAGTAATGGTTTACCACAAACTGGGACAAGCCTCTTTGAAATACTGCAGCTTATTCTTGTCAGTTAGGCCTGTTGAGTGATGCTGAGCAGTAGTCTTTCTGTATAGAGAGACATTTTGTGTCTGTACATTTGATTGAAGCCAGCACTTCATATCTTAGATGCATTCAGGTGTAATTTTGGATCAAAGAGAAGGGGGATGTGTAATTGGGTGCAGTGCCGGCCAGCACAATCAATGTAATGGACTATTTTGGTCTAGTCACATTGCATTATCTGAGCTGCACAAGCTGATATGTGGAGAAGTAGAGCTGTGATGCTGTGCCAGCGGAATGTCAAATGTCCGACGAGGCTGCCTCTTCAAAAAGGCCGGGTCACGCGACAGCATTGTTTTCTCTTTCTTGCCTGCGAGAAAAACTCACAATACTAAATAAAGAAGGGGAAATGGAGGAGTTGGTGGATCGTGTCCAAACTGTCTGACAACTCAGTGCCCTCCAGGAAAGAATTAATTGACGTTAATGGCCTCAAACTCCACTGGACATTTTTACATGTGTAGTTTGCTTATTTGATTTCATATGAAGTAAATTTACAGTAGGAAAGACACGGAGATGATTACGTTTTTCTTTAAGTGCCTGAAATGGGCCGGTACTTACCAGTACTGGGTACCAGCACTTCTGATTTTTGTCCACATGAGTACCCTTACTTCTTATTTCATACCACCACCTCTTGGTGAGTCTCGGTGCGCACCCCTAAACACCTGCATAACTGTGTCTCTGTAAACACATAGCTAGCTTAATGCTGAGAAACCAGCACTAAAATGTATTGTATTCCTTCTCATTATCCAATTTAATATGTAGGCCAACAGATATCATATTTCAAGTTGGTTTTATTGTAGCGTATGTGCAATATTATTTTATGTGTACAATTTGATTTGACTCAATAAATGCTGAATTAGGGTACTGGCACAATTTTTGGTCCAATTCAGGCACTGCTTTAAAACCTTTAAATCAAATGGGAAATACATTGGCAAATAGATAGAAACACAGAAACCTAAGAGCAAACAACATACGTGGCATTAAAAGATCAGTTCAATAGATCAATATAGCAGGCAATAGTAGGCAATGCTCTCTCCTTGAAATATGTTTATAAATGACTAATTTGTAACAGTAAATATGTTTTGAAAGAAACTTAATACCACCTGAATCATGTTTTTTATCAGCATATTGGAATTGTTGTTAAAGAAGATCTTCAGACATATTTTATGACATTATAAAAATAATTATGAGGGCAGTCAATCGATTCAAATATTTAATCCATCCATTGTCCATATTTAATCGTGATTAATCGCACATTTTTTAATCTGTTCAAAATGTACCTTAAAGGGAAATTTGTCAAGTATTTAATACTCTTATCAACATGGGAGTGGGCAAATATGCTTGCTTTATGCAAATGTATGTATATATTTATTACTGGAAATCAATTAAGAACACAAAACAATGACAAATATTGTCCAGAAACCCTCACAGGTACTGCATTTAGCATAAGAAATATGATCAAATCATAACATGGCAAACTGAAGCCCAACACGCAACACCCATAGAACCCATTTTCATCACATATCTTGAGGTCAGAGGTCAAGGAACTCCATTGAAAAAGGCCATGCCAGTTTTTCCTTGCCAAAATTTAGCGTTACATGGTTGTTACCAATGGATTCTTTATGTTTTCTAGTTTCATATGATGCCAGTATCTTCACTCTAACTTTAAAACTGAGCCGAAAAATCATAAGCTGCGTTAATGCTTAAAGAAATTAGCGACGTTAAAACGAATTTGCGTTAACGCGTTAACTCCATCTATGAATATAATTTATATCAAAAGTTGAACTACTGGACAAAAAATGTCTCCTGCTTCTCTGAAAAGTCCATTCTCTCTCTGCGTGTGTGTGTGTTTTGGAGGCTTCATGTTCCCACATCACCCACTTGTGTAACTTTCATACTGGACCATGATTGGCTCCAAATTAGTTGTGATGTCATAAATCCTGCTCTGCACACACATGTCAAACACATTTGAGATTTAAGGTGAGATCACAGAAACTTTCACCTTCAGTAGATGACTGTGAAAACAAACTCTGCACAGCGAAGGTCAAACATCCAAGTGAAATAACAATAAGAAAAACATATTTTTGAGTGGAGGGGGACTTTAAGATATCTGCCAAGACACAAAAATGTTGATACTGACTGTATCCTGCAAAATGTTAACTGACAGCAACTTTCATTTGTTTAACCTTCAGTATCCTCTCTTGCGATGTTCGTACCAACTAAAGCTTGATTAAATGTTTTTATGGTTATGTTTAGGCACTCGCACAACAAATTAGCAGCATATGAACATAATTTCTAGAGACAAGGTTGAGCTGGGCGAATTCAACATCAACACCACATGTTCATCTTGGATCATAGATAACAACATCTGTAATACACCTCAGTAAAAAACCTTTCAGTGCCTACTCGCTCTGTGCTGTACCATGGCCATAATAACCTCTATAGGTCTTAACTTTACCTCTACCAACATTTGTGTCCAGGCATCATGCAGTCGTTGTCTTAGAAACATCAGGGTTCAACTCCATTAGCATCAGGGGTGAGTCATCATGTCTCGTCACATTACAGACTCTACCCTGCAGTTTTTTTTCCCTTGACTAAATTTGGGAGTAACAACAAAATATTTCAAAAATTGACCACAATTAGGACAATTAAGTCAAGAGACAACAAAGAAAAAATGTTCCCATGGTCATAACTCATGCAACCACTTTCCTACCCCATTTCCTTTTAGAACTCCCTTTTACTCCACTGTGTTCAAAAGTGCATTTATTCAGTTAAAGTTAGAATATGTTTTGGGGCCTTTTATTTCATACTTGTTCTGCCATTCAACAGACTTTACCAATGGGTCAACAATGCTCTGTCTCAGCACCCTGATCAACGCACTCACCGCCCAACCAGGTGTTAGCAGACGGAATATCTGCATATTATTCCACTCAAGGTAGTGGATATAGAATGAGTCAGGTTGACTCATATCACCGGCAAATTTGCGTCAATATTGATACAGCTTCAGAAGTGGACGTAGTCACCGTGACGTCACCCATTGGTTTGTGGACTGCTGTTTTGAAGCGTCAAGTTTGTCATTTTGGCCGTCGCCATCTTGGTTTTTCGCAACCAGAAGTGACACGAGGGGGTGGAGCTAAGTACAACCGAACGTTGAATAAGACATTTTTAGGTGACCAAAATGTTAGAATTAATTTTCATGAACTGAAAACCCACTGTGAGACCGGATAACGCCGTGGTAGCGACCTGTTAATCACAATGTAGCCACGCCCTAAAGCATACCCTGCTTTATGGTCTATTTGGTTCTAAATGGGACCATAATTTACTAAATGAACATCATGCTGTATTGAAGAAGATTTGAAACTAGTGATTGAGACTATAAACTCATGTTTACTATGTTTACTGAGGTAATAAATTAAGTGAGAAGTAGGGTCAGTAGTTGTTGTATAGGACTTCTATACAATCGGAATTATTTGTTCAACCAGAGGAGTCGCCCCCTGCTGGCTATTAGAAAGAATGCAGGTTTAAGGCACTTCCTCATTGGCTTCACTTTTCAGACCTGGAGGCTGCCCACTATGCGTTACCCTCCCCCTTTCTCCTTTGCAATGATGCAGTTGTTCCACAGAATCAGGATGAAACAGTTCTGTTGCTATGTTGTGCTGGTCCTCTTTCAACTAGCAATGGATGATATGGCCTTACACAGCCCTGTTTTATGCAGGTGGTTGAATATCTACTTGTCTGGTTTTCAGCCAAGACCCTTGTGTGCGCATTCTCAGAGAACTTGAGTTACATCCAGTTAACTGCCTGGCTGTAGATGTGTATTCGTACAGAGGAGGTGTCATTTTGAGGGCAAAAAACTACGTATGACTAGTCAAAATATGTATACGTGATACAATATTTGAAACCTGGAAGAGTTACTTAGAACATTCAGTGTCACACTGATCTGTCTTAGCAATATGCAAACAAATGAAAACAACTTGGTTGCCAGCTGAGAAGTTATTTTAAGTATCAGGATTCTAGTGAATAAGTGATGTCAGTGTTGGGCAGCACATAACAATGTTCCTCTCTTACAATGAATTATTTTTGAATGAGTGTTGTGAATATGTTTAATAAAGTAGTGCTGTGTATCATAAATCATTTTAATAATGGTGCATATTTGGTGAGCTGTGATGTGGTTGTATGAAGTTTTAGTGCTTGGGCTAACCACTTTAATCTGCTATTGCTATTCCCATATATAAAGACCCATCGGCATGTTTACCTCCTTTAACAGCCTTTGATAATACATGTGCCTTCCCTAGACTTGTGCGCTGAAGCCCTCTAACTACAAATCACATTTATTTTATATTGTCTGTGAACATTTACTCTAGTTATGGTAAGAAAATCAACTTCCAACTATTTGAGACTCGCCTTAGATAAGTAATCCATCACAATAAACGTTTTGTCTCCCTTATATTAGTCTTCTTCTTTTTGATTCATACATATTTTTCTAATGATTTTCCAGCGCCATACTGGTCATTTTGAGTGTTTTATCTCAGTTTAGTTTTTAGTATGTCTCATAGCTAAGACATGTTACGTTGAATTTTGATTGTTTTGCCCTATGTGTGAAGCACCTTGCGATTTCACTGTATTTTTAAAGTGTGTTGTATAGATTAAATTAATAATAATAATAATAATAATAATAATAATAATAATAATAATAATAATAATAATAATAATAATAATAATTATTATTATTATTATTATTATTATTATTATTATTATTATTATTATGTTGTTGTTGTTGTTGTTTGTCCATACAATTTTGTTTTTATTTATTTTATTTTAATGATTTTTTTAACACCACAACAGCTAGAGAAGACTCATTATTTCAAGATTGAATTTAAATTAAATTATTCTTGTTTGGGAAAACAGGTCAAGCAGATAAAAAACGAAGAAGAAAGAAAGAAAAAAATGGATTTTATAATCGTTTTCCTTTTTTTACTTTCTTATCAGGAATCCTGTACATAATGAATAGCTTATTTGCATTTTCTTATTTGCATGTTTTTGCATGTCTCATAGCTGAGACCAGCGCCATACTGGTCTCATAGCTGAGACATGCAAATGTTTTATGGCAGTACATCCAGATAAACCTTTTTTTGTTTTTGTTTTACATCACAACAGTACAAAGAGGACTTGTTATTTCAAGGTTGAATTCAAAATAAATTATTAGTGTTTGGAGAAACAGGTGACAAACAGATACAAAAACGAAGAAGAAGAAAAAAAGGATTTTAAAATGTTTTTCCCTTTTTACTTTCTTATCAGGGATCTGGTACATAATAAATTGCTTGTTTGCATTTTCTCCCCATTTTTATCTCCACTTTCTATTACTTAAAGTATTTTCTGAGCTGTGCTCATTTACTCAGTTGAACAGTATAGACCTGCACAACAGTGCAACATCAAGATATATCATAGATTCAGGCCTGCTGCTTAGAGGCCAACAGCATACCAAACAAGGTAACATGTTTTAAGACCCATGTCATGCAAGTTAAGAACGTTAACTATTTTTGAAGCATCATGGTAAAATGTTGCATGCTCTGGATCTTTACATAGTTGATCTGGGTGTTTCGGTGTCTTATACAGACGGGTCATGTTCCTTTATTCATCTTCCTTTGGTTATACAAAGTCTGCTCTACTTGTGCCTCTGTGATCTTGCTGCTATAGCAACCGCTGTCAGGGAGAGGCTTACATCCCATGTAATTTGTGCTTCAAAAACAAAAAAGCATCAGACAGAATCAGCAGTAATTTAGTGTAATATTCTGCAGCCTTCACCCAACACACCATCATTTTGCGTCTCTGTGACACAAATAGAGAATAAATATAGAATATAAGCTTAAGCAGTAAAAAAAACACCCTTCAGGACTTTTGTATATTGGCTTTAACAGTGGACAACTCATAAATTGTAAAAACTAATTGTAAAAAATCTGTCTATTTAGTGGTTATAATTAATGAAAAGATGAGTGGGAAGAAGAGAAAGAGGCCTGGAACATTCAACCTCTTTGTTGTCTCTCCCACTCACTTTGAGATGCAGTTTTGTCTTCGCTAAATATTCCCATTTATATGCAGGTGAGTGAGCAGGTGGATGCTCGTCTATTATCCCTTTGATTCCTATTTCGTAAACAACACGTCAGAGATGATGGCGGAGATGGAGAGAAATCAGATTCTATAATTATATCAGCTCTCTTCTGGAACACAACGCAAATATTAGAGATTCTGCTAATGCATCTTTCAGTTAAATTCTGAATTTAAAAGCTGCATTATTTATCGCTTGCCATCTTGGCACAAACCCTTGGTGGAAAAACCGAAGCCTATCATTCCTTGCTTAATATCTGTCTGAAGTGAAGTGGGTTTGAAACAAACTGAGATGTCTGAATGCCCCTCTCTTCAATAAGTTACTGTATAAATATGTATTTTAAAAGATGTATAAACATTTTAAAAATACATTTAAAATGTTAGGTGACCGACAAAAAAGTTTTCTTCAAACGAGTTTTACTAACCTCTCCTATCATAAAAGCTGCCTGTGCAGGAATTAGCTAGCGGTAGAGGCGTTAATATAGTTAGAAGGTGTGTAATGTTGGAAAAAAAAATGCTTCCCTTTACAAGTGCAGTGGTCGTGGTTGGTGGCTTTGAACTACCCTAACATTTTTCTGTAGTGTGGAGGCTTGCTGTGGCAGCCAGCCAGCAGTACTCCAAAGCTTAACGGTACTTTATAAATAACAACCAGGTTATAGCTACTAACTTTTACTGCTAAATTTATTTTGGGGTTCAAATTTAATTTCAACCACAGACAAAATATGTAATATGCCACTAAGTTCAGGAAGTGTAAAAAATAAGTTTTTATTACTTTTATTAATTATTACTCCTTTTAGAAGTAATAATATTAGGCTACTTTTCTTATTACTTGGTATAAAAAGTAATAAGTTATGTTACTCGTTATGTTACTATATCACTTTCGCTACATTTTGAGATTAATTTTGTAATGCTTTTTTGTGCATGGTCTTTAATAACGACTAATAATATAAAAAATTTGCCTACCTGGCACAAAAAAAACAACAAATTGCGTTCTGGTAATGCAGTAACGTAGCGTTACTTGGATGAATAACTGTAATATACTGTTTTAGAAATTGTAATCTCTTCTACTATAGTTTTGCTGCTGCCCATGTCCACAGCAGTACATTACTTTGCTCTGGTACTGAAAACATTCATTGTTTAGTAGGCTACTGCTTCTGGTGAGGCATTGATCTGTTAGACTATTAACTCAGAGAATATTATTTATTACCTGGGGTCAAATGTGAGAAACAATTTTGGTGAATATTTCTAGTGAAACACCCAATGCATGTCGAAAGAAACTTTTGCTAAGCAGCTATACTGCACACCCCAAATACAACGGTAGAAGTGATAGGCCTACACCTAAATGGACCGCCAGATATGTATTACATTTGAAGCGGTTTAAAAAGTTTCCAGACATTTTGTTGCTTTTTCTGCCATGAAAACTTGTCAACCTTAATTCATTATAACTTGCGTGCTCCAAGAAAACAGCTGCGTTCTGAGGTCACACCTGTTCACTAATGCTATGCTAATGTTAAGCTTACTTCACCACTTCAGTAAAACATTATCACATGAAGTCAACATCAACATAAAAGAGGTGAAACAACTTCACAAATCCAACACTCATTTCTCAGTTTCAAAGATTTCAGGTAGCTGAAGTCATTCATATTCAACTGGAGAAATTAGACAGAAACAACAGGTTGCAAATACTCAAACTGGATTAGTGCCAAGGCTGTTAAACACAAATGTATGGCTGCCTGAAATGAGTTTATTCAAAGAGTACAAGGGCAGATTAAAGTCATCATGTGCAGAGAAATCATACAGTCCTCTTGATGTACAAAAGCAACTGTGGCATTATGAGTGTATGAGTGCAAAACATTTCAGTGCATTTTCATTAAGTGGTGCTCAGCAGCACATAGTACAGCACTCTCAGCACAAAGCTGGTCCAAGCAGCAAGGTCACATTGATCATATTTGATGTAAAGTGACAGCCAGGCAGTGTAATGAAACAGCTCCTCATCGTTAATAACACATGACTGTGTTTATCTGAACCATAAAACAGATCCTCTCTGTCTGCCTCTATCTCTCACCTCTGGCCTCCTTCTAGCTCAAGCCTCTCTCCTGCACATACACTATATAATCTGTTAGGCTGATAACATAGGAGACTGTTTATAAGAAGTGGACCGTGATGTGAGCCACTGGCTTGTGGACTGCCGTTTTGAAGCCTCCCTCACTCATCTTGTATTTTTGCAACCAGAAGTGACATGAGAGGGTGAAATTAAGTACGACCGAACGCTGAATAAGACATTTTTAGGCGATTCATATTACAGAGAATTATTCACCCACACCGGACAATGCCGTGGTAGCGACCTGTCAATCACAAAGTAACCACGCCCTAAAAACTGGTAAATTGGAAAACTGGTTGAAGCGACGTTCTTGCCTGTTCTTGACTATGTTGATCTGCTTTACATGAATGCATCAGTCCATTGTCTCCATATGTTGGATATTGTATATCACGGCGCTTTAAGTTTGTTACAAACTATAGAGCCCTCACTCATCACTGTATATTGTACTCCAAAGTACATTGGCCTGTTCTGTCAATATGTTGGCTTATAGCCATTGGTATATTTTTATCAATAAGGCCATTTTGGGTAGACTCCCCTGTTATTTATCTGTCTTTCTAACCAGAAAACAAGGCAATTATGGGTTACGGCCTCAGGACACTATGCTTATGACTGTTCCCAGAGTTCGGACTGAGTTGGGAAAGAAGGCCTTTATGTTTTCTGCACCATTTGCATGGAATAGCCTGCAAAATGAACTTAAACTCCAGGAGCTAGTCACTCTAAATGAATTTAAAGGCATGGTGAAATCTATAGAAACGGACTCCATCGAAAATTGATAGAATTGTTTTGATTGAAATAGGATTATATGGCTTCCCTGCACTTTTACGGTATGACATCTTTGAGCTGATCTATTGTTTTTTTTTTATGTGTGTGTAATAAACTGTTTGTACTGCTGCCAGGTCGCTCTTGAAAAAGAGATTTTAATCTCAATGGGTCTAACCTGGTTAAATAAAGATTAATGAATACCCTGCTTTATGGTCTATTTGACTCTAAATATGACCATAATTTACTAAATGAACATTATGCTATGTTGAAGAAGACTTGAAACTACTGATTGAGACCATAAACTCATGTTTACTCATGTAAACATGTTTACCGAGGTAATAAATCAAGTGAGAAGTAGGGTCATTTTCTTATAGACTTTACAATCAGGAGTCTTTTTGCAACCAGAGGAGTCCCCCTCTGTTGGCTATTAGAAATAATGCAAGTATAAGGCAACTCATTGGCTTCACTTTTCAGACCCAAAGGTTGCCCATTATAAAATTGCAATATATTGTCTCAAAATGAACACCGAGTTCACAAAGAATGGACTGACGAATTCCGCAACACTTGCAACCGATATCTCAAGGGCCGATTCACAAAAGAGACTGCGCTGCTGATATTACAGCGCAGACACAGCAACAATTTGCCCTTTTTTGTGGAGGGAGAGGGAAGAAATAATTTGTTTATTTGTTTATAGCGCTGATCTTTGTGAACTGGACTGTTTTTGCATAGAGGCTCATTTGCATAGAAAGGGGTATGCATATACAGTATGTAGCACAGGACTACCAAGATGCTATGGAGAACCCAGTCCACTGGTTGTCATTTTAAAGCTCTGATATCAGAGCTGGCGATGTTTAAAACTGAAGGCTGGCACCAAATGCATACTTAACTGTGGTCTACATCCTCTTTAAGCAAATAGTGTTGCCAAAACTACAAAAATGAGACACAGGTTATAATGAACCAAAATGATCCTGTAAATGAATGCCTGCTATCCACTGTATCCTTCAACAGCACGGTTAAACCATCACTGAGTGAATCAACAGTGCAGTATTGGAGGGTGACACATTTTCTATTGTTTTGTCTCGGTACTCCAACATTGGATTTGAAATCAAACAATGACTAAACCTGCAAGTGTTGCTGTCGTTTGAAATGTTTTAATAACTCCTACGTTAGTTACTATTCATCAGATTGCTCCATGGCCTTTCTGATAAGGTCCCACTTACCATGCTTTGTCTGAGCTCCAATGACGTCTATTCTGCACAGAATTGAGCGTCATGCAATGTTTCAAAGTGGCACTGCAAAGCACTGAAAAATGTCCAAATATAGATGTAGACCAGACTTTTATAGAGAAACGAGTAAGACCTCGGTGTCTAAACTTGCCGGAAGTCTGCCAGAAGTCAGTTCCACCGTCCGGTCTGACTTAGGTATATGTCAAAGGAAATGTAAGCTTTTGCTTTCTTGAGATGATGACGCAACCTGAACTACTTAGAATTGCATTATACTGTGTGTCATGGGGTTACCTTAACAGAGAGGCAGGAAGCAAGGAGACATTTGTAGAAGGATTTTAATGTGAAGCAGCTCCAGGGACATTATGCTATATACAAAAGAGAGCTACAGAAACAGAAAGCTAATTCAGTGCTCAACCAGAGAAGTTCTAAATCTAGATTTGGATATTGATCGATGCCTTGGATGGACTTCTAACCTTTTTTTTTTTTTTTTTTTTTTACAAAGCAAGGCGATCAGAAGACAGTCAGGCTCCTATCTCTTAGATAAATAGGTTGCTTGTGTTCAGGTCGTGGCTCCAGTTGCCCTGCAGCTTTTGATTTTTGGAATAAAGAAAGGCCAAACCACTCGACGAGTAGCTTCAGTTCACGGGTCAAAGTGAGCCACTAACTCACTCAAATGAATAGTGAAAAGCTCTCTCTGACTCCATATTTCTATGGCAGTTTTGTGTTCAAATTGCCACGAGGCCAGGCCACCCACACTCTGCAGAAGCTTTACTGGAACTGTCAACTTAATGCAGTTGTTATTTAACATTTTCTCAGGAACTGGACTTATATATTGTTTGTATTTACAGTACATTGGAATTTCAGAGTATTCTGCCCAATCTTGCTTGACAATCATGTGTCATCCCAATGCTTTCAACGCTACACGAGAAAGCAGTGCTGGTCGTACTTTTTGTGTTATGAAACACTGTCTAAAAAAGAAACTTTTGTAAAAAATGCATTCTACAACTGGAGAGTCTTGCTTGTCTTTCAGTGTTTACCGTTATCAGAGAGACTGGCAATCAGAGGACCTGCTTTGCATTTAAAGAAAGTCCTATACAAATAATATTCGCAGACGAGTATTTTGCATTTTTGTGTCGTTTATTCTACACCCCCCCGGAGTTTAAAGGCCTTAAGGCCTAAAACAGCATAGTGTTGCAACACATGCTAAATTTGTTTTAATAGGATAATAATACTAAAATATGTAAGGTATATACAATTATAAATAAGAATTTCAATCATTAGCATTATTAGAAGATCACAAGTAATTCAGTACATCAATGGTCGGGTGGTGTAGTTAAATCCTTTTGCTCTCTGTGTTTCTGATTGTGTTGAGTAAAACGTGTGGAAGACCACGGCAGCACGGGAACTCCATGGTTACCTACAAGGTAGCCAATGTTTTGTGTCTGCGCCCAAAATAGGAGATCTGTTTATTGTTACTATCTTGGGCCATGACTTGGAAATGAAAGTGATGCTTGGCTTTGATCACGTCTTTGGTGGAAAGAAGAAGAAGAAGTCAAGCTCAAACTGAGCTTTACACAGCCTACAACTCTACACATTGAGACATTTTGGAAGTCGTTAGGGAGCAGGATGGTGAATCATGTTGTTTTCCTTGTCCTCCTACTACTGGCTGGCAGTATGTTAAAAGGATATATTACCTTTCCTTTTAAGGAAAGCTTTTCCAAACTCTCTGCTGAGTGTCTGCTCTGCCCATGGAGTCTTTAATTGTTGCTCTTTTGTCATTTTAGCTTCCCCCCTCTAAGTGAAGGGACGACAAGGCCAGAGCTCGTCTTGTCCTAACCCCGCAGTCTCTGTGTGCATCTATGTGGGCATGGCAACCAGGCGGAGCAGCAATAAAGGTGAGTGAAAAAGAAAAGGAGTGAGTCATCCTCATCCACAAACGAATGTGCAAATCCATTAAAAGAAATAGCTTTTAGAAAAGCTTGTTTTCCCCCACAGCAGTCACACAGGCGGGATCCCAACAGCAGTCCAAACATACACATTGACATACGAGTACGCAAACTAATACGAGTACGCAAACTAAGTAAAGTACTTACGGAAACAACATAACATAACACAGGGACACACAACACAGGGTTTCCACCCAGAAGACTGGAGTTTGCATCCCTTGTGGAACCAACAATGTGTAGTTGTCTTTGTATTCAAAGTTATTTTAACCCAAAACAGGTTTTTCCCTTAACTTAACGAAGTGTTGTTTTTTTTTGTCAAAACCTAAAGAAGTTGTAGTTTTGTTGCCTAAACCTAAAGAAGACTTTTTGTTTATGTTCAAAAGGTGACATTTCATTCAGTTTTACAACATGTTAGAACGTGTTGCTTTTAAGTTTCACTTTTACTTTTACAATGTAGCAGGCGTAGGTAGTAGGCCCCCTAATGACCCACATCTATGGTGCTTATAGCGACTGATAATGCCTATTTAATGGCCCGATAACAGTCGAATCGGGTGGTATTTTAACTCAGATATTCTCCCATGTGCGAGTCAAAAAATAATAACTGAAACCTTTCTGTCTGGTTTTCACCTCACACTGTTTTATGTTATTAAACTCAAAACAAGGTATCTGTGTTTGCATTCATTACTTTACTGTTTGTACTGTGTCAATAGTAATGAGTGCGGGAGAAACAGACTAGCCAGAGGCTGCATGTTCCCATCATTAAACATCTCTCTGAAACACTAGCGGCTGTTGGGGAATAAAACACCCACACTAAAGTAACTTTCTTTTCATGACTCAGGTCTGTAAAGATGAACACGTCTTGCACTAAGTTTCGAGGTTGACATTTGTTTTTGTAATTCTCACAGTTCTTGGCTCCGCTTGTTATTCGAAGAAATGTGAGCAATTTAAGGCTGCCTTGCTTGACACCTGCAGGAAGTAAGATAACGTGTGGGAAAAGAGCATCCCTCTAACGCAATTACCAGAGCACTCTCCAATTTGGGAGCTTCACTCAGGCATACGTTCATAGTCGGCGCCGTCATTAAATCGAACTCTCTAATTCAGCTTTCCTTTAAACTCAAAGTTGTACCTTAGGAACTGCAATTGTTTATGGATTCAAGAGTGGCGTCATGTTTAAAATATCGTGATTGTTATCACATGTCTACACACGCTGCATGCTAAATATGTACAGAATGTATAAAGCCCCTATAGTACATATGGCCTACATACAGTTGTACAAAGTTGAATGTTTCGGAGGTGAACCTGAACGTGAAAAGCTTTTGTTTTAGTAGTTCACTGTTTGGTTTCAGACAGCGGGAACTCAAACCAGCCAGACCTGTTCACACCTTCCTATTCCTGCCTGCTCGCTACTCACATAGTGTTCCAGGTCATAAATACTGGAGCGCAGCCTTCAGACACACTGCTGACTGATGGGTATATTTTTGTCCGTAAAACACTGATGTAAGACTGCTGAAGTCAGACCATTAATGTTGTAAAAAAGCATATAAATATGCATTTCTATTTACATTTCTTGACCTTTTCATTATTGTTGTTTGTTGATGAATAAGGAACCGAGAGCTAATGAATTGCTTTTAGAAATGTATTCAGAACGAAATACATTTCAGTCACTGAGAGTAGCTGTTGGCTATTTTTTTTTCACCACAGTTATAAATTTAAACCTGATAACCTAAAAACCTGGGACTTGTCTTGAATGCTTTTGTAATTCTCTATTATTATATATATTTATTATTTTATTTTATATAATAATTATTATTTAAACTGTTTAAAACTTGTCAAAATCATGTTAAACTTACTTAAGGTAGGCTACTAAATGAGCATTGCATATCCTCTTCAAAGTGCAAAAAATCACAAAAAAACATAATGTATGTCTACATTTTTATCTCAGTGATTGTTATTTTCTTAAAGGTGCTCAATGCAAGATTGGGAACATTTCTATTGCCTCCACATGGCGACAGCCGAGCCGGCGGCTCGCAGCTAACAGTGCTAATAGCACGAACAGTGCAAACAACCGCAACACTGCTGAAAGAGCTAACAGTGTTAACCTGGAGGAACTGGAGGTTAGGCTCTACACTTCTGCAATGGCGCCGTTGGTCCGGACTTCGTTATCAGCTATAACCACTGTATGAGCGCAGTGCAGAGCGGCGGCCACGAGCTAGCCAGTGGGTCACGCTCACATACACGAATATTCACTAAAAGGCACGCACAGCCGGCCTAGCGATGTCAACAAAGCACAGAAAAGCTCTGGTTACAACACACACAGAGAGAGAGTGACTTCATTCTCTGCTCAGGTAGACATTACTCCTCTATATCTTAACTTTACAAATATTTGTTTGCTGCTATATTAATGCTCTGGATTCCGTACTGTATAGAGAACCTTTAAGTACTGTCATGTGATACGTAGGGAAGTAGCCTACGGTATAAATAGTGTGTCTGGGAGTAATTTTGACCCTCTACTGTCCTTCTCTGAACCTCCAGCTATCAGGAACACTCAGGGCTACAAGGTTTCATTTCATCGGAACGCATATGGCGTCTGCCAGTGACGAACTAGTGTCATGTGCCCGGGAATAGGGAGATAAGGCGCTGTACACGCCACTCATATGCAGGCATGCAGAGACATTAGACATACCAACACCTGACCAGGAGCCAAGCATGTGTGCAGAGCTTGCATCAGCTGGCCCACACCTGTGTGTTTGTGAATTTAAATGAAGCTCTCAGCCAGCTTCACGTGCAGCACTTGCCTTGAGCCTCGCCTCAAATTTCAAAACCCTCGACCCTGCAACCATGGAGCACAAAAGTTGAATGGGCAATTTCAGTGTCAGTTTGTGGTTTTAAGTCATATGGTATCAATACATAAGAGCTTGCATTGAATGTACACAAGCAGCATGCTGACAGATGTTCTGCAAACTGTGTCACTTTTCTTTTTAATGAGAGGAGTGAAAAGTTTCTTTGTGTTGAATGTACATAGTGTGCTCTTTCTGTGCAATCCAAACCCATCAGTGCAAATGTACAGCGCCAGAGGCATCAATTTCTCTGTGGGTAGATGCCTGGAAATGTGTCTTATCCCTAGTTCTTAATAACTCCACACGACAGGAACATGTATGCATCAGCCGACCTTTAGCGCTGCCCGCCATGAATTCCCCAACACAAGAAGTTCCCCTTCCTTTTAACCAGCTGATTGGCACATCATAGTCACTCTGCCTCCAGGAAATGAATGTACGGCATTTGACCCCCTGCATCTCTTTCTTTCTCTTAGTTTTTCCTCTCTTAACAGTGCCCCTTTCACTCCTCAGCTAAAGAACTTTTCTTCACCCCTCACTCAGACCCTCTATGCATGAATTCCCTGAACAAATCTCATTTAGGAACCCTGTGACCAGAGACTTCAATAAAACCTGCACATCCAGCTGCCTGTGTCTTTGTCATGCTTCGAACCAGCTGCCAAGTTCACCTCCAGGTCCAGGGTGCAATAGTATATCTCGTCTTTTGCTATGAACTTTCTTTTCTTCCTGTCAATGAGTGTGATTCAGGGTCATAGCGGTGAATCAGCATTACCAAAGAAAACAAGTAGAGCAGAGTGATTCACTGCTCTGACCAGACCCTAATCAGACATTCTGCCATCATGTAGGATGACCATTATGACCAAAACCCCCACTCACTCTGTGTGCAGCATTTCTTTTCTTTCCTGTTCAAGGTTTGTGAGTCCCGGTAATGATGGGCGGCCATGGGAAACCAGCGTCACAGAGGGACCTGGCAAGGTATTCAGGGGCCAGTTGAGCACTTCCACTAACAGCCAGGGCTTCTGTGATAATTATATCTCCAGCTAAGCGGGGACAATCTGGAAAGGTTATTTCCATCTGCTGAAAGGCCTGTGGGCCGGCTTCCTCTTGGCCCTTGTGGAAAAAAGGATAGGGTTAGAGAGAGTGACAGAGGGGACCTGGCTTAAAGGAAGACTCTACTCTACTCTCAAATACTCTGAATATCATAAGTATTTTAATTTATTCAACTAATGTACCAATTATCTGCTTCATTTTTGTCCTCTCCCATTAGTTCGTTCTTACATTTCTTAGAATTGACATTATGCTAAACCCCCTCCCTCGCATAACGACTCGAATCATAGCAACTGTAGCGAGGCAGCCAAAACGTTCTCATCCCAACTCAATGCCTTGTCACATCCCTTGTCGTCACCGGGAGGAAACCGGGAGAGGGCAATGAAAAACGAGAGTCTCCCGGGAAAATCAGGAGGGTTGGCAAGTATGCTGGGGTCACAATTCTCCCGCATTTCTCCCGATTTATGGCAATTTTTCACATCAGTTATCTCAACTTGTTCCTGGCATTTTACAGCATGAATAAGCCATAAGCCCTACTGTTTCCACCCAAATGTCTTTTCCCGGCAGAGGAGAGCTGCTTGCGACAACGCGACGCGGTTTTAGTTGCATGCTTTGCACGTCACAGCCTCACAGCAAAGCCGTTGGTGCAACGCAAGCCTTTGGAAATAACTGAAAGGGCCTTCAGTGGTTGAGAAAAGGAGAGGGAAATGGAGAGTACTAAAAGAAAGATATACTCAAGCCATTGCAAAAAATTAAATGAATGAATAAAAACTGATGAATATTAGCCTAGCCTAGTTTATACCAGAGATTCACACCAGTTCACACCAGAGGGGCGAATTATTCAGTTTTCTTTCCTGAGAATTAAAAGTAGGCCTATTTAACAAAATGCTGTGGCATTGCACTTATTATTTTGTTATTTTCATTCTTTACAAGCCACTACAAGGCAGGAAACGAAGTCTCTGAAACTCAAACCCACCGCTTTGATTTTTAAATCAATTTAAATTTTTGAGATCTCAAGGTTGGCAAGTATGCATATAGGAAATGAATGTGCAGAACGAGCCAGCGTTCCTCCGGACCATTCTAGCATCAACTTTTGGTAGTGGCCAAACCGTGGAATTACAACTGCCGGGTCTGTGACGTGATGCCATTGGGCTCAAAAATACTTTTTTTCCCCATAGACTTATATTGGGAAAGGGACGTCTGTAAATCAGCATATATATTTTTTTAGGTAAATCAACTTCCCAGTATGAACACTTGAATAGCCCTTATTTAAATCATTAAGTCCCAAAAGTTGTAAAATGCACTAATAGCTGAATCCAGAGTTATTTTTGCGCTGCCGTTCATGTGAATGAGCCCCAGTCCGAGGCTGGATTGAGGGCTGGGAGGCGGAGTTAAAGGAAACGCTAGTGCGCCTGCTCCATGGGCCCAATGGATGCGGAAGATCGCCGGAAGATCCGGGTACTTTACCACTCGGCAGTTGAGCCATTTTGGCTTCATGCAACACTGAGCAACCTTTATAGGAATGAACGGGAGCCAGCCTACAACGCTGTATCCAGTTCTCTTTATACATCCATGTTGCTCACACATGCACATGCTCTAAGCAAAAGCAGAGGAAAGAGATCTGTCAACCACTCTATTATTATATTATTCATCATATCCTGGAATGAAAATTTGATCAAAATTAGAGAAGTAAACTGATTAAACCACCTGTTTGCACAGCTTAAAATACTTTTCATTTGAATTGTTTTCATGGTAACAATAATATTATTTTGTGTAAAATGTAACATGAAAACACTAATATATATATATACACCATATATACATTACAACATAAATTACCCATCAGAAAATTGATAGCATAACTGACTATATTAACAAAATTTCTGACAGGCTTTAAAAAACTTCTATTCTTCTTGACTTGTAATAACCGCTTCCTATGTAAGAAGGTTCAGATGCTATCAGTCTTCACAGGTATTGACAGAGTGTTTCCTGAATCATTATCAATCGCCACGCTGTAACATTTGCTGTGAAACGAGAAAAGGTTAACGATATCTGAAACAAATTGTACAGTACTGGAGGAGGCGAGGCCATTTGATTGGCTGCTTCGCTGATCCCTCCGTACAATTAGTCTTTCTGATTTATCGGGACGAGTTGAAGATAATTAGCATGATTTATATGGGCGCAAGAAGATAATCAAATGTAATTGTTGTCTGTCAGGATATGATGAAAGTCTGTAACTACTGTCCCTGAAGCTCCATAACTATACATAAATGAGATGCTTAGTGATATATTGTCTTAACATCAGAAGCCATGTAGTCTGTTTTCTCCCATTTTAGATAAAATGATGTTATCATATGCTTGAATCAATAATGTGGCTACATGTTAAGACACTATTGGTGGTTTGATTTACATATATTCTCTGTACTTCCTGTGTACATGCTTCTACTGAAGCGTGAAATTGACTATATAACTGTGATTATAATCCACTATATCTGATGCATGCAAAGTTACAGCTGATTTCGATCTCTGCTTTCCACTGAACAGTGCTTTGCATTGGAAGTGTGAAACATGGTGTGTAGTTGTGACAAATTGATTACATGCATTGTGATCAGGCCTGAAGAAAATACAGTTTGCCACAGCTCTTACTGTAATTCTCAGGTTTCCAGGAACCTACGAGTTCTGTCTGCGTCAGTACATCTTGTTGCGTGTTCACTCATTTTGATTTGCTAATTAGTTAGTTTGGGCCTCTGATGCCTGTAGCAGCGATAAAACCTCTCAACTTGAACTAAAGGAGTAAACGTGTTTTGGTTCGGATTAACCAAAGTCTTTTGGCTTGGATGAATTAAACCAAGCTGGCTAGGTGCAAACGTGCATTCAGATAAGGTTCAATGCAGCAGTGTCACGAGATTTGCTTGTTTTTGTTTTGTGAAATTACTTCAAGCAAAAATAAATATATTGATATAGAGATTGTGTTAGAGTTAACCTACCGTATTGTCTCACGATTTACAAGATTATCTATGTTGTCCATCTCGTGCAGTTCCGTCCCCACAGGGAAGTGTAAATCGGAGGGAGTAGAGGTATTTCTCATTCACAATGTCTGACCAGACAGGAACTGTGACCTGTTGGGGGTGTGAATGGTGAAGGCCAGAAAACAAGAGAAGAGGGTGGGTCGAGGAACTGACCGTCGCCTAAAGGAAATAAGGTTATGGAAAAACTGACGGGGTGAACAGGGTGAACACCATTCGCACTATAATAGCTCACATACAATGTTGACCTGTTAGTGTCTGACCTTTAGTTTGTTATGCTTTAAGAGAATTGTCAGTTTTGGTGGTATTCATCACTGGCCGTGATATTCAGACTTTTTTAACACTAACCTGTGCAGATATAGGCAACCATAACATTTACATTGACTGATGGGTACCGTAGTTATGTAGAGCGGATTTTGGACTTATGGATTTTGGAGGTTTGCAAAAGTTCACAAGCAGCTTTATTTGTGGAAGGAGTTGTGAGAGTTTATCCCAGGATGCGGTGGAGCGGGGCAGCCTGAGATTGCTGAGCTATCGGCTGGGAAGCAGACTGGCAAGGGGCTGGGAAAGGCAGGCAGAGAATGGACCTGCCGCACAGGTAAATACAAATTAGTTCAGGCAAACACAAGGATTTAACTGACTGAAACAAGAATCTTGCTGTAGTGTTAGTACCATGTTGGCAAACGATCTGGTGAAGACTGGAGTGTAGAGCCGGGGTAGATATACTGCAGGAGCTTGATGAGAGGATGGGTGTCAGGTGTGCAGGTTGATTGGCAGCAGGAGTGAGATGGAGTGCCACGTCCAGACAAACACACAGAGACAGAGAACAAGCAGGGGACCAAACACACACTAGGAATGAGGGAGAGGCACAGCTGGACCGTGACAAGTTTCCAAGTGTTGACACGTATCTGCTGTGACAGTATGTGACAGACGAGTGGATCCTACAGACAAAGATGCATGTCGAAGATTTTTTTATTATGTTCACACTCACAGAAGAATACAAATTGGATTTTACCTAGAATAGAGCAATTAAGATCACTAACTCTCAGACTGTGAAGTAAAAAAACAACAACAAAAAACCCACAGAGATTGCTCAACATGAAAATGACATGTATCACAAATTTAATCAAAAGCGTTTAGGCATTGGACTACACTGTAGCTAAGTTATATTTCTATATGTCTTAAAGTACATTTTAGCTTTACTTACAGCAACATACTGGTGAACTGGTGACACAAGCTAAATATATCTTAGTCATGCTAACATGACTAAATCGTCAATGTTATTATGCTATAGGGTTTGTGCAGATTTATCTTTATGTTGAACAGATCATTTTACCTGGTTCTGTGAAGGCTTGTGTGCAACAGCTGGTTTACAGGGCTGTCAGATGATTGACAGAATTATTGAGCCATTTGTGATGGTTGGCTGTGAACACGCAGACAGACATACACGCTTCAATGAACAATTCGTCCTCTGAAAACTACTAATAAGTTGTGTAACTATCCTGCAATGCTTCCCACATGACATTACCGTCAGCAGTATCTACATTATAGGTTATCTAAGCTTTTTTTTTAGGACTGTCAATCGATTAAAATATTTAATCGCAATTAATCGCATGATAGTCCATGATTAATCACGATTAATCGAAAATCGCACATTTCATATCTGTTCAAAATGTACCATAAAGGGAGATTTGTCAAGTATTTAATACTCTTATCAACATGGGAGTGGGCAAATATGCTGCTTTATGCAAATGTATGCATATATGTATTATTGGATATCAATTAACAACACAAAACAATGACAAATATTGTCCAGAAACCCTCACAGGTACTGCATTTAGTATACAAAATATGCTCAAATCAAAACATGGCAAACTGAAGCCCAACAGGCAACAACAGCTGTCAGTGTGTCAGTGTGCTGACTTGACTATGACTTGCCCCAAAACTGCATGTGATTATCATAAAGTGGGCATGTCTGTAAAGGGGAGATTGTGGGTACCCAGAGAACCCATTTTCATTCACATATCTTGAGGTCAGAGGTCAAGGGACCCCTTTGAAAATGGCCATGACAGTTTTTCCTCGCCAAAATTTTGCGCAAGTTTGCAGCATTATTTAACCTCCTTCTCAACGAGCTAGTATGACATGACTTGGTACCAATGGATTCCTCAGGTTTTATAATTTCATATGATGCCAGTATTTTCACTCTAGCTTCACTCTAACTGTGAGCCCGCTACAACCTAAAAATCGCAAGTTGCGTTAATGTGTTAAGGGGAAAAAAAGTGGCGTTAAAACGAATTAGCTTTAACACGTTATTATTGCGTCATGTCATATCTACCTTTTATTTTGATAAAATTCTCATGAATATGTATTGTTTTGGGTGCCATTCGTCCACATTAATTTCCTATAAGAAGCACTGATGTTGGCATTCCTCATGTCTCTATATATTCTCTCGCTATATATTTGTGTTAACATCTAAAGTAACTAAAACCTGTTCATACAAACCCACTCTAAATCTTAAAGAACACTAGCTGCTCATTTGTAAAACAGCTAATGATTAAGATGAATGCTCTAACCAGTCACTGAAAAGTCCAAACTCATGCAGGAACCGTGTGTAATGAGGAAAGATGAGTGTTGTGATGGGAGAGGGGAGGATATGAAAGGCCATGATATTTATACTATTTGTATTAAAGTACTGTCTCATAGAGCAGTATTGATCACGTCAGTGCGGTGTAATGAATGATAGTCTACCTCTCAATGGGTAAAACCAGAAGACTCCACTGTTCCTCGCTGGACA
Organism: Sebastes umbrosus; assembly: GCF_015220745.1. Lineage (NCBI taxonomy): Eukaryota > Metazoa > Chordata > Actinopteri > Perciformes > Sebastidae > Sebastes > Sebastes umbrosus. The sequence continues at coordinate 23,808,415 of NC_051277.1, forward strand.
AATCTTCAATCAGGCCGATCTCAGCCTGTGCAGCAGACGAAAATCAGAGGGACCAAACACAGCACAGCGAAGGTCACAGCAGGGTTGCTTGTAATTAGTTGTAGCTCAGTTTGTTCGGCCTTGTCCGCAGTGAAGGGTGATTGCAGAGGGATTTCTCTTTGTGTAAATTAATTTCCGTTTCTCTGAGGTCAGCAGGATGAGCTAAAGTGTGCATTTAATCTACAGAGTCCCTCGGGACCAGTACTGGACTGGTTATTTAGAGGTGGGATTTGGAGAATAGCTTACTTCATCAAAGTGTATGTCACACACTGCACAGCGTAGGCTGCTGAACGTGGGATTTTTAACAACTTCCTGGTACACAGGGGTGGTAATGTAATGTCTGGGAAAGATGCACTCTTGATATGGTGCTTTTTGATGATGGTGAAGCCCAGCTGTGGTCTGGTAAACAGTATACCAGCTTCATGGTAAAAGTCATAATTTGTGCAAATGACTGTAACAACCGACATGTAATGAACTGTAGCATATCCACACCTCTAAAACGTGCAGACAGTCAAGTCTATACCTGGCTTCTATATCATTGACTATGTTTATGTGCACACTCATATTCCGCAAATATTCCGAATATGACAATATAGCGAATTTAGTACGAGTCATGTATGCAGAAAATGCCGTTTGGATATTCTGAAATAGGCCTTATTCCAAACGGAGCATTTTCAGATTAAGACATGTGGGATATGACAATATTGTTTGGACATGTATACAGCGCATTCGAAATATGTCTCTCGATTAGGGTTTTTACGGCAGTTTTGACCATTTACATCCAGCTCTAGTGTTGTACACAAACCAACTAGCCAATAGTTCACAGTTTGCCCCCAAACAAGAAGGAGAAACACGCCTAATTTTAATTTTGATTCTCCGGCCTGGGTGATGAGGATGCCCTAAGCTGATGACCAGATGATGATGATGGTAAGAATACGGAAAAGACAACTAGGTAGCCAGCTGACTCAAGGGGACGCTTTATGTTAATCAGAGTATGCATGGCTGCATGTAAACAGGAATACTAGTGGAATATTCACGTTCATTATCCATGTAAACAGCTTAGCAGGAATATTATCTTTTTCAGAATAAAGGTCAAAAACGGAATAGTTGGTGCATGTAAACGTAGTCATATAGACAGTGCAGTGGCAGTTTTATTAGTCCTGTTCATGTTGTGTATTTACTACTGTCTACTGACTGCAAATAACTTGAGTAAGTATTTGGAGCGAGAGTGGGTGGGAGTTGAGGATGTTTGAGTATTGATATTTTGATAAATTATTTTATTCTCAGAAGATTTAGGCTGCCATAAACAATCATTTGTCAAAAATGAAAAGGTTGAGTGTCTAAAGAAAGTTCCAATTCAGAGGTTGCTTTAGACACATAGTCACATTTTAAATCTGTATGTTGGAACGGTAACATGACATGCCGTAGGCAGTGTCATCTGACAGTTACTAGTTTGAGCTACTGTGTTAATGTCAGCTGTGTGACGTACAGCTTAGCTCACAATTCTTTTCAAACAACTTTACTCTTTTTTGAAGCACATTATGTCCTTGGGTTATTGATCTTATGACAGCCGCATGCAGTGGTTTCCATAGTCTGTTACTGAGTTGTGCATCTTTCCGTTCGTGACTCCTATTTATTGAACCACATTGTCATTGGGGGATGTAAAAATACCAATAAATACCTTTTTCTAGTGATGCATCCCAAATATTTTGGCACCCTCGTAGATGCACAGATTTCTGTTTGTCTAATGTTTCTGTGATCTGGGTTTCTGTGAAGCACCTTGTATTTCCCTCATGATGAAATATGCCACATAAAAGCTTCCTCTTTTGCTTGCATGCTCACTAATAGCATGCACTATCACAACTGTCATTACTTGCTATTTGTGTGAAGGATAAGACTGACTGACTGACTGACTGTGGGGAAGTTGCCATTTTTAAAACGGGTCCTGGTGACAGTCTCACCAGAGCTAACATTAGCAGCTAACTGTGATCCATGTGGGAAGATTTACAACCGTGTGTGTGTGTCTTGGCATATCATGCGTGCCCATGTGTGAATATTTCCGACTCCTCGGCACATCGGCATTTCTACTAACTGTTGTACGTCACCATTCTGCTAAATGAGGTTTCCAATTACCCAGGCTGTTGGCTGTTGGCTGCAGTCAAGATTTAATGCCAGCTCTGGACTCTGGCTGTTCCCTATCTCTCTCCAAACAAGGAGAACAATCAATGCTGTGGTCAGTGTGCAAACCAGAAGCTACCGTATAGGACAGAGAAATGGTGAAATACAGATTGAAGTGGTACCAAATATTCACCAAACTATCAATATATCTGTGACAGATATTCATCCCCTTTCTCAAGGAGCTCAGGAACAGATGCTGACATGACATGTGTTATATGAGCCCTCCATTCTTTTCTTTTCTCCCCAACTGTCTTTGTGTTTGTCACATGTGCACACATTTGCACGCATACATTATAGCTACACCCCAAAGACAGGATTTTCAGTTCTGTTTTCTAATGCCAGGGAACATGCACGTGGCTGACCAACAGACCAGTCATGCAAAACTGTAGAAGCAATAGAGAAGAGACGAGGAAATGAGAAGCTTACAAACAGGAAGGACACACACTGTGTCAACAGTTCTGCCTTTCGAAACAGAAAGAGATTGTGACAGGAGTAAAGCTATTAGATATCACTGTTGTTATCATATACAAGAATGGAAAGTTTATGATATGCAACCTGCAGAGAAGTAACTCAAAAGTTATCTGAGAGGGAACAAAGTTATGAAAAACACATGATGTGCACTCAGATTTTCCTCGCTTTTCCCAGTTGGCCGTGTACATTTGAGCTCAGTTCAAATGAAATGTGATTCATTCATTCTGACCTCTCTTGAAAAAGTTTAGTTTCCCTGTTGTTCTCACCTTTCATGACACCATCTGATGCTTCCTTGTTACTTTATATTGGTGTGGAAATAGTTTTGGTTGGATGGAAAATGCATCACTAGGGATCACTGTCAACTTTGGTAACCCCCTGACCAGTGGCGGTTCTAGGAATTTTTAACTGGGGTGGCAAAGGGATGTTTAGAGGTGGCCATGCATCCACCCCGACCTCGGCTCCTCCCTATAAGGACAGAGCAGCTCTGAGAGCGTCTATATTGCAATGGATAGGTTTACATTAAAAAGCCGGGTGACTTTTGAGACATTGGAGGTGGGGATTGAATAGACAGTGGCTGATGTCTGTCTCCGCCAAACCCCCAGGAAGACCGCTTGGCTTTGAAGCACGTGATGCCATTGGGCCCAAGACTTTTTCCCATAGACTTACATTGGGAAAGAGACATCTGTAAATCAGCAGATAATTTTTTTGGAGGTGAATCAACTTCCCAGTATGATCACTTGAATAGCCCTTATTTAGATGGTTAGGTCCTAAAAGTTGTAAAATGCACTAATAGCCGAATCCAGAGTTATTTCCCTTCCTCTGTTCATGTGAATGAGCCTCAGTCCGAGGCTGGAGCGAGGGTTGGGAGGCGGGGTTAAAGGAAACACTACTGCGGGAAGATTACTTATGGAAGATCGACCGGTTGATCCGGATACTTTATCACTCAGCAGTTGAGCCATTTTGGCTTCATGCGCCACTGAGCAACTCATCTACAACGCTGTATGTAGTTCTCTTTATACATCCATGGTCTCGCTCCTTTGATTGCACTGCCATGCCGGCATGCCGGCCACACATTGTGTGAGCGTCACTGTCCCTAGATCTAATGACACTCACATTCACAATCATTGGTTGCAAAAGGATACAGTACATACTGTACACCATTCACCAAAAATATGAGAACGTTCAATGAACGTGCTCTTTTAGTGCGTTCATGAACAACACTGTGTATTTGACGACCTGGCAATGAGACCGGGCTGTGTTCCACTGAAAAGCTTCGGTGCTTTTTTGTCTGTCCTTACAGAGAGAGGAGTTTTGCTCCCTTAAAGGCAAAGCAGTGTGGCACAACTTCAATCAAACTTGCTTGCCAAACACCCACCCCATAACGAAGTGAAAGCCAATGACGTGGCATAAATTTGGGGGTGGCATTATTTTTAAAACCGAGCATGCCATTTGTTATTCATCTAGTGCCACCTTTGTTTTATGACTTGCCAAACTAATGACATTCCCATCAGCCTCAGCTGTATTTTGTATTTAGTGCTAATTAGAAAATGTTAGCATACCAACACATTACACTAAGATTGTTGACATTAGTACCCTGACACGCCAGATAGTTTGCTACACAGAACCATCCGAGAAGCCGTCATTGGAAACTGTTTGGAAAAGGGCAGGTGATTGGATGAACCATCTGTCAATCAATCTTTACGCCTGACAAGATGGATTTTCATGTGATTGCGATTCTCGCACGATTGTGTGATGCTGCCATGCAAGGTAAAAACATTAGCACCACAGTGCCTAAGTACAACCTCACAGAGCCGCTCGCAAGGATGTAGACTCTTAGTCTCTTTATATTAGACATTTAAAACTATAGATACTTATTCTGGCCCTCATAGCCCTCCATAATGCTGACAATGAGAACTATCTGTTTAAAAGTTCTCAGGCACAGACAATTATTCATCTTCTTCTTAGCAATTTCCTTTAAGACCTTCTCATGTATATGAATAGTTAGACAGAGTACATCACTTGAACTGGCTGTCCATTTAAATACACTATATGTGTATATATGGTCATTTGATCGATAAAATGTAAGTAGAATTTTAAAAAAGACTTGGCAGTCAGGAGAGGGCCAATCCGCCCTCGTAACAGCGTGCATAAATTCTGCTTAAGGGTCCTTGAGCAACTCATTAAATCTTCATCAGCTATGAGGACACAGTCCTCTCTCTGGCCCTGGGCTCTGACCGTGGAAGTCATGAGAGAGGATATTTTCATGTGATCAGCAGAGTGTAACAACATGTGTAGATGATAGGGAAGACTGATATGGTGGCAAAGCACCGTCAAGAATTATTGATGAGGATGCAAGAAGTGAATCGGTTCTCTCAAACCCATTGATTAACACATTTACTGGATATAGGGATCTGTGATGTTGTAGGTATCTGAAGGTCATTTCACACAGATTTGCAAATAAGTATGCCTTTGAGACAATCCTGCATCCCATGCTGCCCAGACAACCAGACAATTTAAAGTTGTTAATATTAGCAAATGTTACAAATATCTGATGTTCTATTAATAAGTGAATTGAGATCATTTAACTGCAGTTTTATGGGGTTGTATTGCCCAATAAAACTCTTGTGAATTCTATTTAAGGTTTGAGAAAATTCAAGACAGCTGGAGCTTTGCTAGTGAGGTCAGCGTGTTACTGGCATATGGGAGAAGTTTGCCTTCAGGGCTTTCTGCCAGAAATCTCCTTATGTTTAGGCAACAAACCTACTTGGTTAGGTTTAGGAAAAGATCGTGGTTTGAGTTAAAATAAATCCTCTCTAGCAGAAAGCCCTGAAGGCAAACTTCTCCCTTGTGCGTATTACTGTGGTATGCCACAGTGCTTGAAGTGGAAAAAAATACGTGCCGGTACTCCCGTTATCTGCTGTTATCAGCAATCTCTTGCAACTTATTCCTATTTATTCATTATATATTTCTTTAAGCATGTTATACTGTGTCAGCAGCCAGCCAGACAGGCAGGTATGCATGCAGAGCTGAGGTGTGTGAGCTCTTCATTCAGGTTTTAGGAGCAGAGACCCTGTTAGGATGCTCCTACATATTATGCACCAGGATAAAGAAACACATTCTGAATTTCCTACAGTAAATATAAAATACCAGGAGATATGGGGTTTGGAGGTCCTCCACCGACAAAAGTTGAAGGTTTATGACTGAAAATTATGCAATTTTACATCATTTAGGACCATTATTATTACTAATTAAATGATTTTTATTATTTATCACAACCTTCGTCTGAACATTTAATTCTTCTGGAAATATTTATCCAGTAAAATCATGTTCTATAAATCAAAAGAGCAGATTCAGAAAACTTTTAACTATTTTTTCATTAATTATATTTGTTGACAAAAAATTTTCTGACGAAAAGTTCACTAATTGTTATAAAAAAAGGACGTGAACATTGTATCGATAAATTTACAGCACCCTCGCCATGCCGTGCGATTGATTCGTAGATGCTTCCCACATAGTTTTTATGTCATACGGCTTATGAGGTGAGGCGCAAAAACCCTGGCGCTGCGCAGTTCTGTATCTCCCAGAGAACCTGATACGGAGAGGGCAGAGAAGAGTACCGGCAGCTTGTGAGAAGTTTCGGTACGCAGGAAAAAGTCACGGTACGCCAAGGAGTTAAATAAGTTCCGGTGCTGCGTACAAGTGAGTACCGGCCCACTTTGAGCACTAGTATGCCATGTTGTAAAGCAACCTGCCAATAAACTGACATATTTTTTTGGGGAGTTTGTGTATAACAGACTTCAAACCCTGAAACTTACCTCAATATACATCTGGTGTTCTCATGTTGATGGGAAATGCCCAGCATGCTCAACATAGCGCACATTCTTAATATGGTTTTAACTTTTATGATGCACTGACCCGTCTATTATCATTCATCGTTTCATGAAAGACTTGGATCTGCAGTGTTCAACAAAACATGGGTGATTGACTCTAGCCAAAGCTACAGCAGCAAGTCACTGACCTCATTCGTGACTCCTAAGTGGTTATGCAACCTCAATTTGCCTCTTCCTCTGGGTGGTATCTGATAAGTGCTGAACAGTGTGTCCCCTGGCAGCAGAAAAGAGGAACAAAAAGTGAAGGCGAAGCAGAAAAAATAAAGAACACCTCCCAGTGAGACGGTTTAACAGCCTAAAATTAGCATTAACACTTCCTGAGCGTGCCATCATAAAAATTGTTCAATGATATGATCGAGTTACATTTGTTTGTTTTTTTACATTTTTGAGAACTTAGAAAGTGACCTTGTATGGTTTAGGCAGCCTGGTCTCAACAAATAGCGTATGAATGGCATGGCAATTTGTAAGTCATTTCACGTGCAATAATAAGGCCGTTCTCGCTATCGGTGTGTCATTTCACGCCAGTCTGTATTGACTTCTATGTAAACACATCCGTAAGCTACGCTCAGAGCTGGTGACGTAGAGTAAAAAGTGGCAGATATTTTGTTAATGTCATGTTATCATCTTGGCAGACTAGTTTTTCCTTGTGTTTCCTCTGTTTCCCTGCCCTTTTGTCTCCTGTGTGTTTTCCCTGTGTGTCTAGTCTGTCAGTGTGTTGGGAGGTGTGGCCTTCCTCCTCCTCCTCCTCCTGGGCAGGCACTGCTGGAGCAGCTGACAGCAATCAAGTAATCAACCAATCATCACACACACCTGCAGTATATCTACCCCGGTCTTCCTGCCACTCATCGCCAGATTGTTCCGTCACTCACAGTGGTACATGACGTATTCAGGCTCCCTTGTATCTTGGTTTTTGACTTGCTCATGCTCGTGTTTTTGGATTTTTGGATTCACCCTGTTTTGTCCTCTGTTCAGGTCTGTTCAGCTGTGGCTGCTTCCTGATACCAACCTGCCTGCTCACTCCTACATGCTGCTCCTAATCGACCTGGATCCTTACCTCCAGGAACTCCAGCCCTGTTCACAGTTCCTTTTATATTATTGTAATAAATTATATATTTGTTACACCTTCAAAAGACTTGTGTTTGTGCCTGCAATTGAGTCCACGCTTTTGGTGAACAAGATCATAACAGTTAAAGTTATTTTGAAGTTACGTTATGTTTGAGACGTGTTTTCCTTACTTACGTTACATTGTTTTCTAACGTATTTTAGTTAGTTTAAGTACTTTTTTTAAGCCCAACCATGAGGTTTTTCCTCAACCTAACTAAGTGGTTTTATTGCCTAAATGTAACTGCGGCAGTTACCGTAGTTTTGTTTCATAAACATAACCGCAAGCATTTCACGATAATGTTGTGGCATTTAATGGATCAGACTGTACAGTACATTGAACCCTAAAGATACGGGTCAGAAAAATATCAAAATGCAAATGTACACCATCAAACTTGTATGTCCTATCTGATTTTCACTCTGCAACTCAACACACAATATTCTGCTGTTCAGAAGGGTGATCATACACATACACCATGTACCCCTCCACACTTCCTCTTCTTTGATTCCATTGTCTTCCTTATTGGCATTTTTGTTGCATTTTTTTTGTATTAGTGTGTTGTGAGCCTGAAACAGGTTAGACAGAACACACAGGATATGGAGTATAACTGATCTCTCTCTTGCTCACACATAACGAAGCAGAGAAAGTGTCACCTTCCTGGGCCAAACTTGTAAATGATTACAGTGTTATTTTGTTAAAATGAAGCTACATGAGATAGTAGTTGCACAGCCTTTTACAAACGTTAAATAGGACACTCATCAGTTTTATCTCCCGCTCTTCTCCGTTCGTTAAGTAGTGAATTGGGACACAGGCGGCTTAGAGGGTTTACGCTCCTTGTCTTTGGTTTGACATCTTTACAGAAAAATCAAAACTTCATCAGTTCCACCATTAAGCTGGCATTAAATCGGAGTTATAAGGTGGTCTAACAAGGATATTTCCAAATTAGAGGCCTTCCAGCTACACTCTACACTAATCTTTCTGGAGACCTGCAGAGCTAATATGCTGGCTGGCTGCGAAGCATCACTTTTTTCCCCTCATATATTCTTTCATTATGGCACAGACTATCTTTTTGTTCCTAATATAACAAAATAAATGCAGTGGCCTTCTCTTAATCTTTGTTTGTGTGTGTCTCGGTGTGCATGTTTGAGTCTTTCTGCAGAAACGGGTCAAAGATTAATTGATGGTATCTATGATGAGGAAGACAACATGCTGTTGTTTGTTCTTCTACGTGTTCTGAGTAAATTGGCAAGGAAACAAAAAAGCTGAGTCTTTTTTCAGACAGGAAATATTACTGAAATATAAATTTACCAGAATGGGCGACTGCCCTCAGCAGTGTAAAAAAAGACCAGAGTACACAAGCCCTTTCCTGTTTAACCTGTGATTTTTGTACAAGGCTCTGTTATTGTGCCATAAAGTCATTATCGTGGTAATGACCTCTAATTAGCCTCATCCTGCAGGCTCGTCCCATCCTTCTCAGGCCAAGATTACAGACATTCATCACTGGGAGAACAGCTACGTTACATTTACCTCCATGGCGTTACTCGGACGGGGTCGCTGAAGTGAGACTAGTTTTATTGACAGCTCAAAGGCAGTATGAGGTCGTTGACCTGCAGAGTCGGGACCGTCTCTCACGGCTGCTTTGATCGTGAACGTACACTGCTGACACACGAGCGTCAACAGTCAACACTGCAGAAACAATACCAAGATGTAAATTCATTCTCACTCCCATCTGCAGTATATAGACACAGCAAGATGCACAAACACACAACAGATGGTTTTGTGATGACAGCACTTTTGACTTGCATCCCAACACTAGAATGCAAATATCCTGGTCACTCGGCTAGTTTTACAATCTTTCTGCTATCAGAGATAACATCTCTCTCGGTGTTATGTTAGGATGATTGTTCTGAGTGGATTCACAGTTGACCTGTCACCAGACTGAGTGGCCTTAACCGTCCCTGGAGAAAAACAGCAACAAAGTGTGACAGTGATGTTGATTTCACACTTTGTTGCCAGGGGTTAACACTGGCCCTGTGACCTTCTGGCCCTGTGACCATGTCCACAGTCAATAGGTAAATCTGAAAATGATTAAAAACATCATGGTGGTGATGGGGAGATTGATTTATTTCTCTGTTTATGTTGTTAGGAATTACCTTCAGCATTAACATGTAGCATTTACGGTATGACTGACAGTCAAATCACTCAGGCACTCATCATTCACCTAATGCCTAAATATATATAGCCCTAACTCTAAACTTGAACATCTTTAAGGGACTGTATGAAAATTAATTAAGGGTTGTGGAGGGTCAGAAATGAGAGAGGGTTATTATTTTTTTCTTTCTCTTGAAGGGCTGTAAAAATGTTCTGGGAGAGCAAGAGAGAGTCTTTCAACTTTTTTTCATCCAGATTGATATTTTATTTGATAAAAGAGAGACTATGTAACTTTTGCAAAACAGCGGACATTTTAGCAACAAGGGTGAATTGGGGGATAATAGTAAATACTAAAGCGTAGCGTAACACTAGCACAGGCACAGAGCCATATTGTGTAAACAGCAATATCTAATTGAAGTTTGCTAGCAATAGCTACCATTAGCCACCGTAAGCAACTGGTCTCAACCGACCAAAAAAGGCCGTAGCAGCAAAAACCGTTGAGTGTACTGAACTGAGGATATTTTATCGCTTGTGAATTCCACTTTAAAGTTAAAGAGGAAGAATGTGTTATATCTTCTTTTCACAGGTTATATAGTCTCGCTTTAAGTTTGCAACATCTTCTTAATGCACTTTTGTTTATTAATAGTGAAATGAATGTGACAGATTTAGTGCTTTATTTATGTATTATTATGAAATATTATAATTATTATAATATATATAATTATTATATTATATATAATTTGTTACAATTTTTCTCTTACTCAGGGGCAGGGTCACAAGAAAAAATCATTAACACTCAAGAGGTCCTTGCTTAATATAAAGTGAAACACAAAGTTCAGCCTCCTCCTTAACCCAATAATTTGTGTACAGTCCCTAACCTGAACCGGTCCCTACACCCTGTGAACTCCGTTTGTTGTCACACTCACAGCTCAATCAGGCACCCTTCTTAAGGTTGTAGGATATAATTACAGAGGCCACTTCGGGACAGACTTCCCTCCGGCAAGGAAACTATAAAAAAATAAATATCAGAACCAGAATATAGTAGTATAGTATAAATAAATACAAATGTTAGTTTAAATGTGCTGCATAAATAAATGCAGTGTTAATGCCAGAGTAAATCAGACTATTGCACAGCTGAATTATTGCACTAAATTATTGTACTGTAAAATCAGTATTGCACACTTGAAGATTGTTGAAGATAATACAATACAATTGAAGATGATACATGATGGGATTATAGCTGCTGGTAGGGGTACAAATAAATGAAGTATAAATATACAACACTTTATAATCTGATGAACATGTCTACCATTTTCTAGACTAGACAACGGTATATTTGATCCTAAATACAATCTATTTACTTTAACTTGATAACGTCTGTATGGCAAAAAAAAAAGTAGAATGAATTAAATGTGTCTTAGTTTGAGCAGTTTACGAGTAAATGTTTGTACCGGTCATCGCACGGAGCTGACATTGGAGTGTGTTCCATGACGAACACAAAACGGCGTTGCACATCGTCAGTAAAGGCAGCTGGTTAAGTCGGCATCAATGTAGACTCGCTGTTGGAGGGTTTGATAACCCACTTTCACTCCCTGCTGATTGGTTTTGGATGGCACTTAATATTGGCTGACCCTCCGTGGGAACGCACAAACGGAGTGGAAGTGGATAGGGAGAGGGTGTAGGGGGTGGTTTGGAATTGGGCCTAAGTTTCTTTGCCCTTAACACAACCTCTCATCAGAACTTCCTGGTCTGTCAGAGAAGTTTAATCACATCGATAGCTTCAGTTATCCTCAGGACATCCCCTCAAAGGCAAACTGGAAACTGTTGGCCTGATTTCAATCTGCACTGATACATGATACCTCCAGCTTTTGAATGACCTCAGGCTTTACGGTTCATAAGCAACCAAATTTATGATTTTTCAATGTCAGCAGCTATTGAGTAGGCCATATATATTTTTTGGATGGCAGGACCTGGTCATGCATTTTGATCTGAATGCTAGACAGGAGCGTGACTCACTGGCAGCAGTGGCTCATTGTGTAAAGACAAAGTGGAAAAATTGTCAGTACTGACAACAGATCAGACGAGGATTCCTCGGAGTACTCGATGAGAATATTCCCCTGGGTATAAATTGAGTTTTTCTATTAACCTTAAGATCAGACTTGTTCTTCCATATAGTGAAAGAAGTGCAACTGCAAAACTTTAGTACTTTTGAAATATCAGATAAAGTTTGGAGGAAAGAAAAGAGCTGCACAGGAAGACGCCTACGAGTGTGTGTACATCTGAGTGGCTAGTTAGTGTGTATCTGTGCATGTGTTTGTGTTAAGTCTGTGTGCATGACATCCTTTGTGTTACATGAATTATGTGTTTTCTTATAGTGAGTGTGTTGTTACATGTAACAAATATTTGCCAAACTGGCCAGTGGTGCAACAAGGGAATAAACATCTCTTTTCACAAGGCTAATATCTTTCATTGAGTTGTTAAAGCATCTGTAAAAAGTAATAAAGAAATACTTTTTTGTTAAATATTATGTCCACTAAAATATTTACAAAGATCCAGCTGAGAACAGACATCATTATACTGTATATCCATAACTCAACAGCAAAGCAGCAGAAAAGAAACAACAACCCCTCAGAGAGGATTACCATTATATAGTCCTCCTTATTCTGAATTTATGTTATTCTTATTATTTCCATGCTGTTCAAATGTTTGATACATTACCCAACAATGGTAATTGCTATGCATCAGTCAGAGAAATACTAATGTATTACAACAGCTTCTTTAGGAGCTTTGAGTGAAAAGAATATATTATCCTCAAAAGACTCTTTGGTGCAACTGCTTAAAATCTGATTAGAAAATCACATTTGGATTCGGTGGATGTTTTTGAATGTGCAGTACACATAACGCTTCGGCTGATCCAAGATACAAATACACAGTTCACATCATTTTCCTCTTTGGTTTCTTCTTTAAATGGCAGAAAACTCGTTTATGATTCAGTCAGACCCGTTAAAGTATGTAACTTGCATAACATAACAGTGTCAGAGACTTTCTTTTTAATCAATTTGATCAATGACTTACTATGCTGCACAACGATTACGGCTCATCAATAATTAACCTCACAATGTATTACATTTATTATATAATTTCTCAATTCATATTAATTTCACATTTGTCATGAATGAATTTCATGCTTCTTTTGACACATTACTATTCATTTGAAAGAAATGAACGGATTGCCTGCAGTCTGTGGCCAATTTCATGCTTCGCTGGAATGAAAGTCATAGCCTGTACTGTATATAGGCTACCTTTACTGCAAAGATGGCACTCAACAGCTCCTGAAAAAAATGCAATTATGAGGCCTTGCATTTAAATTTCCATACAGTATGACCAACTGAACCTGCAACCGTGCAAGTGGGGCTTTGGTTACCGACACAAAAGCAATGCAGCATTTTGTAATAAATCAAGTGAAGGGACATTTTGTTATATAAAAATGATAACTTATATGACACTGATTCTAAATGTTGGCTTAAAGACAAAGTGATCAACATTGTTTTTTGATGCACATTAGTCAGGGATACCCCTCAAAAACTACAAAAACTGAACGTGCACTTTGCATGAATGCTGAAAAAGAGTGGAACTCATTTTGTTCTGCATAACTGAGTCCATCTGGTCTTCGTATCAAAGCAAATATGTGGCTCTACTTCACTATAATCATGTCCAGAAAAGTAGAACAGTGTGATACGATGCAGCTCACTGTAGATCACTGAACAATAGAAAGTATGACAGGTACACTGTAAATCATCTTAGATTTTGACATCTGCCCTGGCCTGTGGAATAGAGTGTCCTCTTTGAGTGCCTCGATTTTGGGTGGAGTTTCAACATGTTTTGAACTGTCATGCTTTCAGCAGTATGTACTGCTCGTATCACACGTGTGGCTGCAACATGACCTCTGGATGCACTTAACTCGCCTGATAACGGGGCCTGCTGATAGGAGAGACTACAGATTCACTTCTTGCTAAATAAGACAACAGCCCATAGAGTCAGTGTGCGCATATCATATATGTATTACTTATCACCAAGTTAATGCTCATATAACCTCAGTTAGCCTGTAAATATCTCTGTAGATCTTTATCTTATAAAGGTGTTAACACTGCCAGCATATGTGGAGGTGAAGTAGCCAATCAGGCGATTGGAGACAGCTGGCCACTGTTTCGCTGACTATAACACTCGCCCCATCCTCATGGTCGACGGACGTCATTCTCCTGGCGCCACCGGGTGCTATGCCAGCTTGGTTTTATTGTGTAGTTCGGGTTAACAAATTCTTAAGTAGTTCTGGCAGCCTTTTTTTTTGCCTATTAGTTTACTTTGTTAACATTCATACACTGTAAAAAAAAAAAAATTTTTTTTACAGTTTTTTTCAAGGAATTTTACATTTTTTGTCTGTATTTCAAAATCACAGAAATTTTTTTTTAAAAATTACATGTTTCATTTGTGATTTATATGTAAATGGTCTTAGATTTACAGTATTTTTTTGTAATCACAATCATAATTATCTGTATTTAAGCTTTTCTTGATAATTTTTAAAGATAATTATTCTGTTTTTTAGATGTTTATGACTCTATTTTAACAATTAATTTATGTTAAAGAAAAGGATTTCATGGAATTCTAAAAATATTTCTTATAAAAATACAGATTTTTTTCCAAACTTCTGAGCGTTAGTGTCAATTTGGGCTTTTACAACGTAAAATTACATGTTTCATTTGTGATTTATATGTAAATGGTCTTAGATTTACGGTGTATGACTATTCTAACAATAAATATGTGTTAAAAGTAAAATATTTATTGTAATATTACAGTAACAAAGGCTTATTATATAAAGATAATTACTGTTTTTTGTTTTTTTTTACCCTTGTTAACATCATTAAATTTTTTGTTAAATAAATCTTTGTTTGTAGTTACTCCCTGCGTGGTTGCTTCCTCATTTGTTGTGGCACTCAGAGCCAAGCCATAACAATAACTCAATAATAATAAATCAATAACAATTAATCAAAAGATAATGTTGGGTCAAAATCTCAAAATTAATGTTGCTTTTTCATTTGTCACATTTCCTGGGGCTGTTGTGGTCTGTCAGTGCAGTCCAGTTTTGATCATTTGAGGCTATAAACAAAATACCAGCAGGGAGAAGGAGGCTGATGGTGGCATCTTAAATGCCACAGATACATGTGTGTGTGGAAGGGTGGTACATTCCTGACAAACAAGTGATAAATGAGTGATAAATGACTGAGCAGGTGTTGCATGATTCTATTCATCTGTTTTCAGTTTACACACCGCCAGAGGATGGTAAGCCCTCCGCTTTGAGTCTTATCATTGAACCGTAAAGATCCCAACACAGCTGCTGTGCTCTGTCCCTCTCTCTTTCACAGTAAACGCTTCTTGTGAATACATTTCATTCGTAACTCCGCGGACAGCAGTGGTGTAATGTCACAAATTAATAATACTTTATTACAGTACTTAAGTATTTTTTGGGAGTATCTGTACTTAACTTGAGTTTTTATATTTCTGTCAACTTTCACTTTTACTCCACTACATTTCCTAAAAAAAAAAATGTTTGCTTTTACTCCGACACATTTTTCCCTAAACGTCTTTGTTACTATTGCAAGCAATCAGGTTTGGCGCATCAGTGGTCCGAGCTTGCAAGTGACATCATTCACATGTTTGGCAGGGCAAGTGCAAACAAAGTGTTCTCAAAGCCGTAGTTAATTTTCTATTTCTGCTCAAGTACAGGCAGGCTTCATGTCAGATTATGCTACTTGTGACTACAGGGGAAGGAAAAACTGGGTTTTGTTCTTTAAATACTATAAGACCTTGTTTTTCTTCAAGTGTAATAGCCTCCATTTTTAAGGTGGTGTATGTTAAGAGGAATAAACTTCATAAATCTCAAAACCCCTGCTTTTTTTTAATTAACAGCATTTACTTGTACTTTTACTTTCAATACTTAAGTACATTTAATATGAAAAAAATTACTTTTGATACTTTAGTATAGTAAATATCAGATACTTTAAGACTTTTACTCAAGTAATAATCTAATAAGTGACTTTAGCTTCTACAAAAGTCATTTTCTGGACAGAAACCATTCGAGACTGCAGCTAAGTTGAATGTATCTGCCAAAGTTGTGGCGAATAACAAAACCAGAGATAGTTGTTCTCACATCTAACGGGTCAAAAGTTGACTTTTTCTGTAGTTAATCACTGTAACAGGGAGTAACGGAGAACAGACAGGGAGTCGTTAGAGGATGGAGTCGCTTCCTTAAGTGGCAAAGAGAAAGAAATGACCCCCTGCTCCTGTTTATTCTCACATTAATCACTGTAGAAGAGGGAAGAACAAAGGACTGTAATTTCATGGGTCAGCCCAATTCCCCATTTGTCTCAGTTATGCAGATTTATACACTCCTGAACATATAAGAGTTCTTAATATAGCAGAGCAAATTATGTGTTGAAAGGGTAGGTTACAACAGGTGAGAAATTATAAATCAATTTTCCGTAGGATCAATGGTAAAGCACACAGTGTGCTCAAAGTATGTGAAAGAGCGGTATATGGTCAGAGAGTGTGAAGAGAAAATTACTTATTTCCATTCCATGAATACTAACTGGTGTTGAACAATTCATGTAGATGGTTATTATCATTGGCAGCTCCAAGATTGGTCCATCACTTTCATTCAAATCTGTTTGGGAGACAAAATGGGAGCTGTTCATTTATTTATACCTCTATTTACTGTACCGCTATCGCCTGACATTCACCGCCACCTATAGCCATTAACAGTAAATGAGACAGCATAATAATCAGGATTCAAATGGCACCAAGACCTAAACATCATAGGATGCTATAGACATTTCTTGAACTGAGAAAGGAAGGTTTAAATTTTTCTTTTTATTTGTATTAAAGGAGTTTAGGGTTGAATCACTGGTATTTTTTAAAGCGAGGGTAGGCAAAATGTTTTTTATAAAATTTCAGCATTTTGTAATTCAAGTGTTCTGAGAGAAAACTAGACTTCTGCACCTCCTCATGGATTTGTTTTCAGGTTTTAAAAAAATCTAGCCCGAGACGGGAATCTTTAGCCAATCACAGGTCATTTCAGAGAGAGAGCATTCCTATTGGCTGTTCATTCAATGGAGGCAGCTGTCAATCACTCGCAAACTCCGATCAAACGGTCAAACTAGGCAGCGCTGATCAAATATGAATCAATATTCTGTTACTGTAATGCCTATTTCTCACCTCAAATGTTTTCAGAAACATCTTGTAGTGTACTGTTTACCTGTAAAATGAGAAGGTTTGCTCCGGCTGGTGGGCGGTGCTTGGTATTTCCTCAACTGATCTCAACATGGCTGCCGGGTCACAAACGTTCTCATTTTACAGCTAAACAGCACACTACAAGATGTTTCTGAAAACATTTGAGGAGAGATATAGGCATTACAGTAACAGAATATTGATTCATATTTCATCAGCACTGCCTAGTTTGACCGTTTGATCAGAGTTTGCGAGTAATTGACAGCTGCTCAGAGACAGCAAGGCTCCAGCTCCACTCTGAGGCACAGAGGCACGTGATTTTTACAGATTACCTGTCTCATGCACTACTCTCAGGATATAGTGAACGTTTTATAAAAATAACTTTTTTTAATCATATTTGCTCCATTTCTACCCACTGCTGCTTTAAGCAAAGATGGATTGTAATTCCCCTCTGTGCTGACCGGAGGTCTACAGGGACTTTTTTTGCTGAATGGTACAGATTTGTACACACTAATTAAATCCTCACAAGGACTGTACTGTAATGTATTACTTATCTCCCCATAGGGTTAAACAAAGGTAATAATTCAGCTCAGGCCTTAACTACCTAATATGCACTATAAATCCTGCCTTAAGTCCCAGAATTGAGGCGGAATCCCTGTTTTACCAGAAGGAAATTTTGGTTAACCGAATCGGACATTGGGTCAATCCCAGCATTCAACTTTTGACCTTCATAAACATGTCTAATAATAGGTCTAATACCCTCCTTGAGTGTTTCGCTTTGTGTGTTATGATCAATAAGGCACATGAAATGACTCTCATGAGACCAGTCATTTTTCTGCCAAGCGGACAAAGGCCTTGGGAAACCATTCTGCTCTCTATCATTGACTACAGTACAGTTTACTGTCCTTTTGGCATCGAGATTATTTTCATAACCATTCATGCCATTCAGGGAAATGTTTGTTGATTTGTGATGATGAAATGTAGGGAAATTCCTACTTGGAAAAATAACTAGAAGAAAGCGCAGGGGAAATAAACTGAAGCCTCACACATTTATGAGAGTGTGATTATGTTCGCTCTCTAAAACCCAACAGCACCCTGTGTGATATACTGTCTGTGTAGACCCCCATTACAACATTTTTTTTATTTGTATATGTTCAGCTTTGTCTGGAAGCCACAGCCCAAAGTTGTTGAACAGTACAGTGAAGTGTTTTTACAACCTCTTCCTCCGTCTGAACTTTATCAGGGGCAAACTGAGTGAACAATGACTCGCGTCAGCAACGGCTTAGTCTATATATGGTCTGATCCATTGGAAATATACAAACTAGCTTTGTTCTTACTGTTTCTGTTTATCGCAACAACACGTAATACCAGCTTGGATGCTATTCACTGGCAACAAGAACACAGTCTGCCTCTGTAGTTGCATGGCAGTGAAATCAGTATAGGAGTTTTGGTCTTTGATGCTCACACATTAGTGTTTGGGTGGACCTCACCCACAGTCCCCCAGGGGGTCTTTACCACAGGACCAGGCTCTGGATTAATCCCAAGGGGAATGTCTTTGTTCCAATGAATTAAATACGGACATGATTGGCCTGACAAGAATTCCTTAAATTAGACAGAGATTGAATGGATTAGACTCGGCTGGATAGTCAGCACCACAGGATTTTTGTTTTAGTTTTTCCGCATCATCACATTCAATTCAAAGTTAATTTTTGATGTTTTCATTTGTTTTGTCTATGTGTCTCCTGTGTGAAAATTGTAGGAGTGAGAGATGATGGCTTATGAAACGCGCACCAACAGCATAACATGAAGGTAGAGCACTTTTGATAACACACACATATATTTTCATATATTTTTATGTATTTGTATGTATGTGTATGTATGTATGTACAATTAAAACCATGTGTGTGTGTGTGTGTGTGTGCGTGTGTGTGTGTGTATGTGTGTGTATTACTCATGTTATGGGGACATAAATCTGTTTACACAGTCACATTGTGGGGACTTGCCTTCCTTTTGGAGACAAAAAGCATGTCCCCAAACCGTAAATCATTACATTTTAGGGTGAAGACTTGGCTTAAGGTTAGGGTAAGATAAGGTTTAGGTTATGATTACAATTAGGGTTAAGTTGAGCATACACTGTACAATTTTAGAAATGTTGTTATGTAATTCATACTCCTACTTTACGAGTAGATTGTTTGCAATGTAAAGCCAAAGCTCACGATTTATGTGCTCACACTGTATGGTCATCAACCACGACCTGAGTGCCCACACTGTACGTGTAAAATAGAAACAACAGGGCCCGTCAGCCCCTGTGGACCGTTCTGGCTGTTTGACAGTTGTCAATAAAGATTGTTTTGAAAGCTCCGAGGCAGGTAAAGTTTGTTTGCCAGTAGAGGTCTGTAGGGGTCACAGTGCTAACAAAGCAGGAACATGCTGTCTTGATCACCTGCGCTGACGTTGGGAAATCGGCTCATGGCTCTGCTTTAACTGTGTGAGAGCCTGTGGACGGCCGATCAAAATTTCCGACGTATCAGAAATTCATCCGACTTTCCGATGGCGGGCCGGGAGGAGTTAATCGTTCCTCGGTTCCAGCTGTACACTGCACGACAAACGACGCACCGACTAAGCTGAATTTCAGTCGGACTCTAAAATAAGTGGTGCGGCTCAAAATTTGGGGCAGACACGGGCTAAAATCATACAGTATATGCCCAGCTTTAGGATTAAGATTGGGCAGGTAGCGGTTAGGGTTAGGGTAAGTCTCCAGGAAATAAATGTAAGTCAGTGTAATGTATTGATGGAAAGACAATATATTACTTATAGAGAATTTGCATATACATTTTTCCAACTCTAATGGTGTGGACTTAAGCATCTGCCAGACAGACAAATGTTCCACTGTTAATGAGTGTTGATTTTTCCGTGTTGATATTTAATTAAATTGTTCCCTCGTAATGAGTGATGTGGCTCCGGGGCAGGTGTTCAGCGCCGTCTATAGTGTTCAATTAACTCTGCTGCCTGTCACAGTTTTAAATGAATTGTTCAACATTTTTGGGAAATACTATTCAGTTTATTGTTGAGAGTTAGATGAGAAGATCGATAGAGTGGTATCAATCTTCTCATTTAACTCTCAGCAAGAAACCGAATAGGCGTTTCTTTGGTTGTGTTTATTTTGATAAACAAGGCAAATGTAATGCCAGTAATATAAATTCACATTTAAGACAAACAAGTGAGCGTAAGTCATTAGACTCTCCCATTTCCTCTCACGCTCCTGAGAGCTTTCCCCAGAGGAACAATGCCTCCAGGTATTGTTCCTCACAGATTACAGGAAAAATATAGTGGGAGGAGGTGAGGGAGGTGCATGTTGGGTCATCAGGTCAACATCACAACTTTCTGTGAAGAAGTAAATTGGGAATCCAGTGGGAGGTGGTGTGGAGGGGAGATAGATTTCTTGGGACAGTGTTTGACTAAACAGAGCAGTGTACAGTATCCAACTGGGGACATGATCCAAGACAGTTACAGGGTTATCCAAATGTGAACTGGCTGGGAGTGACAGGATACAGGAAGACAGATGTCACAGACTGAGGAAACCAGCCATGATGAATCACACAAGCAGACCCCCACTTTCCAAAACAGAAATTCAATTTACATTACATTTAGGGTACGTAGCTTGAAGCCAGAGTAAATCGGTGTGAAATTTAACAAGTGTAGAAGTTGACTGAGGTTTGTGCCAGGAATTGAATATTAAAGGGTAACTTCAGTATTTTTCAAGTCGGACCCTACTTTCCCATGTTTTTGTGTCTAACTGACTAATAGGGACAACAATTTATAAAACTGGTTCAGTATTGAGGGAGAGCACTGCAGACGGCAGCTGCGCACGGGCTGCAATGTATTCCTGTTGGGGCAAGCTAGCAATGTCATTTATGTCCACTAAAGGTCCTTGTTTTTGTTATGACAGGCTCCGATTATGATTAATAGATCTTTGAGATTCGCCTGTATTTTTTTGAGTATACGGATATTCAGATTGCACAACAGCACTTCTCCTTGAGCAGGAATTGGACAAAATAACAAACAACAAACAGACCGGTCTGTCTGGTCAAAGAAATCAGGTGGGGAGCGGAGCTCCCAGCAGCAGGCTCCTCCTCCGGCCAGGAGCAGCGCTTCACCTCGCTGCTACGCTGGGAGCCAACACAGACACCACACTGTTTGAGGCCCAGGCCGTGTTGCTGGGCCCGCTGGAGGGAAAGGACGCACGGGAGAACCAGGACAGCACAGGGCAGACTGTCAGACCATGCTGCTGTAAAATTAAAGGTTTTCTGAAGGGCTCGGAAACACTACCATTTTTGTCCACAGTGACCGCCAAGATCAACATAAAATAAAAGTTCCTCATAGTAGCTTTTAATAATAATAAGTACAACTGAGCTTGCAAGGGGTCCAATTTTCATTATACATCACAATCCATACTGTAAGTGGAGGATTGTAGATAACATACTGACCTTATCAGGATTGAGGCTAAACATGTTGGGATTGTTCTGTAGGTTGAGATAAGGTGGGTGTTAACCTTAGGTGCAGTGACATTATAGATGCAAAACTTAAGTTCAATGAGTGTTCAAAACAAAAAGGATTTATGCTTTAGTGAGAGGAGATGTAGGGCAGTGTGTGCATAAGACTTTGACATTACAAATGGATATTTCAGCCCAATGAAAGGATAGGAGGTCATCAAAACATCTGAATTCATTCTGAGATCATGAATATCCATGTTAATGGAAACCTGCCAAGATAAGCTGTCATGCAACAACATGTTTAATTTATACAAAAGGTCAGAGGGTCAGCAAAATCAGTATACATCTCTCTGTGGGTGCAATGAATATCTATAGCGCATTTTATGGTAATCTGCCTTGAAATGAGTGGGATTTGCCGTGGATTAAAGAGCTGAATGGATGGACCTCCACTAGGGGGGCAACATAAGGTAAAATTCTTTAAGGCTTTAAGCAATATGAGAAATCATAGCAGGAGGTAAGGCATGCAATTGAGATTTATTGTTTTATAGACATACAAGCACACAAACACACTTGCATAAAGATCCAAACCCACCTACTTATCTCACAGGCCTATTTATGATCCACGCTCTATCATAATTGTTATATTGTTCACTAACCTAGTCCGACCTCCCACCGTATACAGTATTTCAACTGAATTGCCTCGGCTCGTGATTATCATCAGAGAGAGCTCCACCAAAATCATTGCACAACAAGCCTGAAATAAAAATGTGTTTATCTATTGACGACGGATGTGTGATAAAGCATTGATCATTTTACTGCAGTGAGCAGCAAAGACAGATCTGAGCACAATATAAGGGAAGAAATGCAGTAAGTATTGAATGGAAAATTCTTCGTCTACATCGCATGCCTGTTCGATTTCTGGATAGTTGTGTGGAGTCAGAACTAGGGGAGTATGCTTGACTTCTTGTCCAGTGTGTCTGCAAAACATTCACAGAATAAATCTGTGAAAACCATTTGCGTATGTTTCCACCGGCAGTTTAGTTCCCCAGTGCCTCCCCGAGTCCAAAATTATCTCTAAGTTATCAGGGCTTTCACTTTAATGGAACAGTTTGTATCATTTGGGGAGATCTATTATCAAAAATGGAATATAATATTCACAACTATGTTTTCATTAGTGTATAATCACCTGAAACTAAGAATTGGTGCGTTTTCGTTAGCTTAGAATGAGCCCATATCTACATAGGGAGCGGGTCCTCTTCATGGAGTCCACCATAGGACTGAACGGACAAACCAAACACTGGTTTTAGAGAGAGCCTTTCGCATCTTTTCGTTACCTGAAGACCACCGTAGTTCTCCGATACGCTTGTTAAACTGCGGTACTCAGTTGGTTGCAATCTGCAACCACACCACTAGATGCCGCGAAATCCTACACACCGTCCCTTTAAATAGGATGATGTGGGTCTTTACCTGCTAACTCTTTAAATACGCATTCAGCTTATAGGCCACTTTTATACAAAAGTTTATGTCTATATACTCATAGTGACAAGCTAATTATTTAGTGTAAGTGTATCATGCTGACTCAGTACAAGCAGAGCTGAGGCACAAACTGAAGCAGTGAAAAAACATTTACACCCCACAGTGTCTGATCTGTTCTCATCCCTCTGCCTTTTTTATCTGTCACTGGGAGGATTTCGGTTCCAACACTGAGCTCTGTTTGTTTAGCTCACACATAGACAGTATTGTGTATTCTGTCTCAATATTCCAATAAAGATACCTTCCAATGAATAGCTACATGTTACACTCTTTGCATAGTCGGTACAGAAATGCAAATTTGCCCTGAATCCTAAAGACTTTTTTTTTTTTTGATGCGGTATAGCGTGAGAGTAAGTTTGTTTCCTGCAGGGTAAACTCTGCGGGGCAGATTGATTCCAGAAATAGGAGGGAGTTTTCTGCAATCTAACCTTGAGATATTCATCATTATAGTATTACGTGAACATATGTTTTGGATTTCATGATCTGTATCTGCAAGGACTCAACCATTCTCAATTTTAACTGTATGCTGCAGTCTTCATTTTAATGTTAAAGCTTTGTGACAGGAAAAGCTCTAAGGTTTAGTCAGGACAAAGCAATAGTCAAACCTCTCAATAAATCATAGAGTTTACACTGAAGTTAAAGCAGCAGTGGGTCGAATTGGAGCAAATATTATTAAAAAAAACGTATTTCTATGTCTTGACAGTAGTGCATGAGACAGGTTATCTGAAAAATCATGTGCCTCTGTGTCCTCCAGTGCTCCTAATTGCATCTGCAAGATTTCACAGACCGGAGGAAAACAACCAATCAGAGCCGAGCTGGAGCCTGTCGTCTCTGAGCAGCTGTCAATCACTCGCAAACTCCGATCAAACGGTCAAACTAGGCAGCGCTGATCAAATATGAATCAATATTCTGTTACTGTAATACATATTTTTTGCTTCAAATGTTTTCAGAAACGTCATGTAATGTACTGTTTAACTGTAAAATGAGAAGGTTTGTGACCCGGCAGTCATGTTGAGATCAGTCGAGGAAATACCAAGCACCGCCCACCAACCGAAGCAAACTTTCTCATTTAATTAATATTTGATCAGCGCTGCCTAGTTTGACCTTTTGATCAGAGTTTGCGAGTGATTGACAGCTGCCTCCATTGAATGAACAGCCAATAGGAACGCTCTCTCTCTGAAATGACCTGTGATTGACCAAAGTCTCCTGTCAGGTGCTAGATTTTTTAAAGCCTGAAAGTTATTATAGAACTTTAGCCCCATGATGCAAAAAACATTCTGCCTACCCTTGCTGCATCATACCGGTTGGACCACTTTTGCGTCCAACTTTCTCCTACAAAGAGTCAAAGGCTTCATCTGTTTTTGATATGATCCAGACTAAAAAATGCTGTAAAACCTCATTGCTTGGACTGAACTAAATGTTTTCTCTAAACTTTAAAATCAATGCTTGCATTCTAAAAAATAATGTTTTGGGCTTTTAAGATATGGTTTGCATATGTTTAATAAATAAAATAAAAGTCAGAAAAGTCTGTGTTTGCAGCTTTTGTCTCATGCAGCCCTGCAGCAACGGCAGAAGCAGCAGGGACAATGTGTTCAAACTCTCGGGAGCTCTCGGCACCCTCTGCAGGCTGGCTGTCTGATTGGCTGAGCACTGACCATGATGTCATCACTGCATGCTATAAGGGCTCTGACAAAAAGCCTGGGAGACACATGAGAAGAAACACTGAGCTCAACTGAGGGACTGAGTGAGTGAGACACACGGAGATTAAGGAAAAACAGACAGTAGAAGGAGGACATGTGACAGTGAAGGAACTAACTGCAATTCTACTTTGTATGGGAGGCAGGAAACAAGACAACTACCTGTGGAGGTTTGTACTTTTATTTTTGCTTGGATTGTTTAGCATGTTTTTTAAGCTGTACTTGCTGAAGCAGGACGTAATGAATTTGTTTTGTTGGGTGCTGTAATTTCTGTTCTCCTTTTTTGTGGGAATATAACCAACGACAGACACATGAGCACAATTTATTTAGTGCCAGTTGATTTCATGCATATCATTTCTATGAACACTGTTTCTTCTTCTGTTCTTATCGGGACATTTTTACATTTCAATTGTGATCTTCACCTCTATGTGTGTGTGTGTGTGTGTGTGTGTGTGTGTTATCTCCTGTGGTCTCTTCAGATGGGAAGTACAACCCTCCCAGTGTACCTCAATGTGAGTGTGGGGATGTTCAACTCGTCCTCAGACCCAGCTGAGAATGAGGAGGGTTTCAGCGAGGTGATGATGATCCTGCTGGGCATAATCACGTCCTTTCTCGTCCTGGTCATTGTCTTTGGCAACATCCTGGTCATAACGGCGATCGCCCGCTTCCAGCGTCTCCAGAATGTCACCAACTGTTTCATCACGTCCCTGGCCTGCGCCGACCTGGTCATGGGTCTCGTCGTGATTCCTTTCGGCGCCTGCTACATCATCTTCAAGACCTGGCACTTTGGCAGCTTCTGGTGCGAGTTCTGGACTGCGACCGACGTGCTCTGCGTGACTGCGAGCATCGAGACCCTCTGCGTCATAGCCATCGACCGCTATTTGGCCATCACCTCCCCCTTCCGCTACCAGTCGATGCTGACCAAGTGCAAGGCTCGCATCGTGGTCGTGCTGGTGTGGGTGATCGCCGCCTTGATATCTTTCCTGCCCATCCACATGAAGTGGTGGATATCAAGTGATAAGGAAGCTGAGGATTGCCTCGAGAACAGCAACTGCTGCGAGTTCGACACCAACATGGCGTACGCCATCACCTCCTCAATCATCTCCTTCTACATCCCTTTGGTCATCATGGTTTTCGTCTACAGCCGCGTTTTCCAGGAGGCTAAGCGCCAACTGAAGAAGATTGACCAAAGCGTTGGACGTTTCCACAACAGCGACAACAGCAACCTCAAATCTCTGGAGGCCAACAATGGGCGCAGCCACAAGAAGGCCAAGTTCTGCCTGCGGGAACACAAAGCCCTAAAGACGCTGGGCATCATCATGGGGATCTTCACCCTGTGCTGGCTGCCCTTCTTTCTGCTGAACGTGGTGGTGGCCATATGGAAGGTGGAGGGTATTGACCTCACCTTCAGGATACTCAACTGGATAGGTTACGCAAACTCTGCCTTCAACCCGCTCATTTACTGCCGGAGTCCCGAGTTCAGGTATGCCTTCAAGGAAATCCTCTGCATGAAGAGGATCCGCCTAAGCAACCCTGGGCCCGTGAACGGATACGTGTACAGCAGGAACAGCTGGCAGAGCGAGCAGCAAGGGAGGAGTAAGGGCAGCTTGGAGGACAGTGACACTAATGATGGGTGTCTGGGGAAGGGAGCGGGGGTCTGCAGCGGTTTGGACAGAGCAGATGTGGACCCCAACGGGAATTGCAAGAAAGGCCTAACGACTGTAACGACCATCCTTTAAGCTTGGAGCCCCTGGACATGTTTACACTGATCATAAACTTTTTCCAATTGACTAATGAAGGTAAGGTCAGTCAGACTGACTGGTAGAGAGACTTCTTTACAGGAACTATCATAATCAGCTGAGGAAAGAATCTCTCTTCCTCTTTCAACACAGTGAATGAATACTGTAGGTAGATCACTTTTTTCTTTTGTTACATTTCTCATGTTTAACCCCCATCTACCTCATCACTTGTTTCTTAACTGACTATTTCACGTTAACTCACTGTCCACAGGAGTCACACTAGAGCAGCATCTCAGCTGTTTATCTACTCTAATAAATGGACTGTGCATTATATAATTGCTAATTATCCGGATTAGATTGGATTTGTGGGCATGTTTTTTGTCTAGGAGTTCTTGGCAAAAGATCCCACAATTTGTTAGCATAAAAATGTTTTTGAAATTCAAAGTAAATTAATGTTGTTGGAGGCTGAAAATTCCATTCGGGCACGCCAATAGCGAGTTCTTATTTCCATCAGAAAATGGATGAGGATGGAGGAAGGATCAAACTTGATGCCTCTTTTGGTGCTTTGTTTGAAGAAATACATTCCAAATCGAGCAGAATTATAAATTGGCTTCATTTCTTTTATTTCTTTAATTTTTTTGATGGATTGTCTCAGTGTGAAAGACGATCAGCAGGTGGGGCAGAACCTGTCTCTCTCTCTCTCCTCTCCTCATTTCTCAACAATGTGGTGAGGCCCTGTTTCCTGCTCTAGTGCTTTACAGCCTGCTGCGCGGATGTTTCTGGTGCCAGCAGATAGCACCAGAGTTAAGAACTTATCTGTATCTCAGTGGTGTAAGCTCAGAAACGCCTGGTGGCCATCCTCGAAAACTTGCAAGTTTGTATACGTTGTATCAGCTGGATTCCGTTATCAGACCTAAAGATATCTAATATCTTTCAGTGCAAAGCAGGTGGCATTAATGTGGTTAATCCTGACCTTCAAAGCCTGCAGCTGTTATATGAATAAATGCACTTTTTTTCAAGTTTTCTACTGCACAGCCTGCAGTAGTCGGCCTGCACAGTCATATCTTGCATTCAGTCCATTTGTGCAACATGCAAACCAGTATTTGGTACATTATGGCATACTATGAGTCTTTCATGTCCCTTCTATGTGCCGGTAGCTACAACAGCAATTGTCCCTTTTGTTGCCCAAGCCCTGTTTGTTTATCAAAATGTGTTGTTGCTGTGTTTCAACATGTCGTGCGTTTACTGAAACCAGAGAAGCCGTTTCCTTAGTCATGGCACATAAGGGTACAAACCACACACACAATAACAAACAGTGCGTCGAAATAGCTGAGCGATAACAAAGTTCCAGGCCCGCGATTGCTCTCGGAGGCCAACAGACGGAGATGAGAAAAACAGCCCCGAGCAGAGCAGTGCACCTTTGTCACTGCTCGCTGACATTTCCCAGAGTCTCCTCGCTTGCTGTAAACGGATGTCTGGATCTCTATGAGATCGCTCTAACATTTGGATAAGACACTCAGGAGTCCACTGAGCAGCAGTTGTTTCAGTCAGTCTACTTTAGACGCTGCTTGGTGTGCAGTCTCCAGGAAACCCAGCTGAGCCCAGCCCAATAAACACGAATAAATCCATTATCTCTGGCGTTTAGCTGGAGCATCAGATAACTCCCTCTTAGGGAACACTGACATAGATTAGTACATCACAAAGTATACAGTTCCCAATTTGCATGATGAGATGTGATAACTTGAAATGAGACTCTCTTTCTTATCTCCCGACTTAAGAACACATGGCTCCTGGGAATCTTGCTTTTTGACGTAGGCAAGCAATAATGGAAAATGAGCACTTCGCATGCAGGGGCTAGAATTCACTCACTTTTCCCACACTAGATGATAAGTGTTGCAGGTGTAACCCCCTATCCCCCAGGCGATCTACGTGTCCTGATCAAAGTGTACAGCATGCTAAATGTGGCTACCGAAAGTGGGAGGGGGAGCAGGGGTTCTCTGCCAGTCTAAATCGGTGTCAGTGACCTTTGTTGTAGTGCATGTAGCGTTGCCTCTGGTCAGCTGACTGACACCGTCAAAACTGTGAACTTTGTTCCCTCAGAGGAATCCATATGTACTGTATCGCTAGGTTTGGTCAGCACTGTTGTCACAGACTTTAGGAATAGACGTAAGTGCGGCGTCATCTTACGTCAGAGTTTGCCATGTGAAAAACTTTCCAGCGTGTTGATCTTTTTCCTGTTTGTCTTTTTCCAGGATTTACAGCAAAGTAAATGCAGAGGTTGAATGTCATAACAAATAATCTCCAGTTTTTTTTTTACATTTTCACTGTACAGGATGTACAAAACAGATAAAGATTCTAGACCAAGATTTTTGATATTATTGTATTTATTCACTCACAATTAATTGACGCATTGACCCTAAATTGAGTCATTGCTGGATTAAAAAAAGGTCTGTATTTAAAACATTTAAATTTGTCGAAGCACTTCGCCAGTGATCGTTTGCATGTCTGCTCTATATATAATTGTGGTGATGTGTTTGTGGGCTGATCTGTTTTCGACCAAGTGGAGCAGGTTGTGAACTCTACATCCATACTGCTCCCTCCTGGCAGTGGCCTCTCCTTGCACCTCAGCTGTCTCACAGTTATTAATGGTTACTGTTTCATCAATACGATTGTATAATAAGGAATGTAATTCATGTCTTCGCCTCCTCAGGCTGGAAGACACGACGCAGTTATGTGCAATGAGTCTTGACTGATTAGTTGATGCTACAACATTCCAAGTAAAGCTGATGGTTTGTTTACTGATGCATACAATGAACAATCAGTTCTCCCAATGGAGTTTGGTCCTAGATTACCTTATCTACTGGTAGGGTTATACCAGCTCTGCAAACACAAAGGGTTATTTTAAAAGTGGATTCTTGGTTAAAGACAAGTCTTTGAAGATATATTACAATATGGCATGTATATTTTCAGTGTAAAAGAATCTAATATTTTCTACATTTTAACCCATTTGTGCCTGCTCAATTATTTTTTAAGATTTTTAATTTCCTTTATCCCAAACACAAATGTGAAAAAAAAAATTCAAAATCGGTCAAACCGTTTGGCAGAAGAGTGAGTTGTTCCTCATCATTCTATATCTAGTCTTTGGGCATATGGGACTTTTTCTATATATTTCATTATATTTTAGGGAAAAAAAAGTAGTACCATGTGTCCAAAAACTACATATAGTATGATAATGTATCCCAGAAATTACAAGAAGCACAATCAAGTATATTTGGTATCTATGAACTCTTATTACAAGGCATTGTTGAATACTCAACTCTGATTGGTCAATCAACGGTCTGTTATTTCTTTATAACAGACTGTTACTATGTACAACAGGCCATTGCAATATATAATAGACCATTGCTATGTATAACAGACCATTGCTATGGGCGAAGTTCTGTCAAAATGATTGATTTATTAAGGAAGTAGCCTTGGAATAAGCAGGATACTGTTCAGCTAATGGGTCATTGTTGTGAAAAAAAACTCTTCAGGGTGATACTTCGCATCAGGGTCCACCATATCGCCCTGTCGGGTTTTATTTCACAACAATGACCGGCTCGCTGTACATTATCCCTTACATAACAAGTTGAATATCAAAGATATGCAGACATATGCAGTATAAAAACATTTTTTAAACACAACGTTAGCGTTTTTCATAATTTTTCAAAAATCCTGACTTTGACTATTGATAAAATTGTGGTTTGTCATGTGATGTAAAAATGTCAATGTTGTACTGTTAGATACTTGCCCAAAGTATGTCTGTACCAAATTTCAAGACTTTTGACTAATCGGAACAAATGTTGTGACATTTTTCCTAATCATAATAACATAGTGTTTGGGCACAAATGGGTTAATATTGTCAAGGCTCAGGTGTTCTAATGTTAATGCTGCCCTTACTGATCCATTATTTAATAAAAGTCACTTTACCCCCCCCCCCCTCCATGACCAGCTCCCCATGATAGATTAGGTCATTCGCTAACTTAAAGCAGCACTGTATAGAGCACTTTCATGAAACATTAGCAATTTGAATCTACATTCAAGTTTATGAACTTTAAACAATGACCATGATATGACAATGTACCATAATGTTTGTGTGGAAGTCCTCAAAATAAAGAGTCGTGAGAAACTGCAGAATATCAGCACAGACATTTGAAAGTGGACTGCTCTGATAAATTGATGTACGTGAATGTGATTTTTCTATGAAAGTTGAATATCGCTTTAGCCGTCATATGAAAAATAAACCTGTTACATGTGAACTTTTTCTTTTTTTTTTTCGAGTGAAAAAAGTCATCACTCAGCTGAATGTTTACTAAATGTTTGTTTTCGCACAAGTTTTCGTCACTGTTTGTAATGAAGCCTGTTACAACGTGTGGAGTCCTGTGGTATTTATGAAAAAAAGCAAGTGTATGTGCTGTAACATTTGTATTGAAATAAATTATGTACATGTTGCAAAGTCATGTCCTCATCGATGTGTCATTTAATTTCACAACAGTGAGTGGTAGATTCTAACAATACACTACAAAGAATTTGAACAATAAGTTATGAGCCAATAATCAGGCCTGCACACTGATAGCAGTTAAATCTATTTCAGTATGGGAAAACCAGTCATCAGTATGTGGTCCAGATGGAATGATGGACAGGATTGGATTGGGGATATTATGAAAAATTGTTCCACTCTTCGTTTGAAACTGCATGTCTGCCCAATGCTCAAAGAAATAACCATAGATTAAACAGAGCCCCTAATTATATCCCTTATAGTCCTCCTCCTCAAAGGGAGGAGGACAGTGAAGATATATAGAGCCATAAAAATGATGTTTGGCACTGGGCACTGGAAACCATTTTTCATGTTTCTTTCAAGTATTAAATATGTTCCTTTGCTGAATGAAGAATAACCTAAAGTTATCAAGGTTAGGAATGCAGAAAACCACGACCAGAACAACATATCTAACAGTTTTTTTAAATCACTTAATACATTGGAATTTCATTACTTACATTTAGCAACATGCATGTTATATTTTATGGAACATATCCTCTGTTATATCTGTTGCCCTCTCCAGCTCTTTATCTTTCACACAAAGTTTACTGTACATACTGACAAGAGCGGAAAAAATATTGTGAATTGTAATTTCTATTATACTCTGACTTGCGACCGGCTGTGAGAAATAATGAGTTTTTAATATGCTAATATGTATAATATATGTCTATTGTGTTAAAGGAACAGTGTGTAGGATCTGGCGGTATCTAGCAGTGAGGTGAAAAGATTGCAACCAACTGAAGCCTCTCCTGTCTGCCAAGCATGTTGGAGAGCCACGGTGGCCGACGTGAAAACGTGAATGGCCCTTTCTAGAGCCATTTGTAGCAGAGCCAGTGCATAGAGTGTGTGTGTACGTGGGAAGTGAGTGGTGAAGCAAGAGAGAGAGAGCGGCGACGAGGGGAGCAAGTAACGTTATCGACTCCCAAGCAAGAAAAGTTAACAATGTTTGGTTTGTCCGTTCTGGGCATCGCCATGTTTCAACAGAGGACCCGCTCCCTATATAGGTATAAACAACTCATTCTAAGGTAACGAAAACATAACAATTCTTATTATCAGGTAATTATACACTAAAGAACCTGGTTCTTTAATCATACGTATACTTAGTAGCTCACAAAAACAATGCTGTTCTTCATTTCCTTCTACGTGGATCATGAACTGTGTGAGGATGGTGACCTTTAACTTGAGACCTTTTAGCTTTTGCCTCAGTCTTTAAGCACAATACCATGTATGTAGCTATCCAGTCCATATTATTGACCATTTTATAGGGTTTATAGGGTATATTCTTTTTAAAATGAGTCAGCTGGAAACATTAAAAAGTCAGCCAGCGAGACAGCCGTTGAAACCAACTCATGGAGCTGACATTGGCTTAATTAGCTGGCTTCAGCTCATAAAACCTGCTAGAAACAGTAGTAATTAGCCAACAAAATTGGTGGTTGTGTGCTAGAAGTAGGAAGCAGTTATCATTGTAAACTGCCTAATGAGATAGTAGATTGACAGGCATAGCAACAGTAACAATGGGGGGCAGGGCTTTGTGAACAGTCAATTACAGAGAGCCATGCTGTGACTTGTGAACTACTGTAAACTCTGAAGAATCAGCCTTAGACCTACTTATGATTATATAATATGTCTATTCATCAACTCATCATTCATGCCTTCCTCCTGCAGTTGTATTTCAGTTATGCAGAGGCATATTCGGTGTAAATGCATCTACCAGCCTGTCACCCTCTAATCCTTTAAATCTCAAGTTTCCCCCTCCAGCGTCAGATTGCAATTTCAGTTAAAGTCTTGTCAAATGCTCCGTGTCTGTCAGGGGTTTAGACGTACACTCGGGGCGATCCACAGGGATGTGTGCAGACATAAATCTGTGAGATCTGACACGTGTTCTCTGGAGCTTCATGGCCAATTTTCAATACCGTCAGAGAAACTTAAAGAAATCATACCTTACTTATTTTGCCAACAATCGGCTCAGGCTTTCAAATATAAGTCCATGCATGGTAATATCTATCATCAGGCTTCAAGGACTCAGATCCTTAAGAGCAAGATAAAAAGGCAATTTTCCCATATCTAGACCTACCATGTTGTCTGAGTCACAGTAAAAGCACCGGAGAGGGAAAATTCTCAGGAAAGAAGTGGCTGTTTTGGTACTGAATGACTGTTTTCTCTGATATTTTAATGATAGGTAGTGATGCATTTAGGGTGTGAGTATGTGAAAACGTTGTCTCTGATAGATCGATAAGTCCCCTGGCACTTTGGTGACGGCGACCAAGGCACCACAATGTCTGCACACCCCTCGCTCCCAAGGGCCTTACTAGCATGTGTGTGTTTGTGTGTGTGTGTGTATATTTGAGAGCGTGTGGATGTCTGCACGCATCTCAAATCATAGCTTGTCCACATCTGAAAAAGTAGCTCCATCCGACCTGAGGTTATAAAAGCAAACATGACCTCAAAACATGTGCTTCATTCTGTTTTCAAGGCCAAAGAAAATGCAATAAAACTTCTCAAACATGATATTCCAATAACTGAGTACAGTTATCCTGCAAAATTTCATCATTCATCACTGTGTCAAACTCATTTTTGGTTCCTATCTGCAGCCATATGTATACACTCAATATATAAAAGAATATTTTGCTTGACAGTTGATTAAAGCTGTT
Organism: Sebastes umbrosus; assembly: GCF_015220745.1. Lineage (NCBI taxonomy): Eukaryota > Metazoa > Chordata > Actinopteri > Perciformes > Sebastidae > Sebastes > Sebastes umbrosus. The sequence goes on from NC_051277.1 coordinate 23,842,216, forward strand.
GTGTAAGAGTCAAACCTTGAGACTGGATTGTGCAGTGTCAGCTCTTTTCCCTCTATAAAATAATGGAGCCTTTAGCAACGAAATAGATCACAGTTAAAAAACAACAAATCTATGTTCACATGACACGCAGTGCAAATCAATTGGCAAAATACCAATATGTCAGTGGGATGGATGTGACATTAGTGATGTGAACCCAGTAGGCTATAGGACATAGGGGTCAAGGGTCAATCACATACTGAATGAGGCTGCAAAAGCTCTCTGGGAAACGAGAGCATAAATAATGGCACAGCAGCCCACATGAGTTTTTCAACTCCTCTTCTTCTACTACTTCTGTAGGCCCAGTCACACCAGGAAGTCGCACAACAAAATTAATCTACTCCAAGGCAGTGTTGTAGTGTTGATGATGTGGGGTGGGGGGGACTACTTGTAGTTTACCACACTAGCAAGCTGGGAACATGCTAGTTAGTCACAACAGCTCTTAAACTTCTTTCTGTTTTCTCTGTTCATCATTTAATTCAATAAAGAGTTACTCAAGAGAAAAAAAGCTTTCTGAGCCAACGAGTTTGCTAACTGACAGTTAGCAAACTCGTTGGCTTGGTCACAGGTCTGAAAAGTAAAGCCAATGCAGAAATGCCTTGAACTTGCATTCTTTCTAATAACCAGCAGGGGGCGACTCAAAAAGAAGTCTGATTGTATAGAAGTCTATGAGAAAATGAGCCTACTTCTCACTTGATTTATTATCTCAGTAAACATTGTAAACATGAGTTTATGGTCTCAATCGCTAGTTTCAAGTCTTCTTCAATACAGCATGATGTTCATTTAGTAAATTACGGTCCCATTTAGAGTCAAATAGACCATAAAGCAGGAGATGCTTAAGGGCGTGGCTACCTTGTGATTGACAGGTTGCTACCACAGCGTTGTCCGGTCTGGGAGTTGTCCGTGTTTTTGTCTTACAACTTTAACCCTTTCTCAGCTCATGAAAGTTAATATTGATAATTTGGTTGCGTAAAATTGTGTTATTCAGTGTTCGGTTGTGCTTAGCTCCACCCTCTTGTGTCATTTCTGGTTGCAAAATACCAAGATGGCGACGGGCAAAATGCTGAAACTCGAGGCAGTCCATAAACCAATGGGTGACGTCACGATGAATACGTCCACTTCTTATATATAGTCTATGCTCGGTCACTTATCAGACAATAAGTTCACACAGTTTTCAAAGAAACATATTTCAACCATTTTGCTATCGGTCAATGGTGCAAAATCGTTTATCAAAGTTGAACTTGACTGATTCACTGCGGTGAGGTGCCTTTAATCTCCTGTTTTTGTGATGTTTCTTCTTCTCTCTTACTTTCTCATGTCTGCTGCTTTATTCTTTGTGAGTTAAGTGTGAGACTACAAGGCTCAAGTAGCTTCTGAGTTTTTTCTCCCAGACACCAAAGGAGAATAACACAGAGGCTGCCCAGTGCACTTGTGTACAGTGTGTACAGAGCAGCTCCTCTGAGCAGACTGGCCACAAACTGCATACATCTGTTGGTGGTTTTCTATGATGAAAAATGCATTCTGGCTTTGGGTTACACAAGGTCAAGAAAGTTTTCTAACTGGGGTGGTCACACACAATAACTTAACTGCTTACAGTCAACAGGGAGCATTGTACTACTTAATTTCAAGTGTCAGCTTCATCATATTTTATAGTTTTATTCATCTTTTTCTTCCTCTTAGTGCTGATGGTAGATGACTTGAGGTGTAAATTTAAATAAATAGGCCCATGGACACAGGCCAAGGAGGATGCAGTAATAATACCATTTAAAATGTGCCTGTCTGTCTCCTAATGGCTCAATTATCTGACAAAATAACAGTCATAATTTGCTTCCAAGTAATCAATCTGACTCTGGGCCAGCTCCCGTATATTGTATTCTTAATGGTTAAGCAATTGCATTTGTTGATGGCTTATTACTTTTAGCACCTTTCTGAAGCCTTATGTAACACTGCAGAATAGTCATGTTGGTTTAAATACAAAGTCTTGGAGGGAGATGAGAAGTGTTGTACAGTACAGTGTGTTCTGAGCTTCAAGATCTGACGTATTTCTCAATCAGCACCCTACCTGTCTTACACTCAGTTTGACGAAAGTCAGGCTGTCACTCACTGGTGGATGTGCATAAATGGGTGGCTTCAACTAGGAAACGTTCCCGTTTTTAAGTAACTGGAAACCTCGCAGGTTTTAAATCACCCAGAAGAAACACAAACACAGGAATGAATCACTGTCACATTTTTTTAGTGTACTAAGAAGAGTGGAAATTCCTTGTTCCGACCCGTCACAGCCAGACTTGTCAGGCCTCCCTGACAGACTAACAGTGTTTACTAAATGAGACACAAAGATGCTTGTCAGTTGAGTAAATAGATGCCTAATAAGGTGCTAGAAGATATAGTGATATGCCAACGATTGTGTGTGTGTGTGTGTGTGCTTGTGTGTGTGTTTGTGTGGTTTTATGGGCTTATGCTTTATGTCTGGTGGCAAAGAAGTATACAAGAGTAAACCCTGATTCAACAAAGGAGCTCTGCATATGAAATGGAAGCTATGAATTGTATTTAAAACACATGTCAGGCCAATAGTAAATACTTAGCATGGGCAGTGCGTTTCATTAGATCTACTGTAGGTCAGTTGCTGCTGCTTTATCAGGGGAATGGACTGTTTGATATTAACAGTTTCCTTATGTCATGGCAAAAAAAAAACTTGTATTTATTATTTTTATGTTTTGCATTAATAACCAAATTGTGCATGAAAGGAAAAGAGTGACAACCTTCGTGTTGTGCATGAAGTACAAAGAAAACTATGTTCAAACCAGTTCAAGTGCAAGGAACTGGAAAGGCCTGATATCAGAGCAATATATTATCTCAGGCATTTACAACTTCATGTTTAGGTCATGACCAGTGAGAGGAGACAGTTCCAGTCAACATGAACCTCCTCTAATAAAACTATTTACAGATAGAGTGAAACCAGAGTTATTCATGCTGGCCAAACGTTCATCATGAGCTGCTATAGGCTATATACTCACCTTGAGCTTATTGAGTTCACAAGAAGACACTGACAGCGTGGATCATGTTTCAGCTTGCTGTGATACCTAGCTGCCTCCAGGTTGTTTTCATTTGTTTGATTCATGTCATTCATTCATGTTTCCTGTTTTAGTGCGTTACTCACCTCTCCTCTTGTTTCAGCTCACTTCACTTCCTGCCTTTGGGTGTTTTCCCGCCAGCTTTGATTGTCAGCCCTAACCTGATTAGTTTCACCTTACCCCCGTTAGCCCTGCAGTCACCAGACCTCACCTGTTCTCACTTCCCCATTTAGTTAGTCACTCACTGCACATACCAGACCAGTTCCTTTGTTCTTTATCGGATGGTCTTTGTTGCTGCTTTTGTTTGTCTGTAATCTGCCTACTGTTCCTCTCCGCCTTTTGGACTCTCAGTCTTTTTTGCACTAATAAAGGATTTTTACAGAATCTGCGAGTCTCTGAGTCTGCTTCTGGGTCCTCCCTGCCTGTACTGCATCTATCAGCTATGACAAGTGGCCTTTAACTTAAACTGGAATATACCAACAAGTTACCCAGTGGGCTACCTCCGGTCTGATAAGTGAAGCAAGCAGGGGACGACTCCTCTAGAAGTCTATGAGAAAATTACTCTACTTCTCACTTGATTTATTACCTCAGTGAACTTTGTAAAAATGAGTTTATGGTCTCAATCATTAGTTTCAAGTCTTCTTCAATACAGCATGATGTTCATTTGGTAAATTATGGTCCCATTTAGAGTCAAATAGACCATAAAGCAGGGTATAATTAGGGCGTGGCTACCTTGTGATTGACAGGTCGCTACCATGGCGTTGTCCTAAGGTTAATTATAACTGTTTTGGTCACCTGAAAATGTCTTATTCAGTGTTCGGTTGTACTTAGCTCCACCCTCTTGTGTCACTTCTGGTTGCAAAAAAACAAGATGGCGATGGCCAAATACCAAGTTGGCGGCGGCCAAAATGTCGAACTCTGCCAAAGGCTTCAAAACGGTAGTCCACAAACCAATGGGTGACGTCACGTTGACGATGTCCTCCACTTCTTATATTCAGTCTATGATGTTACCATTTGACTCTATAATTCCAGATGACTGCAGAGATGCTGTGGAAGTTTTTGAAACACTATCATTTCTCTTTTTTGTATCTGATAAGAGGATTGACATCAAAATCATCTGTTTCTCTAGAAGACGTTAAGCTTATACAGTTTAAATGGACTGCATACAAAGTGTTTTTTTTTATGACAAATTGAGTCATTATTGGTAAAGTCCATTAATAACCACAATGTGAAAGGAGTAATAAACTTCACACTGTGTGGGAACCAGACAAATAATTCTCGAAGTCTTGGATGCAAGTGGAACAAAATGAGTTCTACAGTATATCTTCTTTTTTCAGACTTTGAATTGTCGTGTTAGTAATTCTTTAAAAACCCTGGATGTTTTGATGGTGTGCAGTGACCATGACTCTGACTCTGACAGAAGCAGGGCCAAAGTTCCCTAAAAGGACAACTTCTTAGTTGTCCTGAAGGCTTGGTCGGTCTCGAGAGCTCACTCTCTTTCTGATGTCTTTTCTGGTAATGTTTTCAAACTGATAATGCAGAAATACCATGAAAGTAATTCTTAAATGGTTACTTCTTCAAAAATGATCAATGGGTCCAACTATAATAACTGTATTTATTATAATATAAATAAGCAAATGGACCCTGATATTGTTGGCTTAAAAGTGTTTACTCACTTTCACTCCAACAAGAGCTACAGGGGTGAAAAGTGTATTTCTTTCTATTTTTCTTCCTTTCTTTGGTCATTTGTTACCTCAATGCAGGAAACAACATTTTTATATATATATATATATATATATATATATATATATATATGTATAGCAGCAACCGAACTGCACAGTAGGCTAATTGTTAGTACTTTTAAATGTGGTAGTAGCTCCTTGTGTGTTGGCAGCTTTTCTACAAGGTGCTTGTGATGCACCTGCAGTACAGTATTTACAATTAGTATAGGTATATGGGAATAATTCAGCCTTTAGTGATCTGGGCTCTGCACAGTCTACGGTGGATCTGGTTGGCTTCAACCTCCCAGTGAAGCTTGCATGTGGATGTCTGCAGTCCTCCCCCAGGTCACCAGTGAATGGATGGCACTTCACTGGAAGAGAGAGAGAGAGAGAGAGAGAGAGAGAAGAAAATTGGGAAAAAGCTTCAAAACAACTAGAAAACAAACGTGTTCCTTCAGAAGTATACACAAACCAGTTGCACACTGGCCTGCTAAAGGTCAGTGGCATTAAATAGAAATAGAAGAACCTGGAGATCAACCCACCAATTCTAGATTTAAACTAAACTACGGCCATTCACTTCATATGGCCGAAGAAGGTAAGTACAAATATCTGACATGAAGAAAGTGACTTAGAATAGTCTCTAATATAGAGACAGAGAAAGTAATGTATGTTATTGTGTGCACCTGTTTGTCCATAATGTATTACTTAGTCAATAATTCAAAGATGAATTATTATGCTTACTATTTTCTTGTCTTTCTCTTCCCTTATCTTACTGCACCACCTGAGCTGCTGCTCTTTACTCCGGACGAAGAAAGTGAGTATGAGCTTCTGACTTGTGACCTACTCATGATATCACTTTTTAGTTTATCATTTATAATATGACTGTTTTATTAACCATTACATGGTGTTCTTTCCTCTTACTCGGACAAAGAAACTGAGTGTGAGCTTCTGACTTGTAACCTATTTATTCATATAATATCACTTAACATTATTTGACTGTTTTACTAATCATTGTACGTGACTTATTTTGTAATTCATAGATGATTTGTCTGTTTTATTAATCATCATTTTTGTTCACTCCTCTTATCTCACTCCACCACCTGAACTGCTGCTGTTCACTGGACGATAACATTGAGTTTGAGCTTTTTAATATGAATTAGAGAAAGCAATATATGTTATCATCTAAACTTGTTTGAATTATTGAGAAATATTAAATGAACAAAGATTACTTGTCCAACTAACCTCTTTTTTTTTTATCTTACTTTAGCCTACTCAACCACCTGAGTTACTGTTGTTCAATATGGACAAAAGAGGTGATTATGAGCTTCTGACTCATAAAGAAAGTCCTCATTATTTATTTGTATTTTTCCAGAGAGTCTGGCTGAGTGTTCTTGTAGTTCAGCGGCTCCTTCACGACAGAGAAGAAATGCTTATTCCCAACCAGGTCAGATGGATGAAGTGTGCTATTAGTATATTTCTTTTACACTTGAAATAAGAGAATATACTTTCAGTTTACTTTTTATGTACTTATCAAAGATATATTTAACAAAATATACTTAAGTATACTTGGCTCATACTGACAGGTACACAGAAAAGTCTAAGTGTACTTGGCTTACACTTGTACTTAATCTTTTGATCAAGATATACTTAAGAAAAGTATAAGTTAGTATACTTGTAGTATAAAAACTATTTAACTAGTAGTTTACTGAATATACTTTAAAGTGCACTTTCATAAACTATAAAGTGGGCTACCAGTATAAAACTATCAGTACAATACTTACACTTAAAGTATACTTTTATAAACTAAAAAGTGGGCCTATTTAGTCCCAAGAAGTATTGAAGTAGTATACTTACAAGTATAAAACTAGTAAACTATCTGTATACTTATAGTATAGTTGCAGTACAAAATGAGACTTAAATGTAAAGTGGTTGTATACTCAAAGTTTACTATTCTTACACATAAAGTACACTTAGAAGTATACTTTTATAAACGAAAAAGTGACCCAATTTAATCCCAAGAAGTATTAAAGCTGTACGCTTATAAGTATACTAATACATTGATATTAGTATACATAAAGTAAATAAATAATTAAATCTAATACATATATAATAGAACTTTAATTAAGTATACTTTATAAAATAAGCATGAAGTATACTGCTTTTTTGTAAGGGTACAGCTGCTGTATAGTAGTTTAAACACTACGGCATACTCCTAAATGTTTTTGAGACCAGTTATATTCCCCCTTTAGTTTATGGCTCCATGAGTTTCTAATAGGTGTTGTTGTCTTCTTAAATTGTTCTCTCTCAATCTGAGAACGTCATCTAGGACTAAAAATCATTAACAATCCTCTTGTTTTAGAAGGAAATCATAAGAAAGAGTATATCATCAGAGAAACTTTTCATAAAGTCACTTGCTACATGAGCTGTGATCATATTGTTTAAAAGTACACTTGTTTCAGGCTTAGAAGACCAGTTAAAAAGCAATTTGTTTTGTTTGGTATTTTAACCTTCACTCTCTCGTATATGTTGAATAAACAATAAGAAATACATTTTATGCACTCAGGCGTTCACACATTGTTTGCCGGAAAGTCTTTGGATCCCATTAGATTATTCCACTTTGTGTTTGTCTGCTGTTGATATCAATCAGCTTCTGTGGTTCCACACATTTAATGAAGTGTAGAGCGGAAAATGTGTTAAGCAAAAGTCCCTGAAGATCATTTGAATGTAACCCTGGCAATACTTTAAAAGGAAGAACAATTCAATGCTTGTTTTGGCACAATTGGACGCGTTTTGAACTCGTGCTAAACTCATGCCCGTTGGGGGGGAAGGAGGAAGAAGCCCTGTTACATTATTCAGCATGCGGACCATGTATGCAAACATTCCTTCCTTTGACTCGTTGCTTTTTTAACAACCAGTTTCTCTTAGTTTGGCCTTGCCTGAACTCTCACTCTTGGTTAGTTGCTTCCTTTTCTCTGCCATTTTCCATTGTGCCTGTTCCGCTGGTTAATATCCTCTTACTGTAATTCAAGAAATGCCATTAGGCATGCCATTCTCTCAGAAAGTGTGGTTAAATTCATGTAGCACCACGTGTACTGACCAAACCACTAGATATTACGGTGTGTATTTTGTGTGTATTTTTAACTCATCCTGTCAGGAAAAGTATTTTAATATAAAAGCCACACCTGTTTCTTACTCACAGTGTCCTTCCTGCACTAATAGACGTCATTATTGGACTTTAGGTGAACCGAAGCCCAAAATGTGACTGAGAGGACACTCTCCATTATGCTCAGCTTGGATTGCTGCCACTGCCAGGCAGATGACGGAAATATTTTCTCTCTCTCTCTCTCACCTGTTGAAAGCTGTTGTAGCAGCTGGTGCAATACAAGCTGCAGCTGCTGTTTGAATTGTCTTTCACTGCCCACCTCTGGCTGAACTGAGGAACAACAAGCATCATGATGACTTTTTTTTTACAGCAAAGCACAAAATCAACCTGATAGCTCTCTCTTGTGGTGCTTTCAAGACACAACATTACTGTCCAAACAGATTTACAGAATTACAAACAGTGGAGCTATTTCTGTTTAATGTGTACTGTGGAAAGAAATTCCAGTCCCCTCCAATTTTCTGTGATACATGTGGGAAGACACTTATTGGAAAAATTTGAAAGTGACTCAAAATCAGTGAGCCCGTTGTGGATGGTTGTGCTGTTGATGATGCCATCCCGTTTAGTGACGTATTTTTATATCGTAGAACAAAACGTTAAAATGTCTTGTGTTAACCACAGACCTTATTTCAGGCATCTAACTAAAAACCCATTCAAAAACACATTGACTTCCAGGCGAGGGAACCGGAAGTGCTAAAAAGCTAACTCATTTACGGGTTTTAGGACTCAATTCTGTAGCACTCTATTGAGGCAGAGCTAGTGGAGAGGGAAAAGAGACAACAGCACAGGGAACTCATAACAGGAGAGGAAAACAAGTAATTAATTGATCCTACCTATAAGTATATTCTGTGTATCCAAAGCTGATATATGATGGTTATTCCTCTGTGCCATAGACACCATAAAAACACGTCAATGAGCCACACCGTAGCACTGGGTGGCATGTGCCTTCATTATGATGAACATGGACACTGTAGTTTACTTTGAGTCACATACAACACGGTCTTGGTGCCACAAATTCACAATATGTGTATTAATATTGTTACATCCTGTTTTATTTTGGTGTTTCCTGTTGAAACGCAACAGAAACAATTGCACAAACAAGCTGCACCTGGTGGAGAGCTGCACCACAGTCCTCAATCTTGATGTCCTGGTCAACTGTAACAAGCCCGAGAAGGACATCAAGTCCACCATCAAATTCCAGGAGTTCAGCCCCAACTACATGGGCCTGGAGTTCAAGAGGAATGTCAACTACTACATCACCTGTAAGTTTGTCTCAAAAGATGATTTATTGTTGATGTATAGCTTTTTAACCTTAATTTAAGCAGTGAAGAGAAGAGTAATAATCTGCTTCACACTCAGTTTAACACGGTCACACCTAGGTTTCCTGGTAAAACTGCATTTTTTTGGAGGATATGTGCCTCTCTAATGGCGCAGTGGTAGTTTGCGTTTAGGGATTTTTTTTTTATGTGTTTGGAAAAAAGACCCATCTTCACCAGAGGTGGAAAGTAACTAAGTAAATTATCTGTAATCTGTATTGTTATAAAATGATGTAACACTTTGTTATATTGTCATTTCATAATCATTTTCTAATAATTTCCAAGGAGTTTCCTGAAAAGAACTAGGTGCTTAATATTTGGAAAACAGAGACATTGTTCAGTTGGCACACCTCCATTTAATTATTCCAACTAATTGCTAGTGTAATCTAGAGAGTCTTGTAGTCAGGGCACAGCAGGCCATCTGGAAAAGCAAAAATGTGAAATTTGCCTCAAGGCAAGCAAATAGTTCAGCATATATGAAGACTTAAGTTTCCAATTATTATCCAGTATCCAGTTATTTCCTGCAGAATTCCTAGGAAATTATTAGGAAATTGTGGGTCTGTAAAATGAGGCGTTACCTAAAAGAACATTTTGGAAAAGGCCCTTCTGGATAATGAGTACTTTTACTTATGATACTATGATACACATTTAGCTGATATTACTTTGATAAAACTTTGAATGTAGCATTCTTTACTTGTAATTGAATACTTTTGCTTTGTGGTATTTCCTGAAGTAAATGCTCTGAATACGTCCTTTTTACTACACTACACACTGCAACACTTCCCTTTTCATACTCAGAGGCCTGACATCATCATCATCATAGAATCCCTCCAGCTCAAACTCCCAAAGGCTTCAAAGAGAAACAAATCAGAAGCTTTAGTTTTACGGTTTCTCTCTACACCATCAGAGTAATATTAGTGAGACATAAGCAGAGTTCAAGATGTAGCGGTGGACCGTCTGTATGCATCTCAGTAACTCGTCACCGTTCTCTGAGTACTTTTGATCTCCTCGTAAATGAGGTTGATCATGTCTTCAGCAGTCACCTGAGATGGAATCTGTTTTTTTCTGCTGAAGCCTCATGAGTTCCCTCAACAGTGCAGTCTAAAAAACACACTGTGTGTGTTTATCCTGTTAGACATTTCAGGGAAATTGTCGTAATTGGCAAATGAATTCTTGAGTTATGGCAACAGTGACCTTTGACTAACAAATTCTGATCCGTTCATCCTTGAGTCCAAGTGGACGTTTGTGTTAATTTGAAGAAATTCCTTCAAGTCATTCCCGAGATATCACATGGGACAGAAGTCACAGAGCCCTTGACCTTTGACCTTTGACCACCAAATTCGAAACAGTTCATCCTTCAGTCTAAGTGTACGTTTGTGCCAAATTTGTAGATATTGCATTCACAAGAATGAACCGGACGTATGTACGGACAACCTGACAACATGGATGTCGTCGGCGAGGAGGCCGGCGACAATAATATATTGTTTTTTTTATGTACATGCAATTGTGTTTTCCCTAAAGTTTCTACTGATTCATTGTGTTCTGATTTGTTCATGTTTGGTCCAATGTTGCTGTGTTTTGCACCTCAAAGCCACCGTATTTCTCCCATATTTTAATAAACAACAGCACAAATAAACATTCACCATACAAAATACCATTCTTTATGTTTGAGTCATATCTTCCAGAGATACAAAAACATAATTAGAAAACATACATTACAGGCACAATGCACTGTATAATAACCCCAGAATATATTATACAAAAGGCACATGCTTTAGAGTTACTAACTTTCTGAAAAGTTAACAGTATTGACATTATCTTTCCTACAATAAGTGCCATATGGCTGGAACGTTGGAGCTGGTCAAGAAACATGTGACCAGACGGAGGAAATGTCAGTGAAGAAGATAAAGTGCCACTGGGAGACTATGTGTAGACGTCATCTAAGTGTTTGTCTCTCTAGTCATCCACACTTACAGCTTTATCAGCGTCAATGCTAACAGTGTGATTCGGTAGTATAAGACTGATTGTACTCATCATCTGCATACGTGTCTATTTCTTTAGTGGGGGTGTTTTGTTTGTCTGTGGGTGTGTTTTGGGCGTCAGTGATGTCACTTTTGTGATGATGACTGAGAACGCTGTGGTCGGTATCAAAGTCCTTCCCGTCTGTTTGATTGTGGTGAGTCTGTAAAGTGTCAGTGGAACTGCTGGAGTCTGACATCTGCTCCTTGGCTGTATCAAAGGACTCCGTGAAATTACTGTCCTGACTGGCGATGGTTTCCGTCTCAAACCCAAAGGCGTCCACATCTGCATCAAGATGCATGTTGTGATTATCTCCAATATTAGTGTCTGTACATCTATCCTCTGTGTCACCATGGATTATGCACGTTCTCAAGTTATCTTCGCATTTTTCGTTTTCAGGTGAAGTGAAAGTGACGTTTCTCTGAGCCAAACTTTCTTTCTCTTCCATATTTTGGCCAGGCCCTGCGTCCACATCCTCTCTGACAGCAGCGCCTTCCTCTCCAGCCAGAACTCCCTTCAGACTCTGGGCTTTGTCTCTGTATTCTTGGCACAGCTGAGCGTCAGGCATGTGGTTGCCGTGGATCTCGGCCAGCTTCATGTACACCACGTACAGAGCCTCGGGGTTAGCTGGGTCCTCCAGGGCCGCCGCAAGAGCCAAGTGGAAGTAGCCCACCGCATCAAAAGAGTCCTGAAGGGAGAGCACAGAGCTGAGGTCAGAACACGTCTCATCTATTATCTAGGCTAGTGAAAATCAAGGTTAACTGTGCAAATGTGATTATTCTATATCTTTTTAATATATGATTTTGACTGGAAAATGCATGAAATAAGGAAAACTACATTTGAAAGAAGTAGAAATGTTTTACTACATTGTGAAAATGTGTGCCTTTATTTATTTGTTCTTTTTTTGTTTGTTTCTTTATATAAAAGGAAAATAGAATAAGATTTTAGAAGTTGAAAATTAAACTAACTTATCTGTTAAAGGTGTAATCTTAAATGTTCTTGGTGAATTTTTAGTAATATAAAGTGTGACTAAAAGTTTGACTTGAGAAAAATAATGCATTTTGTGTTTCACATCTGATCATAATTGAAAATGTAAGACCATTTAACCGTCTCCTGTTTTACAAAAATTACCAACAATGAACCTTAATCTAATGCATTCACTTAAGACAAAAATATTTGCCCTGTTTTTCTGAATTAACGAGATCATTTTCTCGGTAATTCTGAGAAAAGTTTTCATGGATAAAGAAACTGCTCTGTTTTTCTGCAAATATTATTTTCTAAAGTGATTGCATTACGCTTCCGTATTAATCAGTGTCATTAAGTGTTTTGGAAAGTCTAATTTAAAAAAAAAAGTCATGCCTTTATTAGAGCATCGACATGAAAGAGATGACAGGAAATGAGGGGAGAGAGCTCAAGCAATGAGGGCACCCTGTCACAAAACATTTATAACTAAGGTAAATAAGATTTTGTTTATTCCTCAAGTTATTCCATCTATTAAAAGACCAGTCAATTGATTTTTAAGTGGTTGCAGGTTCAAACCTTGTGTGTTTAATTTTGGTGACAAGGAAAAACTCAACATTGTGTCTTTAAGATGGAGATTTGAGCTGAATGTTTATTTCAGAAACCTACTGCATGCTTGTGTAAATGCAAACCCAGACATATATTTGGCTCCTGTACCTTCAGTTTGTGTAGAGTGAGATTGCCGAGTCGGCAGTACACCTTGGTGTAGTAGCGTGCCTCCATGGGGCCCTCTAGGACAGGCGAGCAGAGGGTCAGGGACTTGAGGTAGTAGTTCTCTGCCATCTCATACTGCTGCAGGCTGTAGTAGACGGTAGCCAGCCGGTGGTAGGCTGTCCTCTCATTCACATTCACACCTGAGGAAAAACATCAACGGTCTCCGTTAACAAAGTAGTTCTAAAGCAGCTATGCTACTGTCGTTACTCCTGGCTTTACATTATCATTCAAAATTAACTACGGAAGCCCTAAACCGACATGATTCAAACATTTTTTTAATGCTGTTATCTCGAGATCACAAGATAACTGTGTCATTATCTCGAGAAAACAAGCTTTGTTATCTCGGGATAACGATATAATTAGCTCCTTATCACAAGAAAACAAAAGGTTGTTTTCTTTTATAACTTATAATGTTTGGGTCAAATCAGCCAACGGTAAAGGCCATATGGTAAATTAATTCAGACGGTCCAGATCAAGCTGACGGCACAGATATTTACATCCATGGCTGACAGTATCAGTCCTTGTCAGAATAGAATAATGACATTTCCCTTTGGCATTTTCATTTTTATTTATAAAGGTACACAGATAACATGTTTTATATACTGATTGTGAATATAATCTATTTCATCTTATTTACGTAATTTATGTAAACTTGTCAGCACCTTATTTTGAAAACCGGACGTAGTCACACTATGGATGTACACATCCAGTCTGTCAGCTCGATCTGGGCCGTTTGAATGCATTTACCTTCGTCTGATTTGATCCAAACATTATAATGAATGTAATAAAAGAAAACAACCTTTTGTTTTCTTGTGATAACGAGATCTTGAGATAACGGCATTAAAAAAATGTTTGAATCATGTCCGTTTAGGGCTTTCGTAGATAAGGCACAGATTCTACTATGGGCTATGCTTGTATGATGCGGAAGATCGGGCACTTTTCCAGGCGGGAGTCGAGCCATTTTGGCATCATGCGCCACTGAGCAACTTTCATAGGAGTGAACGGGGCCCCGCCTCCAACGCTGTATCCAGTTCTCTTTATACATCCATGGCTTGTACTCTGTACCTGTTTTGCTGGCGATCTCAACAGCCAGCGTGGCGTACTGCAGAGCCTCCTCCTGCTCTCCCTGGTCCATTAACAACTCCGTCAGTTTACTCAACAAACGGAACTCTGAATGGACGTCCTTGATGCTCCGCGCAAACGGCAGACTGCCATCCTGAAAACAAACATGCATGATTTTCGTTAAGTGAGATCATTGGTGCAGAGAATTAAAAAATAATGGAATCAAAATAAAAATGTACTGCAGTTTATCAGGGAAAATACTTCATCTTGACATTGCAGCTTTGTTTTGCGTCCTCTTACCCTGAAGAAAGGCACCGAGGCCATCCGGTTCCTGACGCCTTTAAAGTAGACGTCTCCCGCCTCCTCGTAGATGCTCATGGCAAAGTGATGATCGTTCATCCTCAGGGCTGTCTTCACCGCTGCCTATTTATAAAATGATATTGTCAATCATATCTAACATTAGAATGTGAAACTAATCTATATGTATGATTGTCAGGGGAGTGTTACATTTTATTTAAACATCTAAAAACATGATGAAACTGAAACACTGACGGCTGATGATAAAGTTGCCATCTTTGCTGCTCAGGAATGAGGAGCGCCCACACACAATGAATGCCAGTTTTTGTGGTGGAACAAGGAAAAAGCGAATGAAAACAGATGTCCCTCCTCCTCACCTGCAGGTACATGTCGGCGAGCTCGTCCTCGTAGATGAGGTAGTAGATGCGTCCCACCTGCAGCCAGGTCTCTGACTCTTCCTCTCTCTTGCCCAGGTCAATAGAAATCCTCAGGCTCTGCTTGGTGTAGTCCAGAGATTTACGAGATGATCTGCAATCCAGAATTGAGACTGTTTTGGTCAGAAACCACAGATTTTATGGAAAAGATGGATAGTGAGTGGGAAGGAGAGGCACAAACTGACCTTTCAGTGTTGAGTGAGAGGTAGATGCTGCTGAGGATTTCCAGATACTTTCCCTCCAGCTTCTTGTCCTTCAGCTCTCTGGACACCGACACACAGTGCTCATAGTAGACGACACTCTGGCCGAACAGCAGCATGTTAGCGTACTGACGACTCAGCACCTTGGCCACCACCATCTGACCTATATGAGAAAAACACAGCAATATGTTACCTGTTGCTCCAGACACTAAATACACTGTGATATTGAATTAGAACTATATAAAGTCTGACCTTTACCGTACATTGTTCTAGCTGATATTATTAGCCAATTTTAGCTTTTCACAGATATATTGGTATTGGCCTATAAATAAGAAATTACAGTAGAATTATGATATATTTGGGATTGTTTTTAAACAGTATTGCCATTACATAATTTGTCCACCAGGGCCAGTGAAAAGTTTAGTTTTCAACTGTAAAATGTCACAGCACATATCATATCCCTCATGTATTTATGTTAAAAAAATGAAAATAAGGAAATGAGAGTGGTATCAATCTTCTCGTCCAACTTCTGGCAAGAAAGCAAACAAGGGTATTAAGGCCAGATGACAAACTATTCCTTTAGTATGTTAACTTCTACTCACTGTGTAAGTTTTTGGCATGTAGAGCGATTAGTAGCCCCATTTCATAACACGTCCTGCTGTCCTGATTCTTCCTCCTGTCCTTGTAGCTCCGACCCAGCCAAAGGTAGGTCTGGACATGCTCCTCATCTGTGGGGCTTTCCGAGAGCTCCATAAAAATATGCAGGGATCTGGGAATACAATCACCATCACAATAAATAAGTCTGTAAAAACTCTTTCTACATTAAGTTCCCTTGGGGAAAACCATAGACTGTATATAAAGATGGATGACATGACGGCTCCCCAAAAGTGAAGCCAAAACATCTTGATCGCCCCCTGGTGGCTGGCTGCAGTATAGGTCATAAATCCACATCAAATACATTTTTCCCAAAGAGGGTTTCTGTTTTAGGTCATTCTCATCACGCTGATGTACAGTATGTTCAAGTGTTCATTTTTCTGATAGGTTTGGTTTTAATAAGTTATTTGATGCTGGGGTGAGACGTCATGATTGACAGCTGCTCTGAGTAAAGTAGTCGCAGCCGGAGGCTCGGGAATTGTACGAGTAACTTTAACTTTCCATAACCATCATGAGTCTGTGTAATAGAATGTGTCAATTTAATCATAAATTTAGTTACAGAGATGTTATGGTTAATTATTGTGTCTTTTAGCCAAACATCTACTGTGGTGCTAACATAGCAGCTATAGGTGGTTACTGCTAGGAAGCTGCGGCCGTGCTCGGCTTGTGATTGTCTCAGGGCAGATGTGTGGGCGGGACCTCGATACTGCGGCTCCATGCCCTCCAATTAATACTGCACAGACTCCAAATTACGTCAAAATCTCAAGCTGGCAGCTCCTGTATCTGGGATATTTTGGTTTCCTTTTGTACATAGGGAGGAAGAGGATACACGTCCTCCCTCTATCTATGCAGTCTATGGGGTAAACGATAAGACTGATATCTGACCTGCCCAGGAAGCGCTCTGCCACCAAAGATGCCCCCGCATCCAGTGCCAGGCAGCCCAGGTTGGCCAGTGCCAGGGCCTGGTTCCTCTGGTTTCCACTTTCCCTGGAGATCACCAAGGCGGAGTGGAGATGCCAGCCCGCCTCCGGGATGCGACCCTGTCGCCTCAGACACAACGCCAAGAGGTTGTGGATCACTCCTCGCTGCGTGGGACCGTCAGTGCCCTGGAGAGATTACACATGATATTCATATAGAGGAACAGTAGTGTTTATACTATCACTGATGTGCATTTATCCAGGTGAATGTTTGCTGTACCTGGAGAGATGTGAGCAGTGGCTGTAGGACACTCTGGGCCCTCTCAGCCTGGCCCGCCAACACCAGCAGCCACCCGAGCTGCACGGAGGCCTCAAAGCCCTCCTCCTCATGGATGTGACCTCCTGTCTCCACAGCTCGTTGAGCACAGTGCACCGCCTTATCTAGAGCATCATACTGCTGGTAAACTGTGGCCAGGCCTTGACACAGGTCCCTCTGGGTCTTCAGGTCCTCCTCTTGCTCAGCTATAAGCAGGGCCTGCTGGAGGTAAATCACAATCTGGGCGGGAAGCAGGGAGGTTCCTTCCCTCCAGCACGGGTTCAGGCGAACAGAGTTCCTGATGAACAACTCAATCCTCTGGAAAGCGTCGTGGAGGGAGTGATCTTGCCTTGAATCCAGGCTCAGAGAGGCCAGCGCTAAGTAAGGCATGTATTTACGATGATAGAGCCAGCTCAGGAGCCAGTTGAGGTCCAGAGGAACTATGGGACGCCCCTCGGTGGCAGAGAGAGTCACAGAGAGGAACTGGAGTCGCTCGATAAAGGGGAGGGCGTCATCGGTCTTCTTGCGAAGCAGGAAGAGGGTGGAGGCGAGATAGCAGATGCGAGCCTCCAGGTGTTTGTCCGCCGTCACCACCGACCTCCTCAGGAGCAGCTGCAGCAGTTCGAACTCGTCCGTGGAGGTGAAGGTGTGGCAGGGGAGACAGATGAGCAGGGCGCTGGCCTTCTCCAGAGTCTGAGGCAGTTTGTCTGTCATACGCTGCTTCAGGTAGACGGCGGTGAGGTTTGTGAAGAGCGCAACGAGGAGTGGCGTGTCAGAGAAACTGTCCACTTGAACACTGAGAGCTTCCTCATAGTACACACGGGCCTGAGAAGAGGAGGAAACATAGATACGAATGATAATGTTCTGTATGTTGTGGTGTGTTGTTACAGACTCACTTGCCTTAAATTGTCTCTTCAGGGAGGAATAAAGCATACTAACATATCTACAACACATATTAAAAGTGCAGAGTGTAAGATCTAGCAGCATCCAGTGGTGAAAAGAAACTTCTCCTGTGTGCTAAGCCTGTAGGAGAACTATGGTGGCCGGCGCGAAAACGTCAAAACATGAAAACACGAATGGCCCTATCTAGAGCCAGTGTTTGCTTTGTCCGTTCTGGGCTACTGTAGAAACAAGCTCATTCTAAGGTAACAAAAATACAACGATTCTTATTTTCAGGGGATTATACACTAAAGAAAACATACTTATTAATATTATATTCAATTTCTGCCAATAGAGCCCCCCCGAAATGTTACACACTGTTCCTTTAATGCTAGAGATGAAGCACAAACCTGGGAGAGCTTTAGCTTGCGGGCACAGAGTCTTCCCAGGAGGAAGCATGCCCGTCGACGTGCCCAGTGCAATCCCATCCTCTTGGCGTTCTCCCTGACACTCTCTAGGTGCCCCAATAGCTCATCCTCAGTCTTCCCACTGAAGGTCACCCACAGGAAGGAGTACTGCAGGTCGTACAGGGGCAAGAAGTCCTCCTGAAAGTTATAACAAAGAAAAGAATGAAAAAGAGCCTCTTGATTGTCTGTAGGCTGTGTGTTTGGAAAAAAGAAGTAATGGTACAGACACAAATAAAAAATATTGCCAAATTAATTTACATATTACAACCAAATGCTTTTAGCGATCAGAATTGTGTTGATAAGTCAAAATACAGTAAAAGCCATGCCAAAGATCTGTCTTTTCATATCTGGTGGCGATTGGAGTACTGTACAAAACAGCAGCTAAATTAATGAACTGTAAACTTTTTTTTGCATCTCTGCCAATAAGTCTAGATTGTTTTATACCTGAATATGTGAACCTACATTTCTTCTTTAGGTAACAATTTTCATAAAAAAACACTGCTTCTATCAGCTGCCATAGACATAAAATAGACAACAAGAAAGAAACAAGAATGCCTGCTAGCTGTGCTTCTGTGCTTGGCCCTGTAATAAATAAATCAGTGAATAAACTGGGGCTGTGCGGACCTGGAAGTGTTCCTGGTTGAGCAGGGTCAACGTGGGGTCACTGAACTCCGAGTCCTCCCCCTCCCAGCTGTTCTCCTCCAAGAAGAGCGGCGGGTCTTCCCGGAACTCATCCAGCTCTCTGAACGTATCGTCCAGAGTGAAGGACAGGCGCTCTCCCTCGCGCGGCAGAGGATTGTGGGATTGATAGAGGGACAAGCGAGTGGAGGACTGCGAGACAGAGGTGCGAGGAGAGGAGAAGAACGAGGGCGTCCCGGCGCTTCTCTCTGAAATGAGGCTCTGACGGGCGCTCGGAAGGACCTTATGATCTGGGAGGAAGACAGAAAGTCGAGAGACACATTTAATTCTTCAAGCTGTTTTAGTGCATTAAGCTGAGCTGATTTCCTCAATACACTATAAAGCATTACCATGTTTTGGCCGAGTTCTGATGTACTTGAAGTCAGATTCGTCCAGTCTGTCTGAAAACACACAAGGAAAATCCATTTAAGCGTCCAGTTGGGGGTAGAGATGGAAACATTTTTCACTAACGGTACCTCTCTTTTGGGAAACAAACTGAGCTTTACTTACCTAGCCTGTACACAGAGCGGATGTCAGACGCGAAGAGTCTATCCAGCAGGCCGCTGTCACTCGGCTCAGAGCTACAGGGGTTAACCTGAGCCAGAATGGCCCTCTCCTCCTCGGTCAGAAAGACCAAGCATTTGTCTCTGTGCGAGGGAAACAAAGGCAGCATTATCACTTCTGCCCCCTCACCCCGTCCACCCCCGTCCAGACTGCAGATAGCTTCACTAAACAGGATTTCATAAAAGATCAGCACAAGACCATAAACAAGAGGCGACTAACGTGGCTTTAAGATTAAGGGCTTTGACGCACAACATCATCAGACCAGTGAGTTCAAGCCATGCCATGCATTATACAACTAAAACAAATGACTTTCTTACAGGGGTTTGGTGTCCAGAGGCTTGACGTGGGCCTTGTGTATGAAACCAGTATGACCCGTGGACATGTGCGTCCCTATGAACACGTCCAGGCCTCGGACCAGTAGACCCTGGATCTCCACAACGTCACCCTGACTCAGCTGAAGCTCATCCGGGCTCACTGGACTGTAGTCGACCACCGCTACACAGGAACCCGTCACTGAGGGATTTGGTGAGGAGAACAGGACGAGGAGTTTCAAGGTCAGTATGTAAGAACATTGTCTGATGATGAATATGATGACACAGTACATCTTTATACCTTTGTATGTATTGTTATATCCTGCCAAAGAATTGACAGGATATAAATGCTAAAGTTTAAATGCTTTTCACAAGTGCATACAGGTTGGAGGTACCACTATAATGCTTAAGCATATTAGTATTGATCCACTGTGTCTGTGCACTGCTGTGTGTTCCGGTAAATAGGAAGTGGGAAAGTTTGATGTTATCTTCTGTCTTTGTATGTACACAGTAAAATGGTTGACTTCATAAACACAATGGGCCTCATGCAAGAAGTGATAGAAGAACAAATTTCATCTTATTTTTGTTTCTATTTGTTCCTATTTTGTTAGTAGCCACTGATTTCTGGGATTCACCAATGTTTTCTTATCTTCGCTCTGCTCTTACGTAAGACAAAATGTTACGAGTGGTCGAGAGCACTTTTACCAAGATAAGAAAAAACATCTTGTTTTCACAGTCCATGAACTGTCCAACGCAAGGAAACAAAAGTTATAAATTTGAGGAACATAAAAAAAAACAAAAAACGGAGTATAATCAAATTTAGACTATTATATGTTTCAGAGTAATTATAATATAATTATAATGAAGTTCTTCTTCTTCTTACAGACTGTTTTGTGGCATCTCTCCAATTCTAGTACGGTATTTTTACATGGCACAAGAGCTGCCGTTATGGAGTGTTTAGTGAGCGTTACCTATGCAAATAACTGCCCTTATATAGTGTTTAAGGGGCGTTACCTATGCTAATTAACAATCGGCCACACGCCTCCAATTTACGATCAAGTGGGATTTCTCATTCAGCACAGCTGGGTAAGAGCAGATATAGAAAGAACGTTTGGTGCATCTGGAGTTGACATCTCTTATATTTTCTCTCAACAGAAAATTAAGAGAACATATAAGAGAGATTTAAGAGAATGTTGCTGCATGAGGCTCATTATGTGGTTAAGTTACAATCTAGGCCTATTTCTCAACTTTTTTGAGGAACTTCTACTTGATCTCGTGCAATAAAAATCCAGCAATTGAACTATGTTAAGCTGACCTCAGCATATGCTCCATCAGACTGCATGCGGACGCAGACACGTGAGTATGTCTGACTTTGGAGAAGTAGTGAAATTCCTTCAAAAACAATCACTACTACAACCCCCACTGGCCACTTGGGGGCAACAAGTTGTAAAGACAACATTTCATTTGTATGTCCTTATAAAGAATGGACAACATGTTCCCAAACAGATGCCTATTGACACATCTAGCAGACATTGAGCAACATTAGCATTCATTCAGTCATGTTTGTGTCCACCTGATAAATTCAAATCCAATATTGACTCTGATTTGGTCCCCAGAGACTCCTGATTTAATGCTTTTTCATTGAAAACAGCTGCGTCTGAGCTGCTTTTCAGCCAGTTCATCTCAGCCTCCCATGGTCAGATCAGTGGAGGAGTTGGTTTTAAGTATCTGCACCTGAGTTCAGTATACTGTCTACACTGTACAGTATGTTTTATGTGTGAAAATATGCAGAATATTTTTACCGATTGAATGTTCAAATTGTTCCTTTTCTGTTGGCGAGCATCCCACGCTGCCTGGGTACTTCCTCAGGAACCATCTGACCAAACAGGAAGTCAAGTTTAACTCATGTGCACACATCTGTAGCACAGCTTTGCTCATTCAGCTAAAAGTCTTGACCAGAAAACGTGTTAATCACAGTGTAAATCAAGGGATTTGTGACAGAAGTGGCTCATTTGAGGAACCCAGAGTGACTCACTGATAGAAGGGGTAAGGCAGCGGTTGCATGGCGTTGACTGGTACCAGGCCGTGGTTTCCAGTGGACAGCATGGTGGCCTCCCACATGTCGTCCTGCCCGGTGTCCTTCACCATCAGCAGGTCGTTCTTTTGGAACGACAGCTGCTCTTCATCGTACTCATCCTGATTAGTTCTCGTGAATAGCGCCTTAGCAAAGAAGGATCCTGCAAAAGAGATGGGTTTATTAGTTTCAACCTCTATAAACCCCCTCAGAAACATATACAGACAGTACAAATAAGTGTGTGATCCAGACACAAGTGTTTTCATGTTGTTAAAAGTCACCACATTTAAGTTAAAGATCAGCAAAAGTGCTACAGCTTATAGTGCGCCCTAATTCAGTCACTGGAAAATGATGGATGTTTTATATCCTCCCCCTATTAAGTTAATTGTAATTCTCACCACTATTTGCCAGCACTGCAGTTTTTATTATACATTTCCGTGAAGCTTTTTGCCTCGGGGAAATGTTCAGGAGAAAGTAACGTTTGTGTAGACCAGGCCGGAGGAAATCAATACACATTCTTGTAGGGAAGAAGAATCATCGTTATGCTTTAGCAGAACACTGACTTATTTTATAATGTGTAAAAGACAGTTAGCAAATTGCTAAATTTCACTGATGTCCAGTTTTAACTTCATTCACTTGTACAATACAAAAAAGGGTAGTGGCCATAAATAGAAATCATTATAATCCTTTAGGCACTGGCTGTACACTGTGAGGCACATAAGGTAGAATGACAAAGCGTCCATTGCTATATTTGTCCAAAGTTCTGTGAGGCTTTCGTACTGTTAATTGGGATCAAAGGGATTAAGTATATAATTACAGTGACAAGATTCAATATAGTTCTGACAATAAATACTTCAAATATTGTAAGAGCTTTCAAAGTGAGACTATAGTTTCCAAACGGCAAAGGATACTGTTCAGTTTAGAGTCTGGAGGAAAGCACAGGTTTAACCACCAAGGTGTATGTTTTGACTAAAAGATTCATGAATTGGAATTCATTCCTCACTTTTCCCTCTCTTAACATCCGTGTTAGTAATCAAACTGCTCATAAAAAGGTCACTGACTTTCCATAAAATGACAGAGCGCAACATTACTGACCCTCCTGGAGAACAAGTCCGAGGTAGAGGGTGGCCAGATGTTCCTCGTCCACTGTTACGTTGATCTGCAGGTCGCTGAGCAGCTCTGGGTCCAGCCAGATGGACTGATCACACAGGAAGTTCTCCAGGCAGCGAGCCACGTAGCCTTAAATAGAGCACATGCTACTCAGATACAAATACTACTGATATTAGGCTATTTATGCTAATATCACTGCATACTCAATAACAAAACCTTGTTATACCACTATGATGATAATAAGATGTAGTACAATAAATTCAGTAGTATTTTCTCAGAGTTTAACTTCTGCTCCTTTAAGACTGTGTGGGGGAAAAAATGTATACAGCATATTATCGCAATATTTTGCGTGACAATATTATATCGATACACAGACGTCAAGTATCGATATTTTATTATGTAAACTATTGACCTCTTAACAATCCGACCGCTATTCTTTCAGAGGTTGTAGCGGGCTCAGTCTTAAAGCTAGAGTGAAGATACTGGTATCATATGAAATCTACAAAAACCTAAGGAATTGGTTCCAACCATGTCATGTTACCTTGTTTTGAAGAACGCTAAGTAATGCTCCAAAGATTTTGGCCAGGAAATACTGTCATGGCCATTTTCAAAGGGGTCCCTTGACCTCTGACCTCAAGATATGTGAATAAAAACTCTGAGATGAACAGGGTGAAAGCTGTATCGTATTAGATAAAACAGATGTTGACAAACTACATAATTTGTAGTTGAAAAAAGGTAATATATCGCAATATATCACATCCAAATACTCAGCATGTCGCAAAATGTTTAAAATCGCAATAAGATTGTATCATGACTTAAGTATCGTGATAATATCGTACCGTGGGGCCTCCTACAAACAACCCAACAACCGCCATCAGATTCTGATTCAAATGATTGCTTTTTCCAACCTAACACAAAAAGTTTTTCATGTTGGAAGAAAGTGATGTGTTTATGTTAAATATGGCCTTTAAGATATAAAATGGTGGCAGTTGCTTACCTAATGCTAGGTAAGTTGAAAACTTCCAGATTTCCTCCATAGTCTTGAATGTGAGCACGAAGCTGTCCTTCTCAGCGTGGACAGACACCAGACGTGCAGACAGGTCCTGCAGAAACAAAGTGTCATGTTACAATAGCAGAACAATCATCCATTAAGTGCACAATACATATACAGAATGATGCATCATATTGCATTATAAGGCCTCTTATCATATCATAATGCACCTTAGTCTTCGTTACGATATCAGAAGGTTTGAGTAGTGCGGTAATGCCCCTGTAATGTCTGCATTGTCAGGTCTGAGTGTCACTCACTTTAAAGAGCTGGATGACATCTTGGCTGTGGCTCTCCACCACTCGGAGTCGGGTGCGCAGCGCCTCCTGTAGGGCCTGGTCCGGCTCCTCGCTGGAGCGCCTCCGCCCCGTGAACTGCAGCTCAATTTCTACGCAAAAGAGTGTAATCGATCACTCTTAGATTAGATTGCTTCTTCTCGTGGAATAATACAAACAAATCCAATGCAATTAGACTTAGAAGAGAAAACAAATAGCTTACAAGAACATCCATTGTCTGTCAGAATTAAAGGAATAAACAAATAATGTGTTTGCTAATTCATCACACAAATAAACTGATGTATTTTTCTGTCTGTAGCCACTGAGTAAAAAGGGAAAATATCTCGAGAGAGACGCAAAACTTTCAAGAGTTCATTAAAGATTTTCCACGAGAGCTCATATTTCAGCGAGACGCTCTGTGAAGCCAGTACCCGAAGGAATAACAAAGCTATTAGGCCTCTTACTGGACTCTCAGTGTGGCCATTTAAATCCATTTGAGAGGAAGAACCTGGGGGAATGTGATGGATGGAGCTAGACTGCTGAGTGAGTAAAACATTAGTAGGGAAATGTGCCTCATCAGTATGCATAAATATGACGCATGGGGAATGCGTCTGCGTATGAAATATAACTAGTTTAGACTGGCTAATGTAGAAGCTAGTATTTCAGTAGCAACATACTACAAGTCTATGGCGAAAAGCATCTTTAAATGTACCTGAGGAGAATTTCTCTCCCAGTGACATAGTGCTTCCTCTAAAGAAGGCCTCTTTCTTCTTCCAGTAGCTGTCATCTCCTTCACCTGACTCCAACACGGGACCATCCTCCTCTTCACCTGTACATGGAAGAGGGAACAAAATCAGAAAAGCAGCTGCTGGATCAAGCATATATGACTATGCACCCTATAGTAAGTTAGAAAACTCAACCCAGTGTCAGTTAAGCCGGTGTATCCTAAACAGCATGTTGTAGGGTTTTTGTGTGACAGACAGGTGTGTAGTAGAAAACGTTTTATCAAAAGGGTCATCAAAAAGGCCGTTCAAAGTAAGCTGCAATTACACTGCAAGTCCCAGATTGCCATGGAGATTTAACTGTTGTTGTTACCAGATGACACAAGATGGCAATCACTAAGAAAACACATCTGTGGTCAGTGTGCTACAGGTTGAACAGATGAATTAAGGCAGTGGTTCCTAACTTAAGTGGATATTGTTAGGCACGGCAATGCAAGTTTATCTGTGTAGCATTTGTGCAGAATAAAAACATTAAAATGCAAATTAAAAGAACAGAAGCCTCTTTAAAGGAAATTCAAAATGTTATGAAGAGAGACACAAATACAGCATATAGGAGGGTAAGATGAGTATTTAAGGTTCAGTCAAAAACGGTGCAGAACATAAACATTTGAACCTGTAGTTAATGGTGGTCAAAGTCTAATATCCTATGGTAGTTTAGTTCAAGCTCTGTGGTGCACAGTAACTAAATGCTGCTTCTCTATGAATAGTTTGCAGTTTTCTGTGAACAATTAGCAGCCTGATGACCTGATGACCTGATGACCTGATGACCTGAGAGGCCGCGACGGTTCATACGGTAAGAGACAGTCAGAGATGTATTTTGTCCATAAGCCACAAAACTGCACTGTCAATTTAGATTGATTTGGTCAAGTTAGCATTCATACTGCTCTACACGGAGCTGGACTGACCATCCGGGCACTTTCCCGGTGGACGGACTTGCCTTTTGGCACTGGACTGATGATGATTGAGATCTGTCTGTATCAATTCTGCCCCCACATGCGCTACAGACTACAAATCCATATCCTTGTGGAAAGCCCTGTTCATCACATTGGAGTAGGCTATACAATTTTGCAACGCTGCTTGTTGAAGGTATTTATCATGTTTCCTCTCTATTAAACCTTCCTTGATTACCTCTTAACTCATTGCACGGC
This sequence comes from Sebastes umbrosus, assembly GCF_015220745.1. Classification (NCBI taxonomy): domain Eukaryota; kingdom Metazoa; phylum Chordata; class Actinopteri; order Perciformes; family Sebastidae; genus Sebastes; species Sebastes umbrosus. The sequence continues at coordinate 23,868,489 of NC_051277.1, forward strand.
TTCAGTGCTTTTAGGGAGTATCCCGGTTGGGATACATAGGGGAGCGCGAAGATGGGTGGTGTGTGTGTGCCGGTCTGGACCAAAATGATCTTTATCTCACCACATTAACAGGATCTTAATAGTTTTGAAACCTATAAATATCAGCCAGATGAAACGCTGGGTATTGCAGTATATAGTGGTGTGATGGGCTTCCCCTGGTTTGTTCCATTGTGCATGGAGAGGATGTCCCCAAACACTTCCTCAGTTTGTGACCACTCATACAGCAGCACAACTCAAATGAGCCTCACGTTTGAACTCCAAACTAATAGAGGACTCTATAATAACATTATTTCAGATTCATTAAGGTGTTTTCAGTGCACAATAGTCTACCTTGAGTCATGATGTCATTTCCTGAGAAGTGTTCATTTGTATCCCCAAGAGTATATGGTGGTTCCCTCCAAAGAGCATCCAGCTCAGCAGGAGAGATGTCTGTAAGAAGGGAAACAAATCAGTTCATGAACATGAACGTAAAAAAACCCCTCTCTGTTCCCTTTTAATCAATTACTGCAAGGTTTTAATACAGTTTAAATACAATTTCAATGCATCTTAAAAGGAATAGTTTGTCATTTTGAGCAATACACATATTTGCTTGTTTTCCAAGAGTTAGACGGTAAGACTGATACCATTCTCTAAAGGTCTGTATGGTAAATGTGTAGCTGGTGTCAGCAGCCGGTTAACTTAGCTTAGCATAAAGACTGGAAACGGGGAAACAGCTAGCCTAGCTCTCTCTGAACCTAAAAAAACAAGCCTAAGCTCACAAATGAACACGTTATACTATGAAAATCAAAGTGTAAGAACAGCAATTCGCAATTTTCTGGAGGTTATGTGCCGGACTATTTCTTGGCTGGGAGCAGTTGCCAGGCAACCAGCGGAGGAGACTCCATGAAGTTACTGCTCCTGGCCAAGAGAGAAACAAATAAGCAGCCGTAAAACAGCGTATTGTGATTTATATACTTTGTTTTTTTGTACGTATTAAACAAACAAAAGAGATATAACGTTCAAGTTCCAGCCATTGGTTAGTGTGAGGGAGGGGTTATCAGGGTTTGGGTTTGGGGGGGATACAATAACGTTGAACACACAGCTGCACTGACATCAGGAAGACCTCACACAGCTGACTCCTCCACTTTTATGTCAGCGCGGCGGTCACATGTTTTCAGACAGTGCAGTCACACACCATTTAAAATGAAAAAGGAACATACTGTTAACCAAAGGGTAAAACAAAAAAAGTCATCGTTTTGATTAAAATGCCACTTCTCTTCATTGTCCACATGCTTTGTCAGTGCAAAAACACAGCAGAACAGTATTATATGGATGCAAAGCATTCACAACGAGACAATGGGGCGCACAACTATAGCAACACAATGCAACATGACATGAGGGCCGGAGAGGACAACAGCCCATTCTTTCCCATCCTACAACACAGAGCACAGTTAGCACCAACGGGACTGCTTGAGTCAACACGAGCACACGAGTCATGCTGCTACGGCACAGAAACACACACCATGCCCTTTTTTACCTTCTTGGCTAAGTGTGTTACCCATGTTGTATATAGAGCTATATGCTCACTGTCTATCTGAATCTCATGACGGTACAGTAGCAGCAGTAGCAGCAGAGAGCGGGCTGGGACAGACCTGTGAAGGAGGAGAGGCACACTTTGATGAGCGGTCCACAGCAGGAGGAGTTGAGCAGCGGTCTGCAGCAACAAGACGCCATCTGGCCCAGGAGCCGGCAGCTCCCAGAGATCAATGCCATCCCATCAGTCCCCCCCAGCCACTTTAACAACAACTCTCCTTCCTCTCTGTGGGACAAGCCCCGTTTCCCTTCCTATTTCTGTGATGCCTTTCCTGTCCTGTCCTGCTCACGTCTTTTCCCACCAGTTTAGTGTTTACTGGACGTGTCCCATCTTATATCTCTTCTTCTCTCTATCTGTCTGGGTCTGCTCCCTCTGTCTCTTGCTGTCTCCATCTCCCTCCTCCCACCAAGCCTCCCTCTCTTTCTCTCTCTCTTCAGTAGCTGCCCAGTCCGTCGGTGAATGCACAAAGCACTCTCTGCGATTGGTATGAGTGTGTGTGTGTGTGTGTGTAGGGGGGAAAGGCCTCAGCAAGAGTTTCCCTGTGTGTTCTCTATGTGTGCCAGTGAAAATATGCACAGAATGTGTGTCACAAAGACAATGTGTGTGTTGCTGGGAGATTGCTGAGCCGCTGTAAGGCAATGCCACACAGGGACGGGCTGCAAGGTCACAGCGAGAGGGGGGGTAGGTGAGAGTAGCCCAGTGGCACAGATCGAGGATCAGTTTATCCACAACTCTGCCATCAGATGGGTAGCTGACATATGAGAAGACATGTGTGCACCAGGACGAAACCTACACCGTAAGGTCACCATGAAGAAGAGATCCAAAATGGAGATTGGATGGTGAGTCCATGAAAGCTTTGATTGTTCACGGCTTCACTATCACGTTAAGAGGGATGTGTATTCATCGAAATGTGCCGTCATGTGAAGGTCAGAACCATTGACCTCATGTGACCCTTTATACCATCTGAGAAGGAAATAGCTTGTAATGCAGAACGGTTCTCTACTATAGCTACACAGAGTGTAGACAGGGGGCCTCTAGTTTGATGGAGGTAAACAGCCGTAATTGGCAAGTAATGCTCCGTCACAATGTGTCCTCTCAGGCGGTAATGATACGCCCCGATGGTGCCAGATTTTAAAAGTGTGTCGGGTGTGGCATTCCTTATCAGGGTGTGTCACAATGATAAGCATAACAACCTAGATAGCAGCCAAGTGGAACACAAATCCCCTCCTCTTTAATTGACAAAGTTCTCAATAGGATGCGAAGAATGAGTTGATAGACATATTTAGGACAGCTACTATATCATTTAAACAGCTCTAATGATAAGGTACTGAGAATACCATGACCTCAATGATAAGTATGTAGGTTACAGGGTTAGGGTAATAGGGTTAAGATGAAATGATTGAGCTGGATCACGAGATGTAAATAAAATCCTAAATCAATCAAACTTTACTCTAACATAGTGCCTTTAACATGGAAATATTTAAACTTTGTCTATGTCTGTAAAGGATCAGTATTTGAATATTATTCGGCTCAAATAAGAGAAAATGTTTGTTTTGAATAATTATACACTACTTTTTAATGGCATTTTAGAGAACACATCTCCCACTGCCCTGCAAAACTGAGTTTCAAGCTTTATTAATTTAAAAGGAAATGGAATTTGCATGAATGAGACACTTTAGACATGAACTAACTGTACATTTGAAAGTAGAGGAGACCCTTTTTATTCAGATGATGTCAGACTGAAGCTCTATGCTTAGCTAAATGTAAACTTAAAGGGTTCAATGGTCTCAATGGTGGACTGACTCTCCAGCCCGTTCTCATTCCCAGGGTGTTAAATACCAGCTGTTGGCGTTCGGTACCGCCACACACGGCACCCTTCAGCGCCGGTATGAGACGCCCCGGGCTTTCATTTACTATAATGTAAACCCATCCACGGCAACAGTTAACACTCATTGAAAGTGCACCTGGAGTGTTGTGACCTAGTTTAAAGAGCGAAAGAGACACACCGTGGGTCCATCCCGGAGATCGCTGTTCGTGTCCCGTGGATCACGTTACAATCAACTGTTCATTTGTGTCCCCTGTTCACAACGTTCAGTATCATTTTCACTGTACGAACATAGTAGTTTTAAGACAAACCATGTTTTTCTTTCCTAAACCTAACAATAGTGGTTTTGTTGCCTAAACCTTAAGTGACGCTAAGGGAAACTATAGTGGTTTTGATGCGGAAAATTAAGTGACGCCAAGGGGCATGACAAAGCGGCGGTATGTGATGAGTTGGGATAAGAACTTGTTGAACACTCTAGGGATCTGAACAACCTTTATAGGGAAGGGATATTCCTGGGGGGCTTGTGAAAAAACAATTAAAGAAAGAATAGAAGCAGATTTTTTCTCCAGTTTCCTCCCACAGTCCAAAGATATGCAGGTTAGGTTAATTGTTGACTCTAAATTGCCCGTAGGTGTGAATGTGAGCGTGAATGGTTGTCTGTCTCTCTGTAATAGTCTGGCCACCTGTCCAGGGTGTACCCCGCCTTCGCCCAATGTCAGCTGGGATCGGCTCCTGCACCCCCGCGACCCAGAATAGGATAAGCGGTTACAGATAATGGATGGATGGATAGAAGCAGAATTGAAGAAGCAGAGGATTAGATGTCCTGAACTGTAGGAACCTTATATGAGTCACACCCCGAAAACCCTAGATACCTACATTTTTCATAATGCAAGTAGATAGCATCTTTCATTAGACCCCCCCTGCCTAATAAATACCCACATCTTGCCTATAACTTCTTCATTTTTGGGAGAATTTGACTTTTTTCATGCTTATCTAACATACTGTAGGAAAAAAAAATAATTGATCTCCGAGTCTCTTCGAGACAAAACCTTTAAACTTCAAGTTGATGCCATGGTGATGAAAACAATTTGGTGTTATACTACAAAAGGAGAGATGCTCCGTGAGTGATGCATTATGTGACTTCTGTCAAAGCATGAAATTGCTGATCACGGACAACAAAATGATAAAGTATCTTCCTCCTTTGTGCCCTGATCGTTCCACTGCTGGAGACAAAGAGGCTAACATCCTCATCCGAGACCGGTCTCTTCATCTTGTTTACGTGGCGGCTGACTGGGTCATGATTGAATCTGTGTGTGTGTGTGTGTGTATGTGTGTGTTCATCTTGTGAAGCAGAAAGCTGTAAACAGGGCAGAAGGCGTGTCGGGGCATATCCTGACACTCTTTAGAGTCCCCTGCTTGTCTCTCAAAGTGCAACAGATTCTGTCTAATCTAATAAACACAGCCTGCTCAAGGCCGATATGTGCGGTCACATGCTAGGCCTTTTGTTTGCACCGAAATGCTGCACAAGGGGCAGCGGTTGTTTCCAGTGACAGTCACTTTAAAACATACAGAGACTGTCAGTAAGAACAATGCAATGCTGGGGATACAAGAAGTCTCAATACCCTCTTTTACTGAACACCTGTTGAACTAGCTTTAGTTTCCTGTCAGCTGGAAGGTCATCCTCCTCTGAATGACTGCGCACTGTGAACAGCATTACTAACGTGTCATATTAGCACTATATACATATGATTAAAGCCACAAACACAGCATGCTCCACCTGTAATGACAGGGGTTGGTGAGCCCACTGAATGACCACATAGGCTACCATAAATGACCACACAGTCTGAAACCAAGTTTTAAAGTACTAGTTTTAAAGCTAGAGGGAAGATTATATATGATGTGATGGTATCATATGAAAGTAGAAAACCTATGGAATCCATTGGTACCAACCATGTCATACTAGCATGTCACGAAGGAGGCTAAATAATGCTCTAAACTTATGCTAAATTTTGGCGAGGAAAAACTGGCATGGCCATTTTCAAAGGGGTCCCTTGACCTCTGACCTCAAGATATGTGAATGGAAATGGGTTCTATGGGTACCCACGAGTCTCCCCTTTACAGACATGCCCACTTTATGATAATCACATGCAGTTTGGGGCAAGTCATAGTCAAGTCAGCACACTGACACACTGACAGCTGTTGTTGCCTGTTGGGCTGCAGTTTGCCTGTTATGATTTGAGCATATTTTGTATGCTAAATGTAGTACCTGTGAGGGTTTCTGGATAATATTTGTCATTGTTTTGTGTTGTTAATTGATTTCCAATAATAGATATATACATACATTTGCATAAAGGAAGCATATTTGCCCACTCCCATGTTGATAAGAGCATTAAATACTTGACAAATCTCCCTTTAAGGTACATTTTGAACTGATAAAAAATGTGCGATTAATTTGCGATTAGCTCTGTCTGAGACCACAGCAAAAGCCCAGACTGCAATTGTGACACTCGGCGGTCCGTGACAATGGCATGCAACCTAATGAGAAACACATGGTGTCAGCAGTGTTCAGATACATGACAAGCAGGGGGTTGTTTGAGGTGTTTGTGGCTGTGTATGTGTATGTGTACAACCGGGGTTTTAGATTTGGAAAATGTGGTACGAGAGTTAGCAGTTAGAGGAGAGTAATATGAGACAGGGGGGTTATGGACTCTAAGTTTAGACTAACCCCCTGTTAGCTCACTCACATGCCTGTGTGTCTAGGACAGAGGTCCCTGCAGGGAGATTCCCACACTGTTGCATAGCGGCATTTGAACAACACTGAAACAAACATTGTGGAAGTAAAATGAATAGAATGGAGGCACAAGACAACTTCAGATGATCACGTGCAAGTTCATTTTTCTGCTCCTCAGAAGACTTTGGAAACATTTGCATTCATTATCAAGCCACTAGTGAACAGAATAAAGAGTTACAATCACTGTATGACAGATTGACTGTCCATCCTATACCCTGACTGACAGCAACTTTATGGTGCATGTGGCTAAGTACAAAGTGCAGTGTTAAACCTGCTAAACAGAAGAAAGTTAGACAGCATATTAAAAGTAGAATAAAAACCAACTCTTACCTCTGTGTTCCTGCCAGCTCTCCCCTCTCATTTCATTCTTCATGTGCGTGGAAGAATATATATGTATGTATGGATTCACCATTTAACCGGTGAATTGCATCTGATGACAGCAGCCGCCCAAACTGCTGTTGCTCTCCACCGTCAGTCCCAAAAAGCACAGGAGAGGAGAAAAGAAAGTCAGAGCGTGTGTTAAGTCAGCGAGAGTGTGTGAGCGTGTGTGTCTGTGTGAGAGAAGCTATCCCAGACAGCATGTCACTGACTGACTGAGGAAGTTTTGCTGTGTTAACTCCTCCCATGATTTCTTTGGGACAACAAGGGCAAAGCCTCCCCCTTCTCTCTCTCTCACTCACCCCTATCCCCGTACACACACGCTCTTCCTCGCTCTGTCAAAATTTGGAGAGCCTAAAAGGAGGCTTAACCAGTGAAAAGAGGTCAGGTTATAATTGCATTTTAATCTATCATTAAACCCTAGCGTCTATGTGACACCACTTCCCATTTAGTGTCTATTTCCTCATTCTACAACACTAGTCACACCAGTTTTGGTTTTGGCACACACCCACAGAATCAAGGCACAAACAACAATCAGCTGTACCATTTCTGCGTCCATACCTGACAAATCACTCACCCTCATTCCAGAGGTGCCTTCACAGTTCATGCCCTACATGCCAACACACAGTCTGTCAACATACCTCTAAGTGTGCTGTAATGTGAAGTATTTACCAGCGACCTCCCCCCTATCATTGACACTCTTTCACTTTCTGGGTCACGTCCATCCCTATCTGTGTTTGGGGAGATAATAATCCCCAGGCCAGCGTTGCTTTGGTTTCCTGTGTGTTTTTTTTTGCCTGCTTAGTTAAATATAAACTCTGGAACTGATTGTGTATCCACAGCCCCCCACCCCCAGCGCACCATGACAAAGTCACCCTGAACTCAGAATATCAGCCCTGCGCCGCACATGTGATCATGCAATTGGCTATGCAAGGCTGCAGGACACAGGCCATTTATTCTGCTCGGCTTGCAAAAGTGTGTGTGTGTGAGGCAGAGAAAGAGAGGGTATGTGGGTGTATTGAACAGCAACAAATTAGAAATAGACAGGAACGGGTGGAGATGTCAGCGTAGCGTTACAGGGTGGATGGTAGATTGTGTGTGTGTGTGTACTTTCCCCCTGGCCATGTGGTTGGACAAAGGGCAAGGATTGTGAGGGTTAGTGAAGAATGCAGCATACTGCTGATCGGTGCTACTCATAGTGGACACATGGCCTGAGAGTGACAAACAAAAGACACGTTACCTCCGACAGAAAAACACTGAGTGGATGATTAGGGCCGCACAATGTGGCAACACATTAAAACATGATCTCCGTCACGTGGTTTTTGTGCTCAGTGTTGCTTTTTTTACACTGCTGGTCATGCCATCAGAAGGTGCAGAGTGATGTCAACAGGTTTATTCCAGCAATGTTTGCATTTACTGTCGATCAGGGGGCACCGGTGCCTTCGCGGACGGTTGACAACAATGTGTTGTTGACCTGACGCCTCCTGCCCCGCTGCCTTCAGTGCAACAGGAAGGCCAGCTTCCTGTTTTTCTGCCCCACCAGTTTGGAGGACAAACGCAGGACTGACAGACAGGAGCACAATCAGCAACCGGCACACATCAGGGCACCCACCTACATAGTGTCACACCCACTCACAGAGATAAACAAACACACACCATGATTAAGATGGTTCATTTAAGTAAATCATTATCCATACTGATCATAATCAGGTTTGACTATGGGCCAGGTCAGTAAACATACTGTAGTACATGCAGTTAGGGCTGTCAAAGTTGAGTTGTTTTAACGACACTAATTTCTTTAACGCATTAACGCAACTCGGGATTTTTACCTTGTAGCGGGCTCAGTTTTAAAGCTAGGTACCAACCATGTCATATTAGCTTGTCGCGAAGGAGGTTAAATAACGCTCCAAATTTGCGCTAAATTTTGGCGAGGAAAAACTGGCATGGGCATTTTCAAGGGATTCCTTGACCTCTGACCTCAAGATATGTGAATGAAAATGGGTTTTATGGGTACCCACGAGTCTCCCCTTTACAGATATGCCCACTAATTGATAATCACATGCAGTTTGGGGCAAGTCATAGTCAAGTCAGCACACTGACACACTGACAGCTGTTGTTGCCTGTTGGGCTTGAGTTTGCCATGTTGTGATTTGAGCATATTTTTTTATGCTAAATGTAGTACCTGTGAGGGTTTCTGGACAATATTTGTCATTGTTTTGTGTTGTTAATTAATTTCCAATAATGGATGTATATGCACATTTGCATAAAGCAAGCATATTGGCCCACTTCCATGTTGATAAGAGTATTAAATTGACAAATCTCCCTTTAAGGTACATTTTGAACAGATAAAAAAATGTGTAATTAATTTGCAATTAATCGCAATTAACTATAGACAATCAGATAATCATGATTAAATATTTTTATCAATTGACAGTCCTACATACAGTATAAAATATAAAATATATATATGTGTTATTTATGATTTACCATCCAAGCATTATTCAGAATTAATTAGATTAAAACAAAATCTAATACATACAGCCTTAGGTTTGCCAGACAGTGATTGGATGGAAGAACAAAGAAGATGATTCAAAACTAGGACACTGAGGTTACACGGTACAAACTTTTACTCTCTCCCTATAATAAAGGAAGGAATTGTCTTTTAAACATTTGTAATCCATTTCTCTTTCGGTGAAATCCACACTATAGTTTTTACAAAGCTCCCTGTTGAAACTGAGAATCAAACTGAGTGAAGGAAGTAAAGCAGATTAAAGGACAAAAGGGAACATCTTGTGCAACCATTGAGCTGCAGAACCAAAGAGGTAAGACTGTGCAGGGCAAAGAGAGAGAGAAAGAGGCGCCTCTCACATCCCCTCATTGTCCAGGGCTTCCTCAGGACACGGGACAAGGCAGTTGGTTACTTTAATAAAAACACATCACACACATAGTGCCATGGGCAGACCACATTTTTCCAACTGTTTATTTAAATTGTAATATATTTTCTTGTTTTCAGGTCCGTTTGCCTGTTGTTCTGTCTGTAGTGTTGTAGTCTTTTAATTTGTAGGGTCATTGACTTTTGTTGCAATTTCAAGTTCTTTAAAACGTGATTTGACTTGACTAATGATTGTTTAAACAGCGGATGGGTGTTTCACCATTAGATGGAGATCTTTCCACATTGATACCGCTGAACCTATTGAATGCAAACACACAGCAGCTCTGCTATCTATTAATCATGCAATGTCAAACCAACTCAGACTGTGTCTGGCATAACTTGACAGACCAGTTCATATAATGACTGTGAGATTCTACAACCAAACTCAGCATGGTAAACAGCTTCACTATTTAACCCCCTCTCCTCAACAACAGCTCCACCGTCAATAATCCAATTAACTAATCTGTTTACGTGGACTTTCCAGAAGAGGGCGGTGTCATAACAGTTTTAGCAACAAGCCCCAGTGAGCCTATAGCACTGCTAAAAACACCAACAAGTCTCACTTTCACAAAGGCTTTCCATTATCTTTAAATCAATTTGTTTCAAGTATTCTGTGTAATTTTTCTTCAAAAGTTACTAATAGTGATCCATATTGACCAGTTTCAAATGACACTGCTTGACTAATTATTGAATTAATTTAAAATGCTTCAGACAGTGATGATCTCTATGTCACCTCGTGTGGAAAATGAATTAAGACCGAGACTAATGACTTTTGAACACTTATCACTTCTTGCAGTGTGCTGCAGGCTGTAGTGTCCCCAAAGCCTTCACAGCAGCCCACAGTGACGTCGCTTAACCAGGAGAAAGAGAGAGAGAGAGACAGAGAGACAGAGAGAGAGAGAGAGAGCAGTCAAGTCACACATAGAGAGGCAGAGCAATACCGGAAATAAGGCAACTACACTTTCACAATAAAATCATACAAATGTGTTGGCCTCCAGATCCAAGTGACATCAAGTATGCAGATTATTGACACTTTTATACAAGGACATATTCTGGCTACAGTGAGCTATGAGAAAGATTGGAGTGCAGCCTATTGGATGGACGAACATATTCAAGCTACAGTTTCACAAATTAAATCCGTCAAATAGATTGAGCTGGTGTTTAATGCAGATTTGGCGTGTAAGAGAAAGAAACATCATTATTGTTAACAATGAATTTAATTTCACTGATAATTTAGCCCAGGAATGTCATGTGCCTCTTTTAAATCTGCAGAATTTGAATGGGGTGTTTTGGGAGGTTTATTTTGGGCCTTTTGAGAATATTGCCTACCTTAATAACACTTTAAATTAATAATTAATTTCGATGGCCAAATGTTTCAAACTAATGTGTTTAAATTAACTGAAAGCAAGTTGCCCTTAAAATCTACACAATTTATGTTTAAATGTATCTAGTGGTGTGGTTGCTGATTGCAACCAACTGAATACCCCTCCGCTCACTCCTCCCTTTCGTATAGTGTGACAGAAAACTATGGTGGCCTTTGGGTAAAGTAGAAGTCGAAAGGCTCTCGCTATAGAGTCAGTGTTTGGTTTGTCCGATCTGGGCTACTGTAGAAACATGGCGAAGCAACATGGTGGACTCCGTGAAGAGGACCCGCTCCCTGTGTAGATATGAAGGGTTCATTCTAAGCTAACGAAAACACAACGATTCTTAGTTTCAGGTGATTATACATAAAATAAAACATGAATAGGCCTATTAAATTAAATTTTTGAAATTAAAATATTTTAAGGAGTTTTGGTTTAGGACTTTTGGGACCCCTGAAACTGATGATTATTTTTTTCAAATATATCAAATTAGAGGAAGGAAAATAATGTATGAAAGTGATGTGCCTCTTAAAATCTATATGAATGGTTAAAGGGACTGTTTGTAACTTTTTACATGTATAAATCTACCGGGTCGGTTTCCCATGCGCGCTCGCATACGCGCGCTCGCGTGTGGCTACACTGTTCAGACTCCCTGTGGACGCGTACCATCAGACTCCAACACAAACTACATGGAAGCAGCAAAACCTCAAAGTTATATCTAGTGAAGTCCGTCTTGCAAAACAGTGTTGGCGGCGGTCGTAGTACGTTGGGGAGACCGTAGCTTTGGTCTCCAGGGCCGGAGTCTCTGCTGTACTCTGCTCCTCTGCTCCTCTGCAGCGCTGCCTGTTTGCCTTCACTCACATACCGCACGTGTTCTCGCTGTCTCGCTCCACCTCACGTGCATGTGCACTCACTACACACTGCAGAAGAGTTAGTTTAGCTCTGAGAATATCTAGTGAATGTATAGTGGACGTTTGTGCAGAAATAAACGCTGCAGCTCCTCCAGACCAACAGAGGTTTCCTGTGTATTGTGAAGGGACGGGGCTCTGCAGCGAGAAACATTATCGTCTCCGACCGGGTGCCGGTGTCTCCCTCCGGTTGCGGTCGGAGACGATAACGTTTCTCTTCCTGCTTCAGCCGAAAAGCCAACACTAGGATCAGCAGTGATTCATGGAGAGCCCTTCGTCTGATCAACTAACATTACTGCCAAGCAGGTGAAATATAGAGTGATATTGTTTTGAGCGATGCTCGTTCATGTCTATGTAGAGCGAGCAAGCGCGAACCCGACGCTGATTTTCGTTGAATTAACGGCCACAGGTGTCGCTGTTTATAAGCATTTCTGAAAGTTACAAACAGTTCCTTTAATGAAGGGCTTTTAAAATTGCATTTTTTTGTGTTTTAATGAGTATTTTTTTTTTTTGCCTTTTCAAATTAATGGACAAATTAAGGTATCTCTGGCAACCACGTCTAACACCTTAGATTAAGGTGTTTCACAAATTACGTATGAATTAAGGGGTATTTATTTGATTATTTTTTGCTGTAATTCGAACGCTTAGCAAAAACAGAAAAACGCAGAAGACTCGCTTTATGAGTTTTATTTTGAAAGTGAAGGCCGGAATAGGTGTGCTGTGTCTGTGTGGAGCGTGTGAGAGGCGCGCGGTGACAGCAGCAGGGAGAGCGCGCGGCGGAGCTGGAATCATCCAGGAGCGAAAATGTAAAGGTGGAAACAGACTGATCAGCATCGTGTTGTTATAACTGGAGAAAAAACAACAACACAGCCGACATCCCCACAGAGCAACAACAGGAGCTTTATTCTGGATTTTTACAACCACTGGAAATATATCCTCGCTTTATTTATTCTTTTCTCTTACAATTTGATTTTTACGCATCTCTCTGGTTCTGTCAACCTCCTCACAAATTGGACTGGAAGCAGTGGCGGAGAGTGATAAAGAGCATCATTTAACATTCACTGGATTTTTAATTACACAATTTGGAGAGGAGGAGTAAAACTGCTTCGTGAAGGATTTCTTCTTGCTTTATGGGATTATTCTCGACGGAGACGCTTTGTTTTAGATAGGAGCAACATTTTGGCATCATGAGTTCCAGTGGTAAGTCCATTCTTGCGCGCTTTATCTCTCCACTTGAAGCGCAAAGGACAATATGTGAAAGAAGAACTACCATTTAACAATACTAGTCTATATGAGATAGAAGAGAAAGTAGCCAACATAAATAAGGAATGTCATTTCACTTCACCTCAATATGCCATAATGTTACATTTCATTCAATATGCCATAATATTACATTTCATTCAATATGCCATAATATTACATGTCATATGTGAGAGAAGAACTACCATTTAACAATACTAGTCTATATGAGATGGAAGAGAAAGTGGCAACATAAATTAAGGAATGTAATTTTCACTTCACCTCAATATGCTATATAATTTTATTATTATTTCATTGTAATTGCTGATGTACATCCAGGAATAATAATGATAAAGATGATGTGAAACATGCCTGTGCTCACAGTGTGAACCAAGCCCCTGGCTGTTACAGACATGGAGCAGGTTCAGAGAGGATAGGAGGGCTAAGTATATCTGGAGGTCAAAGTAGCCTTTGCCCAGAGTTCATCCATAGAGGGGCATTTTGGGAATTCTTCATCCACAGCTGTTGCTTGGTCAGTCCCAATGTCTGCCTTTCATCTTCGTCTCTCCTTCCTCGTCCTCTTCGCCCACCACCCAGCAGTACCCTTTGACCTCTCTTGGGAGACCACTCAGTTCTTTGAGCTGTTCGTTCGTAAAAGCCCACCTGTCTTCTAACTCATCCGTTGCAGGAGCAGGAAAACCACCTTGGAGCTGGAGAGGTTTCTGACCTGACCGCTGTTGTTGGAGTTTGCAGCACATGACAAATGAGTCTGACAGCCTGAGGGCTTCTTGTCATGCATATACCACAGACCGGCCCGGGGCCTGCCATGATGCTAAGCTGACCTTGTATCAGCTGACTGTGACCCTGATCCTCTGTCAGCTGAATCAGGGCTTTTCCCCCTGTAGGGCTAGGCTGGTCAGCTGTGTGAGCATGTGCTCGCCTCTCCACTTTGTTGTTTACAAGTCATCACTGGTTGATTCATAAAGACTTTTTTATAAGTTTGTCCCCTTATAGCTGTCAGTGAGGACCAGTAGATGTGCCACCAGGTGCAACTGATGGTGTCTTCCTGTCCCGTGTCTATACAGGAGGGAACCGGGCGTTACTGCATCATTCATAATCTAGCCTGTCATTGTGTGCCACTGCATTATTCATCCAGTGCTCTTAACCTCTCTGGTACCATGGCTTCTTCGCCTGACTGCCAGTTCCACCGGTGCCGTGCGTGCCGGGAGTGGTGTCGCCACTCCTCGCACCCTGAAAAAATGTGTAGAATTTCTTTTGTTAAGCTTCAAAAAATGCTTCTCTCAGCTGACACAGAGGGGGGAGGAGCGCCACGGAGCATGTGGGGAGAGCTGTCACAAAGCTCAAAGCATGTGCTTAAACAGGAAATGCACACACACATGTCAACCTTTGCAGTTGTAAGTGTGTGTGTGTGTGTGTGTGAGAACCTGTTTATGTCTGCATTTAACCGCGCGTGTGTGTGTGTCACAGCAGGCAGATGATGTCGTGACATGTGTCTGGCTTTAGGCATAAAAAACACAGCAGGCATCAGAGCTGAGGAAAGACCATCTTCTCTGCTTTCCTCTCCTCTCCTCGCTCCCACCCCCTCCAGTCAGTCAAACATATGCTCCCCTCCTCTCTCAACACTCTCAAGGTTTTGGACATGAATGGGCCTGTTAGTCTGGGTTGTGTGCAGTGTTTTCCGCTGCATTGGGTGTGATAACCCAGAGGCCATCGACACACACGGAGTAATTACACACAGCTCTGACTGTCTGTCTTCATCTTCTGGGCCTTCTATCTCTCATGGTCACTGGGTTTTGTGTGTGTGTGTGTGTGTGTGTGTGTGTGTGGTCGGACTCCTATTTTCCGCCTGGCTGGCAGCTGAGGCAGAAACTGTGAGTGTAGCAGGTTATAGTTTCTGGTGGAGAGGACCTTGGTTTTACATTCTTAAGATATAAGCACACTAAGAAACATGTCCACAGAGTAAAGACGCAGTTTTGCAAAAATGTAGAAAGATGCAGTGTGTGTGTGTGTGTGTGTTTCAGGGGAACGATAAAACACATGTTGATCAATATAGTGATCATTGAGCTCGGGGACCTGAGGGGATCTGCAGAGCCATTCATCACAGACAGGCAGCACTGACACCTCCCTCCCTCTCTTTCTCTCCATTGTAGCAGAGAGTTCTCAAGTATCAGGCGAAAAAACGCCCGAAAGGCATTCCCATTTGGGCGTCTTAACTTCAAAACGCGTGTCTGCGTGTCATGCAACCTAATGATTAAGACATATGGTTTGAATGCATGATAAGTGTGGAAATCAACGCCAGCTATAGTTGCAATCTCCATTGAAGTGTTGTCCAATTCGCTGAGGTTTAGTCTCATGTGTAGTATTTTTAGCTGTCGGTCAGTCTACCACTTCCAGGTCCAGACTGAAATATCTCAACAACTATGGGATGGATTGCCATTAAATTTGCTACAGATAGTCATTGTACCCAGAAGATGCATTCTAAGGTCTTTGGTGATCCTCTGACTTTTCATCTAGCGCCATCAGTTGGTCAAAACCTTTCACTTTTCTTGTAAAATATCTCAACATCTACTTGATGGATTGGCACAAAATATTGTACAGATGTTCATGGTTGCAAAACTGTGACTCCTAAAGACTTATACTAAAACATTATTTATAGTTTTTACGGCATTCCATACTATGACTTGTTCAGATTTTTTTAATGGCATACTATACTATGACTTTTTTTTATTTTATGTCATACCATACAATAACTTTTTTTTATTTATTTTTTACAATTTTTCATGGCATACTACATTATGACATTGTTTATATTTTTGTCATAGCATACTATACTATGACATTTTATACATATATTTTATGACATAGTATATAGCGATCCACTAACTTTTCATCTAACGCCTCCCTGATTGTCCAATACTGGCAAATGGCCAAATACCTGCAAAGCTAATGACATTCCTATCAGCTTCAGCTGCACTGTTTTAGTGCTAATTAGCGAACAACAAGGGAGGTGTGTGTGGAGGCTCCATATGGCATTATATTCTAAGCCCGCCCACTTTTTAGCAGTCCAATTAAATGCGAAGGATTTTGTTTAAATCCCTCTCTGTAACTGTACACTGCTCAAATGTTCTGTTTCACTGGGAAATACTCACAGCACAGAAGAAGAACTTTCTAGAGATGTGACAATACCGGTAAAATCAAGCAGATTGATCCTCTTTCAAGAAAAGTCTTGAAACAACCTGATTTGCTGTAAACCTGATTTAGTCCGCATCAGCGCCAGCTCTGGCATCAATGACTGAGTAGAAATTCTTTGAACTGAACTCATTGTCATTCTTTAAAAGATTGCTCTGACTTGATGGCGGCAATAGAAAAAAAAAAGAGTGGATTGTGTAGCCCCAGTTTGTGTAGCTAAGTTCATGGAGATCAAGGTATCTTGTCATGGATCAAAGCATTTGTCAAAGGGAAGTTTTAGCTTTATGATGGTGAAAGGCAAAATGTCATAGACTTTCTATGACATTTTGCCTTTCACCATCATAAAGCCATAAATCATAAGAAATCCTCCTACGGGAACCATTAATATCCATGTCACACTTTTTCTGGACCAAAGTGTATGAAAAGACAGACTGTTCCAATGACCCACTGACAGACGGTGTCCTCTTTGGGCCTCGCGTCTAGAAGGGAAAAGATAAATAAATGTATAGATACACAGGGCAGCACTACATTAAATGATGGATATTTCTCAGGGAGGCTACATCATGTATGATTCCTCCTCTTCTGCCTCATCTGGTGAGCAGTCCAAACCAGAGCCAAACGCCATTCATCACTCCTCCTGCCAGACGCTTTAGTTCAATAACACAAAGAACAAAGGTGGGAGACGAAGATGCGCAGATGCAAACACAGATGCACACATGAATATTCATAGTACACAGTCATGCACAACTAGTATGTATTTACAGTTCGTCATAAAATGAGGCATATTTTTCTTGTTCATTTGCAGCTACAGTCATTGTGGTTACTTCGTACACTGGTATTCAGTTTGATTTGTGTAGAGCAGTTAAAGCCCTTGTGGAAAGGACATTGGAGACTGCATGGAAACATTCAGTTGCCATTTAATCTGTTAGCTCTAAGCTCTTTTTTAATTTTAATGAATAGAATAAAAACAAGACTCATTCAGCTCAGAGCTACACCACTGGTGGTTACATTGTGTGTTGTGTCTTCAACGTTTCTGTCTCCATGACCTTGGCTTCTGGTGGGATTGAGTGATCATTCAGACTGTCAGTAGCAGTCTGACCTCTCTCTCTCTCTCTCTCTCTCTCTCTCTCTCTCTCTCTCTCTCTCCATAGAGTGACAGTATGTTTGTGATATCACTGGACGCCATCATTGCTCTGATGAATGTTCCTGGCCAAGGTCCTGGCAGAGACGAAGGGAGATAAAGAGAGGGTGGATGGGGGATGGCAGGAGACACCTGATCATTGGCTGTGTTAGATTACAGACAGGAAAGGCTTGGTGTTGCCTTGTTGTGACAATATATAGTATACAGAGTATGTTACTCTAAAATACAAAGAAGTTTTGTCTTAGCTAGATACACTTTAACCAGATAGTTCCACTGTATTTTAACCTGTAGAAAAACATGAATGTAGAAACAGTGGCATGATTCTTTTTATTTGGTACCTGAAGCGATGTTTTAAAGCTTGGATTTGGGTTAACTCCTTATGCCGAAATCACACTAGGCAGTGGCGAAGTGCGGCTCATCACAATAATTACATTACACGCCGGGAGGTGTATTCATGTCTTTCAGGCGGGAAGAAATTCTTTGTACCATAGGTCAACACGTCACAGGAGTCACAGGATCTGTTCACTGATTGGCTGCCGGTCCTCTCTGGCCACACTTTGCTGCTAAAAGTTAAACTTTTCCCAACTTTTGTTTGGTCGCACTTCGCCGCAGAATCAAACGGCCGCAGCCCTCTGAGCTCGGGAGCGGCCGCCGCAGCTTTTCATAGACATTGTATGGCAGCTCGCCGCAGGCCGCACTCCGCACTCCGCACTCCGCCACTGCTCTGGTGTGAATTTGGCGTTCCTCAATTTCTGAAGGAAGTAATTCTTATTTTCAATGGCTGAGCTCTAGATGGATCTGAGGTTATTATGGGATTCTTAATGAAACAATATGCTTTAAACATGCCACCAAAACAAATAAGTGATATTAGCTATTGAGACCCCATGGCCTTGTGGGAAATATTTGACAGTATTTAAAGAGTTGGGGTTTATCCCAGTCACTTCAATACAGTGATTTCTTGAAGCTGGCATCTTGCTGCCATTAGCCGAACTACATATTAGTGTACTTCTGAATTGGCTTCAGCTTTTAGCATTGCTGGTTGGTTTGGTGACAACTAGGTGACAACACATGTGTGTGTGGCTGCCACCACCGAAAAACTTCAGATCTGTTCTATTATAAGATTTAATTTTTGGTTCAGAAAAATCCCAGAAATTTGAATTTGAAAAACTCATAATGTGGACAAGATTTGTGCAACTTGTGAAGGCTCGGGCAATTACTGTTGTAAAAAATGTCGAAGTATCGATACATGTCGATACTGAATATTTGAAACGGTTTCAGTTCTCATTTTCCGAAGTATCGATACAGGTACCAGCTGCGCTATCTGCTGTCTCTTCTCTCCGACAGCGAGTTGACGCACACTGCTATTTATCTTTTAGTAAAAATCTCAAATTTGATCGAACATTTTATGGAATATTGATATTTTTCAAGGTATTGTATCGAAGTTATAAATTCCAGTATCATGACAACACTACGTTCAATACACTACTACTGGCTTACCAAGCGCCACTGAGCTATTGCTAAACTGAGTAGAACACCTATTCTAAACTTTTCTTCACGGAAGTCACATCTTTGTTATAGTCCTATCAATATTTAGCATTAGCAGCAGAATTATTATACTCTGGATTGTTGACATTATGAAAATTTCAGCTATAGATAGGTATCATGAACATGTAAGTGGCTTAGTGTGGTTGACTTAGATTTGTTTGGCTTAGGTTTACAGTCTGTGTACACTGGATGCTGATTTAAAGTCATCCCTGATAAGCTGATACAGCGAATAAGCATGGGTATATCACTAACCACAGAGTAAACAATGTATTGTTCCTTTAATAATTCATCCTGAATCCACGTTGTCTTTGTTTTGCTTCTCTTTGATTCTTTGCCCCACTCTCCACTCCGCTCACTCGTCACCACTGATCTCCCAGCATCCCTTGTGACTGAGCTCCTAGCGTGTTCTTCCCTGGGGCTGTCAGGTCAGGGGCAGAAATAGTAGCAGCCTCTCGGTCCCTGGGGATGCTGTCGGCCTCTCTGACCCTGGCCCTGTTTTCATCACCTGTCTGCCATAGGCTTTTTTCTCCCGGGGGCACTCGCCACTGATTTGGAGTCAGTGGATTACACCTGTAGTCCTGTGGCTATCATTAGAGGAGTGACTCAACACCTCAGCATGGGAGAGGACTGAGGGTTGTTCGAGAGAGCTCTATAATGGGTTTAGACGGGGAGAGCGTGGCTGTGTTCAGTGACACAATTAGATGGAGTTACGTAACGTTTCAGCTCCTGAGCTGATTGTGTACCTGGATTCTCTGCGTAGGTGCGGTTTCTTTGGCATGCACAACAATAAGCATCTCATTCATTAAAACATACTTGTTGAAAATATGCAGGAATTTGCCCCACTTCTGTGTGTTTTATTTAGGTATGATAATCTTCATTCAGCATTGATTCAGCACTCATTGTTTCTTTTATTCACCTTTTTGCCAGGCTTGGATGTGAAAGCAGAGGAGGTTATCCTGTGCCAGAGGTTTGTTTTGGCCATATTTCAGAAGGTCAGCATTGTAAACAAATGCCCTGTGTGTTTTCAGTAGATGTTGGCACAGGTTTACATGTACTGCCATTAGTTCCCATTATCTCTCATCAACACCTGATGGGATCAGTGTTGCTCATTTGGTTTAACGACAAAAAAAGACTGCCTCCCTTTGCCGGGTCATTATTTTTGAACCAGTGGCTGGGCACTTATCAGGCAGGGTAGTGGGTCCCAGTGGTGCTGCCAGCATTGTGAGGGAAACAATGAACTAACAGAGACTTGAGTGTGGGAAATTGGGAGTGGGAATTAATCACGATTGCATATTTCCAGTGCCCACACTCCTGTCCCGAACAGAACAAATAAACCACAGCCATGCATTCATTCTGTAGTTGCACCCATATGTATGTGTGCACATACTGTAGCCTACATATGCATATATAGTGTCATGAAACTCTTGAGCGTGCAAAAGGTGCTCAGGCTACGAAGCATGCAAGGCTGTTAGACTTTTTTTTAAGTGCTGCGGGTCTTTCGGGATTCATCCAGCGAAATGGAATCAGCGAGCTCTGTCACGCCAGCCCATATGCTGGTGCTGCTCTGACTGAAGCAGCAAAGTCCTTCAGTCAGCTACTCAGGTAGACATTAAAGCCAGCTGGTTACCCTGCCATTATACCCCTTCCACAGAGTGTAGGACCACTCACATGCTCCTTAAGGAAGATGGAGCAAAATAAGCGACTGCGAACCCAGCTGTTCTGGCACAGTCTTATAGTATTGGGAGGCTGGTTGTGGATGCAAGAGAATATCTCTGTACAGCCAAGAGGAGAGGATGGACCTTTAATAAAGAGCCTCTAATAGCCTAAGAGGTCTTATAAATTCATTTTCCTCACTCATTTAAGATTAATCTATCATTTTGACCTTTTTGCTTATGAGAGCATTTTACCGTTAAGGCTGTGAGAACTTGCTTTCCTGACAATGTTAAACAGCTATCGGGCTTGCAGGAGTCAGACATGTAAGCTAATGCATAATGAGGTAAGAGGATCCATCCACTTTCTAACCTGACGCAGCAGTGTGTGTGTGTGTGTGTGTCAGCCCGTCTGAGTGTGTGAGAAATGGAGACAGTGGGAGAGAAAGCCTGGAGCTTACCCGGCTTACATAGGTGTCAGACCGCACATTTTCAGAACAAGTGTTGACAGAGCTACACACTGATCTCATTGTGAGAACTGCACACAGTACAGTCTGTAGTGCAGTGGAGGCTACTCAGAGACCCAGTTCTGTGGATTTGCGGCATTCAGAGGAGAAACTTTTGAATATGAAAAGCAGTTTTGTTGAACTTAATGCTGAAATCCATTATGGTTTTGAATTAATACAATGTTATTATGTCCATTAAAGTGGATGGTACATTTGCTGTGGCTGGAAATAGACATGTTTGTTTTGTGGGGTCGCATCTATGTGATTGAAAATGCCATAATCTAATTGAATTAATAGGCGATAGGCTATATTGGTTTCAGGCTACAGGATCAGTCAATTATATTTCCATTCTATACAGTAACTGCCAGGTGAAACTAGTTGTGTACAATCATAACTTAGCACCTGTTAATAGGCAAGGCAAACTTTGGATTTCTCTGCATGTTGAAGCGGTGCACATGGGGCTCTAGTAGGCGATACTCAATGCATAGAGAGTTTGGATAATAGTTTATTTTCTTCCTTTCCTTTTAAAACTCTCTCAAAAAAACAACAAGATAAGAGCAAAGGTGTAAGGAATGGGTTAAACAATGTGTCTGTCTGCTCGGCTCTAACGCATGTTGCAGACGTTTGCATGTCCAGCTAAGTAGCCGCTAGCCAGTTACTAGCCTTCTACCCACAGTAGTAACTAACCTAACCCAGCATTACTTCCAATGCCGGATAGGCTAACGTTACATTTCATTCTACATTATTACCCAAAGTTATGGATTGTGTTACAAATAAGCCCCATTCATGACTAGCATATCCACTGTGTGTAGTATTTCTCACAAAGCCATTATAGCCAGACCATACTTTTTCTCATATCCCACTTAACGTTTAATACAAGAACGATGATGTTTCTTTGCCGTTAGCATGCTGACTTTTTGACTGGGACCTGTTAGCTTTAGCCCCAGTCTATAAATATTATGTGTGTGCATATAGGCTACAGTAATACGTCACTGTATGTAAAGTTAGCCATGAAGTGCACGTTTAAGAGGGTTTGTTTTTAGTGAGTTCTCATTTAAAACAAGTCAAATTGAAATATTAGATATTTTGGCTGAGACTGCATTGTTTATCCAACTAATGAAGGTAAATTTAGCTTTATTAGCTAGCTAGCTATAAAATGTGGCACCAAGAGTTGTCATTGCATCTAGCAAAATGTTGCTAAGTCTTACGTCGAAGTCTGTTCAAATAGCGTTTCCCTCCTGTTAAAATGACAGCGCCCCCCTCGGTGAATAGGGTTGGGGATAAGGGTTGGTTTTAGGTTTAGGTAGGGGGAAACACATATTGACAGGGAAACAGTACACCTGTTAGAAATGAGAAGCTTGCTTTTGTCTACCACTATCAGAAAGAACTTATTACCACTAATTACCACCATTATCATTGTAAACTACGTGCTGTGCGAGAATAGGAAGCTTGACAGTCAACAGTAACTAAGGGGGGGGCTTTGCAAACAGTCAATTCATCTGGCAAAATGGTTAAGTTCAACACATAAGTAATGGAATATTAAATCTGTGTCTTTTTTGTCTTCAGCAGCTTATCACCAAGCCTCTGCGGGCGGCGAGCGAAGTTCAGGACCAATCCGGTGCCAGCGTTGTCGGGAAGTATGCAAAGGAGAGGTGGTACGAGTACAAGACATCCACTTTCACGTCAAGTGTTTCACCTGCACCGGTAAGACATGGATCCCTAATAACAACACACAACACAGCAAGCGTTAGAGTAGACCAACAGCTGTGGTGATCACACAAACAGGTGTTGTCTTACTAAGTCTCCAGGCATGGTTGGTCCTGGTCATAAATGTTGTTAAAGTTAAATAAGATGGGACTCATATTCCAGTAGTAGACTAGAAACAAGACATCTATCTTGGTCACATCATTACCTTCCACACACACGCACACGCTGACACATACACACTCACTCTTCATCCATCTCCTAGTGTACATGCTGAGTGCTACTATTAGCCCACGGTGGGGATTGGAACGGATCAGAGGTGCCTTGCAGGGGACTTAGGCTCCTGCTAAGGTAGCTTGTTATTGCGCTGCCAACTTTGAGAGGATTTTCTCCTTCTGTGTACGCTGTGGTCTAATGAGACTGTGTCAACTATAGCTTTGCAGTGCTACAGGTGAGCACTGGTGACCTACAATAGATACTGTGGTGACATCATCTCACATCCTCTTACAACAGGGATAGTGCGACATGTGTTTTGTGGTGTTTTAAAAGGAATTTGTTTATTTATTTAAAGGAATAGTTTGACATTTTGGGAAATACACGCCCAGCGAAGAAATAGTTAAACTACTGCTTTAAGAATTTAGGCTATATATTGTTCCCATTTGCTCACACGTTGTTGACTGTGCAGGCGAAACATGTTTCTGGAGTTTCATGCTGCAAGCAAGCAAGTTAAGTATAAGTATAACTTTTAGGATGCTGATGATCTGATGAATGGGATGTTTTTTTTGCTTTTGCTCAGAAAGATTGCAAAAACAACTTCTCTACATTTGTAGAATTAAATGCAGGTCTGAAAGGCGTTTATGACAGTCAAGTATTTGTGCATGTGCAAATCAGAAATCAAAGAACCGAGGAATTGTATTTGTCATGCTACTGTACAGCCCCGAGCAAGTGTACTCAGTTTTATGTTAATAATGCCATTTCTAAAGCAAAGACAGTCAGTCATGGTTACTTTCTGTCATTTGCAGATGAGTTTGAAAAAAGGCAGACAGATAGATGAAGGAGAAATGTGTACTCAGCAGTCATCTTTCTAATCACACTCGTTTTTTTGCATAATTATGAGCTAATTTGGCATAATTGACACCTGAGACAAATCTCTCCCCAGTTTGTTCACCAGCCATCATATTTCTCATGGGTTATGAGTTATGTTGACATTATGTCGCACTATCTTAGTTGTGTAAGGCCAAAGAATTATGGATCTCTTATCTAAATACAGTACACTAAACATTTATAAAGTAAAACCTTGCAGTACATTAAATAGACAGGTTGTGAGAAATGCATCAGTATATGACTGGACCACTTGCATTAGTGAAAACAGGCCAGATGTGGCACTGTTCTCTTTAAACATCATACTTATTTACTCCATGAAAATAAAAAAAACAAGGCTGAAGCAGAGTTAACATTTAGAATTTGAAAGTTTGAATCTTCTATTCTGCAGCAAATTGTCACTGCCAATAGAATAATTTAATAGCTATTTAAATAATTTCAGTTTAATCGAGATTTCATATTTCCCCAAATAGGCACAATTCGTCATGTAAATGTAATCAACTTTTATTGTCACACATTGTTCATAGCACAGTACTGAGCTACTGCTGCCCCATTTATCTTTTTCGTACTTTATTTTTTTCCGTTACATTGGATGGTGAACATTTTCATTCACTTTCATTTTTAGATTTCACAATTGCATTTACTATAGTTTCAGTTTTCAGACTCTTTGTTGGTCAGGTATGTATCCTATTTAGACCAGCACTCATCTCCATTTTCTTTCTGCAATCTTAAACTTATTGTCATAAGTTCCATATTGTATGCTATTTACAATAAAATCTTTAGAGACGCCAGCGTCTTGTAATTGTCTTCTTGTTTGCTAAATATTTGTCTCTGCTACCCAGTTCCTTAGATATCTTGACTTTTTCCATATTTGAATAAATCTGTTAATGAAATTTATTTTCACAGATTTATTCTTGATTATTCCTGTTTGTACGGTAGATCTTTTTTGAGCATTTTCTGTGAACATCCTGCTGGCTGCCACAGTCTTCCATTTCATTTTTCATTAGAGTGTGTAACACACATATGTTTTTACACATACTGCATATCATTCAAATGTCCGTCTTAATAAATCATTCAGTTCCATAAACATATACAAAAAAAAAAGAGTGAAATAAGTCCACAACACCGTCAATTTTTTGACTTTTCGGCTGTTGTTGAGGAGAAGAGTAAGTTGTGTTTATTACTGTGTGAGCTGCACTTCACAGCCCAGAGCTTTACAGTAGATAAACTCACTGAAGGCTATTCATCGGAGGGCTGTTGTTACATGTTCCCCTACATGCAGCCGTCACACACACACACACACACACTCAAAAACACATGTATACAGTGCACACATACACACACATGCACTCAACCGTACCAGCGTGCTCATCCATACATGCGTGCACGCTCGCTGTGGTTGTGAGGGGTTGCTGTGGCAACGGTGTGAAGGGGCACCCGGGCCCTGGTTGGTGGATATTCTCAGCATCTCTATGGTGCTATTAACCAATCGGAAAGCTCTATTCTGTGCCCCAGAGAAAAAAGGGGGGTGAACACAGGAAGCGAGCAGAAAAAAAAGAGAAGAAGAGGGGGGGTGGGGGGGATGGGGGGGTGCTGTTTGTGTCGCCTAAACATTACATCATCACTTGAGTGTAATACCAATCTGATTCTCACTTGCTCTTCCTCCTTTTTCATTTCCCTCTCCCTCGCAGCAGTGGTACAGTAATGGAAAACTGTCACTGATGAGCATCATGTTAAATACACCCATCAGACAGCCCTCCCCTCTCATGTTCCAGAGAGCTCTCCTCATCCCATGAGGCAATGGGGCACTATTGTGCGGCCACATCCCTGCCTATAATATGCTCTCCTGTATGGGCCTCTGCAGAGCCAGCAGTTTTCTAAAGCTTTTATTGTTCAGCACCTATAACCCCTCCTCACTCACAAACATGTTGCATGTTCTTTTGAACTTCACAAACAATCTATTCTCTATTGTTTGTGTCTCCATTCTCTGCTTTTCATTAGTTCCCCCTGTATATTTACCGAGCCTGAACGCGTGCGAACGCAATAGCAGGATTTAAGATTGAATTTCTATATTTTCTTCCATCTCTCTGTTGCTTTTTCTCTCAGTTTTTTCTCCCTCTCCCTCTTGTTCCTTTCTCTCGCTTTCTCCCTTTCTTTCCTGATGACAGGCACCCAAGCATGAAATCAATTTCTCATCTTGGGACAGGATGACATTGGCATGCGGGGCGTGCGATTTGGAGGCTAATGGCTAAACTGTATTATACCATTGCGCCAGAGTGACAATCCGCTGTCAGCTGCCAATTGCCTTATCTGTCGGACGTGTTTATGAACTCTGTGACTGTGGGGTGTGTTTCAACATTTGATTCAGTTCTTTGTGGGGCAATTTTTTCTTTTCAGAGAATCAGTGTGTGTGCTCAGGTTATTGACCTTGACGAATGATATTGTGTGTGCCTCAGTCCATTCATTTACACTGGAAAACCATGACATAAAATCTTAGTTATTTCCCCCTTTTTTCCTCCTTCTCCTGAGACTTATGTCTCCTTTTTCCTCAAAAGGGCTGACTGAGCCCCACTGGATAGATCCCAATCATACAGTCTTAAACAGACAGACACCCGCAGAGTTACTTTGTGAGCGCACACACATTAATTTACAATGTAGAAATACAGTACATCCATCCCATCCATCATTTTATCCTCCCCCTGTCTTTCCCCGCCCTTTATCAAGCCACTTTACCTTCCTTACGACACATTATCATAATTCCTCTCTCATGCATTAGTCAGAAGGAGAACAGATCACCAATCATGTGCATTTAACCTCTCATTTGAACCCATTATACAGCAGCTGATTATAGCGCGAAGGGAGCCACGCAATCAGCTCTAGAAAGACGTCTGTGGAAAATGCTGAGGACAGAAGCCAGCTCACAGATTGATGCATCAACTCAAGACATAGAGAAGGCAGTCGGGGTGTATGTGTGTTTGTGTGTGTGTCACTTCTCAGTGTAGCACTGGGCTGTACAGTATGGATGATGTGGTGTTGTATTACCGGCAGACGGGCTGACTCGTGCATACTGGCCTAATGACATAGTGACCACATTTATCCTCGCCTCCGAAGCATAATTGGCACTCTTGGATTCCAACAGAAACAGCGGGGCCCATCAGTGGCACGAGCGCAAAGCTAACACAAATCACAGGCAAAGGCAAAATGTGTTTGCCGTGCAGACTAACAGAGAACACAGAAGCACAGAAACAAATATACGAACTGCAGACAGAGACGGATGCAAACACAGACACATTCGCACATAAACTGCCAGGCTACTCCCAGTAGTTATTTATTTTCGGAGGCAAAACAGATTGTTCTCACAAAACAGCGCCAAAGGGAATAGCAGATTTACACAGACAGGTCAGATAAATACTTGACTGCTCTGCTATCACTCCATTTCTAGCCGCTGTTCTCACCAGGGCTCTCGTGAAATTGCAGCATCTTTGTCTTTTTCTCGGCGGACCTTTTTCAGTCAGTTCAGCCTCCCTTTGGATGCCATTAGCCCCCATCACTCAACCCCTGTGTTAATAACATCGACCTACTGTACTGTACCGCCGCTGTGTTCTCTGAAGGCGAGGGACAGACTGAGACAGAGAGCAACGTAGCGGAGAGGAAGGAGGGAGAGGAGAAGACAAACAGCAAGAGGAATAAAGAGAAAAAAGAAAGAGAGGTTATAGAAAAAGAGACACAGCACAGAAAAAAAAAGTGGGGGGTTACAGGGAAGGGGAGCTTCCTGTAGCTATAGCAACCGCTGGTACGCTGGTCCAATCACCACGCCAAAGCCTGGTTGCTAGGGAGAGATTCCGGCGGAGGGAGAAGGGAGCGTGGCAGGCGGCGGCGCTTTTCCCCGACGACTCTCCAGGATCCGGGATAGATGACGGGGATTATTCCTCTGCTTGTCTCTCTCAAGCGTTGCCGTCCTGAGGGATTTTCACTCACTGACGCCCCTGCCTATTGTCTTTAAGTGTGTAGGTGTGTGTAAAAATGTGTGTGTGCGCCACGTTGAAGTGGAGCTGCTAAAGTGTGCAAGTGTCTGGCTCAGTGAAGGAGTGATTTCTGAATGATAAAGAGGATCATTAAGCGACAAACCCTGCTGTGTCGGACAAACACTCACTAAACCAGTACATCTGTACATGGAGCTGTAGCTGTAGAGCTTTTTTATTGCTTATCACGAGGCCCCATCTTACCCAACAGTTTGGTTATCCCTGTGTGTGTGTGTGTGTGTGTGAGACACCTATTTTCCCCTCCGCTGGTTGTCTTATCAGCCCTCAGAGGGTTAAAAGCTGAAGGCCTCAGCAGCAGGACTGGTCTGCTGGTATGAAGGGACTCCACTGGGCAACCATCTGTCTCCATCAACTACCGCAGCCAAATGCTCGGGGAACCCTGTCACTCATGCACGATTTCTCTCTGCTTTAGCCTTTAGCTGCCTCTCTCTCTCTCTTTCCCCTCTTGCCCTTTTCTATAAACCACATCTCCATCTGTTTTCTGTTACTGGTTTTCTTTTTTATAGCCACGCTAGTTAGCGGCTCTAGGGATGGCAATGTCAGTCGGTCAGTCGGCCGCTTTGGTCCAGATAGAAATAATACTACTATTGGCTGGTTTGCCGTTATATTTTGTCCAGACACTCACCGTCCACAGAGGATGAATACTGTGGACTTTGGTGATAGCCTCACTTTTCCTCTAGCGCCATCATGGGGTTGACAGTTTTGGTTATGAGTGAAATATCCTAAAACTGAGGTGGGTTGCCATGAAATTTGGTACATATATTCAAGGTCTCTAGAGGATGAAATACAATGATTTTCGCGATTCTTTCCTTCAGTGAAATATCAAAATGATGGATGGACACCAATTTTTGTACAGACGTTGATCCCCGACTTTTCAGCTTGTACCACCAGCAAGTTAGTCTGACTCACCGGATGTAGACTGTGGGTATAAGCCTGGTTGCGTATTTCACGCGGCATTCTCCTCCCCTTCCGCTATCTTTGCTATCTATTTTGCAAGGGCAGCGTCACTGCATCCTGATCTTAGTGACGCCCAAGACAATTGTGATAGGTTTAAAGAAATACGAACAAGTGTTTTTCTCCCCTAATACCAGAATGATAATGTGTGGAGCCAGAACGTTCTTTCGTGCTTCCACTGTGCTGTGGGGATAGCTCTGGCTATGCGAGACTACCAGCAAGTTGATATTTTGGTACATAGTACAATGTCTCAACAACTATTGAATGGCTTGTCACAAAATTTTATACGGACATTCATGTTCTCCAGAGGATGATTTATAATAACTTTGGTGATCTGCTGACTTTTCATCTATTGCCATCATCAGGTTAAAACATCAGGTTAAAATGTGTCAATACTCTGCATGCACTCTGCATCATGCTTATGGGGTGGAGGTCGGGGACAGGGGACCGAAGTTCCTATCCAGTGTTCACAAGCATTAAGTTTCAATATCACATTTAAAACTTAGTTATTTTAGGCCAAAACACTGTGGTTTTCCCAAAACTGAACTAAATGGTTTTGTTGCCTAAACCTTAAGAAGCTGTTTGTGTTCACAACGTAACCTTTCATGCAGTTTTACGACGTGTTAGAACGTACGTGTTGCTTTTCAGCCTCGCTTTCACTTTACAGCATAGCGATAGCGTAATAGGCCCCTAATGACTCACATCTATGATGCTTATAGCGAGTGATAACGCACATTTAATGAGCTGATAACAGTTGAATCGGTTGACATGCTAAATTTAAATAATGATATGATTAATCTGCTTAGTATCAGAATGTTAGCGTTGTCATTGTGAGCATTTAGCTGAAAGCACCATGCCCGAGCACAGCCTCACAAAGCTGCTAGTGTGTTTGTAGACTTTTGTCTCGCTCCTCTTCCTGTCTGTCTGTCTGACCGCCTCCTCTCCCACCCTGTGATTTGGCACAACTTGAGAAAACACATTATTTACTCTTGAAGTGTTTCCTCCTGTCAGAGGGGCTCAGATCCAGGGGACAGAGGGAGGGCAGAGAGGCCTGGGCCCCATGTCGGTAGCACAGATGTGGGGGTGAATAGGTGAGTAGCTCCCCTGCTGTAACTTGTCACTGCCCCACTACATACATGCCTCTCTGCTTAACTGTGGCTGCCCCTATCATTTTGAAAAAAAAAAAAGCCTCGGAAATTAGCATAACGTGGAAAGCAGTGCTAAAACAATTAGAATGTGCAGCTGGGCTACTTTGAAGTACTGTACAAAGCATGTCCATTTACTTAATAGCACATTAGGAAGACCTAACAGTAGCATAATGAGCTCTCAGGGAAGAGTCACAGTGAGAGGGGAGAGAGGGGAGACTCTGAAATAAAGGGAAGGTTGCACGGAGGTGCAGTCCTGTAGAGAGAAAAGAGGGTGCAAATTGAGATAAAGTGGAGACCTTGTGCTCAGAGCCACAAAGATTTGGATGCAGTCTTGAAACGGAAAGACAGAGAAAGAGAAGGGGAGGAGGCGGGGTTGTCAGCACTATTTTGGGGTTCCGGCCTGGGCCGACTTTGAGAAGGGAATTTTAATTGCGTCTGTTGGCTGGAGATAAATACCCAATCACACGGACCCCCTGTGGGTGCCTAATCAGTGCGGTTCTAATGACCACAGCTGCAGACACCGGCCTACATGCTAACCTCTAATCACTAGACTTATGATCTAGACGCTAGCTTCCTGCGTTGCCAAAAAAGAGCAATATGAAGGAGAGAAGCAGCATCTTTTAGCTCTCCTCATTAGAGCCCCATTCAGGGGAAGATCATAAAATGTGCAAATAGATGAAATTGAGTCTTTGATGTAGTCGTGCAAAGCTGATTATGATTAGTTTAGTTAGCTGAGTGATGACAAATCTGACTCCATGAAATAATACAAAGTTCCCATATAATAAACAAAACTTGGGAATTCTACATAATTATGATTTTCCACTCAAACTGTGTGCACTTTCCCACGAGTAGTAACAGTCTAAAATGCCCTCAGGCTATACGTAGGACAGTGAGACAGACCAAGCTGGTTCTGCGTTGGTTGTATTGGGCTGTTGTTTTTATGGGTGGGTGTCCACACCATGTGGAGCTGGTTGTGCGGCTGTAACCAAAGCCTTTCTTCCCGGAGCCAAGCTAAGCCACGTCTCTGCGGCAGAAGAGACACCAAGCTCCGACCCAACTCCACCCACTGTGTGCTGGCAAATACAACATGTGGAGGGAGAAGTTTGAAACTTCTGCTTAATGGTTACGGCTAAAATGAGAGAGCTTGAAAAGTAGAGGGCCTGCTCGCAAATAGTCTTTGAAAATTGAAGCTCTAATAGGGAGGTTTGAAGAATGGTCCAACATCTATAAGTTGCATTTACCTTTGAGGCTACATCCTCACTGATACGTTTTTGTTTTAAAGCGGCGTTTTAAGATGAAAACGATCTCCGTCCAGACAAGAGTTCTATAGCCGTTTCAGAATTGATCTCCGTCCACACTACCACGCCTGAAAACGCATATTACATGATCATTCACTTATACTGGGCATGCATGTGCCGGGGTAAACAGGAAGCAGCGCTGTACATGGGGATTGATGCAAAGTGCTCGAATAATAGCTTGTCTCCTGCTCAACAGCTGCTAACATAGACAACATGGTCAGCAACGCTTGTAACTCGTTATCCATGTTGAAATTAACCACTGGTGGTCAAGGCTGATGTCATTTGTTTTCTTCTGGAAAAAAGGTTCTCGTGATGGGGCGTGACGATTCAGGGAAGGACACGTTCATGACTGAGAAGACCCAATCAAGAAGCAAACGTGGGTGTCTGCGTCAACGTTTCCGGACTAAAACGCAAACCCAGAGTTTTAAAACCATAACGGGGTCAGCAGCATTTTCAAACGTCTCCATTTTAGGGGCTCGAAAATGCCGGAGTAGTGTGAACGAGGCATAAACGTAACAAAAATTGTGTTTTTGCAAAACGAAAATGTATTAGTGTGGAGGTAGCCTGAGTCTATCGAGGTAGCCTTGTTTCAGGTGCAAATGCAAGAAAAAAAAACCTTCTTTCTGCATTGTGATCATACAGACTTTTAATTTTCGCCACAGTTGCCTGAAATGTAGATATAAGTGATGATGTGTGTGTTTGAGTCTATGAATATCTTGTTGAACTATAAGATGGGCTCTTGTAGTGAGGACTATAGTTGTGACATTTTTTCTTAGTTAAAGGGACAATCTGTGTAATAAACTTAACTGCATGTGAATATACTCAGAGTATACATGGTCTTATTATTGACGTATGGTACCTTTAACCAGCTTTGATAAATTTAAATTTAAATCTTTGCTGGTAAAGTGAGAACTTAACAAATTAAATATGATTCCATTTAGTTTTTGTCACATTTAAGTGAAAATGTGATTGTACTGTGATGGTTAAATTAAATGTTTTTGCCTTCACAGAAGGTTTCAAACTGAAAAGCCACCAGTTCAACCACAACAAAACCAAATGTGCCGCCACCACCAGCACCATATCATTCAGACTCAGGGACCTAGCTGTCTCTAGGGCAACTGTGGAAGGTTTACGTCTCCTATGGCAACTGGGGAAGGGGGACGTCCTTTGCGAAGCATCGAGCCAATCGTCCAGTCAGAAGAAAACAATACGATTAGCCAGAACAGGTGAACCATCCAGCCAGCCTATCCAATCCAGTCTGTGCAGATCCAGTCTGCCGGCTGTGATTTGGTCAGGCGTCCATATGCTAATGAAGTGCATTAGGCTAATTGAGCAGATTCCATTCATTTGAAAATCAATCTGGGCGCAGATTGGAAAGCAAATCATTCTGGAAGAGAGAGAGGCCGAGGAAATTATAGCAGTGGATATTGCTACAATTTAGCTTTTAGGAGATTAAAAATATTCTATTAAATTAATGCAAAAGAACATTTCAAGAGACAGTGATTTGTTTTCCGTGACGTAGTAGATGTGGAAATATTTCCTCTCCCATTCCCCTTTTTCCATGAAGGCATAAGATAGCCTGTGATTTGGGTTTCTGGTAAGAGCCTCAGTTAGTCTGGTTTCAAATGCAGCGGGGACACTTTTTGAAGGCCTGTGCCATTATTCAGTGGTTCTGGAAATGTGGTTTGCACATGCACATGCACACACACACATTTTTTATGAACAGGCTATTTTAAATCTTCTGGTCTTCCTTATGCATCCCCTTTTTCTTCCCTTTCCTCTGCACTTATGCAGCGGCCTTGCCTTGATGCCAGTGACCTGTTGCCGTGATAAAGCTCCATCATCATATCTCGCCACACACACTGTCCCATTTCATCATCCTATCTCTGCACGCGCACAGCGCCATCTCATCGGGGATGGATTTATGTGTCTCCATCCTCCTGTGGGAGCCGAGATTGTTTTGTTTTTAAGTGAGGGGCCCATTGATCTTTTATTACACCATTAAGTCAATACGCTCCACTCATAAACAGCTTGAGATTAAATGAGCCCCTTTGAAGGGTTTATGTGCGTGTGTGTGTGTGTCTGTGAACTCTCAGCCTGCCGGCATACACTGAAAACGGGTGACTATGGGAGCCACGTTTAGCCCGTAGCAGCAACTCTAGTCTCTAGCATGGCCAGGATGAAGCCGTTTATTAGCAGCAAGTTGTTGGTATTCGAGGTGCTTCATTCCACCACAAGCAAAATTATGCGTTGTTAAGTTTAAAATTTCTTTATTTACAATCCACCTCCATTCACAAGCAGTTTTCAGCACCGTCACTTGGACCTAGTATTGTTAACCTCATGATTTTCCATGTAGATATATTTCCATTTCTTCATGCTGTGAAAATGGTCAGTGGTTTGGCTTCTGTGTACAAACACTATATATGTTTTCATGGTATGTGATTTTCTTTAAAAAGCCCACTACAGACCGATCAGTTACAAATTTCAGGAAAGAATTTGAGATGTTTTAAAACGCATTGGTCAAATATGAATACTTCCTTCAGGTTGTCTGTATTTTTAGCGATACAGTAAATGTGTGCTCCACTGCTACCGGGTACGAGAGTCTTTCCTGGTAGTCCAAACTGTACTCAGGTTATTCGTCTCTCTGCTGTCTGGCTCTAACATCCTGAGTAGCTGGCGTTTAAAGCCGCTGATCTTGTTTCCAATTCATGACCCGTTTCACATGAGCTGCAAGCTTATCGGGAGGATCTGAGGCTTTCTGCACTCAGAATCTGCTCCTCACGTCTTAGAAAACCACAAGTCCATTCATCTAAGAATCATTTAGGTGAGAGTCTATGTACTCAGTACAAGGGCTGTCCCGAATACAATTTTTTTGGGCTTCGAAACTTCGGTGAGAAATATTCAAAGGTATTCCAAGCTTCGGGACAGTGCTGCTGTGGCACTACTGTACACACACACGCACCTCTACACATAACAAACAGCAATATTCTAGATAATGTGGGATTATGCCTTATTTCATAGGCTATTTTGGGATTTATACTGTATTATTACATACTTATATATTAAAAAAAAAAAAAAAATGAAGCATCCAAATACTGATTTGGAGTTCGATTACCATGGCAACAGTTGAAGCTTCAAAACATTCGGGTCAGCCCCACTCAGTACGGAGTGTATTGTGTTGGACCACCTTCTGGTGGGAATACAGGATGGTTTGGTTTGCTTTTTATTTTTCTTTTATTGTCCTGTAGCAGATCTTGACACAGGACAGTGGCATTAAAGTAATAGTTATGGGAAATGCGCTTAGTTAGATGAGATGACACCCCTCTCTCATGTCCGTACGGTAAGGAACTAGCAGTCCAGTCGCTGCTAATTGCCTGGCAGCTGGTCCCAGCCAAGAAATAGTCTGGCACAAAACCCCCCGTAAAACGGCAATCAAAGATTTAACATGTTAATTAGTTTAGAAGTGTAGTCGGTGGATTGTGTTACCTTTGGACAGAAGTAGGGGGAAACATCAATATATCTCATCTACAATTGGCCAAGTAGATTTTTTTTTTACCATTTGCTAGCTGTGTCCCCGTTTCCAGTCTTTATGCTAAGCTATGGTATTTATATTTCCAAAACGTCGACCCCCACTCCGACATTCTGTTGGGCAGAACTGGCCGTTAGTGCGTGTGTCATTACCAGCTGAGCCATTACATAATGGTTGAAGTTGTGTTACATGGTAACTTGTATAATCATAGAGCCAGGGAGTAATCATAGGATCATGCCTATAATGCCCAGAGGCTGAAGTTCAATAGTGGTGAAGGTTTACGTTCTCTTGATGCTACTTTCAAGAAATTCTGCACTTGCTTAATAACATTTTTGAAAGTAGTGACTTTTTTGTATATATGCTATTGCGGAAAATCTGGATTTGTTTAACATAGCACCATGTGACCTTCATCAGTGCCACGTGTCTCAGGTCATAGTATTTTTTCCAGTCGGAGGTTACAATAACTGTCAGCTCTTCCTGTCGGTAAACCGCATAGACTGAGAGAAACCAGAGACCAGCAACCGCACTGGCCACTGATCCGTGAAAACGCCTCTTAGCTATACTATTACACCCACTGGAATTTACTCTCAGTTACATGGCAAAGCGCCGTAGCATACATTTGTCTGCTTAGGATACACAATATAGAGACACGCACACACAAACTGAGAATTCACCTTGTGCATACACAGCAAATGATTTCGGTGCCTTCCCCATTGGTATCTAATGAGCCTGCAGTCGATGTTCTGATGATGCTGGGAACTTGCGGTCTGTTGTTTTGTCTCTGGCTTCACATTGTTTAGCACAAAATGACTTTTCCACTGATTATATCATTATATTCCCATCAGAGAAAATTGGCTCACCACTGTCTGGAGCGGAATAACTTCCCTAGCAGTCAAGTGTGAAGACAAACATACACACACCACAAACGAGCACACATGCATGCACACACAGACAGGTAGAAAAGAGGGTGCTCAGACTGTCAAAGTCTAATGCAAGAAACATAGAAAAACTTCGACGAAACACTTAATGCTGCTGAGTGTTTTGTTATGTAATTTGATTTTAAGAGCACATGACATCCACATGCTTTAGTGTTTTGAGTGTCCTGATTTCTCTCTGTCTCCCACCCGCTCTCTCCACAGTGTGTAACTGTGATCTGGCACGATCGGGCTTCTTCCAGAAGAAGGGCGAGTACATCTGCACGGCAGACTATCAGCGTCTGTACGGTACACGCTGCGACCGCTGTGACAGCTTCATCACAGGAGAGGTGGTCTCTGCTCTGGGACGCACGTACCACCCCAAGTGCTTTGTCTGCAGTGTCTGCAGGTACATACACACATACACACACAATCTCCTACTGTATATACACGGTTAAAGCATTAGTACATACAGTATGGTTGGGCAATAACATAGCAACATTATTGCATTTGAGTCGTGTTTCTGAATGCCTGGCAAAAGTAAGTCCAATATTCACCCTACTTTTATGCTTTTTAGACTCAACCAGTGACAGAATGATACCTGGTTCTTAAGCTGCTAAATGCTCCATTATGTTCATCAGCTAGTTTCTGTCTACCAGTTGCTATAAGACGATAGAAAATTGTCAACTGTCACATGATTTAGTGTTCATTCTGTAATAGCTACCCTTTAAAGGAACAGTGTGTGGGATCTGGCGGTATCTAGCGGTGAGGTTGCAGATTACAATTTCTCCCGTGTGCCAAGTGTGTAGGATTGCTACAGTGGCCGACGCGAAAACACGATGGTCCTAGTAGAGTGCTAAGAGTGTGTGTGTACGTGGGAAGTGAGTGGTGAAGCAAGAGAGAGAGGCGGCAACGGGAGCGAGTAACGTTATCGACTCCGGCCTAAGGAGGAAAAGTTAACAGTGTTAGGTTTGTCCGTTCTAGGCTACTGTTGAAACATGGCGTTGCAACATGGTAGACTCCGGGGGACGGTATCCGCTCGCTATATAGATAAATATAATATAAATATAAACTGCTCATTCTAAGGTAACCGAAACACAACAACTCTTTTCAGGTGATTATACACAAAAAAAACATACTTATTAATATGATATTCCATTTATGCCAATAGATCACCCTAATTGTTAAACATTAGTCCTTTAATATCAAATCAATGAGCATGACTGCTTTATGGTACAAACAGTTAGTTTCACATCTGGCAGACAAGGTGCAGAATGTCCAGACGGGATGTTTGTTTTTGTAATCCTGTGTTTCAAAGCAGGACTAATGAATATTTTTATATTAATGATGGATAAAATGATGTCTGTCGTGACAAACTCACAGAGATTCATCACAAAACTGCTCTTCCTCTCAGTTCAGTAATGCTTTTTAGTGTTAAATATTAGTTAGCCAGAATCACGACTCCATATATATATATGGATATATATATATATATATGGAGTCGTGATTCTGGCCACCAAGAAAATGTAAGTGCAATATTCTCCACCAACTCCACCATCTGCTGCCTGCTATGGCTGGAAACAATGTTGATGACCAAAACAGTACAGTTATGGGCCGCAAAACCAAAATAGTGAACGGAAAAACCCTAAAAAGCATCACTGAGCTGAGAGGAAGCACAGTTGGGTGATATAAATCTGTGAGTTTGTCACGATAGGCATCATGTCATCCATCATTAATATGAAAATATTCATTAGCACAGCTTTAAAATGCAGAATTACAAAAACAAACATCCCATCTGATTATTTTATCCATTAACAGCTAGTTTTTCTTTCCATGCTGATGTTTTCCAGAAAGATTTTACAATATTTATTGATATTACAATATATGATAAAGGATTTTATCCATATTGCCTACTCCTAGTAATACACATTGCTACTTAAGCATAACACTCGACATAATATTGTATTTTATCCATTTTTGTTTTTATTTCATCACGTCTGTATCTGTTCTGTACTGGGATGAAGCACAAAAGTTCTGATTCATGAGTGAAAGTAGCCTGTAGAGGACGGAGAACAGGAGATGAATTATGGAGCTGCTGAATAAGAAATGTATGTTTTCTACCTCATGACCATGAAATCCTTCCTCAAATCCTGCTACACAAGTTGCATCTTTCAAAATAAGAAATGCAAAGGTGACTTTATAGGGGGGGTTTAATAATGCCATTCAGCTCATGCTTCAGTCTTATCTCGGCTCCTGAATGTCAATAAATGTCTGATTAGACTCCAGCGCCGGTCTGTCGTTTTGCTTAGTCGAGACACGATTCCAAAAAGAGAGCTGACCTGGTGTTTCATGCTGTTAGATTTAGTAAAAGTAGGCCATCTCTCCTCTGACCTCCATCAGTGTTCGTGTTAAGCTCCTCCTGAACGAAGTAAGAGTCAGCAGCATCCCTGTCGGCCCCCTTTTCATTTTTATTTTCACCATTTCACTCCTCTTCTCCCTCTCCCTTCTCTTTCTCTCTCAAGCCCCATTCTTAAAAAAAAATGCCCTTCTCACTGCTTGTTTTGCTCTATTTTGCTCTGTTATAATGTTTACATAAGAGTGATCTTCCCTTACCTCCCTCCAGCAGAGTAGTGTTTGTCAGTTGTTGTGTATCTGCTTGACATTGGCTGATAACCATGCGGTCATGCCCAGCAGCCCTCGGCACAAAAACTGAACTGACACCAACTGGCCGGAGACAGTCAGTGGAGCAGTCCTGCTGGCAGTGACGCCGATGTCTGTGTGTGTGTGTGTGTGTGTGTGTGTGTGGAGTCAACTGGAAGAGACAGCGAGAAGCCCACGGGTGAATCTCTTCTTTCCTGCTCCGTCTGCCCTCTGTCACATTGCTTTCTTTCTTGTACCTCCTCTATTTTTCCCCATAGTATTTTCCTCTTCCTCCTCCTCCTCCTCCTCCTCCTCCTCCTCCTCATCATCATTACCGTCATCATCTCCCTGCTCTTAATCACCATCCGCATCCCATCGTCTTCCTTTATCTCTTAATCATCATCCTTCTCTTTCTCTTTGTCATCAGCTCTAATGAAGGCAGATCGCAAGTTTCACTTCTCCGAGCTGATGTTTTTTAAGAAAGCGCCCACGATCAAAGCCAGAGGGCACATCGCTAAAGCCAGAAATAGCTTCACTTCTGTGGCCAGTTTAGGAAAAAAGAGGGGGGTTGGTGGGTGGGGGGGGATAAAAAAACATGCATTAAATATGTAAACAGAGTAAATTTTTAAAGCGCTGAGAAAGGCTGACAAGGCAAGAGTGTCTTGAGGGAGTGAGCGCAACACACAGGTAAAGACAAGGTCAAACACAGACTAACACACATCACGTCGCAGCATTTCCTGCGCTTCAGTTGGACTATAGACTGGGACGTATATGCTTGGGCGCTTATACATGCAAGATTTATGCTTGGAAGTGGACACGGATACAAACCTAGATATCAGGCTTCATGTGTCAAATACAGACTTCTCTAGTTTTCTCTGTTAAGTTTGTTTGCTCATAGGGCTGCACAATTAATCGAATATTAATCACGATTTTGGCTTCCCACAATAAAGCGAACATGATCGACTGCGATGTTGATGTTTAAAATGTGTGCTCCATTTTGGCTTCACTTTTGGGGAGCTGTCATGCCCATAGACTTTATATAAGAAGTGGACCTAGTCACCAAGACGTCACCCATTGGTTTGTGGATGGCTGTTTTGGAGCCTCGAGTTTGGCTTTTTAGCCGTCTCCATCGTGGTTTTTCGGCAAACAGAGACACAAGAGGTTGGAGCTAAGCACAACTGAACGCTGAATAAGACATTTTTAGGTGATCAAGATGTTACTATAAACTTTGATGAAATTAAAACACACTGTGAAAGGGTTAAAGTTCTAAGACAAAACACGAATAACTCCCAAGCCCAAAAGTTTTGGTACAATTTTATTTTGCTTCTAGGAGATGCACTGTGAATAAGGACAGGTCTTATTTTGATGCAAAGATTTGTACATTAGCAGAAATGTAGGACATGGAAGAGAAAGCAGTGCTCTGTTTATTTAAATGTGAAAGTGCAATAAAAATGATCTTGTCCCTAAAGTCAATGAATAATCGTGATAAATATTTGTGATCTTAATATTGATCAAAATAATCGTGATTATCATTTTGGCCATAATCATGTAGCCCTCCTTGCTCCTGTCGGTTAAATTCAAAAATTTTCTTTAGTTTACAAACAGATGGTTCACGTTGGGATCAACTAAAGGGTGAAATAAAAATGAATCAGAGCCTTTGTTGAATAATTTGTGTGATGAAACGTCTCTGTTCTGCTCACTTGTCCGTCCATTCTGTATGCATGTTGTCCTTTTTAGAATAACATAAAAGCACAAAGGAGCAAACTTAGAACACTGTATGTGCTAGTTCCCTCAACACAAACACACACATACTGTATTTAGACAGTAGCAGTTGTAAAACAGCTCCCTAGAAACACTCGTTCTAGGGCTCACAACGTCCGCAGCTGCGTGTATATATTGCACAAGCCTTTCTACATGCTTGCCTCTGTACATCTCTAAGTGCGTACACGGATGTACTGTGCTGACTGGGAGCTCTGCTGGAGACTCTAGCCTCCCTCTGGGTCTTGGATGCGGCTCCAGGCTTCGGCGGGGGAGTAAAAGGATTACTGCCGTCTATGTCTTTTAAACAGCCTTCCCTAAGCCTTTTAGCTCCCCATTCATTCACACATCCTCCCCAGTCATAAAGAAATCAATCCGTCTCTACGATGATACTACAGAAGAGAGACAAAACGGCGCATCATTTATAACGTGGTTAAATTTAATTTCATAGGCGCCGTTTTGCTGTCATGTACTCTGCTTGTTTGAGTGTGTACTCTTCTTAATAGTTAAGTGTTAAAGCGGTGAAGAGAACTGTGACCTGGTGACTCCAGCTGTGCAGGGAGGCAGAGCGAACTGGGCGGACAGAACGAGAGAGAAAGAGGCGGTTAAGATCAGCATGCACTCCGCACGGTCTCCCTAATAAGTTTTCATTCTCACTGAGAGAGACCGTTTGCCTTTTAGAAGCCCGTGGCAGCGTCACATTATCGCCTCTTTAATCACAGAGCAGCCAGGTGCTCGTGCAACAATCAACGTCCTATTAACCCGTCGCCTCCACTGTTTGGAAATGTATTTTCAGGCTCATAGAGGATGTCAGACTGTATTTAGCTTGTGTCATCAGGATTACGGCCTGCCTGTCACCCAATCATGTTCCTGCCAGCGCCCATTTGTTATTTTCGTGTGTACACTTTGGTGTAATGCAAACACACAGAATCACCGCAGGCATTTTTATCTCCTATTGTGTGCTTGTTTTCTAATTCTCTCTCTCTCTCTTTCTCTCTTTTCTTGTCCTCCTCAGTAAAGCCTTCCCCATCGGAGACCGAGTGACGTTCAGCGGAAAGGACTGCGTGTGCCAGCATTGCTCCCGCACTCTCGTCAAGCCAAATGAACCGATCAAGATCCACGGGCCCAGCCGTAAGTCCGGCGTCCGGCGTCCGCCTCGCTCCGTCCGTTCCGCTTAGGGCCAACGGGCACTTACAGTGCGCTGAGTCTAATACGATGTGTCCACAAGGCCCATTTAGCTCATTTAGCTAATCAAGTGTCTGTCAAATCATCGGTCCGACCTGTCGCGCTGATCTGCCAGCTGAGAATTATACAACACAAACAGACACATCATTCATTCATTACTGTCATCACTAAACATGCAGAGAATAGATGATTTTTTTTAATCAGTCACACATTCCTGCATGAGCACAAGTATATAATGAGATTAATATCCTGTGTGTTATTAGACAGGTATCCATAGTCCTCACTCTTTCAGAATAAAGCAGGAAAATGACAAATTAGGATTCCCACAACAGAGCAATAGTGATTGATAGTGAATCATTTGCGAAGTGTGGCATACAGACAGCAGGCTGCCGCTCACTGACTGTGCGGTAATAACAGATGGTGGAGAGGCAGTGAATAACTGTCCCACCCAGATCGCTCCATTCAGCAGAGTGAAATCCAAACGGCTCCCCAGGTACGTGTTCATCATTCTGTCTTATGAGGAGGCAGTCTGTGAGAGGGGACACAGAGTGCAGACTCTAAATATAATGCACTGGCTTTTACAGCCTGTTCCTCTGTCGTTTTGATACTATTTAAGAATGCTAATATATGCTTTGTCTGCAAAAGTGGTAGAAATCCATTTAGCCTGAACAAAATGATTATTTTAGTGGGAAAAGGCTTTAGATAACACGGTGGAAAGTATTATCAGTGGACGTTTGCTTGTATACGCATCAATGAACCAAACCCTTGTCCTGAGGGATGTAGTTTTCTAACCTTAATCAAAGTTTTACTTAATCCTTCTTTGTGTCTCCTTGACGCAGTAGTTCAACGTTTTGGAAAACACGCTTATTTGCTTTCCTGCCGAGTTAGATGAAGAGATTGATGCTAGTCTCATAACTCGTTGGTTAATATGAAGCTACCACCAGCAGGCTGCTGGAAACAAATTCTGCCTATCAGCACCTACTTCTTTTACGGATGAAATAAACAAGATATAGTATATGAACTGGTGAGCTTTAGAGGTGACGGTAGGCTGATTTTGTGACCTTCAGACAGAGTGGATGACACCCCGAATTTGTCATTATAGGTGAATAATTTGTTGAATGTATTAAATCTGCAATGTATGACAACTAGAGTTCACATTGACGGAGGGGTTAAGAGGAGTAGGCTGCCGTGTAAGCTGCAACATTCACAGTTCAAATCCGGACGGGGACATTTGCTGCATGTCATTTCCCTGCAGTCTCTTCCTACACCATTTACTTGCCTCTTAACTAAATACTATCAATTAAAGGCAAACATGCCCCCTAACCCCATATATATACACACAAACATAACTGGGTGGAAATGGGGAGAAACAGCTCTGTCCAAACAGAAACAAAATCTGCCAACCAGCTCCTCTAATGCTCACTAATTAAATGTTATATATTGTTTGTTTAATCCACTCAAATACAAAGTGCAAAAACAACAATTTGTGGTTTTACAGGGGCTTATGTGCTGGACTATTTCTTTTTTTTGTTCTTCCGACAGAACCAGGCTAGCTTTTTCCCGTTTTTAGTCTTTATGCCAAGCTAATCTAACCACCTGCTGGCTGTGCAGTTACGTCACATTGAGCGGCACAGATGTGAGAGTGGAATTGATCTTCTCATTTAACTCATCAAGGAAGAAGTATTTCCCAAAACTATTCCTTTAAAGGATGAATAAACACTAAATCACAGAGAGCAGGAAGCTGCTGCAGAGATGTCTTTGAGTTAAAATGTTTAAACACGTTGCACAGGCCACAATTAGTGATGTCATGTTTTGCTTTTGACAGCTGATGAAAACACCTCAGACTGGGGTGCAGCCAGTGATGCAACAACAGCAGTGTTTTTTTCATTCAGTCATTCAGTGTTAATTTCTATGTAACCATAACAATTTCTTATCACAAGTTCTGTTACATAATTTGTTGACGTTCTAATACCAATTTCAGTCGGTGGCTTAAAAGGGGAACTGTATCATGACTCAGAAAATCAGCTGTGTGCAGCCACAGTCTGGGGCTGAAATCCTGACTCTATAGCACTATCACCACCAAATGACAGCTGAGATTTATTTGGACTGCAGAAACCCAACTCAATACACTGCAGTTTTTTTTTTAACTGCAAAACACCGTTTGTCTTCTTGGCTGACAGGGCAGAGTGGAGTGGTCCCCTGTTACTCCAGGCTTCTCTCAGGGGGCAGTAGACCGGGTCAGTAAAGGTCAAACTGGGCCAAACGTCTTCCAAATAGAAACAAATGGAGCGCTGACCCTTTTTTTCCAGCATTTTGTCACTCTGCAGCCATGCATCATTTGTAGCCTCCGTGCTGTCCTGCTTCTTCTTTGCCCTGCTGGTGGTGGTCAATAACGCCTGCTGGGGCGTCCTTCTGATGGAAATGGAGTGTTAGCTAGTATGCTAGTGTGTGTAAGGGAGAAACAGACAGAGAGATTCATACATGTCTCATGTGAGGGGGATTTTATGCATCTGCTTTTGCCCTGAGGCTATTTCAGCGACACTTGCTTCCTGCCTGCATTCAATCATGTTTAACAGTGCTTACAGTTGAGAGAACAAGCCTCACAGCTCTGCAATGTCCCGCATTAGTACGGCTATTGATTAAGAAGGTGGCTGTGCCAAAGGGGCTGAGCACGGCGGGTGTTTAAAGATGTACAATTATACCTTAGCTCACTTTGTCTCTCTCTTCCTTTGCCTTTTTTCCCCCTCTCCACTTCTTTTCTCTTCCCCTCTTCATGTCTCTTTTCCCATTCTTCTTCCTTTTTTCTTTCACACACTTTCCTTCTCCAGACTGTGCCGGGTGTAGAGCCGAGATCAAGCAGGGTCAGTCTCTCCTGGCGCTGGAGAAGCAGTGGCACGTCAGCTGCTTCAGATGTCGGACCTGCAACATGGTCCTCACGGGAGAGTACATCAGCAAGTGAGTGTGCGAAGAGCATGTGATTCTCACGTCTCGCTTAGAAGAAACACATGCAAATGGACATACTGGATTTTTCATATCCAGTTTATCTCCAGACATGCTACAGCCGTTTTTTTTCTCTATGTTGCAGGGATGGAGTGCCATACTGTGAGGCAGATTACCACGCCCAGTATGGGGTGAAATGTGAAACCTGCAGCAGATACATCAGTGGAAGGGTTCTGGAGGTGAGAACTGGACCACATTTCAACACATGTTAACGGAGATTTAGCCCCACAGAATTCTGCAGTAATACAGAAATCCAAATTGGGAGTTCACCATGATGACTGAGTGTGATCAGCGTTATCAGAATCGAGCAGTCGCCTCTGTTTAAG
Organism: Sebastes umbrosus; assembly: GCF_015220745.1. Classification (NCBI taxonomy): domain Eukaryota; kingdom Metazoa; phylum Chordata; class Actinopteri; order Perciformes; family Sebastidae; genus Sebastes; species Sebastes umbrosus. The sequence continues at coordinate 23,913,186 of NC_051277.1, forward strand.
CCCCACTGTGCTGCAGGGACTGAGCGACTTAAGATTTGAGGGTGATAAAGAATTTTAAACCAAAACTTTCACATTCAGCTGCTGCGCGTTAGCCTGGTCAAACATTTGGTGCGTAACCACTTTTTCACTGTTTTAGCAGCACAGTCGAGCCTACCTGCACTAACAGGAAGCAAAAAAACTGTATTGAATCATAACAACGTGTAAGCAGTTGAGAGGAAAAAGGAGTTATAAAAAGATCAGAGAGTAAAGAGTGATGGGGAAGGAGAGACACAGAAAGCAAATTCTGCAGTGACAGAAATGGGTGCTTTGTGTTGTGCTGAAGCACTTTAAAAAGAGATGGAGGAAGGAGTCAACAGTGGAGAGAGGAGAGCAGAGGAAGAGGAAGGAAAGAAGTGAAGGGAAAATAATGAGGGGAGTAGGTTTGAAAATAATGAAAGCGATAAAGTGCACATGCTAATTAAATGTTTTGGAAGAGTCTCTGGAGGATGTGTTTCATCTGTCGGGACCTGAGGAGAGGGAACTAAACTTTGTCGGACACATGCACAGACACACACACACACACGGGGCCTTGTTGTCCCTGTGCTCCTTTGCTTGTCAGAATGGCTGGTGTAAAGTGTTTTGTTCCTGACTGTCAGCCTCTCTGGGCTATTTATAGACATGGGGACATGTCAGCCTTTATCTGTGAGACTCCCTCACTCTCTCTCTCTCTCTTTTCCCTCTATCTCTCTCTGTCTCTGATCACTTGTGTGTGCTGGCACGCATGACATTCATTCTTTTCTCCTGTCAAATTTTGATATCATAATGATCTTTAAGATGCAACTATTGGACTCACAGAAAGTCAGATCCAGGAACACTAACTCCCCAAACATACAGTATTCATTTAGGATGAGAATAACAAATATATTCCAGATGTTGTGTTCATTCTGGCACCTGATTTTAAAGAGGACCTATTATGCTCATTTTCAGGTGCATACTTGTATTTAGAGTTTCTACTAGAACATGTTTACATGCTTTAATGTTCAAAAACGCTTTATTTTTGTCATACTCCACTCTAACCAACTTTGTTTGAGCGAGGGCCAAACTAGCCGTTATGCAAATGTGTTACTTGGTGACATCACCGTGTTATGGAAGAAAAGGTGGGACTTCAAGCAAGGCGTTTCAGGCTGTTCAGGAGCAGTGTATCTGTGGGGGAGAGTAACTGCTTTGGCGTGGACTTTGGGGTTTGTAACTTTAAAGCTTTTATCTGCACAAAAAAACGATATAACACACTAAAGGAAAGGGGAAAAGCAGAAAAGCATGATGGGTTCTCTTTAAAGGAAAATTACAGTGTATTTCAACCTGGCATATTTCCCAAAAATGTGGCCAATGTGACTCTATAGGTCAAGCTAACTTTGCACTCGCCGACTCCTTTATAGAGATTCTGGGAAATGAGGACTCTCGCAAAACAACGTATATTGGAGTAAGCTTCATAACGAGGTTTTTACATGAATAAAATCAAAAGCTTGTTTCTGAGTCAAAACGAATGTAAAGCCAGAAAGTAGCACCATGCCATGGGGATATAGTTGAATAAGACTTCCATTTGTCCGTCTTATTCGTCGTTAGTCTTAGTTTTTATTTGTTGCCAAAAAATGTTATTCATTTCATCATAGTTCTTGTTTTCAACAACTATTTTTTGTATTTATTTTTTATGTTTTTTGTTGTGAAAAAAAAAATTTTTATCATAGTTTTTGTCTCCAAAAATAACGCTGCACAGATAATAATACATGATAATTACTTATCTGTAAGTAAAGTAACATTTCATCATAATGTTTTTGGAGTTTGCTGCACTGATTCCTTCTTCTCTCCTCCATTGAAAACCCAGACTGATCTGTCTGTGTTTGTGTCTGTGTTGATGATTAGGCTTGTTCCACAGAGCCCCCCTTCAGTCCAACTTTCCAGAGCCGGTGGTTGTTAATTTAATGAGCAGTTTAGATGAGATGGAGAAGGGGAGAAATAAAGACAGGAAGCGAAAGAAAGAGGAGCATAAAACCTCCTTTCTCTGGTGTCACTTCTTTCCCTCTCCTTCCTTCCTCGGCAGCTTAGTCCGGCAATAAATATAGCAGCCTATTAATGCCACCGGAGAAAATGGGGGCCTCATTAGAAGCGGTAACAGCAGTTGTTGAACTGATACCGTATGACCAGAGACGGTAAACGCTCTGTTGCTCGGAAAGCACAGGACGGAAGTGCTGCATCCTCTCCTGGCTTTCCTTTCAGAGTAACCTGAGACAGACAAGGAGATCAGGGATTGGTTAAAATGCAGCTTCGATACGATTAAGAACCATACTGAACAATTCTTTGGAGACATTCGTCAAAGAGACCTGGTTTCCTGCACATCACATGGAAGTATCAGTTTTCTGAAAAGCGGGGAAAGTCAATGCAGCAGAAAATGACATAATACACTAACCCACACACACTCAAACACACGTGCTGGGTGTGTTCAGATGAAACGCTTCAGGTCTCCTCGACACCGGCCACATGTCAGCGCCGGTGCTTCTATAAATAGAAATTCTCTAATGGCGTGTCAGGAAGGCAGAGGTGACGGGACGGGGGCCACGCCTCGGCCGTCAGCCACCGCAGAGACGCATGTGAGAAACATCAGGACCACGAGCCGGACTGGATTAATGGACGGGGCCGACGCGGTGACATCACACTGCATCATTTCATGTGTCCATTTCACCTGTTTGGATGTGCTCCCTCAGGGGCGCTCTGAACGTCCAAGGACATGTATCGCACTCTTGTGTCCTTCACTTAACATGGCCACCTACTTCCCTCTTTCTCTCTGTCCTGCACACACACACATATACACACACACACTTAAGACCTACAGGGATCTTTATGCTCTAATTATGGCGTGGGGGATAATAGGTGGTGGCTATCATGTGGTTGCTGTATGCTGATGAACAACTACAGGCTATGCAATCAGTACATTATGAGGCCATTGGTGGCCAGGTGATATACAAGGAGAAAACATATGGAGATAATGACCTGCTCATTTGTAGATTAGCCCTCGCTCTGTGAAACTCTTTATGATGATAATTTATGTTCAGTCACACCTCCTCTTCGCTCCTCTCCTCCTCACAGGCGGGAGGGAAACACTACCATCCGACCTGCGCTCGATGCTCCCGCTGTAACACCATGTTCAAAGAGGGAGAGGAAATGTACCTGACAGGTGATGCCGATACATCACACACACACACATAAAGTAGAGCACTTTCCCATCCAGATGAACGCATTGCATGTGGGAGCACACAAAGCCAATCTCCTCTTATCTCTCTCTTCTTCTTCAGGTTGCGAGGTGTGGCACCCATTATGCAAGCAGGCAGCGAGGGCAGAGAGGAGACTCAGGGTGAGATGGAGTTTGAAATGAAAATGTTAAGATAAAATTAACTATAATTTCCTCACTGTGTGCGTCCTCTGCTCCCCTTTTTGTCTTCGTCTGTTTGTACCTCACAGCACAGACGCCTGTCAGAGGCCTCCATCTCCCCACCGGGTTCCTCCATAGGCTCTCCCAGTAGGGTTATATGCGTGAGTAGCCCACAGCTTTTATTCACTTTGAGCTGCCACTGCCACCGAGCTCACCCTGAAAGCACAATTTTTTACAACGGAAACACACGCACTACCCATAGGCTTGAATGGTTAAGCACCAACCTGAGAGGCTGCTCACTCCCCTTGGCCTGTTCACTTGTCTGTGTCCTAACCTCTGTTGTCAGTGATGTGGCACGAGTTAAGAAGCAGTGAGAAAATTATAAAGTATCTTCTTGTCACAACGTGGTTTATATCTGTGATGACCATCTTCAGTCATCAGTTCCCAGAGAGTACTGATATATACTGATTTGTAAGTTGAAAAACACATGTAGGTTAGGTTACGTATAGGTTACAACTGGGATCAATTTGGATGAAAACTAAAAATGTTCAGCAACCTTAGCATTGTGGCTCTGGGAATGGCAGAGTCAGGCGGTCCACCACTTTGGTCCAGAATGAAATTCTCAACAGCTATTTGATGGATGGGACATTTATGGTCCCCAGAGGATGAATCCGAATGACATTGGTGATCCCTTGAGTTTCCAACTAGAGCCACCATCAGGTCAAATTTGTATCAAACGTCCAGTGAAATAGATCAACATCTAGAAGATGGATTGGTGCCAAATTTTTAACGGACATTCATGGCACCAAGGCAATGTATTCTACCACCTCTGAAGTTTTTCACAGATATTCACTTTGGTGACTTCGGTGATCCATTGACTTTTCTTCTAGAGCCACCCACCAGGGCATGTTAACATTTACACTGTGAGCATGTTAGCATGCTGATGTTGGCATTTAACTCACAGTACCGCTGTACCTACTGTCATAGAGTCATAGACTGTACAAAAGATGGACGTAGTCTCCTATAGGTTTCTGAAGAGCCGTTGTGAAGCTCAAAGTGGGTGGTTCTGGCCGTAACCATCTTGGCAGTGACGACAGCCGAAATCCCGGCTAATCCAAAAATCTAAATTCACCCCCCATACTGGTGTCATGAATGGGGAAATTAGCTATACAGACCAAAACCGTTTTTTTTTGTACCATGCTGTTAACATGTTTATTTCTGCTTTAAAGTTGGTCATTTTAACATGAGGGGGTCTAGGGAGATTGACTCCCTTTTGGAGCCAGCCTCTAGTGGCCATTTGAAGAACTGTAGTTTTTGGCACTTCCACGTAAGTACAGCCTTACAGAGCCACTTAGCATAACTGTAGACTCCTTAGGTTATAAAGCAGGTATTCCACCTGTAGGCTAAACACTGTCCACAAGAAAGGCAATGAAATTTCAAAAAGTCAAGGCATATTAAAGTGAAATTAAATTTGAAAAAATGGTTAAATGTCCTGTCATATTCCAACCAAATTTATTCCAGTTTTAAACTAGAAACCTAAACATGTTTTGATGTGACAAATCACCAAACCAGTGCTTCCTACACATTCAGTATATACGTACATAGAGAGAGGCTAATTAGGGAACATACCAGGTTTATTTGAAGGTTGTCACTCTGTGCATTGCAGAGTTGGACCCGTTCCATTTCAAAACGAGGCCTCAGCCAGAAATGGAACCGTGTCCAACTGTGCTGCTTGGCAGTCTGCTGAGTGCTGCTGCTGCATGTCGGCGGTATTAGCATGTCAAGGGTTGTCTGCATGCAAGCAGGAGTCACCGCTCTCTGCTCAGCCCTGCCCCGCGCTGCTCTCGCCTCATAATCAATGACCTTTCTGTTTAAGGTGATGGATGAGGGAGAAGTGCAGTGTAAGCATGCTTGTCGTCCATACTGTCTCTCCTCTCTCTCTCTCTCTAGCTGTCTTTGCTTCCTCCGCTCTCTTTCTCACACATGCTGAGCTCCTGAAGGTCAATGTCTGACACTGCTGTCAAGTTCTGCAGCGTACATGTGTACTTTTGATGAGCGCACACACACGTGTGTGCATGTGCATGCTTGTGTGTGCTTCATCAGCTCTTTCTCATTCCTCTTACCGCTGCATGATCTGCTCACCGTCACTGGTGGAGTCTCCATTCTACTTTGTTACTGTGCATTGTCCATGGTGGTTGATGTTGGGTCTTGTTGCTGTTGTCTCTGTGTTTGGTGGGTGTATGTGTGTGTCCTCTCTCCAGGCCAGAGTGGAGAATCAGATCCTAGATTATAAGGACCTAGCTGCCCTGCCAAAGGTCAAGGCCATATACGAGGTCCAACAGCCAGACCTCATATCCTCCTCATACCAGCCCTACCACAGATACACCTCTGATGACAGGCTAGAAACTTACAGCTATGGGGAGGTACTACTGCCACACACTCCAGGCCAACCTTAGCATTGGTCTCACTGTTGGTGTTCAGGAAAAACATTTGTGTAGTTTTTAGATGGAGCTATGCTGATAGGAACTGTGTATCATCATTACAACTCAGTCATATAGTATCTGTAGGGCTCATTATTTTCATTTTTAATTTTGGAAAAATTGATTGAATGGATTATTTTGATTTGGTAAAATGTGATTCAGAAATTGGAAATTTTAATAGAAAATTGGATTAAAAAATACCGTTTTCAGAGCAAACACTTGTTAGTTTGACAAGTTAATTGTTTGGTGTTTTTACTTACAACTTTTTGAGATAAAAATTATTTTTAACCAAACTTAATTTTAAAATCCTGTGGAATTTTCAGTGAAATTTTATTTTGAAAATGGTGAGCCTGAGGTACTTATGAATATTTTGTTGCATTTGTTCAGATTGGTGGATTTTACAACATACAGACAATTCTTATCAGTTTCTTTTTACATATTATGCACCATACTAAAAGCCTGACAATTCCACATTTTCGGGAAATACACTTATTCACTTTGCTAGAGCCAGCAGGCGATTAGCTTAGCTTAGCATAAAGACTGGAAACAGGGGGAAACTGCTAGCCTGTTCCTGTCCAAAGATTACAAAATCAGTACACGCACCTTTAAAACTCACTAATAAAGCCAAACCAAGAAATGGTTCAAACAAACAACAACTTGACATTTTTACATTTTGGTTTGTGTATGAATAAACCAAAAATATATATAGATAGTTAATTGATAAGCTTTAGACAGACATGAGAGTGGTATCCTTCTCATCAAACTCTTGGCAAGAACATGAATAAGCTTATTTCTCAAAATGCCGAACTATTCCTTTAACTGACATTAAAATAATGATGTGGCTTCTAGTCATCACTTTGTCCCATGCAGAAAACCCCAACAATCATCCATGTAGGATAAAACAAATACATGATATGTGATATATTGTTATAAACGCTAACTCTTCTCTCTCCACTGATTCTCCAGTCACTTGGGACACTCTCTCCCTATTCTCAGGTAAGCATTCTTCCTAGTAGAGCACTTAAGACGAGTTTAAACAAGTTGAACTGTTGTAATTTTGACCTGTCACTAAGCTATTTGTCTACTTGTTGCCCCCTGCCCTTTTTTCACTTGTACCTTGTCTCTGTTTATCTTTTCAGGACTTCGACAGCCTGGATATAAAGCAGAGGCGGTGCTCCAGTCCAGGTTATATTGACTCGCCTACGTATAGTCGTCAGGGCATGTCACCCATCATGCCTCGCTCTCCTCAGCACTATGCCTACCCTGGTGAGTCAGATGGTTTAATATCAGTCTATCGATTGTTTTTTAAAGAAGTCAATCATGCTGTTCTTAATGTGAAATTCAATTTGAACAAGCACAATAGAGTTTCTGAGCTGAGTCATTTTTAATTTTGGGAGTGATTCTACTGAAGTTGTTTAAATGAATAGCTCAACAATTTGGGAATATGCCTTTTTGCTCTCATGCTGATGTTGAGATTTGAAGATCGATACCACTCTCTGAAATGAGAGTGGTATCAATCTTCTCATCTAAATCTCGACAAGCAAACAAATCAATCCCCAAAATGTTGCACTATTCCTTTAAGAGATATCAAATTGCTTGTCATTTTCATTTAAACTTCATCACCACTGGGCGGCCGGTTAGCTCAGTCGGTAGAGCGAGTGCCCATGTGTGGCCAAGGCTCAGTCCTAGCAGCGGTGGACCCGGGTTCGAATCCGGCCTGTGGTCCTTTCCGCATGTCATTTCTCTCTCTCCCCCTTTCCAACACTCTATCCACAAATACTCAAAAATCACCCCAAAAAATATCTCATTAAACTCTTACACATGTGCTTTGACACTGTAATAACTGTCACAGGAAGACAAGTCCATAATAACCTTTGTGATTGCACAAGTGGAATAGTTATTCCAATATCACTTTGTAATTTGAATGAATGTTTAGGCTGTTTGGTTTTCACCTTGCATGGATGAAACTTGTGCTGAGGCCTTCCTTCATGCTCATGTTTCCTTTGCTGTGATTGGCTGTGGCTGGCTGCAGGCTCTGAGAGTGGCAGGAGTTCACCTTGTTACGGCCAAGAGGGGCGGTCAAGCACACCCACCACAAACCAGCCCCCTAGACATTTTCATGTACCAGGTAGGACTCCCCATCGCCTCATTGCACTACTCACGACCTCATACATCATTATTCACTAATGCAAATCATTCATTTCAAGTTCCGCGGGAATCAGAGTGTGTGAAAATGTGACTAAGTCGTATTTTTATACCGCACATAATTTCTCTGGCACATTATCCCCCGTCATACTGCGTCTTTACCTTCCTTTACAACCACACCCTTCTACCTCCACCTCGACCCTTCCGATCATCCCGACACACACTCACACCCTCTCCTCCTTTACACCTCCACGTTTCACCTCTCCATCTCCTCTCTCTCTCCTCAGCCACAGGGGACCCCAACATCTACAGGAAGCCTCCCATCTATACGAAAACGGGTACAGTGCAGTAGGCCCCGCCTTAGCCTGCCTGTCCTCCTGTCAGTTTAGTCATGCTGTGTTTGAGTACTCGATGTAGATGCTTCTACTCACCTATTGATGTTTTTCAACGGCCCCATGTGATTTAGCATTGATTAGTATTGATACTCCCGTCATTAATGAGATTGAAGCCGTCGATAACAAAACCAGATAAATGGAAAAAAGATTGACAGTGTGTTTAAAAATGCACAAAGGAAAATAGAGTTTGACTTGTGCAGCTCTTTTCAAAGATAGATTTATTGCATTAGTAAGTGGCTGAATGCAAAAGAGCAATGTTTTCAAGCACATGCCCGCTTCTGCGTGCAGCTCACGCAGCACGACAGGTTCTCGTCTGCAAATGGGGTTATGGAATAAACCCTGGATGAAGTGAAGGCTGCTCAGGCGTGACAAGTGTTGAGTACATGGGACTCTGAGGACACACAATTCACCAGAATAGAGCAGAACAATGGGACAAAGCACAGTGGAAAAGTGTATTACAACTGGAATTTATATGTGCTGTGGAGACACAGCCTAACCTACAGTAGTTAACCAGTGGTCAGTGTGGGATTTAAGGAGGCAGTACTTTAATTGTAATTGTTTGAATCCGGAGACAGCTGTTCTCTTCGTTTCTCTGGTGGAAAACAGAGGGAGTGTGTGAGAGGGAAGTCTGATTTCCTAATTGTGTGGATTTATGTTGTCGTTCAGTCAAATAACACAGCAGCTCGGTTAACACCAGATGCTATTTTTGCCTTTTTTACAAGCCATTAAACTGAAATGCACTTCAGCCAAGCTTGTCACATCAACACCGGAAAATGCTTTTCAGCTGAGAATCACAAGACCTCTCGATGGAGGATAGTTTATCTTTGTTGTTGTCCTGCATGTTCTTCTGTACTGTCCGTGTTGATATTTGTGGGGTAGTTAGTGTCGACCCGTGTTTAGACACTTTCACCCTTCTATGTTTCTCAGCTATAATTAGTACATAACTGGCCATAATGTTCCCATGACACATTTTTGCTTATGAAAAGCTAAGTAAATGGCAAGTTCAAAGACCTTTAAGCTTGTTAGAAAACGGACATTCTGCACACACTTAAGTCACATTGATCCTTCTCATACTTTATGTCCTCCTTAACAGCTATTGATTATTATTTTCTCTTGCCTCAGCACTTAACAGGATTGATGTAAATCCAAAGCCACGTGCTGTGTGTGTATAAAAGGCCTGTTATGTACTACTCAGTTAACAAGTTTGCTACCTGTATAGAAAAGATCAGATGCCTGTGTTTTTGGCTTTGTCACTGTTCTCCGTATGGGTAGAAAAAGCTCTCACATTGTCACATCTCTCTTTGGAGACGCTCCAATAATGTTTCCCTTTTCTTTTCACCTCTTTTTTATCGCATCCAATCACTTTTATTCACTTCCTTCCACCTTCTGCTTCACTTTACCCGGTGACCTTGCCACTGTAAGTATCTCCCTCCTTTCGCTGTTTCACTCACTGTCGCTAGATAGATATTCCATATGTCTTGTGTGTGTGTGTGGGTGGGTACAGTATGTGTCTGTGCGTGTCATCCCGTGTCGATACTCTACAGCCATACTTCCTCTGACAGAATCTGCTGTCAAACTTTGCTCCGAATATGTGTGTGTGTGTGTGTGCGTGTGTGTGTCGTCAAGCTGAAAGTGTCCCAAAGATGAGAATGTCTGCCGTCGGTGTCGTGTATCATGTGTATAGGAATTCAATGGATCATGGATCGGGGGGCCGGCATGGCTAATGGCTAACAGAGTGAAGAGCGATCTATCTGACAGTACGCTGCATGTCGCATCCATTGACTCCCATTGACTGTGCTTTAGTGCAGAGTGGCATCAACATCATCGCCTCACACCACTCACAAAGCGACGGCCTGTGCCTCAGGCCGAGCAGTAACCGAACTCACTCTAATGCTGGTTATTTTCATGCTGCTGGCTGAAATATTGATCTCTTCTGACAGGAATGGTGGATATGATGATATATAGCCTAAATGTACTCTTGGCTGTACATCTTTGTGATATTCATTAACACATTTTCCTCCTTATAGGGATAGTCTGACATCTTGGGAAATAGCTTATTCTTGTTCTTGTCAAGAGCTAGATGGGAAGATTGACACCACGAGGCTGGAGCCAGGAGACAGTTAGATTAGCTTAACATGAAACAAGTGAATGAATATATTTCCCAAGATGTCAAACTATTTCTTTAACACGATTGCTTTGGTTCTGTCTGTTTTTTCTCTCTCCTAACCTCTCCGTTTCTTCACAGACAATCATGTGGACGCAGCCACCAAAAGCAGGACCAGCGAGGACATCCTCAGATCCTCCAGACTGTCCACCTACTCTCCTGAGCCATACAGCCAGTCCGAGTCTGACTACTGCCCGTACACCAGCTCCCCCCGGGGTATGAAACAGTCTCATTTCACTGAGTTTAGCTGCATAGTAAGCTGCATTTTTTTTATTTTAGGCTGGACCAAACAAGGACGTAGAAGTAGCACAGCTCCTTTTGTAACTGTGTTGTTGTCATATTTATTCACTCACCCACTGCGTTCCACTCTGAGCTCTATATTCATACAAGGGAATCTCTTTTATCTGTTTTCTCTCCCAGCCTATAGAGTGCCGAGAAGACGCTTCTCGACAGGAGGAGATGAAGAGACTTGGAGTCAGGGTCTTCAAAGAGTAAGAGCTTCGTTATTTTCTTTCTCAACCTGATGTTGAAGAAAGTCACCTCCTCTGAAACACCCATAAATAATGCACTTCTTATGGTATGGTGCCTAAACTATCCTCCTCCTCCTCCCTCTTTCTCCATTTTGCATTCACTGTACATTAAATTAGCACTTTCTTTTTTTCTACCCCCCCTTCCGCCCTCTTTCCTCGCTCCCTCTCAGATCGGGAGTGGCATCGGGAGGATGATCCTAAAGGAGGAGATGAAAGCCAGATCTGGTTCCTATGACAACGACCCCTGGGGCAGTGCGAGGAATTCTCGTAGTGGGAGCAAGGAAACACTCAACACTACAGGCTACGGCAGCACGGCGTATAACAACACTGTCAACGGATGTAAGGATCCACCCTGCCCCCTATCTATGCATCTCCCTCTTTGTCTCTTCTGCTTTCTGCTTCTGCGAGTTCATGCCTGTGCAGCCATGTATTTTGGCCCTCCCAAATGTATTGTATGTGTTGCCACAAGGGCTTTTTTATGATCCTCGGTATCTGCTGTCATCAGGGTTTGAAGCAGGAGGGCAGTGAGGTTGTGGATGCAGGTCAGAGAGGGTCATGGCTGCTGCAGGCGGGGCGGTTTATTGAGATGGAAAGATAGCTGAACAGCTGCTGCCGAACCTGCGGTAGGCCAGCAGCAGCAGCAGCAGCAGCAGATGTGGCCTGTCATTGTGGTGGGGATATCTGACCACACTGATCCTGAAGCTACCGAGAGAAGAGCGCTCAACTAGGTGTGCCAGATGTGATAAAGCCGGACCTGAAGCTACCAGTTGGTTCTGTTTGTAAGGACCAAGCTTCACTGATCACACAGTGGGACTGTTATTTTAGCCCCTGGCGTTCAGACACCAGCCTGTCTCCATCAATATCCAACAATTCCCTTCTTTTTCACTTCCTCGCTCTGTCTCCTCACTTGTTTCTCCTCCTCCTCTCTCTCCTGATATCGCTCTCTATATTCTACTGTTCTACTGTTAACTCTCTCTCATCTCTCTTATCTATCCATCCATCTATCTGAGTATCTATCTCACTCTCTCGCTCTCACAGCTGGTGTCCCATATCCTGGTTTATTTATGAGCAGTAAGATCTCTCATTAAAGCTGGTTCTCTGATGGGAGGGGACTCAACTGAACGGGACTCTGTTGGCTACGGTTGAAAGGCAACAAAGGCGGCTTGTAACCATACAAGCTGTGTTTTGCGATTAGATGGTGGAGCGTGCAGTGTGTCTTTGTTTTTATATTTTTTTCCCCTGAACCAGTCCTGCCTGGCGTCTTTCTGCCTTGTTGCCCCTTTGATGTTGTGTGTTCATCCCAGGGCTTGATGGGTACCCAACTTGCTCCTTTTTCTGTTTCTTTGTTAACGCCTCTAACTAGACAGATGGCTGTCAAATCTCTACAGCCATCTCCCCCTGAATATTTTTGGAGGAATTTAATCCAAATTTAGAGCAAGGCAGATTAAAATGATGCAGCATTTGTGGGGTTTTTTTGGCAATAATTGAGATGTCTTGTAACTATGATCTCTTTATTTCACAGCTCCCAGATCTCAGTACAGCGCTGATAGTGGTGAGTTTATCATTTATATTTCAGAAATATTCTAACAGGATTTAAGCTTAATGCAGACCACCTCAGTTCTGAGGGGGTTCTGGTTTATGGAAATGCTATCTTTTATATTTAGCTTTTGAATGGAAGATTGTATTGGGTCATAAATGATGTGTTTGTGCTGGATTCAGTGACCTTACATCAACAAAGCTCCAGTATTGTGTGCACACATCTGGAATTTTAGGATTTTTTTTGGTTAGCCATGAGCGCCATCTTCTGGCACTGACCTGGTACTGATCGTATGATTTCCAGATGCCAAACTACATGAAAATAATTGGAAATTTAAGAAACTGTTGGCTTGACTAAGGTTATATTTACTACTGCTTTCTGTATTTTAGATTTTGTCTGTAAGTCCGCCTCGCTACCAGGATACGGACGCAACGGCATCCAGAGGGTGAGACCCCAACACAGCGTGATTAGCTGTATTAATTATTCAGGCCTGGGGCTCATTTCTGATGGGTCCAACATCTTTGAAATTGCATCTGTTATGTGAAATTGTCATTAACCTCGAGGCACTGGAATTAGGGTATTGTTAGTGCTGTTGTTATTCCCTTATCTTATTATGTTTACATATCTCAGGCGAAAATATGCCAGTATCTGTTGATGTTTAAGTCTCTGTCCCCTCTCTGCAGCCTCAGAGTGCAGACTGCTACCAGTACCAGTATGACAGTAGCAGCGAGGTCAACTGGGGAAGCAGAGGTAATTTAATTTGAATTTAAAACACCTACCCCTTATTAGATTGAAGCAATTAATTCACCGTTTTTTTCTGTTGTACTGACTTCATTTTCTTTCTTTCCTCCCAGCAGAGTACAAGGTAAGGTTTTTAATTAATCACTTGAATAATTCATTCCATGTGAGTTAGCCTTTATGTCAAATAATCCCAGTGTTACTGTAACTCGGTGTCCAAAGTTTGATAAAGCATCGCTGCCTCTTTCTCTCTCTGCAGATTTACCCCTATGAGGCGCTCATCGTCACCACCAGAGGTCGCAACAGGCTGCCCAAAGAGGCCGACAGAGCCAGACTGGAGGTAAGTTATGAATGGGCTATTAGGAAAACTGCGCTGGGAATAAGTTATCCCTGGTCTAGTTTAAAACTAATGCTGTAGAGAGGATTTTAGAAATACAAAGGCTATACCCACAGCAGAATCCCACCTACCTAAGAGACTTCTGACAAGCCACCAACCAAACTCTGTACAATATTCTTAGTATTTAAAAAACTCTATATTCATTGAACTGTACAATTATATTTTCCCTCAATATTATGTTTGTACATTATGGTCCGGTGCTGGTTATGTAATTCTGGTTGAAAATGCTACATTCTTTTTCATTCATGTAGAGCTGCAACAACTAAACAACTAATCGATTAGTTGTCAACTATTAAATTAATTTACAACTATTTATAACTATAATCAATTAATCGGTTTGAGTAATTCTTTTAAGAAAAAAAAATAAAAATTTTCTGATTCCAGATTCTTAAATGTGAATATTTTCGGGTTTCTTTACTCCTCTATGACAGTAAACTGAATATCTTTGAGTTGTGGACAAAACAAGACATTTGAGGACGTCATCTTGGGCTTTGGGAAACACTGATTGACATTTTTATAATTTTTCACAATTTATAGACCAAACAAATAATCGATTAATCGATCAAAATAATTGACAGATTCATCAACATTGAAATTGTTTTCAGTTGCAGCCATACATTCATGCATTTAGTTGTTTTTTTTGCCTAAAATATTGACTTTAATCCAAAAGAAAATAATGTTTGTCATTATAACATTGGTATCTTTAATGGTAACTAAGGCCTATTTGAAAAGAATAGTATATTAGTGGAATGTGACACTTAATTGAGTACTGTTAAAAAAATGAAAATGTGATAACTGTGTGTCATCTCTATATCCTTTGTGTTCTCAGCGTCACCTGTCACCAGAGGAGTTCCTCCAAGTGTTTGGCATGACTGTGGAGGATTTCGACCGGCTGGCTTTGTGGAAGAGAAATGAGCTCAAGAAACAGGCCCGACTGTTTTAATAACATATGGGACGTCCGTTGAATACTGCCATAATTACTAGAGCGAGAGACTGCAGGAGGGGAAGAGAGCGATAGGTAGACTTCTGCTCAGTTTCACTGCCATGGCTGAGAACCTGTTCTAGACCTCCTCGTAAAGACGAACCAAATCCTGGTCACACCAGCGTGGACTGGAGATATCGAGAGGAAAGGCCACAGGGATATTATGCACAGATGGACTGATAAACTGTTACGTGGCTGCCAGTGCAACTGTGGCTGTGTGCTGGAGTGGTGTGTAAGCAATAGAGACCGTAGTACATTAGCGATGTGCTTTTCTTAAGTCTGAAGGAGGGAGGGAGGCATTACTGTGCCCCTATAAAGCCACATGTGGGGATGTCTGTGACCAGAGACCGCAGTACTAAAACATAGAAGAGGAGAATTTTGGCTTTGCCTTATTTGTTATGCTCTCTTAGTTATGAGTGTGCAGCACCAGCAATCTGAATGAGTAGAATGTAGATGCAGTCTATCATTTATGACACTTTATCAGCGTGAATGATTAGATGAAAAGAGTTGAGTGTGTGAGCATACAGCGACACTTTGCTTTGGTTTATAAGGATGCATTTTGTTTACCTGTTTCCTCTGTTTTTGCTCTTTCACCTGAAATACTGTGTCACTCTGGTTTACACTAATTGATATAGAATGAAACAAGAAACAATCTGAGGTGGACACACAACTTTTTTTCCAATTGTATCTGTGACCTGCATTGATTTGTGTGCAAATGAAAACCAAAGTGAGAATGCAAATATACAGATTAGCAGATCACTTCCATGTAATGTTCTGGTTAAATAGTTAAAAGGTCACCACCAATAGATACAGTTCACTGTGCAGCTGTGTGGTAACCTAAAAGAATGTGCAATCCAGTAGATTAAATAGTAAAACACATGGATCTGTGAGTAAACACCAATTCAGTCCTCCTGTTCCATGTTTTCCAGCTCATTGCAATAGAATGATGACTAAATGTTTTAGGATGAGGACTGTAGTCATCCATTCACTATTGTTGATATTCTTTTAGAATGATTATCCAATAATTTTGTAGCTACAGAGATTATATTCACTCATGATGAAATGCTCTGCAAGGTATTTAACACACTGACAAAGATCCAGGGTTGTTGAAGACTTTTCTTCCTTTGAATACTGTTATTTTTGATTTTGTCACTAAAAATTAAACTTGAAACAAATTCAGTCTATGTTTTTTTATTTGTCGTTGGGAACCATCCACTTTTAGTTTGACAAAAATTTTGCGAATTATTGGCGCATTTGCGAGCTTGAAGACTTGTCATAAAGACTGTAAACGGGGTAAAGCTCACCTGGCTCTGTCCAAAGGTAACCAGCACCTCTAAAAATTCTCCTGTTGACATATTTTATCTGAACAAAAACACAAGAGACAAAGTTCCGCCATTTCTTTGCCCTGCAGCCAGTTGCCAGGCAACCAGTGGGAGACTGCTTCCGGCCAAGATGCGGTCCGTCGCCGAACATGACCCCGGGAAAACTGCGTCGTTGTTTTTACACCATTTTGATGTTTTTTAGGCTGTGAATTAAGCAAACTAGATAATACGCGTTAATTAGTGAGCTTTAGGGAATAAGCTGCTAGGCGTATTTTGTGACATTTGGACGGAGCCAGGCTAGCTGTTTCCTCTTATTTACAGTATTCATTTCCAGCTAAGCTAACGCTAGCTAAATTGTGTATTTACCGTACAGACTTCCCATTAAACTTGGCAGGAAAACGTATTTAGCATATTCTTAAAGGTCCCATATCGTGCTCATTTTCAGGATCATTCTTGTATTTTGTGTTTCTACTAGAACATGTTAACATGCTGTAATGTTAAAAAAAAAACGTTATTTTCCTCATACTGTCGGCCTGAATATACCTGTACTCACCCTCTGTCTGAAACGCTCCGTTTTAGCGCATTTCGACGGAATTGCGAAGAAATTTCAACAGAATTGCGTCGCTAGGCAACAGCTTGGGTCCATGTGTGCTTCCTGTCCGCTGATGATATTCACATTCACATATAACCAGGAATAAACTGGGGACACATTTAGAATGTTTTTACGTTTAAATCTGTGTAAAGGGTCTAAATATTGTTTATTCGTGACATCACAAATGGGCAGAAATCCTGACAGCTTGTATCAAATGCAGAGTTTCTGAATACGATCTGTAGGAGTAATTGTAGGAGCTAAGTCTATTACTTCAGCTGAGAGTACTGACGCACTTTTCATTGTTGATGTTACCTTTTGCTGCATGTTGTGCTGAACAAAACCGATCCTCCAGTTGCTCATTGGTTTCAGAATAACAGTCCATTTATTCGTGATAGTGCAATAAAGAAGAAAGTCCGGTTTCCAAACAACACGGCAAACAATTCAGCATCACTGCGTTCAAAAACCCTTTGCCCTTCCGGGCTAAACCCTGACATCAACACAACACTTCCTACCTATATACCAGTGGCTGGGTCAGGCAATTAACACAGTAGTGTTCCTAAAAGTGAATGACGCCACAACCTCAGTATGTGTCAGCATCATTTTTGGGCTCTTACACGGGCTGTATGTATTTCCCTGCGGCTTGAGCGTTTCGACACTTTCACAGTATTTATATAGGACTTAAGCCTGCTTTATAATAAAGAAACGTGAAAATCTCACTCTTTTGTATTAGGGGACCTTTAACTTTAATTAGCTCTGAGCTGTAGGCTGTAGTGCAGCTCATTACAGCAGCTGACTCTAGGACCCAGCAGAGAAGCAGCCTGCCTCAAGTTCCTCACCAGCAGATCTGCAGTGTATCGACTTTATCTGTCAGCCGTGGCCACACACACCTTCTCACACTCACTCACTCACTCACTCACTCATGGGCCTGCATTAAACTTCAACAACTCCCTCTCACATGGACAGCATCACCAGCAGAATGGAGACAAAAAGCACCAAATGTAAGTTTTACTTTTACTTGAAACACTGCTGCAAAAAGAGATTGACTGGTACTGGTGAATGCTTTGAATGATTGTTTTGCATGTCTTTGTGCAGTTTGCAAAAGTGGATTTTGACATGCATGTTTGTTTTATGTGATAATTAGTCTTTTTTTTGTGGCTGTCAAAACGGTGGGATCGTCTCACACACACCCACTGTGTGTTTCCTTCCTCCCACACATCTGACTGCTGCAGCACCCTCACTCAGGCTCCCTACACTTCACTGCTTTTACTGGACATTATTGCTGGAAAAAAGTTATATTTCAAAATTTCTTGCCCTAATTACACTCAATGTGTACTCATATTATTCTCTACATTTATTTTCTCTGTGTGACTTAAAACCAGGAACCAGGACACTTCCTTTTCCCTGTAATCCCCCCTCCTGTTCATCTAAAACACAATGGTAGTGCACTTTAAACATATAAATATCCTTGCTTTGGTCTCCCCCCCAAGCTGCTTGGAGAGGCAGAGAACCAAGTGCTCATCTGAAGTTTGATTGTTGTTACAGAAAGTGAACCTCACTCTCATCTTGAGTCAAGTCAAATATCTGGATGTGGAGAGATGAGATATTTGGAGATTAATCATGGATATCATTGTTTGATGTTGGACACCACCAGCAGAGAAATCTCATGGGGTGCTCCAGTGGCTTTTTGTGTTGAAATAGCAAGAAATACAAAATGTGTTTCCACCCCATTTTTTCTTTCTGGGAGGGGTGCAGTTGCTCCCCTGCACAGTACAACATTTTTCCACATTGTAACTGAAAACAAATACACTTGCCCCCCTTGTGGACTTTTGCGCAAGCGTAGGAGTTAACAGCATTAACAGGGCAAGGTGTGACCCAACTCAGCTTTTCACATATGAAGTTATGGTTTCATTTTTTGATTTAAGTTTGTATGTTGGGTTTTTAACAATTCAGCTGATTGTTGCTGTATCATGTTACTGCTTTGAGAGCTGTAGAGTGCTTTTTCATAGACTTGTTGCCAGCCGCCCGCCAGGCAGGTAAACATGTGAGAGTGATTATAACATCCAACTTTTTTTTGGACATTTTTGCTCAGCTGATTAGAGAGGTGAAAGGAAATGGGACAAACTGTATACATGGTGCTTTATTTTACGTCCGGCACCTTTTAACAGCCTCTTTGCCTTCAAGAAAAATATATTTTTTTAGTCACTTTCTGCCTTTCCTGTCCATGACTTCCTAATTTGCCATCCTTCGTCACCATGTCAGTGTATGTGGCTTATGTGGATGTTACCAGCGTGTTTGGTGTGTGTACACAAAGTATCTAAAGAAGGAGGTTTATCTGTTGGTCCGGTCCAGGTTGGGAGAAATCCTTGCCTGTCACTCCCATCTCTCTCGACACACACATACAAACACAACACAAACGCACAGGAATTTTGCTTGACTGACTTTCTATCCGAGCTTTGTGTTTGTGTAAACCCCACAGGAGAAAACACACAGTGACGGCTGGTGATCCCTGGGGAGCACCCTACAGTTTACATGGGACTTTGAATCCCCTGATTGGCTGCTGCTAAATCACTTTTCCTTGATTTGTCTTGAATAAGGTCAGTGTAGTGCTTAAAGTTGCATTAACTGATTTTTGGGACATTAGAAGCAAGCTGTAAACATATTGGACATTAGACATATTATCACTTTTTCTGCTGATATGGCAAACTTGTTGCAAAAACAAAAGCCTCTTTGCACACCCAGCGCACAAGTATCAACATTAGCATTCATTTGGAGTCATGTTTTTGTCCACCTGATGAATGTAAGTCCAGTATTCTTTAGCAGCTAAATGCTCCACTGTGCTCACCAGCTATAGTCGATAACCTTTGGTGGAATGTAACTAAGTACATTTACTCAAGTACTGTACTTAAGTTAGATTTTGAAGTATCCGTACTTCACTTGGGTGTTTCCATTTCATGCTACTTCCTACTTTTTAATCTACTACATTTCAAAGGTAAATATTGTACTTTTTACTCCACTACATTTATCTGACAGCTTTAGTTACTTTACGAATGAAAATTTAACATAAAAACATATGAAGAACTTTTTTTTTTAAATGTTGCTTTGTAAAATATTAAACTACTTTGAAGTGTACAAAACTTGAGCTAAAACTATAAATCGATTAATCAATTAGTTGATTAAGTAATAATAATATTCATGCAAAAAAATTCTGAAACATTTCATAGTTTCAGGTTCTCGGATGTGAGGAGTTGCTGCTTTTCATTTTAATAATGTTAATAATTGTTATTTGTTAGTAATAATGTTGAGGTTTGGACTGTTGGTTGGCTATTTTCAGAATTTTTACAAACCAAACATGCAATCGATTGATGGAGATAACAATAAGCAAATTAATCCATTATGAAAATAATCATTAGTTGGTGTAAAATCCTGATTTACATTAATGCATGAGTACTAATAATCTAATGGTAGAATATATAATAGTGTAACAGTCACAGGGGACATGTTTCTGCATCAAGTACTTTTACTTTCAATACTTTAAGTTAATTTTTCTGATTATACTTACATACTTAAGTAACATTTTCAATTCAGGACTTTTACTTGTAACAGAGTATTTTTACTGTGTGGTATTAGTACTTTTACTGAAGTAAAGGATCGGAATACTTCCTCCAACACTATTGCTAACTTTGACTGTCAGCGGTTTGTTGCTGTCTTGGCATTTTTTGCTGAAAACAGTCTGCTGCTGCTGCTGCTGGAAATGAGTGAACCAAAGCAGCAAAATTGCTGGCCCTAAAATCAAAACAATGAGTTAAAAGGATCTAAAACGCACCCCAAAACTGAGGAGAACTGTAGGATCTCTGACTCTGTGGATTATTCATTATGAGTCATCCATCACATTACAGGTCATGAGTCATTTGACCCATTGTTAATGTAAAAATGCAGCTTTAAATAGATTATTGGTTAATTGTCTCAAAGGTTATTTTTGTTCCTTTAATGACCGTCAAAGCTTGCTCTGTGTGGAGTTACATAAGTCCTGATATCAAGCTTGTATAAAGTTGGTGAGAGGCAGGTATGAGCTTGAATGGGAGCTTCTTAATATGCGCTATCCAAGCCAGCTGGAGCAGCAGTGTAAAAGGTTTTGTTTCCAAGGTCGCCTCAGCAGAGCACCAGGTGGGTGTGAGAGGGGAGAGGCCGTCCCCACAGAGATGCATTGCAGTGGTGGGATTGTCCGTAATTTAGCCCAGCAGATATGATGAATCGTGGCTATTGTCAGGATTTTTTGGAGCATATGGAACAACTTGTGGACTCCACAATGATGCATATAAATGTAACATACTGCTCATGTAAGCACAAGTCTGCTGCATGCACATGAAATCCCAAATCCATCCATGTCATTCCTCTAATGAGACGGTTCGCTCCGCATATCCACATTCCACCGGGAATCTATGAAAAGAGAACCTGTGTGTTGGGTGAATGTGCTTTTGCTTGTGTGCACGCCTATGGGAAATTGTTTTTCCCCCTCATGTTAGTTATTCATAAAAGCAACCAATAGCTCTGAGTAACAATTTATTTTTTCATGATACAAATCTTCAGGCTTGTGGAGAATGTGTTTGAGAGCAAACAAGGATTTGAATTGTTAAAAGTTGAATTGAAACATGGTTTCAGTGGGTTATGGGTTAGCAGGGCAAAAGAGCACAATTAAAATGCTGTGTGCTGTCGTCATCTAGCCTGTCAGGTCAGTGACCTCACTGTGTGTGCATTTATGCCATATTACTCATTGGGTCATGCTGTAATCTGCATTTTCACTTGGCAAAAACAGAGTTTGTGGAAGTATTTTTACTCCAAAGTTGATATCATTCTTAAAGGATTATTCCAGTGGTTTACAGCCATCTTACTGTCATCGTTTTAGCTAATGTAACTTAAATGTAATGCTGTCATAGTCCAGATTTTGGATGCAAATGCTCAGTTGGAAACAGCTTTCCAATGGAGCCCAATGGGGCCAAGGAAACAGGAGCCGTCACAGCAGTAAAAGCTCATCCTGTGGTTCAGTTTGATGTCAGCAATACTTTTAGTTATTACAGATTGTTTGGGTGACAAATGTCAATGTTCACCTTCATTTAAACATCCAAATCTTTTGATTAGACTGTTAAATAGCTGTCTTGGCCCCTCTAGACTAAATCTGTTTCCAGTGGAGCACTCCTGTCTATTCTCTCTGCAGTGCTTGGTAAATGCAGTGTTATTCTAACCAATTGAAACACCAGCTATAATAACAAGGAGATATAAGGAGAGGGAATCTCCCACCCGTATACATTTTAATTAAACATGTAAAGTTCCCTTGTTTTGTTTCCTCTATCAAGTTTTTAGACGTAAAAATTAGCGTGTAGACATGCAGACGCTCATAAATACATTAACTTACATAGAGTATAATATATATGCCCCATCCTGCATGAGCTGTAAATCATGGATGATTGTGGACCAACCCTATAAGAAGTGGAATTCCCCTCTTTAACCCCTGTGAGATGAGAAGATCACTGTGATTCATATGTCTGAGACATGTGCAGGGTAATTGTGTGTAACTGTATGTGTTCGTGTGGGCGTGCACATGTGCATTGTGTAGAGGCAATGGTCATTCTCCGCACAGCTGTTTATATAGGGTTTCCATGGAGATGTG
The DNA here is from genome assembly GCF_015220745.1 of Sebastes umbrosus. Taxonomy (NCBI): domain Eukaryota; kingdom Metazoa; phylum Chordata; class Actinopteri; order Perciformes; family Sebastidae; genus Sebastes; species Sebastes umbrosus. The sequence goes on from NC_051277.1 coordinate 23,935,536, forward strand.
CGGCACAACATTACAGCAGGCGTCTATAGAGCGTGTGACACTTATACGGTCTTTTCTTCTGTTGCAGAGGGTGAAAAGTGACTCTGCCTGCCTGGGGTGTGCATGCATACAGGTACAAGCAATATACTCACAGCGACATTTCAGATTTATTGGAGAGACTTGCCTTACCTGTTCTCAGTATCACTTTTGAAAAATAGCGTGTGATGTATTTGCATGTGATATGAGGGTTGCCACCAGCCAAATGCTGTAAAATATGCAAGTGGCTGCTAGATTTGCTTCCCTCACCAGCCAAAAAAACAATGATAATCTTTTGAGTGGCTGGTAGATTTTGAAATCCACCAACCACAGTGGCAGGTGGACAAAAAAGTTCATTTCCAACCCTGGATATGATAAGTTTATAAAAATAACCCGACATGAACTAGGTCCATCCTTTGCCTTTTTGTTCCAATCTCCGTCACCAACTGTTCTTCAGCAGGAAAAGCTCTCGTTCTGCATGAAGAGGTAGCCTAGAGGTGGTAAACTGCCACTGTCATTTGGTTTTCATTGGCATTTCATTGATGTGGGTGTTTCTAAACTAAATTCTGGTCTCATTTGTTTAACATTGCATGTTGAAACATTATATATGGAATATGGGAAAGCTGTATGTGTGTGTCACTGTGGGGTTTACCTAGTGCTTTGAAATGCCTACATATTCCTCTGATGAAGGGCATCACTCAACAAAACAACCCGCTGAAATGTCTACCCATACAATTACAGTTTTGCCTCCAGGTTACAACAGTTGGCAGCAGACACTGTTGAATAGCTTTTTTGAACAAATACAGATACATCGCCATGATGTTACAATATTTTATTTATCCTAAAGCAACTACACTAAGAATGGTCATTTAGTAGTGATTTGCTAATGATTGTAAAGGCTGTTTATTCTTCAGATATACTGTACAGGGTGCACAGGAAAGTTTTTATTCGCAAGTTCTTTTTCACTTTAATCAGCAGGTGGCAAGCAAGACAAAGGAACTTGGCTTGTAGCATTTATTCACCGACAAATAGCCTAAACTACATTAGAGGTGGTGGGGGGAAATCGACATTATAGTATCGTGATATTTTGCGTGGCAATAAACAGATGCAAAAAACAAGGGCAAATTGCACTCAGCTGCAAAACTTTATGGGTGTGTTGTAATATTATTAACGCAATCTCTTTTGAGAACCAGACGTTGAGACAGATAAAGGTTGCTAGTGATGCACAATTCATGCTATTAGTGGTCGCAATCCACTCTTCTGTGAATTTGCCGGTCAGTCTCTGTCCTAGTTTTGTGGTGAACAACTGAAGACAGCGCTCCGCTTCGGTCAAAATCCCATTAACACGAAAAATCCCAACTGGAGACAAAGCAGCTCCTTTTCTCCTTCTGTGTATGTGTGATTATCTGTGTGTGTGCGCGCCTGTGTTTGCAGGCTTGTCTGTGTGTTCTGTGTATATTACCCTTGTCTGTGCAACATCAGTAAAGCAGTGCTTCCCCTTGCAGAATAGCATCTTTCTCAGTGTGTGAATACTTTTCTGTGAGGGAGACATAGCATTGTGGTGATCTCATCGGACTCAGGGCAGATATGGGATCTGAATAATACTGACTGCACTGTGGGGCCTTTGTCTGGCAGCAGGCTGAGTCAAGCCCTCTGTGCCATCTCAGACCTGAATAAATCAGAGAGCAGAAAGATGAAAAATGAGAGAGAGGGGAAGAAGGTTTAGCAGACAGACATCCTCTACATCATGGTCAGTTCTCTGACCTTTGACCTTTTGACCTGAGTCCATATTGAGAAATACCCTGATGCAACTGTCGCCACCTGGCCAGAGCTTCTGTTCCATGACTTCTACCCATCTGTCCATTTTCTATACCTGCTTTTTTTCTGTTCAGTGTCACTGGGGAGATCAGCCTATCCCATAATGCATTGGGAAAAGATAGGGAAATCCCCGTCAGAGTTTGCCCGTCTATCACAGTGCTAAACAAGCACATTTGATGAATAGATTTGACACGATAAGGGGAAAGTAAAGGACTACAGAAGGGATGAATTTGACATTAACAGTTTTTTGGGAGGAGGAGGGAAACACTGTCACACGAAGAAAATCAATGGAAAAACCTTCTTCATGTCAGGACATTATGGGCCAGCCCAATCGCAAAGCAGTTGGTGAAATAGTCACAAAATTGAATGTATTGATTCTTGTACATAGACGGTCAGCATGAAATCAAGAAGTCAAAGTTAATGTGTTTGTCACGTAACTTTCATACTTAAGTTACGGCACTTCCAGAGTTATTTTAACCCAAACCGCGATCTTTTCCTAAACCTAACTAAGTAGTTTTATTTTTAAAAGACAGGAGCGGAAATTGACACGTGCGTCACGTCTTGCTGGACATTTATAGGAAAAAGCACAAATAATACGTTATTGAAAGTCGTGCTGAGCGTCACAAGAAAAAAAGGGAAACTCGTGTCAATGGACACGAATCAAGTAGATTGAATTTCATGACTATTTCACGAAGTGCCGTGAGACTGTTTTGTATGAGCTGTAAAAGATTATTCATCTCTTGTTTTCCTCCGTGTCACACTATACACTTCCGTGGCCCACATCTTTGTTCGTGATGCTCCACATCCGTCAGATTTGGCCATTACTGAGCTGATAAAATGTAATCTGATCGCAGGTTTAAGCTTACTAAACCAATTCAAAAGCACAGTGAATAAAACATAATAGAAGTTAGATGGGAAAATGAGCAGCATTGCTTTACTAACCTGACCTGTAACTGGGGCCCCGCTGCTAAGATAGCAGCTCCCTGCTATCACCGCTGCTTCCCAGATTACTCAACTGCAACCATGGGTAGCTGTGGGTGTGTATGTGTGTCTGAACATCAAAAGCTTCTGTGCTCCATTGCTGCCCTTCAAAAGCCAGTTAATGCTTAAACAGGTGAGCGGGAAGTGCACACAAACCCATAATTCTCCCACTCCATCGCCATGGAAACGTCCCAGCCGCTTAAGAGGCCTAATGACTTTGAGTAGGTTTCTCTCTCTGTGACTAGCTCATTAGAGTGGCCTAATTAGAGGGAGTGAGGATGCACGTTCAAGCTAGAAATATGTTACAAACTGCAAGATACGTACACACCCCCATTTAAATTATGTCCACAAATATTTGCAAAGATAAGATGGATTTAACTTAAAGCTTGCTCTACTTTAGGGAAACTAAGATGTAAGGCTGGAAGTAATTGAGCTGTGGAATGCGTGCTCCCAAATGCTTTAGGTTTTGCCTAATTTAAGATTATGAAGCGGTGTTTTCAAGTAAGCAATCAGCTGAAGTGTCAGTCTATAAGTCAATACCAGACAATTATTTCTGAAGTAAAAAAAAAAACTAGGACAGAATAATGTATCAACAAAGAAATTCAAAGCATCTATTTCCCTGGACTGTTTCCATCTCTAGTGTATTTATTGTATTTGTGCGTACACTTGTGTGAGCATCATGGGGTGTGCTGTATTTTATGATAACCTGAAGCATCTTCCCGTGTGCAATAAAAACAGTGGGGAGAACATGTTAGTTCCCCTCTGCCCTTAATTTGTATACCTTTACGACTCCTCCAAAGTTTTTCCACATGCTGCCCTCACCTGCTGCTCTACTTCAGTGCGGTTTGCATTGTGCATTTGGTATACATGTTTATTATTGTATGTTTGTCTAAAACTTCCACCGACATAATAAATGTACATTTCAAAGCCATGAGAAAGGAATTGTGTCTCTCTAGGGGAATACCTGCAGCAGCTAAATAAAGGTCTGTAATAATGGCACATTCAAAAGCTCCATTATATTGTCATCCTTTTGAAATACAGTTGTAGAAGCAGGCACGTTCAATGCTATCTAGCCTAGGATCTAGACAGTGCAATGAGAATGGGGTCACCAGAGACAGTACAGTTAAAAAGTGGGAATGGGTCAGCTGACAGGAAGAGGAAACAGAAGGCCGGAGGTGATAAGTGATGTCATCAGAAGAGGGAGGAAGTCCATCTCTATAGGGGGCGTATGGGGCATCCCCATGCAGTTGATCAGCCCATTAACTGATGTAGGACAGGAAAGGTGTTTTTTTTATTGGCAGCATGTGGAATAAAATCATTCATATAACTTTACACATTCAGCAGATACAGAACATCATTAGTATTCATTTGAAGTTGTCCACTGCTAAAGGTTCTCTATATGATATACAGCAGCAAACAACGATTTGCTCTGTAAAGATATAGAGGAGTAATGTCTACCTGAGCAGAGAATGAAGTTTCTATTGACATCGCTGGGCCGGCCGCGCACGCTTTTAGTGCATGCTCGTGCATGTGAGCGTGACCCACTGTGCTAGCTCGAGGCCGCCGCTCTGCACTGCTCTCATATGACGGTTACAGCTGATAACGCCGTCGTGGAGGCGTAGCTCCCACACTCCGGTTCCCCCCCTATGTTAACGCTGTTAGCTCTGTCAGCAGTGTTGCCTTTGTTTTCACTGGTAGCGCTGTTAACACCATTGGCTACGACCAAGCCCCCAGGAAGAGCGCCGGGCTATGAAGCAAATTTTCGTTGTGGCCAAACGGTGGTACTACAACTTCTGTGTCCGTCACGTGATGCCATTGGGCCCAAAAATACTTTTTCCCAAAGACTTACATTGGGAAAGAGACATCTGTAACTCAGCAGACAATTTGTTTTTGAGGTAAATCAACTTCCTAGTATGAAAATTTGAAAAGCCCTTATTTAAATCATTAGGTCTTAAAAGTTGTTAAATGCACTAATAGCCGAATCCAGATATATTTCCCTTCCTCCGTTCATGTGAATGAGCCCCAGGCCGAGGCTGGAGCAAGGGCTGGGAGGCCGAGTTAAAGGTCCCATATTGTAAAAAGTGACATTTTCATGTCTTTTATATTATAAAGCAGGGTTAAGTTCTATATAAATACTGTGAAAGAATCGAAACGCTTAATCCACAGAGAAATACACACAGCCCGTATTTAGAAACTGAGCTTTAGAAATGAGGAAAATTTGTGATGTCACAAATCTACAATATTTAGACCATTTCACAGTTTTAAATGTAAACATTCTAAATGGGTCCCAGTTTATTTCCTGTTGCAGTGTATGTGAAGGACATCAGCTGACAGGAAGTAGACCTCGACCCAAGCTGTTGCCTAGCAACGCAATTCTGTTGCAATTCCATTGAAATGTACTAAAACAGAGCGTTTCAGACAGAGTGTAAAAAAATATTGATTATAGCCGCTAACAAATCTGTGCTATTCATAGATATGAACTAAATTTTAATCAGGTCATCCACCTCAGATCTACCCTAAATGAGGAATACACAGGCCAAACAGTAGCAAAAAGACAGTTAGGTCACGGCTGCAGTCATCTTACTGATTTCTATCATCTTCCCAATGAACCAACAGTGTCTCTGTTTACCTATGGTGGGCTCCGGTGATATCAGTTTGTGAATGCCCAGACTTGTTTTGTGCCAGGGAGAGGAGAACCGTCAGACCTGGGAAATGCCTGGAATCTGAGGAGTAGAGTGGGAGGAGATTTCATCATGATAGGGCACAGGCTGGTGAGAGACGACATTGTTGGCACAGCTCTAAATGTAATTAAAAAAACCTCAAGCACATCTGGTCATCTGGTTTACCTCACCTTTGTTAGCATGTAATGTCTGCACACACCTGAGTGATTTATGTATATAGAGCTAATGTGGGTTTCTGAACTACAGATGTGACATCCATTTTTTCTCTATCTATCATCTAAATGTTATGATTCAGCTTTGTTCTTTAAACATGCGGTCCCAGCTTTGATGACCGGGTTGAATGATGGTATTTAGATGACCCTCACACGGCATTAAGATAACATTCTGCTGTCTCTTAACTGAAAAACCTCTCCTGGGACTCACTTAACATGAGATAAGATTGTGCTTTTTCACACACACTCAAAAAAAAAATGTTTTTCATTTCCTTTCAAAAATTGCTGGGTCATATTATTCAGCCGGCCTCAGTGATGGGACAAAGAGAGACTCCCACGCTCTGTGTCTGGACACCTCAAAGTCTTCAACCTGCTTTCATGTCAGATCAGGTTGGGAAATGGCTGTATATCCAACATGTCCAAAGACAATACGGAAGGGGAGACTTCCAAGAAAAGCCCAGCAGTTTTCATTAGATACTGATCTCTTGTGGAGTCGCAGATGGTACGATCGTTTGAGTTTCTCACAGCAGCCTTACCTCTTTGGGGTTATAACTATGTTTTGTATCATCGACTTCACTGTTAATCTGGAAAATGCATCTATTTTTTTTAGATCTATAGTCCATTGTGTTACCTGAATATTTCTGTCCTGAACACGTCAGTTTTACAGAAACGCATGAGAGCTATTGTACCCAGTCGTAATGTAAAGAAAAGTGATGTGTTTTACAACATAGTGTGCTTTCCCGTCCCTCCTCTGGCATCCGCGGTCCTGTGTGAGTTCACAGCTTTACTGAGGAGGTCAGAGGTCACATTTAGTCACAGTGAGGAGTGGTTTGGTCAGGCCATAACCAAGTCGAGCAGGGTGTGTCTGGGGCATTTGTCACAGCCGGAGAGGATTTTGAAAAAAGTTGGGAAACACTAGAAATGCCTCGGGGAAGCTATCTGGCCTTTGTATCAAATGAGATGATAGGAGGACTTCCTGTCTACATTATTAGGCAATTCATTTTCCATTTAGTCTGTATTTTGAAATCCTCTTTATATGTGCACACAGTTTGAGTCATTCATTGTCTGTCATTCATTGTCTAGTGGTATTGCTTCAGTGTTTTTCATGGATATCCCCTTAAACTCTACCGGTTTCTTTTTTCATCACCATTGTCTCTTTTTCTACAAATGTATGTATGTATGTATATATATATGTATGTATGTATGTATGTATGTATGTACAGTATGTATGTATATATGTATATATGTATGTATGTATGTATGTATGTATGTATTCATAGTCTTGTTTTGTTTTGTCTTGTATTGCCATTTGGACAATTTTTTCAAGTTCTTTACTTGTGTTATGACAACATTTATCATTTGAGAAGAACATTTGCTTCTTGTGTCAAATGAAAAAATGAAAAAAGGGGTTTTGTAGAATTTTTTTTATATTTATATATAAATAATGTATTGAAAAAAGTATTGTTTTGGTATAAGTACAGTAATTAGTATGGTATTGGTACAGTGAATTGATACCACTGTGTTGTGTTTGCTAAATATGAAGCAGCTGCGCAAGTCAGCTTAGTTTAGCATAAAAACTGATTTAAATCTGTGCAAACATCGAAGCATAAAAACGACATGATGTGGTTTTACGGGATATAATAGATATAACCTGTTAATTGGCGAGGTTTAGAGGCATATGAGTGGTATTGATCTTCTCATCTAACTCTTGACAAGAAAGTAAATAAGCATATTTCCCAAAATGTAGTATTTTTAACTAATGAGGTTTCAATAGGTGCGAGCAAAAAGGGTTCCTACCTCCGTATTAATCTAATATAGTAACTTCACAGTGATTGTTGTACAGTTTTGTGCACCAGTCGGCCCTACAGCCAGCTGATGCTGTTTTCATTGTGCAGCTGATATGCAGTAAAAGCCTACACTTAGGAGAAGCAGTGTGGTTTTGTCTGTGCGTGTGAGTTTCCTCATCGCTGTGCATACGGTCGTGTATTTGTCTGCGTGTGCTTGTGGGTTTGTTTGTGCAGCGCCGGTGCCCTTGTGATTGAAGGCAGCGTGTCGTATCGTGTTTGCGGCAAATGAGTCTGCCCCAAGGCAACAAGTCATCCACGTGTAACCCTGGAAAGTCTCAACTTGCCTCTCCCTCCACACTCCACTCCACTCCACAGCCTTTACTCAATCTCTCCTGTATCTTTCACTTTATATTTTCAGACAAATGCATTTAAATATGCAGGTTACCACTTGCAGCATCAGCTTCACTGGGAACATTTTACTGGTATCTTTATCAGATATAAGCATGTTTAAAGATGCTCTAATGTAAAAGGAGTAGTACAATGCCTTACTGTACTGTAATCTGGCATGTCAACGGGTTCACTGGCATCATCTGGATGGCAGCCTTTATGTGCAACTAGTTAAAGGTTAATAATGCATTGAGGGGAAGAATGCGAAAGAATAAAGAATGTGAGTTAGCTATTAGTCGACATGTGTGTGTTTACACAGCGAGCCTTTCCCAGGTGCTATACGATCCCTAGGATTACAGCCAAGGGGGATCCAATAGGGCTACACACACACACACACACACACACACACACACCATCACCTCCCTACCCCCTGAAAAGAAAAGAGAGGAGGGGAGACAGAGTGGGAGGGAGGTACAGGGAGATAACAGATCAGAGGGAGGAAGGGAGAGGTGAAAGAAGTGTGAATTCAGCAGTAGGCAGACTATAGCTCACCTCCACTACAAAGACTTCACAGGACGGAGAACACAGGGAGTGCTTTGACTCTGGAATATCTCCTACACTATCTTGCTCGTGTATGAATGAACCGGTTTGTCTCCTTCTTAACCTTGGAAAATGGTGGGACTCTCATCCACCGCTGTCGAGGGTGAGTGTCAGAAGGGAAGTCTTTTGTAGCTCGTCAGGATATTAACACAGCAGGTATCTGAAGCTAAAAGAAGGATTTGCAAAGATATGTAAATGTATGGAACAATGCGAGGACACAAACGGGGAGGTGTTGTAAACATGAGGCCGAATGCGAGACATCAGGTGATGTTTACTTGGTGCCCTTAAGCATTGTGCCAGCTTGCTGAAATACCAAGAAATGTTGAGTTGTTGAGAAAGCAGCCAGCCACACTCACAATAGTGAAACATTGCAGTTTTTGTTAAGCCACTAGAGGCGTTTTGTGGGATGCAAATTCTTGTGTGATTAGCTGGAATGTCTGCCTGCAACAATATTGTGAAACAGAGTTGCTGAATTTTGTCACTTTCGACATACTGTGAAGTTATTTCTATGTGTGGGTGAGTGTGGGCGATGCGTGGTAAGATAAGTAAGCTCGGGATGAAGAAAGAAAAGCCCTTGGCATGAAAAGGAGGGAGAAGAAAAAAAAGCGTTGCACCATGATTGAGGTCACATTATTCTTCATATCAGGGTTTGTTGGACGTGTTAGCACAGGTGCTCAACTCGCTGACATTACTCACCCGCCCCCCTCTCTCCCTCAAACAGATTGTACAGAAGGTCTGCTAATGCAAGCCTCTTATAAAGGTCTGAGTCTGCACTGTTAAAACAAACTTCTCTCTGTGCTTCACTACCCATGCACGCTCGCACAAACACACTTTGCAGAGTTTTGCACTATTAACAAGGGAAGGAATGTCTCCGGTGTTTAACAGCAATTGTCAGACAAGTGTGAGGAGGTAAATGTTTGAGCTTTGAGTGACTCTACACATTCCTGCGTTGGGCACTGCCTGCAGCCATATTTTATGCTGTCTAAAAATCTCCTGATGTTTTTTCTCTGATGGATTGAAAAATAATCACTGTGTAGATTAAAAGTTACGGTTTGTCCTTCATGTAGCAGCAAATATACAAGCTCAGATGTTCCTAATGTCATCTGCAAGATTTCACAGACCGGAGGAAAACAACTAATCAGAGCCGAGCTGGAGCCTTGCCGTCTCTGAGCAGCTCCGATCAAACGGTCAAACTAAATAGCGCTGATCAAATATTAATCAATATTCTGTTACTGTAATGCCTATTTCTCTCCTCAAATGTTTTCAGAAACATCTTGTAGTGTACTGTTTAGCTGTAAAATGAGAACGTTTGTGACCTGGCAGCCATGTTATGATAAGTTGAGGAAATACCAAGCACCGCCCACCAGCCGGAACACAGCCAATAGGAACGCTCTCTCTGAAATTGCCTGTGATTGGCTAAAGTCTTCCGTCACGGGCTCGATTTTTTTAAAGCCTGAAAACAGAGCCAAGAGGAGGTGCAGAAGTCTAGTTTTCTCTCAGAACACTTAAATTACAATGTGCTGAAAGGAAATTATAGAATTTTTGCCCAATGATGCCAAAAAATGTCTGCCTACTGTAGCTTTAAACATAAAAAGTTTTGCATTTTGCGATAAAAGCAACACATTTTTCACAGATGTAGGTTCATATAGCATGAAAAGATATAGATATCGGGGCACTTCACATTTGGCCCCTGATGGCCGTGGCCATTAGCGCCAAATAGGTGCTAAATAATCCAAAATGTTGCAGAAATCAGATTTTAGGACTCTTGATGATTTCTTGATGATGAAGGTGTGTTCAAGCTGATTAGATCAGATGTCAGAAGATCACATGGACATGGTTTTATTCCCATTATTTTTTTTAAGGGTGCATTTTAAAATCTTTTAACCTTTTAAAATCTGTTTTCTGCAACATTTTTGAAATATTTAGCGCCTATCTGGCAGCCGTTTTGAAAAATGCCCTCAGGGGCCAAATTTGCAGCGCCCCGATATCTATATCTTTTCATAACCTATAAACCTACATCTGTGCCAGATGTGTTGCTTTTATTGCAAAATGCACATTTGTTATTGTTGTATTATTATTATAATTTCAGTTTAGCTGCCACACTATAATAAAGCATTATTATCTTATGACAGCTTGTGTGTACTGTGGTTTCCCTCAGGTGCTAGGCTCACCATCTGTTTTATCTGGCTTTTAAAGACATCAAAGACACACATCATACTCACACACACACACAGATTTAAAGGATCATGTGCTGTTTTAGATGTGTGAGCAGTGTGATGTTGATTATAAAGGCAAGGCTGAGGATTTAAGGGTGGTCTTATGCGGCTCACATGCCAAATACTACGTAGTAATTCCTCTTTCCTCATTTTGGCACAAGCGGAATAACGCTGTAATCGTCAAATGGGATAATAAGCTTCTTAGAGCGCCAATCCAACTGAAATAGCTTTATGAGTGTTTTGACCTACTTCAACGCCAACTCCTTGAAAGCAACGCCTCGATTTCTTGAGTTATATTCGAATTAATGCTGACTGGTGTGAATTTCAGTTTCTCTCTGAGTCATGCTGTGGATGAGGTTCGGTCTTCCACTAGGTTAGGGGAAGCCCGGTGGTGCGCTAGAGCCAGAATCGAAACAGCTGGACCTTCTGGCAGAGAGACAGCACGCTCGCCAGGCCAAAACATCCCTCGAGTTTCCTCTCCTTCGCAGACCCCCACTTCCTTATTTCCCTTGGGTGAATCAGATCTTAATGAGGACACATTCCAGGTCCCTGCGTGAATTAATTCCTCATGCCCACTTCTCGGAGTGCAAGCATGCCTTTTTATTACAATAGGAGGAAACCGCACTAGTAAAGAAGTGCTTGAGCAGATGCAGCAGGCAAACACACACCTACGGCCTTGACAGGGCATTGTGAGGCCCATAGGAAGACCCACCTCAGGAAAGTATGTCTGTCTTTAAGGAGTGGGAGCAGTCATGTAGTCATGTAGAACACACATCATTTACAAACACAAAGACATTCTACTTGTCAGTGGTGATTACATACAAGATTGCTGTGTCAGATTAAGACATTCAAGAGTCCAACTTTCTGCCTAAACTCATTAATATGCTCCTCAAACTGGCACATTCACGCAAAAGGCTGGCTTGTTGCACCAAAGTTCCCTTTTAACACGCCCCACTAAACACACATCATACAACCTGTGTGTTTTACATTTTTGTGTGCATGTCTATATGTGTATATTTTGTGTTTTGTTTACTTGTTGTCATACGACCGCCCGACGAACAAAAGACTTTTCTGGCTCAGCGGCTGTCCCGTGGCTGACCCCAGCGAGATGCACGGTTCAGCAGGTCCGATGTGGTTGGACTGTGAAAATGAGGCAGGAGGTGGGGGTGGGGGAGTGAGTGAAAGAGATGGAGGGAGTGGAGGGGAGACAGACAAGTGTGCCAGCAGTGACTCAGCCAGTTGTCAGGTTTTACTGCAGGGGATTTTCAGGATTATAGAGGTAGAGAAATGCGTTTTAGGGTACAACAAAACAGCTAAAGAATACAAAAGAAGCTAGAAGTCGGCTTTATTGGTGACATTTGCTTGTGTCTGGCAGAGAATCAGATAAAGGAGGAATCCAAATACACACATCAGCAGCAGGTTGCGGACCTGTTCTCAGGATGTCCAGCAGCTGGAGGGGGGGGGGGAGACGGTTTATTTAAGTTCTGCTCTGAAAACAGGGAGGGAGTGGACCAGATCAACACATGATGTGGATCATATATTCCTATAAGAGAGTCCTCAATGTGTTACAGAACTGGGAGAGCCTTGTTAAGAATGTGTATCGCAGGAGGTCTGTCTGTCTGAGCCAGCTTTTGTGAGTCCAAATCCCTCCCCTGTTTGATAAAGATCAGGTGCCACGAGGCTTTCTGCTTGCTGGCACATTTGGCTCACTCTGGAGCTCTTTATAAAGTGGTTATTCTTGTCAGAATCTCATATTTCTGCCAACATCTGTACAGTCTTTGCAGCACATTTAATTTAGCATTGAAGTTTGGGTTTGTGCCCATCAGTCTGTGAGGCCGGCAACATTTCGGAGTTGCTGCAGAAAGACAACACTGGTTTTCTTGGCTCCTCGTGCAGGATGTTCTGTTGTTATTCTGTGTTAGATTTGTTATTTTTGGTCGCTTCACTTCCACTTTTTTGTCTGGGTTAATGAGCAATTCCCAAATGTTTCATGTCTCTCCAGCCTTTTGTCGTTGTTTAGACTGGCTAGTAACAGAGAGGAGGAGGAGGAGGAGGAGAGGAGGGAGACTGTGTGATAAGGCAGCAGATTGATATTGATAAACTGTGAAGCAAAGTGACAGAGAACGAAAGAAAGACACGGGGAAAGGAAAGCAGAAAGAGGCTCTTTGACATGCACCCCTTTGGTTTGTTTGGACGTGTCAGTCTGACCTTTGCCCTCTCTGCTGATACACTGAACCCCCTTCTGACCTTTGCCCCCCCCCCCCCCCCCCCCCCCCTCTGTGCAGCGATGGAGGTGTTGGTGAGTGAGCTGGGCGTCCTGCTGAAGATGCTCGACCAGGAGAACCTCAGCTCGTCCACGCAGGAGAAGAAGACCTCCGTGTGGAACCTCCTGCAGCAGATACAGCCGTCAGGTTAGTGAGAGGAGGAAAGACTCTCTAAGTCTGTGTCTTACTTCGTTTTTATTCTCTTGTTTTATCTGTCAAAAGGTTTTTTTTACACATAATAAAAATGTGCAATAAACTTGACATTTTAAAGTGTCTTTCCTTACCTCCAGTTTCAGGAACAGACTACATCTACATGAACTCAGCAGTGTACAGAAATGGCACCAGCTTCGTAGAGTCCCTCTTTGAGACATTTGGTGAGTGTGAGCTCCAACATGGTGCTGTAAAATGTGCACCTATCGATTTATATGAGCTGCAAAATATCATGTTCTCTTATAAATGTGACTTTAAATGTACGTCTCTTACAGACTGTGAGCTTGGAGACCTAAAGGATGTTACAGATGATGTGAAAGAAGACAAGAACATACCAACTGAAACTTTAAAACAGGCAAGTAGCCTAACTTGCCTAACTTATCTAACTTACTCCTTTCCATAAATATCAATTACATGTGACACTGAAGTGTGTAGGATGTGTGTTGTTGTATGTATGCTGTCCATCTTTTCAACAATCACCATCCCAATTCAACTTTGCAGAGGACTATTACACCTCTAAATGACTTGTGGAGGAAAAAGCAAAGAAAAACAGAGATTGTATTCCATGTAGTGGGGGTTTCCCATGCACTCATGCTCATCACTCTGCAAGCTGTTGGAAGATTTAGGGACCCGCCCCACAGCCCAAGTGTCTAATTTATGGATATCAGTTTGAGGGTTTTACTCTGTATCTCTTTGATGATGTCTGTGAAAAAAAGATTTCATGGTTATGAGGGAAATTTGAGAGTTGTGTTTGTGTGTTTCCCTCAGCAGAGCTGTACAGACTCCCCAGCCCCGCACTCGGCTGACTCTCCTCCTCCTCTTCCCACAACGCCTCCTCCCGAGGAGTATTATGAGGAGGCTGTGCCCCTCAGCCCTGGCAAGTTGCCCGAGTACATCATCACACGAGGTCAGCATCTTCCCGCCTCGGTTGAACTCAGTGATCTCAGTGTCATTTGGCTGTAAAAACCTCTAAGTCAATAATTACAAAGTAAAGTGCATGATGGAACATAAGGAGTAATTAGGGATGTTTTCCTTTGCATTTTCAGTCAGGCCTAGCCCTCCCAACTCTATAGAGGATGGGTATGAAGATGCTGAAAACAACTACCCCACTACCTGCGTAAACACACACCGCAAAAACTCATGTGAGTTGAAAACAAAGTTACCCCCAAAATTAACAATATTACATGATAAAAACTGCCTCTTTTACAACGAATTGTATCTTCACTCTCCTTGCAGACAACGACTCTGACGCTCTGAGCAGTTCCTACGAGTCCTATGAGGAGGATGAGGAAGAGAGGAGCCCTGGCGTCCAACTCACTCATCAATGGCCCTCAGATGAGAGCTCCATGCCTCCTGCCAGGGACTGTCGCATCTGCGCCTTCCTGCTGCGCAAGAAACGTTTCGGCCAGTGGGCGAAACAGCTCACTGTCATACGGGAGAACAGACTACAGGTGAGACGTTGTGCATTCAATTAAATCTTCAGGAAAGCATGCATTCAGGGATACATACACAATCTCTTCTTCTCTTCTTGAACCTCCTATTCTATGTGTTCACCTTTCTGCAGTGCTATAAGAGTTCTAAGGACACGTGCCCCTATGTGGATCTTCTGCTGCCCCAGTGCACTGTGGTCTACGCACCCAAAGACAGCAAGAGGAAGCACCATGAACTCCGTTTCACCTTACCTAATGGAGATGCACTGGTGCTGGCGGTACAAAGCAAGGAGCAGGCCCACAGATGGCTCAGGGTGAGCTACACTTTGAAATGATATCAGAATCCGGTTTATTTCAGTTACTTAAATTTCAGTTTAAGTATATACACACATGGAATTTGACTCTGGTTTTATGCAGCTCTCTCAATGTACTTACACAGAATAGAAATAACAGCTAGGAACAACAATGACCAACAATAAAAAAGAATACAATAATAAAAATAAAATGTCTATATACAAGTCAAGTGTTCTGGAAGTTGTAAACAATACAAATAGTGCAAAGAAATAAATACTGGATGGATATACATGGACTGGATGATTATGTACAGTATGTATTATGAAGATGTCCGCATGTACAGTGAGTAGGATTTATATTTACAGTGACAGGTATGTACATATTACAATATGTACATAAAGTGACAGATGATATGTACATATTACAAAAAAATGTGCATTAAAGACTGCAAATTATAATCTAAAAAAATGCATTAAATACTGTAAATTATAATCTAAAAATGTGCACTAAAGATTGTAAATTATAATCTATAATAGCAACAGCGGATATTTGGTGTTAGTGTGTTAATATTCATATACATATGCATGCATGCAGGAATACAGGCCGTTAACACAGCCATCAATCTCGTTGACAATCACTGCAAGTGGGTTTGACGGCGTGGAAAAACAAACCTCAAAAGGAAGCATTCAGTCGAGAGTGACACGTGTAAAATATCCCCCCACAGGTTGTCAGAGAGGTGAGCGGTCAGAGCGCGGGGCCTGAGGAATCTGCGTCTCCCGTCATTCCAAGAAAAACTGAACTTGACAAGGTAAGTGCAGGAGAGAGGATTTTTGTGCCGGCACGCCCCCGTCGTGTTTTTTTTTTTTTTTTATCCCCGAGACATAATTCATCTTTACAGCTGAGGTGAGGAAAAGTTGGTGGCAAGCAGCAATTGTGTTGTCACCATCAATTTTCCTAAAGAATTGCCTGGCTCGACACGGCACACGGTGATACCTGTGTTTGGCTTAAAGAACAAAGAGGGGATGTGTAGCGTAATTTGGTGTTAAGACATGCAATTTTGTGGTGGTGGTGAGTCAGTATTGGAGCAGGCACGTCCTCTTTAAAGTGTACCAACCTGTCAGAACATAAACTGCAAAAGACCCTGTCATGAATGAAAGCACAGGATGAAGAGAGAGGAGCCACTTTAGAGTTGGTAGGAGAAAAGGCAGAGGATAAGTCTGTTTGTCTCATTGTGTCATTATGTGAGAGAATGAAATAATCCAGAGGCAGATACATATGTTAACTTGTTAAAGAATTGTCTCAATTCTAGTTGACTAGCTTTTTATTAAGACAAGTGTAGAAGATCTAGATCCTGGCGCACAGACAGATCCTGTGTAGGACTTGGACTCTGCTATTGGAAGTCTAAACCTGTGTTTGTGTGCTTCTTCCTCAGAGGTTATCCGCAGAGAGGAACACATCCGATTCAGACAGTGTGGGTGTGTCAGCTGTTGAGATCTGCAGAGAGAATGGTGAGACAGACATACACAGCCTCAAATCAATACAGCAGTTTGACAAAAAAAAGTACTAGCTTTTTTTCCAACTGCATCTATCTCACCTCATCAGCAAATGAGTTTGTCCAGTTGTCACGTAATTTAATTTCCATAATGTAGTGAAATGTATTTTGTCACTTTTTTTGCAGATCTTAAATTAAATACAGTTTCCACATGCCAAAGATCCATTTGGACAAAAAAGCAACTGTTTAATCCTTCCATTTTTGATGCAGGCAAGGTGAAACGGGGGGCTTTCGCTGCGGGCCGTAAAATCACACGCATCATCAGCTTCTCTAAGAAGAAGCCCCCTCGGCCAGGAGATACCCGGACATCCTACAGCGACCCTCGACAAGGTCAGACCCCAGCTCAGTTAATCTTTAGATCTCCTTAGATCTTTAGACTCTTAGATCTCCAAACGCGTCATTTTCCTTCATTTCCCCTCCTCACCCTGCAGGCTACGTGTCAGTGCTGGTGAATCAGGTGTGGCGGGAGCAGTGGTGCTGTGTGTGCAGAGGCTCCCTGCACTTCTACAATGACAAAGGAGACTCTCGGACCTCCCTGCCTTCACTTCCTCTCCACGGCTGCGACGTGCTCCCGGGTCTGGGACCCAAACACCCCTTTGCCTTCCGAATCATACGGAACTGCACAGAGGTGGCTGCTCTGGAGGTGAAATACTAAAGCTGAACCCACAGAGACTTATCACTGCACCCTGCAGTTCCCCTCATTTTAGTGTCTTTCAGCTCATTGTGACTCAATGTTTTGAGTCACTTCAAAATACAAAGCGGTGTCCTGTGTGTTTTTAGGCCAGCAGCTCTGAGGAACTTGGAAGATGGCTCGGCGTCCTCTTGGCAGAGACAGGCTCCGCGACAGATCCGGAGTCACTGCATTACGACTATGTTGACGTGGATACCATCGCTAACATCCGCGACGCTGCGCGGCATTCCTTCCTGTGAGTGACACAGAGAGGGGGGAGGGTTGGAATATTTGGACAAGGTCAAAGCAAGGCCACTGACCGATGCAATGATGTTTAGACCTCACGCTGATTTCATTTTTCTTGGATCCTAGGTGGGTCACATCTTCCAGCAGCACCTACACAGACTCCAGAACATATGATGAGGTCCCTAATGAGGACATGCAGGTGGGATGCATGCGCTCACACACATTTTCCAGTTCAACCCTTAATGCTTTACTTTGATGTGACAAGATTAGAAGCTGCATGTCTGTGTGTGTGCAGCTGTCGGGGACTGTCACTGTCTGAATATGACACTCCATATCAGTCACCAGAGCAGACAGACACTGCTCTGTTACACGCATATCAATGACGGCTTTTTGTAGGCCGGAAAAAAGCAGCATGTGGGCATGGGAGAGGGAAAAAAAAGACCAAACTGGTGACAGGAAGGCAAGAGGTCACGGCAGTTTTACAGCCTGTAAACTTCTTTCTCAACCCCACTGACATGCACTTAAACACACGCCTCTCACCACCTACAGCCACAAACGTACACACCTCAGTGATCTCAAACCAATAAATCTGAAGTTAGGTTATTGCTTATGCTAACGTACAAACTTTGCCGTCTTTTCCCCCCCTCCATCCTCATCCTTCTTTGTGCATCCTTCCACATCTGTCATGTCCCCTCCTCCCCCTCTCTCTACTCCACCCAGTCAGTGGAGAACCGCAGGCAGCAGTCTGGGAATCAAGGGAAGCGGCGCTCAAGTTTCTCCAGCAGCGACTCTGACAGAACCAAGCCGTTAGTCTCCCTCAAACGAACAGGCTCAAGTAAGTGTGTTTAGTTGGTTTTTCCAAAGTAACATTGATTGATTGGAATCTTAATTTATGCAGTGGAAGCTCACGGAGAGGAAGTTCTCAGTTGCAGGAGTGCCCTGTTTAGCAAGGACAAGGTTATCAAGTAAAACATTCACATTCAATCGGTGTTTCAACGATAGAGACAAACTGTGAGAAACATATTAGTGTGCCAAGCCCAAGAGCATTCTGAAGGTTATTCTACTTGTAAGGAGCAGATAATCTAAAAGCTGATTTCCCCAGGATGGTAGTAATGAATTGAATGGCACTGTGGGGTCAGCAGATTCGTGCAGATAAACTACATCACCGCATTTAAAGGGGAACCTCAATGATTTCACACACCAAAGACTTGTTTACAGGTCTTGGGGAGTATAACTGCATAGGTGAAAAAGTTGTATAAAGCCAGCCTCCAGACGATTTATTAACACAAAGTCTGATGAATTAATTAAAACAGAAGTGAGCTTACCAGAACTCTGTGGCCCGCTCCTCATTTCTGTTTGAGGGCAGTGGCCAAGCATAACACACCACATCTCCGACAGTTATTAACAGCTAGGCCTAGGTTGAAGAAATGAGGACCCTAAAATTGATCCTTGTGGAAACTCTTTGTTAATGTTGAGAACTTTTGATTGCACACTAAGATTTGTTATGTAAGTCATTTCTGACTGAGCCCATATCTAATTATATAATATAATAGGCACTTCAATGATCTGTACCGTATTAAAGGCATTACGACGCGTCGATAAACAGAGCTGCACAATGTACAGTATCATCTAAACTGTTGACAGTATCATTCACAACCAACCAAAGAGCTGACACAACGGAGCAAATGGGAGTGGAGAGGCGAGTGAAGAGGGTTTATGGACGGAAAGTGAAAAAAGATGATTGAGAGGAGAGAGGAAAAAAGAGGAATATTGAGCCAGATAAAAGCTCACATTTTATGACTGTGTTTGAATTTGTACACCACTGAAAGGATTGTATGAAGAGTGTAAGCTACAGCAGAAGTAGAGCTTTATAATCTAACTCTTTTGTGACACACTACTGTAGTGCCATCTGTATTATTCTTGTTCCCCTTTAAATATGTATAGTATAATGTACAGTTGGACCAGAGATGCTTTTGTATCTTTTCAGCTTTACTTCCCTCTCTGCTTTCCATCTGCCTCTCTCAAAAATATAAAAAATGTTTTTAATAAAAATAAGGGTAGCAGCCTGCTGCTCTTCAGGGGAAACAAGAATAATGCAGATGGCACCTCTTAATAGAGTTGTGTGTCACACAGGAGTTAGATTGCAAAGCTCCAGCTCTTCATGCAATCCTTTCAGCGGTGTACAAATTCACAGGCAGTCATAAAACTTGAGCTTTTATCTCTGGCTCAATATTCCCCTTTTTCCTCCCTGCTCTCAATCATCTTCTCACTTTCTGTCCATAATCTCTTCCCTCTTCGTTGGCCTCTCCCATTTGCTCCGTTGTGTCAGTTGGCCTCTGTCATACAAATAAAGGAGATTAGCGATGAACGTGATATCGCCGTGGTCGGCCGTGGTCGGCCGTCTCGGCGCTGTTTCACAGGCCTTCACTGTGACGTTCTGACACTTCAAAGAGCCAGCGCTCTGCGTGGCTGAGAGCTTCAGGATGTAACCTGAGATTTATTGGACACTCACATTAGATCCGCCGTCTTGCCTCCTGACCTCTCCCTCTGCCGGAGTGTGTGTTTATCTTTAATTCATGCATCGTATCTTTGTTTCCTCCCAAAATTCTTCGTTTGAATTATGAAAAAGGTCAAATTTGTGTGCTACGCTTTCATGTGAGTTGTAAATGTGGCGTCATACTCCTCAGGCGGGGGAGCGTGACATTAATAAGGACAGGCAGACAGATCACCGTGAGATGTTTTGTCTCCTTCCCATAACCCCTGCACATTTGACCCCACCTCACCTTTGCTCTCGTCTGACATCTCCACCCAGACGCCAACCAGTATGGAAGGTATGGGAAAACACGAGCTGAGGAGGATGCCAAGCGTTACCTGAAAGAGAAAGAGGAGATGGAGAGAGAGAGGGATGGGATACGAAATGCACTCGTGACCCTCCGAAAGGAGAAGAGCGAGCTGAAGGAGGAGCTGAAGACAGCCTCTGGTAAGGAGATACAAAGGAAAGCACACAGCAGATGTAGTCTCAAAATCAACAGCATAGCTAGAACATACATCTACTGTATGTACCTTGATTATCGTAAGGATGGAGAGACACATAGAGGCTTCCTAAGCAAAAGTATTAGCATATTTTGCTAGCTGGATGGTTGAGTATTTGTCGGCACATTCTGTATCCCCGCTCTGTATCTGACCCTGACCTCTGACCTCCATTATTAGAGGGCCGTGTGAGAAGACATTTGCCCTACAGGCATAAATAAAACATCTAATTGCTTTTATTATAAAAACCAAAAAACACGGTTATGAAAATTCCTTCTGAATGTAATTCATTTCCTGTAGTTTCACTGAGTAGTATGCTGCCAGCAGTGGTGGAAGAGTAAAAGTAGCAAACCAGATTGTAAACATTCCATTTCAAGGAAAAGTACAAATGTAGTAGCAGAAAAGTGAATCACAAGTACTCATTAGGCATCACAATGGCTCCTGCCACTATTATATTAGTATATAGTATATTATTGGATACATTTTACTGCTTTTGTGTAGTTTAATGTACAATAATGCATCACAATTTATAAACTCCTCACAGGTTTTCTATATAAAATTTAGATTTGAGTAGTAAATAGACCTATCTATAGCTGTAGGAGAGTAGAAAGTACAGTAGTTACTTCTGCAGTAGTCAAGTATTCCAAAACTGTACTTACAGTAGGTACAGTACTTGAGTAAAATTAGTTTTTAGAGTCTTAACACCATCTAAAAGAACATGAAAATACAAAATCTACTTTTCTAATCCTTGTTTATCTCGTTGTGTTTCTGTGGAGCAGAGAGGAGGACGTCCTCCCTGAACAAGCGTGTGTCCCAGCTAGAGGACGCCTGTCGAGTTAAAGAGGCGGAGCGGGTGGACCTGGAGCTCCGGCTGACTCTGGTCCAAGAAAACCTCAAGAAGAGTCAGGCCGGTGGAGCGCTGGGTGCACCTGTTGAGGCTAAGCCCCCAGTTAAGGTGCTGCTTTATGTGGAAAGACGCACAAACACATGTTTACATGCACACATTATTTATTCATTTACTAATCCTTTACTTTTTCTTTTTGTGCAGTCCTCCAAAAAAAAGAGCCAGAATATCTACAGCGAGTCTCTACCTGTAAACTGTGCCTCAGAGATGCGTCGGAGACCTCCGTCTGTGTATGCTTCCTGTACAGGAACCGTCATGCAGAAGGCAAAGGTAACTCTCATCTGACTCACTTCCTGAACATTTCTTCAGCATGTCGTTATGGAGAGATTTATGTCTCAGGCTTCACAGGGGGCTGATGGGATCACAGCAACATGTGTCATCATCTAATGGCTTTACACAGCTCACACATAAATCGAGAGACTGTCTGCGTGAGTTCACACAGTCACTTGATCAATGACATTCTGTCATTGCATGTGGATGTTTGTATCAATTTGCTCAGCTACTTCTGCTTTCACAATATTTCTACCTAAATGATACCACCGGGTCTGGGCGATTAAGCCAACGAGTATAATATGCACGCAATATTTTTCTTGGAGATAACCAACTACATAGATTTGCATTGTTGTCACTACCACAGATGTTTTTTAATGCACCTTTACTTGATTTACTTTGAAGCACAGATGTAAAAGAAGCCGCTATGGTACACTACTGTGGACCACCAAGATATAAATTGTCAAGAATAATTGTCTTAAGAAGTTAGTAGCATTGTGTTTTGGATTTTGAGAAAATTATTGAATGTGCATAGAAAAAAAGTGTGTGTTGATGAAGAAGATGAAGCTGCAAAAAAAAGTTTAATAGATGTGTTCCATCATGATATGAATTTTTCTTGAAGATTTTAGTGACAATAATAGTACAGCCATTCAGCCATAACCTAAATTATTTAGCCACTTAATTTGCATTTCATTTTTATTTTGTTTAAAAAAACATTTATAAAAACTCAATTATATATATATAATTGTAATATATAAATATAAATGTGTATATATTAATTATAAAGCTGGATAGTCTAACTTATTGCTCCAATTATGACAAATATTTTTGTGAAGCCATTTACAACTATCAAGATATGTCTCTTTTTTTTGTTTGTATGCACATTTCTTTATTACATGACAGTAGCATAACTGAGATTATTGTTTAAGTATGTGCTATTTATTTTTGTGTAGTTTATCACTTTTGCGTTTCACCTGCAACAATTTGCAATTCATGTCTTGGAATAATGACCTTATTTTTTTCGTTAGGAAATCACTTACATATGTTCCACCTTTACAGGAATGGGAGTCAAAGAAAGCAGCCTAAGAGCAGCATCGTGGAGGAGACTGGAGAAAGAATGAATGGTGACTATTGTGACATTCAATCCTACTAAGGATAACAACTTTCCATCACATCCCAAAGCACAGACTTTTACTGAGGAATTAAACTGTAACGAAAGAAATCGGCCACCAGGTGGAGGTACATCTCACTGAATATTTACTCTTCCTAAAAGGACTTTTCCAAATGTGAGGAATCCAAGAACTGCTCACAGTCTGTATCCAAGTATTTCAATTGTCTTTTGGTGACAAATGTGGCAAACAGGAAAGCGAAGAGAGTTTATGAAAGAAAGACACAAGAGAAGTGTATTGAAAAGCACAGTTTAGTGCAGAGCGTTGTGATGGAAAGGCAATACCGGTGTTGCATATGGTGAAATGTTTAATTGTTAAGGTGCCATGTGAGAAATGTGACATGTTTGGAAAATCAGAAGATGGAGGCAGTTTAAGCCGCAATGTGCCTTTTATATAATGTTTTTTTTTTTTTATCTGCCTGTACAGAGTGAGCCATGACTACTGTTTTGTATGTTTTATACTTTTATACTGTTCATTTCTTATCATCATCATAAGACATACCTATCAGAGATATTTTGCCATGTTATGTGCCATGGAGTTACTGCACTTATTAGCTTCTCCTCTCAGGTTGAAGCTGTGCTATATACAGCAAAACCATCTGCTGAATAATCCTACACTTGACCCTCTTCGGCACACATTCAAAACCAGTTAAATACTCCTTCTGGAGATTATTGAGTGACTAACTAACAAAGTGGTGCTATTCCGCAATACAAACCAATGTTTTTTCTTGAGTGGGAAAATCCCCACTATTTGTCATTTTAACAACCTTTTCTGCTGAACCTGTGGTTGACTTTTTGCACTTTACTGTTCTCCTACCTGGATATGGGAATAATAAATGTGTCTTATTCTCAAACATGTGTATCATTTGTTATAATACAGACCTACAATGCATTCTCAGTGACTGATTTATTATTTTAATTTGACATGTGAAGTAAATATACAGTATATGGTCTCATACAAACAATGTATGAAAGTCAAAACAAGAAAAAAAAGACACATCTACATCAGTCACTTAATGAAGGCAATTCAATGCATCGCAGTGATGCAGTTCAGGCAGCCTATTGTTTATAACTCATCCTCATTTGTTCTATGGAATTACCAGTAAATAGACAGATACAGACTTTGTATTGTCACTTGTACATATTAATATGTTTGTAGCCATCCATTCGTACATGATCAATAATAGTGTGATGCAAAGAAGAATTTCTGGCTCCTAACTAGACTGCTTTTCATCACTTTGTAGCCCTATCTGTCAGACAAAAAGGTTGTATAATCAGTTTAGATCCAGGCAGTGGCAACTGGTATATTGGGTCTCAAATGAGGAGGTAGAGCAGCTTCAAGGATGGTGAAATTAACGATGCAGCAGCTTGAAAGCAGCACTCAGACGAAGAGATAGTAAAGCCAGTAGAGGATATTGACAAACAGGAATGCCGTGGGGAAAACGGTGCGAGCGTGCCGATCAATGTTGTGCGGGTTTTCCACAATGAAGACGGATGTTGCCCGGCGGTATGCATCCTTCATCGAGGACAGGCTGCAGCCTTGTTCTCCTGACACCTTCTCTTTTGAGCCCGTATTGTTTCTAGTGTCACTGTTCGCTGACAGCTCCTTGGGCTCCTCCACAATGGAGTCGACCTCCACAGACTGGTTCGGTTGGGTGGACCTGACGATGGGGATGGCGCTGTTCCCGTTGCATTCACTGAACTCCCTCAGAAGCTCCTGATAGATATACAGATAGATAAACAATTACAATGCTTTCATTATCTAACTGCTTTAAAGAGGACCTATTATACTCATTTTCAGGTGCATACTTGTATTTAAGGTTTCTACTAGAACATGTTTACATCCTTTAAAGTAAAAAAAAACGCTTTACTTTTCTTATACCAGCTGTGCTGCAGCACAACTTTGCACCCTCTGTCTGAAACGCTCTGTTTCAGCGAAAAGCCCAGTCTGCTCTGATTGGTCAGCTGGCCACTCTGTTCTGATTGGTCAACCGAACCAAACTCTTCAGACTCCGCTCCAGCTCCGCTCTGACTAACTTTGTTTGAGGGCGTGCCAAACTAGCCGCCAGGCAGGTGTTACGCAAATGTGTTACTTGGTGACATCACCACGTTACAGAAGAAAAGGCGGGACTTCAAGCAAGGCGTTTCGGGCAGTTCAGGAGCAGTGTTTCTGTGGGGGAGAGTAACTCCCTTTGGCGAGGACTTTCTAACTTTGCAGACCTTTTACATGCACAAAAACTATATAACACGCTAAAGGATAGCAAAAAAGCACAAAAGCATAATAGGTCCTCTTTAAATTTGTTCACTTCATATTAAAATGTGAACATTTCCCTCACCCTGTGTAAATCCTCTATGGTCTGGTTCTGCATGGTGTAGAAGTGGGCACAGGCGTACTCCACCAGCGCACCAAAGATGAAGGTGAAGCAGATTCCCAGGTAAACATCTATGGCCTTGATGAAGCAGTTGGCGTTGGGGAGGGAAGTGCGGGCGCCCATCATCAGCGTGGTCATTGTCAGGACTGTTGTCACTCCTGGAAAACACATCACAGTGTTGTTGTTTTAATCCATGTATTGATAATCATAATTGCTTTTTCTTTGCTTTTGTTGTTGCCCTTTCATCTAATTGGGTACTGGTGTTGGTAAACCATACAAGGCTCAAATCATGTGTTGAACTGGTGGTGATGTATTGATATTTATACTCTCATAAATGCAGCAGGACAGTTATAATGCATTGCTGATCTTGATGCAATCAACTGCATTGTTTACAGCTGATTTCTTCATTTTGATAATCAGTTGACGTAAGACTGCAGGAGTTACTAAGGTGAGGATCTTCATATTTTTTACAAATTAAAAATGTGCTTTATTTGAGCTCTAACCACTATAAAAAAAATCCAATTTTATAGTGTTTTTTTTTTACTTTTTGAAATGATTTGGTAGTATAGTAATGGTTAAGCCAGCAATTGGATTTGTTTTCAGTGTAGACAATGTATCAGTATCTGTCTGACCATAATAAAGTATGTGAGTTAGTATGTTATAGGTCATACATAAGGTCATAATAATCCAAATGGATGCACTCAAATGCACCAACGTCACAATATTTTGACCTATAGTGAAATGCAGTAAGTGATGTGGAACTGACCAATACAGGTCCTGGCTGGGACGGAGGACTGGCTGATCCAGAAAGAGACCCAGGAGAGGACCACCAGCAGAATGGACGGAACGTACGTCTCCAGGATGAAGAACAGCACGTTTCTACGCAGCGCGAAATGCAACACCAGCTTGGGGTACTGTCCTGTGTGAAGAGACACAAAAAAGACACGGCTTTTAAAGATGATGTATTGCATTTGTGCTCTCATATATAAGTCCACATGTAAGGGGGGGATTCTGGGAGTTGAAGTGTCCTATACCTGTCTCATACACGGCCATTGACACTGATGTGTAGTAGCTCTCTACGCTGTACTGAGCCAGCCGCAGTATGTCGAGACCCCTCACTGAATCGTTCCCTCTGGTCCAGTAGAACACCACATCCTGCAGGTTGTAGCCCCCTGACCACACACACACACACACACACACACATACACACACACACACAAATTAAGGCTGGATGAATCTGACCTGCTAAAGATAACATTCAGTTATTCAGTTCAGTTTGATACTCGCTACACCGATGGTGATGATGAAAATGGTGATGGGTATGACGAGATGATGGTGATGCATGTCCATCTACACAATTGATGGGGGGGTTGATGAAGTTCACAGGTACTCACAGCTCTCCAGCTGCAGGGTGCACACCTGTCTGTCCATGGGGTACTTGGTCAGGTCCATGTTGCAGGCGATCGTAGCTGTGATGCTGTTGTGTATTCATAGCAAGATCATTAGAAAAGCTCCATCCCAAAACACTGTTACTCCTTTGATAGCCTATACGATCGGTCCCGGCAGTTAAAGAGGACCTATTATGCTTTTTTTCCCCTTTCCTTTAGTGTGTTATGTATGTAGTTATATTGATCATGTAAAAGGTCTGCAAAGTTACAAAGCCCAAAGTCCACGGCAAAGGGTGATACTCTCCCCCACAGAAACACTGCTCCTGAACTGCTCAAACAGAGCATTTCAGACAGGCTGAAAAGAGATGCTGCAGCACAGACGGTATGGGAAAAGTAAAGTTTTTACATTAAAACATGTAAACCTGTTTTAGTAGAAACCCAAAATACAAGTATGCTCCTGAAAATAAGCAAAATAGGTCCTCTTTAATAACCAGTAAGCACAAAGAACGCTCCCCCCGAGCAAAAAATTAAAAAGAACATAGACTTCTATCTGATGTGTCAGATATTTGTGTATCTGACACATTAGCTACGTATAAGTGGCAGACTTGTTGGAATTCAATGACCGTGTCCGAGCATTAGAATTGTTAGAATTACTTATCACAATGCTGGAAATATTGCTAAGAACATATTGTCCCATTTCTGTATACTGCATAGTCATAGCAAAATATGCAAATTACATAAGAAAACAGAGCAACATGGCAGATTTGCTTGACAAATATGGACACATTCATCATGAGTCAGTACAACGTAACTATTTATACAATGTTCCATCAGCTTAATAATCTGATTCCACTCATAGTTATGAATCAAAATGTGTTCCTAATAATAAATAAGGAACGTCCTGCTCAAAACGGCCCCTTCTGTCCTCAATAAAGCGTTCCAGTCATAATAAAGTTCTGTATCAGTGTGACATGACAGATAAGACGTCAGGACACATTTTGACTGTGGCTGCAGGGCACTCTGCAAATTTCCCCTAACACAATCTGAAAAACACAGAAATTCAGTGGCCACACTCCCTCAAGTTATATGACTGAGCGATGATACATATGTTTTTTTTTTTATTTATTTCTCTTTTTAGCAGAGCCCAAGGCCAATTTACGGTTCATTACCACGACAATCATGAAAACAGCATGAAATTTTAAGAAAAATCTCAGTAGATTTCCCTTCCTCTCCTTTCATCTTCCCACATTTTTCTCTAAGTGCCACCCTTTCATATTCTCCTTCTCCAGGTTAGTTTTCTCATACAAGCTTATGTGCAAGAGTATCAAATGTCAGGAAATGTCAAATCAATAAACATAAACCTGTATACCGTAGGGCATAGAGAACAGTTCCATTGCTAAAGATACGTATGAGGCGGTTTTCCACCGTGACGTCATGAAGGAAGGAACGTTTTGAGTCTGGGATGAAGGTGTCAGGGATCCACAGCAGTGACACGAGGCGCCCGTCCACGCTGACGCTCTCGTTACCCGGGAACACCAGCCTGGAGTCACGCCAGCGCTGACGCAGGAAGATGGTGGCAGTGTAGTCCTAGAAAGGTGATGTAAAGAAGATAAAACTTACATTAAAGGTGACCTATTATGCTTATTTTTAGGTGAATACTTGTATTTTGGGCTTCTACTAGAACATGTTAACATTAGGGCTGTCAATCGATTAAAATAGTTAATCAAGATTAATCTCACATTTTTTATCTGTTCAAAATGTATCTTAAAGCGAAATTTGTCAAGTATTTAATACTCTTATCAACATTGGAGTGGGCAAATTGCTTTATGCAAATGTATGTATATATTTATTGTTGGAAATCAATTAACAACACAAAACAATGACAAATATTATCCAGAAACCCTCACAGGTACTGCATTTAGCATAAAACAAATAGGCTCAAATTATAACATGGCAAACTGCAGCCCAACAGGCAACAACAGCTGTCAGTGTGTCAGTGTGCTGACTTGACTATGACTTGCCCCAAACTGCATGTGATTATCATAAAGTGGGCATGTCTGTAAAGTGGAGACTCGTGGGTATTATTTAGCCTCCTTCGTGACAAGCCAGTATAACATGATTGGTATGGATTCCTTAGGTTTTTCTAGTTTCATGTGATGCCAGTATCTTCACTCTGGCTTTAAAACTGAGGCCACTACAACCTAAAAATTGCAAGTTGCGTTAACGTGTTAAATAAATTA
The DNA here is from genome assembly GCF_015220745.1 of Sebastes umbrosus. NCBI lineage: Eukaryota > Metazoa > Chordata > Actinopteri > Perciformes > Sebastidae > Sebastes > Sebastes umbrosus. The sequence continues at coordinate 23,964,271 of NC_051277.1, forward strand.
GTAGCGTTATTATCATGTTAAATTTGACAGCCCTAGTTTACAAACTCTTCGGACTCTGCTCCAGCTCTGCTCTAACTAGCTTTGTTTGAGGTAATGCCAAACTAGTCGCTACGCAGGTATTATGCAAATGTATTACTTGGTGACATCACCACGTTACAGAAGAAAAGGCAGGAGGCATTTCAGGCAGTTCAGGAACAGTGTTTCTGTGGGGAAGAGTAACTCCCTTTGGCGTGGACTTTGAGCTTTGTAACTTTGCAGACCTCTTACATGCACAAAAAACTATACAACACACTAAAGGAAAGGGAAAAAAGCATAAACGCATCTTTAATTCATTCATTCATTTCTTCAATGACACACTCATCCACCAACTGACACAAAAAAATAGTAGGAAGAGTGGCGTACCATATTGATCTCAGAGATGGCATCGATGCTGGCGATGTCAAGACTCATTCCAATTTCCACAGGACCCTCTAGCAGAGACAGAGACACAGGAAGATTTGGACATAAGTCTGTTTACAGTGTCAAACTCACTAAATGATCAGTCACTTATCAAGCTCATTCCTACCATTGAAATTGGGTCTTAGATAGCGGTTGTATCCTTTCATCAGCTTCTGAATTGTCGGCTGAAGCTGAGAGTCGTTCCATTCTCCCCAGTGGTTGCCAGAATACATACAGCCACTGACAATAAAACAGAGATGGAAAGTGGACCATAAAAGTTGGAGCAGAACAGAAGCTATAAGGAATTGCATTTTCAATCGATATACTGTAAGTAGCAATGTCAGTGTGTTCTTAACCCTGTAAATGAGGGTTTATTTTGTCGCCCTGAGGTCTCTCACCCCAGTGTGAAGGTCAAGCAGAGGGTCAGCGTGTGCA